>NC_080397.1:35847500-37047500 GCF_030265065.1 Corythoichthys intestinalis
TTCCACTACAATATTTACATTTTAACTAATTTATACATTTTTAACTAACTTATTAACTTATGAATTATCTATGTTCTTTTCAACACAAAGGCATGACATCATGTAGACTAGAGTTGACACAGTGGCTGAAAATTGCGAAACTTCACTTGAGCTGCCTCCCCCTCAACAAAAAAAGTCATGCAGTATATATTTTTCAAAATTTTATTTAGAAGTCTTTCTACTTTTTTATAGCAATTATTTTGTCCTTGCTCTTATCTTGAGCAACTTGAGCTGTGGCTGTGGGTATATTCTATAAGATCTATTTATTTATTTTAACATTATATTCATGTTCCAATTTGCAAAGAAAGATGTTCTGAAAAAATACAGTCCTGTTCAATGATAAAAAAAAAAAAAAAAAAAAAATATTTTTAACCCATCTCAAAATAACACATTTTGGAGCTATAATTGCAATACTGTTAAACCGCAGTATTTTTGCTCACGGTTACCGTACCGTCAAAATATCATCATACCGGCACATGGTAGTAGTGGTGTACTTTTTCTAGTAGAAATCTTTTGATGGGAGGGCCTGTTAGCCTGCTTTCTGATATCACAAAGACCTTGAAATACAGACATTGAACATGCTGTAAAATTGCTTTCATTGAATTATGCATTAACAGCTTGTGCTTTATTGAATTCAGTTTTATCATTTGCTTGAAACAGAGCCATTTCAGAGCAAAAAGTGCGCATGAAGCGCCTGGGGACCGATTTAACCAGCGCTCAGAAGGAGATGAAGGTCAAACACAAGGCATACGAGAATGCTGTCAGCATCCTGAGTAGGAGGCTGCAAGAGGCCTTGACTGACAAGGAGACGACTGAGGCTGAGCTAGTCAAGCTCAAAGCTCAGGTGTCAGATGGAGGAAACGACCACATCCTACAGGTGCTTTACTGTACAATCAGTGAAACCACACACAATTATTGTACAAATAACAGCAAATTATACTTTTTAAAAGAACCATCAAATATTGGCGGGCTCATTGTCTGCCAGTTGGGTTAATGTTGTTGATATTTGTCATCTATGACATATTATAGCTATTGAATAATAAAGGTATGTATTTTTTCATCAATGGTTCCAAAAATTCGAAGATACTTAGGACACCTAGTTTGTCATGAGCAGACTATTGGTTTTGAAGAAAACTTATTTAAAAGCATCTGACAGTTACATTTACAGAAGTGTTTTCTGTTCAATACGAAATAATGCCAATGGGTCTACCATTTCAGCGATTACTAAAATAAGAAAGCAATCAAAGCCTAAGGCATTAAAAAATGTTTTTTTACCATATGAAAATGCTGTTGTAATTGCATTTATCCGTTGTTGCATGGAAAAGTCGTTTATTAAGTTAAAGGACTAAACATTCTATGATTGTATTGTTGAATACAAGCATTATGAAACTGATAACAACCAACTGTTTATGTGTTGCACAGGGGAAGATTGAATCACTTCAGACGGAGCTGCAGGTTGTGGCCAAAAGCAAAGCAATGTTAGAAAAGGAGCTTGAGGAAGTCATTTCCCTCACTTCCACTGAGTTAGAGGAGTACCAGGAGAAGGTCTTGGAGCTAGAAGATGAGGTGAGCCATCAAAAATGTGGAGTACCTTAACCATCTGAGTCCTACGATCACGGCAGCGTGGTCAATCACGAGATGTCGATAAAGTATCGTAAAAAATGTTTCACATTATTCGAAAGTGTGGATTTCAAACTCTCTCCCAGTTTTTATCAGGCTTGACCATGGAAAACTGGAAATAGTTTTATTGTCTAAATTTGATGGTAGAAAATCTTTTAGCAATGCAAGAGGGACGGGACGGCTGATACTTCACTTTCGTATATTTTTCCTGGCCTCTAATAGGTTATAGTGTAATGATAACAGTTCATATCAATGGTATCGTGCTGGGAACAAATATACAAAGCAAGATACCCAGGGCATGTTAAACATTTGCACATGATAGAGACAAAATAAAATTACTGTATTTTTCGGACTATAAGCCACAGCTAAGTATATCTCACACCAGCCAATGAATGCAAAATTAAAAGGAAAAACAAATATAAGTCACACCGTAATATAAATCACCTTTATGGAGGGCATTTTTTTAATAAGAAACCAAGAGAAAACATACGTCAAAGTATTTATAGCGAAATGGAGAAAAAACTGCCAAGTAGGCATCTACAAATGTAACAAATTAAGTTTTTTTTTTTTTGATAACTATCGCCTAAAAATCGCAACATAAGAGGGTGTTGGTGTTCAGAGTGGGGGGAGGAGGAGGAACACATGCACTTCAGTTTAAGTATAAGAATGAAAAAAGTGAGACTTCCAGTCCGTAAAATACATATTTAAAAAAAACATTCAGCCAAAAAGGCTCAGGACCTTAAGGGTTAAAGTTGTTTTTGTTTTTTCCCCTTCATATTCAGCTCCAACAATAACTTTATGCCATCTTTCCAAAGCTTCAAGAGTCACGATGCTTCAAGAAGCGGATTCGAAAATTAGAAGACGCCAACAAGAAGTTAGCACTTGAGCTGGAACATGAAAAAGGAAAATTGGTTGGACTGACTCAGTCAAACAGTACATTGCGGGAGCATGCCAATATCTTGGAATCTGCTTTGGCAAAGCGAGAGGCTGATCTTGTACAGCTCAACTTGCAGGTGAAAAAAATAATTATTCAAGTGGAGATTTTATTTTTTATTTTACATGCACTGTGGACAAAATTATTATCTAGGTAGTATCTTGAAATCAAACAATTGTGAAGGATAATTTTAATAGTTCTTTTATACGTACATCATCTTATTCAGGTTCAAGCTGTTCTGAAGCGCAAAGAGGAGGAGGACCAACAAATGAAGCAGGTGGTGCAAACTCTACAGCTTGCCTTGGAAAAAGAGAAAACCAAAGTCAAAGATCTTAAAGAACAGGTACAAATTATCCGTGCAGTCAGGTGTGCTATGTTTTTCTCTTCCTGAGCAAACTTGGTCAAATAACAGTTGTATTTTTACTCTGGTGACATTTTGGTTGCTAATCTTTGAGTTTCCATTCATTTCTAGGTTGCAACAGCAAAAGCTGAAGCAGCCCACAACAGGAGACACTACAGGGCTGCCATGTTGGAGCTATCGGAGATCAAGAAAGACCTGCAGGCCAAAGAAGACCTGGTTAAAGCTCTGCAACATGAAGCCAACAAGCTACAGTATGCAAAATAGTTATAGAATACAGAAATATATGGACATTACGTACAATAAATAGTGGTTTTCTTACCAAGGAAGAAAATGTACACAGGGTTTATGCGGGTCATTAAAAATAATTAAAACTCATTAAATGGATTTTGTCAAAATTCAGGCCTTAAAAAGGATTAAACTAAATATTCAAGGCATTCAAAGTTACATAAACTTAATGGGTTTGGGTATAGGTGTTTACGCGTCTCAGTTTTGCTTCCTAAATGAGTTTCGTTATCTTGAGCCCAGGAATCGCTCTTACGTACCGGGAGCTGCTCTGGTTCCTGCTTTTAGGGCTGAAGGTATTACCCATCGTTGGGCTGCTAGTGTTCCTCTCCTCCATGCATGCGTGGCCTTCCTGAGCCTCAGTGGTGGATGAAGTGCTCACTTTTTTTTTTTTTTACTTAAATGTACAGATACAGGGGCAAAAATTTTACTCAAGTAAAAGTACAAATGTACTTTAAAATTGACTTTACAAAAGTAAACTAAAACTATTTTCTCCTGATGCAAAAATTTGTGTACCTACTAAGCCTGAACGATATATCGTTTAAACATGGGGGGGTGAGAAAAAAACATGTCTTATACACGGTGACCCAAAAAAAAGTTTACACTGCCATAATACAACTTAAATGCCATGTTTATTCATCTTAGAATTAGAATTGAATCACAAATTATACATTATTGTAAAGAACATGTACAGTACACTCTATTTTTCAATGTGTCCTCCCTTAAGTGTCACAACAGCCTCCAGGCGCCTGCGGAACGCTTCTTTATGTAGGATGCTGTCATCTTTTCCCAAGATCTAACAATGGACCTCTCCAAGGCTGCCACAGCAGTTTGTGGCTTCTTACAGGCACTGTCCTCCACAGTTGCCCATATGCTATAATCCAGGGGATTGAGATCTGGACTCTGGGGTGGCCACATATCACCTTGTCGATCAACTTTTTGGTCGGCACAGATCGGCACTTCCAGACCCAGGTTTTCGTGAGGCTGTTCCAATATCTTTCAGCTTCTTTTTAACTTTGTAGACTGCACATCTGGATATTCTCAGATTTGCTGTAATCTCAGTAGGTGTCAGACCGGCACGCAGCAATTCAGGTACAGCTAAAGTTTTCTTCATTTTCAGCAGAAGCACAGGAATTGTAGAGACGAGAGATTACCAGCTGCATTGAGTGACCTTAATGAATCACTTAAGCATGACAACCTATTTAGATATGTTTCAATGGCTTTTAAACAAGCAGTCAACTGAGTGTAAACTTTTTTTGGGTCAACCTGTATGTATCTCTTTCCAATGCTAAATCTGAATAAATACATTGGGCACAAAAAACACACACACAAAAAAAAAAAATTAAAATGGGGGGGTGGGCTACTTCGTGGTTTTTCACTTATCGCGGCGGGTTCTGGTCCCCATTAACCGCAAAAAACAAGGGATGACTGTACACTGTGGTGATCTAAAGTCTTTCCAAACAGCTATTTAAGTCATCTTGTGAAAATATCTTGAAAAAAATATATATAAATGTTTTTTAATATCGCAATATAATATCGCAATATATCGCAAACCCAAAAAAAATCGCAGCAATAGTTTTTCCCAATATCGTTCAGGCCTAGTACCTACTGTACAAGAGTGTGCAGCACCTATCTGAAAGCGGGCTACTCTCACTGTGGGTTTTTATTGGTCAATACCTTGTTCACCTGCTTAATCTTGCTGGTACTCGTGTTGCTGCCTCTAATGCTCAATTACGGTATACTATAGTTGCACGGGCCTTATCGATTGCGCTGGAACAATGAAAACGAAATTATCAATTCTCAGTGAGGGGGAAAACAAAACAAAATTAACGTGCACCTCGGGCGACAATTTGAATAGTGGAGTAAAAAGTACAAACACGTGCTGTAAAAGGTAGTGAAGTAAAAGTAAAAAATAACACTTCATAATAGAGATGTCCCGATCGATCGGGTCCGATCACGTCATTTTCAAAGTATCGGAATCGGCAAACAAATATCAGCCATTCCTTTTTTTAATATATATATATTTTTAAATTAAATCATTTTCTAATTGTATTTAACGTTACAGACATAATATGTTACACTCACCCAGAGTCTTTAGTTTAGGCTTAAGGTAGGGTTATCAAATTTATCCCGATAACGGCGGTAATTAATTTTTTTAAAAATGTATCACGTTAATAAATTTAACGCAATTAATGCATGCGCTGCACGACCCACTCACACATTGCCCCACTCAATTTGTTATGGCGCCGTTTTACCTATATATAGAGATTAAAGGCAGCGTTAAATGAGTACAGTAAAGTTTGGCAGCCTTTGGATCCTTTTTTTAATTGGCTAGAGCCTTACAATCCCTCTCCCTACGATTAAAAATATCATGGGAAGCAATGTGGGGAAGCAAGGTAGCAATTGATCTTTTTCTTAATACCTTATGTTATATCCCAACGCAGATTGGTAGCACTACGCACAGTCATGGCTCCACTTCCCATCATGCATTTGGGCATGCCTACAGTATCATATACTGAAAGCTCAACAAATACACTAGATGGCAAAATTTAGTCACAGTATACAAAGTCACAAGTCTTTCTATCCGTGGATCACTCTCACAGAAAGAATGTTAATAATGTAAATGCCACCTTAAGGATTTGTCATAATAAACAAATACAGTACTGTATATTTAATGTACTGTATGTTGAATGTATATATTCGTCCGAGTTTTATTCATTTTTTTCTTAATGCATTGCCAAAATTTATACGATCGGGAAAAATTATCGGGAATGATTGGAATTGAATTGGGAGCAAAAAAAAGCAATCGGATCGGGAAATATCCGGATCGGCAGATACTCAAACTAAAATGATCGGGATCTGATCGGGAGCAAAAACACATGATCGGAACAACCCTACTTCATAATTGTACTCAAAATACAGATACACAAAACAATGCACTTTACACCACTGCTGAGCCTTGTGTTCTCACTGGAACAGAAGGCATCAAGCTGTTTGTTGCATTTGTATTTTCACAGATTAAAGATTTTCATAGTTACCTGCACACAAATTGTAAGCGCTAACAATCTGCAGTTGGGCATGGGAATTATATTAAATTATGTAAAAGCAGCATTAAAAGGCATTAAATGAGGTTTGATGATACCTGTAGAAATTCTGGTACATTAAAACATGCACATCATACTGTTTCAACATTTGTTGATGAAAAAAAATCAAAGGCACCTCTTACACAATTTATTAGTAAACTGATTGCCCCTCCAGAATTTTGTCAATGGCTTTTTAAGATGTCTACTAAAAAATACTCCATTAGTTGCTAATGAGATTTTTTTAAATTTGTGCAAACAACATTTTCTAATAATTTAATGTTATTGAAATTATTACATATGTTTGAGAATTTTGCAGGCTAAAGATTAGAGAGCAGATGATTATGTAATCACCTTCAAAGAAATCTTTTGCAACATTTTTTTTAGATCACTGTTTTTATGCACAGATCCCAGGATGAGAAGCATGCGCAGGAGATCTCCACTTTCCAAGAAGAGCTGGCTGAAGCCCATTCCCAACTACAGATCCTCCAGAAACAGCTGGATGAAGAGCTGTCAAAGAAGCCCCTCACTAACCAAGAAGTAAGGAGATTTTTAGCATTATTTATTTACCATTTGAGTCACTGCCATTAATGGATTGAATTTGTCAAGTTTTGAATCGGAAAGTTTTGCAGTTTAATTATATTTTAAATGGATACTTTTTACCATCTACTTAAAATCCTAAAGTTAAATAGAGATTTGAAATGTGGTTTGACCAAAACATTGTCTCATTCAAATTCTAATGCTACCATCACAGGTTGAGGACCTTAAGTGGGAGGTGGAACAAAGGCAGAGGGAGATTGAGACTCAGAAGCAACAGTTGGAGATGATGGAGGAGTGCCAGCAAAAAGAGCTGGATAGCCTCCAGATGGCTTTGCAGGCAAGTATTTATTTAAATCAGAAATATGAATACAGTAAAGCCAAAAACCATGAAGGGTGAACAAAGCAGTAATTTCTATCATGATGGCCACCTGCTCTTTTTTCAAGGAGTGGATTTATTTTAAGCTTTTCTGTCACAGAACATAAAGATAGAGTTGGAGATGGTCCAGGAGGAGCTGAGTGGTACAAGGAAAGACAAGTTTATGCTACAAGCTAAAGTGGGTGAGCTGAAAAACAGCATGAAGACCCTTCTGTTACAAAACCAGCAATTCAAGCAGGACCTTAAACAGACCCGTCTCAGGAAGGTGATGTATCCTATCACCTATCACTTGACTTGTCAATGGGGCTCCTTGTCTTTAATATCACTGTTGTTTATATCTTATGAAATTTGACTGTGTTAAGGGTTGTTCCATAATGATACGGATAATGATGATTAATACTTCATGTAGGTAATATCAATGCACGTGCCTATCCATTGTATAACACTACAATGTATAAAGGAAAGCTGTTCAAGGATTTCACCATTTCACTTTGGCAACTGACTGTTAGTCAGCAGAATACACCTATTCCTTTCTTCAAGGGAGCTAAATATAGCCCTGCAATTGTGGTATTGTTACAACAGCAACGGGTGGAGCTGAAGAATGAGGGGACCCCATCCAATCCAGTGACGCCGGTAAAGATCCCGGACTGCCCAGTGCCAGCTTCACTGCTCGATGAGTTGCTCAAACCATCAACTTCGGTCAACAAGGAGCCCCTCAATAACTTGCACAACTGTTTGCGGCAGCTCAAGTAAGATGCTCTGTTGATCTGTCATACCGTGGTTCTCAAACTCTTTGTGTCCAAGGAATTTTTAAGGACTCACAATTAAATATACCTCTAAATGCCATGAAATAATTTCAGGTTTCAACCAAAATATTTTATTTAACTAAATTATTGCAAATTATTTTGCGTTCCCCTGTTTGAGAACCGTTGCTCATTTAAAACACAATTTCTAATGCTAATGTGTGAATGTGTTGATCTTTTTATTCTTTTTTTTTTTTTTTTTTGTCAGGGAGGAGATGGACAGCCTCCAAAAGCAGATGGAGGAGCACACAGTAACAGTACATGAGTCAATGAGCTCATGGCCAAACACAGAGGAAGGTCTGGCTCAACTGGGACTTCAAAATAACATCTCTAATGCATCGAGGTCACTGAACAACACCGCGGTGGAAAATAATAATGAAGCAGAACAGCAGCAGTCATAAAAGCAAACTTTTGTTAGGCTATAATGACTGTGGAGTTTTATCCACGAAGGCATTGTTAGCCATTTATTCCATTTTTCATTTTTAAGCAATAGCTGTCAACAATTGACCTTGATCTTCAGTCTTCGCAGGAGCTTGCAGAGTTATACAAAATATACCTTAGCTTTATTCTTTGACCTTTTTATACTGTATGCCCATGTATTATTTATTAAGTTTAAAAAAAATACACAACCACACAAAGACAAACCCTGATATTCTAATTTGTTCAATTAGATCCATTTGTCCAGTCACATGTTCATATCTGCTGTGAAGGTTTTTAGTATGCCTTTCCTAATAATTCAATGATTAACTGACAATATTTAAATATGTGATGATCTTGAGTAAGCCACAATGGCTCAGAACTGTTCTTCCTAAGGTCGGCTGGGGTCAGTCACTCAAGATTTAACTAACAGGGTTACTCTTCGCAGCAGCTGGTGGTGCGATAACATTGCACCTTGCCATGAGGTCATGCGCACTAAACACTTTTGTTGCCTTTGTTAAAATGCAGTAGGTCTTCATTTTTGTTGTAACCGTTCAACAAGAAGTTCTTTAACGCTTCATTAACATTAATATAAGTTATGTATGGAGGTGTCTTGTCTAGCCTGGGCTGTTGTAGTTTGTATGTGGAAAATGCCTTATTGTGCAGCATTTACAATACTGCTATGAAATTGAATCTGGTGAATGAGCTTAGTGTTTGGCTGAGGGTCTGTGCAAAATGTAAAATATTTTGAGTGTGAAAATCAATGCAAGTTGGGGGGGCCCTACATTTAACTCACAGCATGCCCATTCATTGAAATGTAAATGAAAGCAAGTTGCATGTTGCAAAATGGTTACCAACAAAAGCAGGTGTCTGGTGTTATTTGTGTACCTCTCTGGTGTTATTTGTGTACATGGATGATGAAAGGTGACAGCAGTCATATAAACTAATTTGTTGTATGACTGCCGGATATGTTGTTCCAATAGTTTAATATATATATCATTTTGTATGATTGTAAATAATACATGTTTAATAGTGTAAAGACAAAAGTTATGGCATACATTTCAACACATTCTATGCTATTATTTCTGCTACAGATGTGTTTGAATTCTTCAGTACAATTCTAAACATCGAATATTGGGGAAGGTTTTTGTTACTAAAATTTCAGGGTGCGTACTTTAAAATCTGTGACAGGCTTGTGCATTATAAAGGGAATGGCTTCAAATTCTTTAGCACAGTGTACTAAATTTATAAAACTTTTCATTGTCATGTTTTTTTTCCTCCTATGATTAAAATTGACAGATTAAATGTTTGTTTCACATATCAAAAATTGCTATCTTCCCTTGCCATAAAATGAACCACTTGATCGAAATCTGGCGTCAACGCTCCTTATTAGTCAGGGACATTTTTGTTCAGGCACTACGTTGGACGACATAGGGTCCTTATTGTCTATTTTGAAACCATCTGGCAGCAAGCAGCCGAGGAGAGGAGGTGGGCGGTCTTTGATATTTTCTCACTGTATCATCCAACTTTTCCCATATACTGTGCTTATTATTCACTGAACGATACACGATAAAATTAACGCGGGTATTGGTAGGAAAAACGTTATATTGCAAAGACGCTAACGTTAGCACGAGAGCCTCAAACACGCTGTAATCTTAAAACTATCATTTTCAGTTATTTTGTAGCTACCAACTCTAGCACGAGAGCCTCAAACACGCTGTAATCTTAAAACTATCATTTTCAGTTATTTTGTAGCTACCAACTCTGAGTTAGCCACATTTATTTGCACTGGGATTATTATTGGTATAATCTGTAAAGTTCATATCTACATATGAACCCCCTTGTTGCTTGAGTTTGAGCTTTCAAACGTTGACGTTGACTGTTTATTACTGTTGCTTGTCGTCCCAGTAAAAGTTGGGAGATGTGCTGTGTACTTTTTGATGAGCACAAATCCGTTTGAGAGTAATCACGTTCATCATAAATGAAGTTGACAGACGAGAACAAAATGGCTATCGAAACTGAATATATAATTAACTTGTACAGTTCACAACACTAAATACAAAGTAAATAATTTGTAGTTTCCATATTTATATGCCTTAGGAACTAATGATGCGTAAGTCGCTATGAGAGGTCCTTTCGGAAAACTAAAAAATCCCATGGCGAGGGAATGTAACATTCGCACTCCCTCGAAACTGAGCATGCGCATAGTACGTTGTAAACAATGAGACGAGACTATCAGACCGTCCTCAGCTTTGTGTCTGTCCAACACTTTATTTGTGTAAGACTAACGAGGACCTCCTAAAGCTCATCGTAAAATACAAAATATGGTGCTCTGTGAGTATCACTACTCATTTCTTCCAAGATGTCAGCAGATGCACTTTTAGTATTATTAATATATTTTTTTAATCGGCATCATCACCCCGAAGACGTTTGTACGTTGGAGCCTGAGAACCCACCTCAAATGACAGTTGGGTGTGACAGCATGCGATGAATCGACTAATACGGCCATATGCATCAATAAATGTGTATGTCTATGATATCTATATGATGCACATCTTAATAGTCGTTGTTCAAATTGTTTACGTTTATCCGTAACAGGCAGAATTTCATCAGACCCGCTTGTACCATGCTAGCCATGCTCACTACCGGGTTAGCTCTACGTGAAAGTCGTTATTTTTCGATTGTTAATATGTTGACAGTATTAACAATCTTAAGTAGATAATAACAGCTTTTATCACAGTGGAACATATTTTGCAGCGTATTTTTAAAATGGTAGGAAGTTTTAACTAGATGATTGAAGGAAAAAAGGGGGTGCATATACATATATAATTTTTTCTAAAATAAATTTATATAAAATGGTTTTCAAAGAATCTAATTGCCTTAGCAACAACTGCTATATTTCAAGTAACGCTCTAAAAATTCTTAGATACTAATTTCAAAAGCACCAAATATTACATCTGGTTTTGTCCCTAGTTAAGGTGTATTCTGGTGTTCTCCAGGGACCTAGAGAATGGAGGCAGTTCTGATCCGGCTGAAAGGCCTAACTGCTGATGAGCTGCGTGAGGAAATTGCAAGGGCAAACCTGAAGTGTGTCGCTGTCACAGCCACTACCCGATCTATCCTTGAAAAAAAGTTGGCACGGAGGCTTGCTGGACCAGAGAGTGGTGCCGACGGAACGGACAATATTTCCTCTGAAAGTGATGGAGATGGCTTAGCTAAGGTAGCTGAGCATGCCAAACCTTTACTGAATGCCAACTCAACTGCAGCAGCAAGTGGCGGCCCAATTGAGGAGCCGGATTTTGGCTATGGTGTGGGACTTAACCCGCCTGACGAAGAGGAGATATGTAACTCTCAATCCAAAATGAAAACTCATTCAAAAGTGGAACAAGTATCCCCACCATTTTACTATGGGGTATTATCGGAGGACATTTTGTGTCGAAATGGTAAGAAAGCATAGTTTTTCTGCTTTTCGTAGACTATTCCAATCTTGAGACCTCTACTATAGTAATATCCTACTGTTGGACTACTGTATACTTAAGTTGTGCACATTGTTTTGTTCTCTCTCATTATCATTAGTATTGGTTCTGCATAACATATTTGATCCTGAAATAAATTATCAGTGCAAAGAGCGCCATCCAGTTAGTCAAAATTTTAATGTATTGAAAAGCTACAAAGAAAATATTCACATGGCGGAACCACATCCAGTGAGGAGCAGAATTATTTGCACCCCATGTGATTTTGGAAGTTCACCCACCGAGAAAATGGTTAAAGTTCTTAAATTTCATTTATAGATATATTTACACTCATAGAGACATAATCTTAAACAAAAATCGATTTTTTAAGTAATTTATTTGTAATTTACTGAGGTTTCTAATTATTTGAACCCCTGAGAATCAGCAATAATTATTACACTCAAAGAGTTGTCGGTCTACCCCTTATGAACCCCAGTAAATTACAAATAAATTATTGAAAAATAGTACAATATGAGTTCCGGATTTTTTTTTTTTAGGTTACCCTATTTTTCAGATTATAAGTCGCGTTTTTTTTCCATAGTGTGGCTGGGGATGCGACTTATACTCTGGAGCGACTTATGTGTGAAAAAAAACAAACACATTATGATATCATTTCACATGTTATTTTGGTGTTTTGGAGTGACACTGATGGTTTGGTAAACTTGTTAGCATGTTATTTATGCTATAGTTATTTGAAAAAAAACTCTAATAGCTATGTTACTTTAACATACCGGCCACGTTCGTATTTCGTTGTTCATGCATCATGTAACATTATCATGCTGTACACTTATTCGGCATGTTCTCTATTGTATTTTTATTTTAAATCGCCTTTCAAGATGACATCTGTTCTATGTGTTGGATTTTATCATGTAAATTTCCCCCAAAAATGCGACATATATATATAAATATATAAATGTTTTTTCCCTCTTCGTTGGGCATTTTATGGCTGGTGCGACTTATAGTCCGAAAAATACGGTATACGTCTATAAGTGGAAACAAATCTATGATTGCAATTTCAAACCTCTACCGATTTTCTAAGTGGGTAAACTTGCGAAATAAATACTTCTCCTCCTCACTGTATCTTAAAGTAACATGTACTTACTCTGATTATTGTTTTCTGTAGAAAGAGTTCTTGTGTATACAGATAAGAAAGATGCCCTTCAAGCTGTAAAGGGGATGAAGGGAGCACGTTTCAACCGTTTTTCCAACCGTGAGGATGCCGAGAAGTTTGCGATGGGGATGTCTGACTATTTCCCCTCTCCCAGCAAATCTATGGCCGGTGCATCTCCTGTTAAAGCAGGACAAATTGTCAGTAAAGGTAATGGATTAAAAAAATTCTATTTCGCTGAATGCTTTGTCTAAGTGCCTTCATTAACTCAGGGTGCTTTTTTTTTTTTCCTTCATAATGACGTGATTATTCTATTGTTTTCTTGCTGTGTGTATATCATTTCCATATACTTAACATTTCTATTGCTATTCTTCACAGAGCAATTTGTTCATGTTAAAATTATCATGAATTAGTTTTCAAATGGTGCTAATTAGTCCTTGAACCTGGGCATAGTCCTCACTGTCTTGTCTTTTTCTACACACCAGACATCATGGAGGTGGATACCACTAACAGGGAACGGGCCAACAGTTATAAGAGCCCACGCACCCAGGATCTGACAACCAAGCTGAGAAAAGCAGTGGAAAAGGGAGATGAGGTAGCCTTCTCAGAAGTAGTCTGGAGTAACCCACGCTATCTCATTGGCTCAGGGGATAATCCCACTATTGTGCAGGTGAATTTATGGAACATTTTGTTTGATACCTACCGTGATCTGTTTACCAAACATTTCTACAATGTGTCATTTTTTAGGTTGAAGTGAATTGAAGTAGCAGCAGAATGTGATATTGTTGCCGCGTGCTGTTATTCTTAGTCTATGAAAACATCAATGTAACTTTATTGTCATATTTGGGAAAGAACTAACTTGTGGTGGGTCCAGGTGGTGCATGTGGTTAGCACATACATTATGTCTCACAGTCAGAAACCTCAGTTTGGGACTTTGTGTGTGGCCTTTGCATGTCTTCCTCACATGTGTGTGGTTTTTTCCCGAATGCTGTCATTCTCACACATTCCAAAAATGGTTAGGTTAATCAGCGAGTTGAATTGTTGCTGTTGTACTTTATTACAAAAGGTGGATTGGGTGCTTCAGGTCAGTTGGAGCTTTCAAGTTCTTCCATGCCAAACTCTTAAAACAGTGTTTTAATGGAGCTCATTTTCTGCAAATGTAAACCACAAGGATGGGAGAAAGAGAATTGACTAAAATGTTGGCCAACAATGATGAATTAAATTTTTGTGGTAACATGAAGAGAAATCAGTGTGTCCAGAGACAAGTTGTACTTTTGGGTATAAAGTAGTGAATTTCCATTTTAATCAGTTTTTAGATTAGACACTTCACTGTTCAAAAGAGATCTCCATCACAATGTTAAATTGCAATGTGTGTTCAGGAGGGCTGCAGGTACAACGTAATGCACGTTGCAGCCAAGGAAAACCAAGCAGGCATTGCCCAACTTCTGCTGGACATTTTGGAAAACCCTGAGTTCATGCGGCTCATGTACCCCGATGACCAAGAAGACATGCTGCAGAAGCGTATCTGTTACATTGTCGATCTTTACCTCAACACTCCAGATAAGGCCGTAAGTTTGTTTTTTGTTTTTTTTTAGTACATCAAAAAATAGATGAGGTCAAACCATTATTAGATCTATATTCACTTTGGAATTTACTATTGATATTTGACAGGGTTTTGAAACACCACTCCACTTTGCCTGTAAGTTTGGATGTCCAGACGTGGTCAACTTGCTATGCTCGCATCCTGTCACAGACAAGAACCGCACAAACAGCGAAGGCCAGAAACCTTGTGATGTAAGTGTTTATTTTAAGCAAAATCCCCTGTTGGTTTTAATAACAATCCAACTAAGTACATAGTCATACAGAAGGCATTCACATTGCCCCCCTTTTTTTACTGTACATGCATTAAACTGAAACATGTGCACTATTGTGGAACATCCTCCTGATGTATCATTTGTCTGAGAGTTTTAGAAGTTGTGACCTTTTGGCTGGCTTTCCAAATCTTTTGGCTGCACTCCTTCAATGCACATTGTAAGCTAAATTTAGATGGGCATAAGCACATTCTCTCCCCTGCTAATCCTGCAACAGTTGCATTGTGACGGCTGTATGTATTATCGATTAACTCCTTTCCCCCTTTTCTTAGATTATTTGTAGCAGAAAGAACACAACACAAGAAGTGAGACAGAAAATAAGTGACTATTTGGAGGGTAAGGATTAAATAGATTTCTGAAAACTTTGTAGTAACTTTTTTCCATGTTAAAATGTGTTAAGAAGTCTTTCAATAATTTGAAGTTAGAATTTGTCATTCCCGTAAAGAAAATGAATTTGAAGACTGTAAGGTGGTGTGTCAAAACATCAGTTTGTATGCACCGGCAAATTAATTTGATAATTTTTTTGTGTATCATGAAGTATATTATATTCCAATTTTGAATACTATGTTTGCTGTCTACAAGAATACGAAAGCATTTGTTGATACATCTATGTAGATATGACTAGACTTGGAGAATTTGACCGTGTGACAGCATCCCGATGTTTACCTACAGACCGCTGCTACATCCCCCTGCTCAGGGCAGCCGACAACACCTCACAGCCCATCATTGGTGCCCCGTGGTCACCTGAAGCCTCAGAAAGTCTCTCATTGATTCAGCGACACACAAGGAGCCCTTTGGATCCACTGATGACTGTCACTGCGTTTGCTGGTCCACTGAGTCCTTCTAAAGTAAGAGCCTTATTTGCTTACCTACATTCACTTGGTTTGTTTGGCCAAATTATTAAATGTAGTTGCTTCGACCATTTTTAGATCGTAAAAATGTTAGTTGACCAATAACTACAATCTGCTCTTTTCAGGCAGGAGAGTTTCGCCATTCCTGGAAGACACCTCCTCGAAATCAAGCAGAGCGCTTCCACAACATCCTTAAGTCCGATCCTGAGCGTGGTGCCGAGCGGGTTGGCAGGTTAGTCCAGATTCATTCTAAAACTGTATTCGCTGGTGCTGTACGATATGACGATACACAGTATATCCTCAAAATCATGTGAAGCGTTCTATTGACATTTTACATGTCTATCGTCATTATCGCCATAAATAGACCTGCTCCTGTAATGCACTTGTTGACCAGCCGATGGTCCTCAATTTGCGCTGATTTGCTACCTTGAATGGAATGTCTGCGTTTCAATCACGGTTTTATGCACCTGCGCTCATTTGCCCTAGGCACTTGCCCTTGGCGGAATCCCCGCCGCCATCATAAGGGCTGTTCCATTTCCCTAAACAGCTGAAGTAAACTTTGTGACATCGACCCTTTGAGGGCTTAGTCAACAACGATGGTCACTTCAGAGCTCCCTCTATCCCACAATGCATTGCAGCGATGCTGGGAAATCATGTCCATGCGGTGGTTGTAATGAAGCTCAAAGACCGTTGGCTGCTGTTTATTTATCACGGAGAACAAGAAAATGAATTAAGGAGCCAGCACAGTGAATGTTATTCCAAACTGCCTTTGTCAAAAAAATAAAAATAAATTGACTGACTGGCAGTTATGGCAGAACATATGGAATCACAGGAGTGCAAAAATAAAAATTACATTATAAACATGCATAAATATAAAGATGAATAAATAAATAAATGAAAATACAAAAGTATATTTTGGTATTGACTTTAACCTTTGTCATTAAAAAAAAAAAAAAAAAGAAAAGGAAATATCAATGGAAATTTTTGTCACTGACTTTTCTATTTCGCTTGCCTTTTCTATTTTGCTTTTTAACAAAAGGAATGGTCTGTCAATCAAATGGCGTTGGGAGGGACTGAAACTAAAACTAACGTCAACTAAACTTAAAGGGGTTTATGTGTTTAAACAACAAATCTGTCTACGAATTATAAGGTAAAGACGAATAAATAAGGAATTGCAAATCTGTCTACGAATTATAAGGTAAAGACAAATGAATAAATAAGGAATTGCTCAAATAAAATTTGATACAAATTAATCATTCTGATAATTCCCAGGTACCGACGTATCGCTATCAAGCGCAGAATACCTTTCCGTCTTATTGACATCAGTCCGCGTATATTTTGTGTGATTTGGAATAGGCAGTATAGTGCAACCTCAACAACATGTGGTTGATCCATGATTGTTTGGCCTGTGAGTGAACGAGGGCAAGTGTGTTCCATTCATGTTCTTTCACTCCCCTGTCGCCCACTTTCCCTCCGCCCTCCAAATGGCCTCCGTGTGATGTCATAGCAAGGGCCTAGGGCAAGTAAGCAAGGGCAACTCAAACTGTTATTGAAACGCAGCCCATATGCCATAGTAGTACCCCCAATCGGCATCAAGACGCCCCTATCTCTACTCAATAGTTAGCCAATTGACTCCCCCTGCCAATCATATGTGAGGAATGCATGCAAGAGCAAGACAATTGAAAATAGCAACATACAAGGGCGTAGGTTTGCATAGGGACGGTAGGGACATAACACTACCAACTTTTCAGGATGCTCAAATTATCCCCACCAACTTTTAAACAACCTAATTTGCATTATATAATGATTTCAGTTATATAGGTCATTTAGATTGTCTTCCAATATGTTGTCAGGATAGAACTGTATGGAGTCACAGGAGTGCCAAAATTAAAAATAAATAAATAAATAAATAAATAAATATAAAGAGAAATAAATGAATAGGTAAATAAATGAACGAATAAATAATATAAAGAGAAATAAATATATAAATAAATAAAAAATATAACGGTATACTTTGTCATTGACATTTACTTTTGGTCATTAACAACCACAAACGGAAAAAACAATGACAATATTTTTCATTGACTTTTACTTTTTGTCATTGAACACCACAAACGGAAAAAACAATGACAATTATATTTTTTGCCTTTGCCTTTTCTGTTTGGCTTTCACATTGTCATTGTCATTTGTCGATCACCTTTCCTCTTTGGGAATGTAAATGGCAAATGCGCAGAGAAACGGTCTGTCAATCAAATGACGTTGGGAGGGGCTTTCCAACCAGGAATAGTAGTCCATAACTGATTATTCCTGGTTTAACTTTCCGCACATGCGCTGTACGGCTATCCAAGCGTGACCGCGGCTGTTTTGTGTGACTGCACTACGCCACTTCCTCCAATGTCGTCATGATTATAAAGGCGAAGATTCGGACATAGAAATTAATTAATCTTTGAATGGTCTGGCATGTGTGTCGAATAATATATTTTATAATATATTTTTTTACCGGTCTAGAAAAATGTATTTCTATCGTTGAATCTATCACGTAAAAAGTCTATCCATATCCATATCTATCCAGTCTATCCTATCCATAAAAACCGCACGTGCAACTCGATAACCGACGTCACTTTCCTTCAGGTAAACTAGGAATAATCAGTTATCGACTACTATTCCTGGTTGGAAAGCCCCGCCCAACGTCATTTGATTGACAGACCGTTTCTCTGCGCATTTGTCATTTACATTCCCGAAGAGGAAAGGCGATCGACAAATGACAATGACAATGTAAAAGCCAAACAGAAAAGGCAAAGGCAAAAAATACAATTGTCATTGTTTTTTCCGTTTGTGGTGTTCAATGACAGAAAGTAAAAGTCAATGAAAAATATTGTCATTGTTTTTCCGTTTGTGGTTGTTAATGACCAAAAGTAAATGTCAATGACAAAGTATACCGTTATATTTTTATTTATTTATGTATTTTTTTCTCTTTATATTTATTTATTGGTTCATTTGTTTACCTATTTATTTATTTATTTATTTATATATTTATTTCTCTTTATATTTATTAGTTAATTAATTTATTTATTCATTTTTTTATTATTTTTAATTTTGGCACTCCTGTGACTCCATAGAATTGATCCTACCATTATTAAGTGAATTACAGTACTTTCATTATGTTCACTTACATTCACCCCTTTTCACTCGCTGAACGTGCCAGTCCATTGCTTCACCTCAAACGCACGTTTGATTGGCTGATGACTTGAACCCCCCCCCCCCACACACACACACACACACACACACACATCCATTCACAGCCCAACAGAAATACAACATGCCTCCTCCCCCGCCCCCTTCAAAGACGAGGGAACACTTCACTAACTTTGATACTGCTACAGTGCTTCAAGTAGATTTTACTCAGAGATTTCTTGAAATAAGAAAAGCAGCTAGCTGAAAATAAGCTTAAGACTTATTTTAAGCAAAAAGCTTGTATATCTTAAAAGAAAAACTTGTTTGTCAGAAATGTTCTTAATTCAAGAATATTGTTCAAAACATTATTTGAAAGAATTTTTTTCTTGATTTAGGTGAAAAATGACCAAGTTTTAGATGTATTGGCTCAATACAAACAAATAGTAATATTTACTTAAAGTGGAAGAATCTGACGAATTAATCTTTTAACTAGCCTTTAACACAAAAAAAAAAAAAAAAAAAAATGGAGAAAATTACTTTACTAGGTTTAACAAAAAATATCAGATGAAGACGTTATAAATTTGCAGTGTGAAAGTATAGGTCAGTAGACTCAATACAGATTTATTTTGCATCAATCATTTAGCCTATCAATTAATTAGGTTCATATTGGTGAGAAATGTAGCCCTGACCACCATTCACCAAATATGTTTGGTCTTATTAATGTCCCGTCCCCAGCAAAAAGTGTACATGCAGGTTATGCTGTGATATCATCCCTACCAATATTAAGACCAAACCTACGCCCTTGGCAACATATAATCCACACAGAACACAATTCTTTCCAATGTCAATATTAATTTATTATTAATGATATTATGCTAATATATACACCAGTCTTAAAAGTTAAAACAAATAGCCACAAGAACCAGTAGATAATTGGACATATTTACATTTGAGTACAAATATGTATGCTACTGTGCTGCTTCTGTTTACACTGGATAGTTTATGTTGCAGCACTACGATGCATTTAACATTTGTGATTGGTCAGTTTAATGTCAATTCAAAAACAGTGAGTAGGGTGAAAGCAGTCATAATTGTAAAAAGTTTTCCCCAAAAAATTAACCCCTTGAGGCCCGCATTTTTTCCGCTGGGCAAAAAAAAAATCGTCACTAATTTTTACTCCACTTAAACACCAGAACAAAGCACAATTTTTTGGTCGAGGATATTTCATACTTTAATTGGTTATTTATATTATGTTAATGTGTTTTAATGGGAAAAGAGCACCTTACGTTATCCTTTGTGAAGTTGCCAAAAATAAAGAGGGCGGGCTTAACCTCATGATTTGATTTCGTTGGGTAAATGCTTGTCCAATCAACTCCCAGAAGTGGCAATAGCCACTAAATTCAGTGTATTTATTGGTTTAGAGACATGAACGTGTCATGTCATTCATCAGCATGGTCAGGTCTAAAAGGGTTAAAAATAATATGTCCTATCGATATTGTGGGAAAGAAATGACCCATATAATCACAGGAGATTTTTTTCCCATATCGCACAGCACTAGTACTCTCTATGTAAATCTAGTTGGCGTATATTCGTACACTTTGCTACAAACTATAGAATTTTAATAACCGTCTCAGTGATCGATCTTCATTCATATTCATCTATAGAGATTTGGCTCATGAGATGGGTTACCCCTGGGCAGAATACTGGGATTTCCTCGAGAGTTTTGTAGATCTGTCATCAACTAAGGGACTTAAGAAACTTGAAGAGTACCTGAGCAAGAAGGATTTCTTTTCACGGACTTGTGAAGAGGGGGAGAATGAGACCAGTAACAGATTTAAAACTCCTTCACCAGGTACTTTGGTATTTCACTATTACGGTATATTGCAATATTATAATGGAAATATTTATGAAATGCATCCACTCAGCAAGTGAGGGGACTGCATACAAATGTGAAATTGAAGTGCCTAATTTGGACACAGTCTGTCTTTAAAAAACATCCCTCGTTGCAGGCAAGCCCAAAAAGTTCTGCAACTCTATCTCTGTTGGTGCCTTTTTGGATGAGGGTGAGGACATCAGCCTCGAGGAGATGAAGAATAGGCAGAATGCAGCACTTACCAGCATCACCACCTCCGCAGCATCCATGGAAAACCTGAAGGGTGCAGTGGGAGGTCACGACATTCATATCATGCCAATGGGACTAAAGTATCGGGGGGACGACCTAATCGAGACAGCGGCAGAGCAGGACCTCCTGTCTCCCGGTGTCTGCAAAAATGGGGTGGCGCCCTCCAGAGAAGGGATTTCCAAAGGTGATAAAGCACTTCCACGGAGCTCGCCATCCTCCAGCCTGAGGTCGCCCGTCTCAAACCTCTCGGTTGCATTTGAACGCATGTCGCTACAAGAACCGCCAGACAGCCCCGACGGATGCAGGGAGAGGAGAAACAGTGGTGAGGACCGACACAGGGAGACCCTTGAGTCCATCGGCTCCTCCACGAGCATTGACCTGAGCAGTGAGCTGAAGCAGCTGTTGATCGGCCACGATAGCCAAAGCGAGGCTCTGAAGGGAGAAGACGCAGGGGAGAGGTGCAGCAGCGGTAGCTCCGAAGAATTCTTTGAGGCAGTTGAGGACAGTCTAGAAATGACGAGCAGGACAAGGGCGGGAGCTTTAGGGATGCGCAACTTGTGTGCAAGGTCCAAATCATGGGATCATGGTGGGAAAGACCTGAGCAGTTCGGGGTCATCAGCATCCTCCTATAAGTCCTTGGATAATGCCCACGAGTTCTTTCCCAGGACTCCACCTCACATTAGAAGAGGACTCTTTATCGATGGGTGAGTATCACTGTGTTCTCTGCATATTTTATTAATTGAAGTGGAAACTAACTGGAAATCCTTTCGACGATTGACAAAACAGTAGTTCAGTGGTACTTCGACATCCGATGTAAAATTTGACTCGTCATTGGTCTCGACATATAATGACATACTCAAAATGCGATGATTTATGACAGCGTCGCAATTTCATTGTTTTCCTGCAAAACAGGCGCGCGACAGATTTTCTTGTGAGCAAAATCAACATGGGTCCCAAGACGGTTGGTGCAGGTGGTGAAAAAAGGGGAAAAGGTGACACTTACCATTGAAATTAAGAAGGAAATATATGAGCGTGGTATGCGTCTGAATGAACTGGCTCGACAATATTGCCGGTCTCCTCCGACCTCCGTTAGCCAGTCTCAATAAGTTCAGCTGACAATAAAAACATTATATTTCCGATCTATTATTATTATCATTATGATGATGATAAAATCGGTTAGGAAGTTGCCAGCTTTGTCAGGTTTTTAATCATTTATTTCAGAACTTGGGCAACACAACACGGCTACTGTCCGCCGCAGCCGATGCCAACAACAAGACAAAAAGAGGAACTAAAAACTTCCCACTCTTCCGTACCTCTCTCACACTCTCATCAGTCACATTCAGGAACAGCATGCAAAACACAACCGCCACATTAGAACGCAATTTGTTACATTATTATTAATATATTATTATTATGATTTGTATTTATAATTTATTTGTTTTGCAATGTGTAATTGCTATTTGTAACTGTACCAGCAGTATTTATTAAGGAGTTAGCATAGGTATTTGGGCTGTGGAACGAATTAATCGAATTATAATGTCTTCTTATGGGAAAATCCCATACAGCCATTTTGACTTACAAACCAGGTCTTGGAAGTTAACAAATTAAATTTGTATGTAGAGGTACAACTGTACCTTGATTTAAAAGATCTACAAGTGGGGAAAAAAGCAAAATGGGTCGTTTTATGTCACAATAACAATATGCCACAAAAAAAGTAAATTTGTAATGATTTGATGAAGAATCAGAAAGCGATTATGACAGTATAATCATTATATTGTTATATATGACAATATTTTTATATTGACACAAATGTGTAATGCATCTAGTGCTGTAACATTAACCTTTAAATTCCTGCAAAAATATGTAATAATAATACATTTTATTTCTAGAGCGCTTTTCAAGCCACACAAAGAAACTTCACAAGAGAGATGGAATCATAGTACGATCAAAACAATCATAAAAATATATATATGTATATATATTAAAAAAAAAGATTAAAAGCACGATAAAGAGAAGTAAAGATATAACAGCTAGGGGTCATGGTGGGGAAGAGAGTGAACAGGTGTGTTTTGAGTCTGGATTTGAAAAGTGAAAGGGTAGATATACATCGGAGTAGAGAGTTCCAGGGCTGGGGGCACACTGACTAAAAGCTCTGGAACCAAAGGTGGAGAGGCAGACACGGTGGACGGAAAGGAGGAGGGTCGTGGAAGAGCGAAGTGGAGGGGGTGGATTGTACAAACAGAGTAGATTGCAAAGGTAGGGAGGGGCCAAGCCATGGAGTATTTTGAAGGTGTTGGTGAGGAGCTTGTAATTTTTATTGTACGCTACTATGCTGTAGTTTTATGCAAGGTTTATCATCTACTAGTACTTCTTTGTAGTTTTAACTTAACTATATTAACTCATCATAAATATATATTATAAATATTTAATCAGTTAACATGAGTTATGTAATGAATTGAGTTGTTTGTGTTCATGTGGGTACATGCCATGCTCTATTTTGTTGAACACTTTTATTTCCAATTGTTTTGAATGCATCACTGATCAGCACTGATTGGGAGGGTTATTGACAGATGGGAGAGAAAGTCATAGCACTGGAATTAACGCTGGAATTCCCAGCATGTGTTTCCTGAGCCATTTGTAAAAAATGATTAATAATTATGTGGTTTGTAGGTTTTGTTACTGGCAAATTTATCCGCTATGTAGTGGTAGTTGCTATGTATGTTCACTGACTTAATAACTGTTTTATTAATGCACCTAAAGATTATGGTTTTTCTTCATTTAAGACACATCTGGTTTGATGATTTATAAACATCTTGAGGCCGTTCCATGGTATTGCTGAGAGAGGTATGAGCCCTTCAATATAGTGTGCAGTCAGTATGTTTGGTCTAAGCTTTATTCATGATGGTAAACAGGAATTATGATAGAAAATTGCTATGGCGCATATAGAGTATAGCACTACTTACAAGTTTAATTAAGTCATTGACTGCACATGACTCGAAAAAGTCATAAGTTGCGGCACCGTATTTCCTCCTCTTGTTAAGAACATATGGCAGAGTGAAAATGTTTGTCCCGTCTTAAAATCATTACCAGACAGTAATATTTATAATAATTTAAAATCCGATTGTCAAACTTAGTAAAGATAAAATAATGATTTTAAAAATGGTGGTTTCACTAAAGGGGGGAAAAAACTTCAAACCTGTAAATCCGATTTATTAAAGATTACATTACCATAGATATAAAATTACTCATAATGTTTGACGTTTTTTCAGGGATTCGCCTACCAAATTGGACAGAGATGTGTTGTCAGCAATTGGAGATGTAGAGGTGGATGTCCAAAAATATCCCAGTGTTCACAAGTGGATGAGCACGATAAGGTCCTACTCTTTCTCAGAAATGCAAAGGTTAGTAGATATGCTCAATACAATTTGTGACATTATTGTTGACATTCTTCACGTTTCATCATGGTCGTGTCTAACAAGAAAATGGTCGTGTGAAACAAGAAATGACATATTTTACCTTTAGTTCAATTGTTTTGTACATTTGGAGGAAGATTTATCGAGGTAGATGGTACTCTTGCTGTGTGGTCGATTGTACGACCTACGTAATGAGGGCCTGACAAGAAGTATTTTCGAACTCTACATAAAAAAGACCACACAAAAAAAACACGATAACTGCAAGCGATCAGGAGATTAAATGCAGTGTTCTGATATATTACCATAACTACCATAACGCTTTTCCACACATTAAATGTTTCTGAAAGTCCTTAAAAATACTTGTACTTGTTGATTTATCGATGCAATTGTGAACTAACTAGTAACCAGGTTTGGTATACACTCAACTGCATTTTATAAAGTTGTGTGGCCGCCACTCTTTCTGTATTAAAATGCAGATACATTTTCAGCATTGTTGTTGTATCATTTTTTTTAAATAACCATTTGATGGGTGTCATTGTATTTAAGTATACGGTACATCATGTTCAATATGACGGTGACATAAATGTTTCATAAATCTGCATTTTAATATGGAAATAGTTGGCAGCCACACAACTTTAACAAATATCCAGTCCAGTATACGCCACGCAGGCTAAGTGCACAACTACATCCATAATTTAATAAGTATTATAAAGCACTTTGAATAGCATTTAACGCGTAGAAAAGCACTATGTAAAGATATTTGTAGTCTATTCTGACAGAACACTAGATGCCCTGAAGAAAGCCTGAATTCCTGCTAGCACAGACACAGCTAGCATTACAGTCATATTAGTGACTATTCTTTGTTATTGAAAGAAGATAACTTTAAAAAAAAAAAAAAAAAAGCGTAGTACTAATATATAATCCACTTTCAACACAATCACGTTTTTGTGGTTCGCAGAAGAAATTGGTCCAACAACCATAACACAAAATAATCGTAGGCATCCCTCCAGCCATAAAATTCTAAGTAGGAATGTCCCGATCGCATATTTTTGCACCCGTGTCCGAGTCACCTGATTTTGAGAACTTTAACAAGCAGCTGCTTGGTAATCAAGAAAAGCAGCAGTAGTGAGAGTTAGAGGCTGTGCGAGCATGACACAGCGAAACAAATGTTTTTTGTTCTTTTTTAAAATGAAAAACCCAAACCTGATCCTTTTCACCCAATTCCAATCCTCTAAAAAAATGGCGCGATCGGCCCGATTTCCGATCACGTGATCGGGACGTCTCTAATTCTTAGTCAATGAGTATTGTCATTATGAAGTTTATCCGTTTGATCATTAAATGTAATGTCTTAGTGTATTTAATTAAATATGGGTTAAACATGATTTGGAAATAGTTTTTTTTTTTTTTTTTTTTTTTTCTTCAACTTTAGCTTCACTGGATTTGGGTTTGTATGTCGGAGATTCCACTCTCTAACGGTTGGTCGCGTCTTCACTATGTTTGAATTTGAGCCACCCAACAAATTTTGCATGAGCCGAAAATATGTCAACAATATCCTCCTATTGAACAGGATACAAGAATTTGTGTTTTCGCGGGATAGTTAATCGACAATGTTGCTCAAAGAACCTGTTTACGAATACACATATACTCAAACGAGATTTATTGTTGCCTGCTGCTGATGTGTCCAGCTGGCATAGCCCTGCAGTAGTAAAACAGCGACTCAGGACGCAGCATCAGACTCCCGGTTCGCCATCCAGCATCCTCATGTCTCCCTCGGGTCGCTTCAGTCCCGCCCGCCACGCCGCCTCACCGGACTTCAGCCCCGGTCGCTACAGCCCCGCCAACGTGAGCTACATCCAACGCATTCGCCTCAACCGTTTGAACGAGGCGTCAATTTAAAGGGTTTACTCCCCCTGGCAGATTGTCCTTAACCTCTTCGAACAATCGTAAATTAAAGACTGAAATGTTGTGGGAGGGTTCTATTATTAAAAACAGCACACATTCAAAAAAGAAGAAGAAACCTCAGTCATGTATGTAATTCATCAGTGCCGACCGTGTAATTTGGCAGTGATGTTATTTGTGACAAGTGTGAAGCCCCTGTATCATAACCCAGATCAACATTTTTGGATATTGTGAATACAAGCAACACTCCCCAAAGTCTGTCATGAAAAAACTTTTAAGCGTGGGGTTCTCCATACTAATTGTATTCTTAAAAAGGGGGAATAGGGTGACAATATTTTAAAATGTTATTTTTTTGTATGTTGGTCAGTAGCACAAAAATGTTTTTTATTATCGAAGATGTTTAAACCGACTGCCATTTCCTGCATTTTCCTCAGTTCAGTACTTGCCTTAATTTTCTGAAGTGATGGACGTGTTCTGTCAATTTGGGCACATATTCTAGCTCACATCTGGATAACCTGACTGGCTGCAGCATTACAGTAAACCCGGGATAACTGGTTTTACTGAATGGTTTACTCAATGTTTTCATTTGTTTAAAATCAATGTTTTAATGCTTTTACTTGGTTTAATAAAAAAAGTTTTTATCTTTTCTCAGTGGATCCAAGATGTCTTGAACTTTACTTTCTGCAACCTTTCTTGACTATTGTTAAGGTCTCAAGCCACTTCTATTGTGTGTGGCACGCACATGTAGGAGTCAAGTGTTAAACTGCAATTATAGCGCAGACAAAATATGCACAAGTCGGGAGTGTCAAACGTTTTAATTTTTTAGAAGCGGAATCTGAAGTAAATGTGTATGATTATTCTTCCCCCATCCAATGAAAGTAATGGAGGAAAGTTACAAATTATTGAACGGTGTTACGTTATTTCACGTTGAAAATGACTAAACATTTTGATAAAATCCATTTCCACATACACTTGATCAGTTCTGAATGTAATTTTTGGTGAATTCAACCTTTCTCAGAGAGCACAAACAACTTTGCTGAGGAGATTGTTGTCACACTTGTGCTCTCAGGTTAGAAGAGGAAAACATTTTACTCTTTGAATGTTTTTGAATGTGTGGAGCTTTGCAAAAGTCCCCCAGAAAGCTTCAACCCTGCTTCTTGTGCTTTTGCATTCATTCTTGACGAATTCTCTTCCTGTATGTCAAGAAGTTGTTTGATTTGAAGTAGTCAATAAAACATTACTCTTACTTTGGTCTCAGATTCTTCCCATGATTTCTGTTTTGTGAGGTTGATTTCTTTAATATCTATCTTAATATTTCTTATCTGTGCTCTAGTCGTGTCTGTTCTCCAATTCAGACCCGCAACTACAGTCATGGACGAAATTATTGGCACAGCATTTATCACAGAAATGAATGCTATTACAAAGGTTTCAGTATGGATGTGTTTATCTCTTGGATGTGCATTGGAAAAAGACGAAACAGCTAAGGAAAAAAGTCAAAAAATCAGCTGGACAAAATTGTTGGCACCTTCACTTCAATATTTGGTTGCACATCATTTGGAAGAAATAGCAGAAAGCAATCGTTTCCTATAACCATCAACAATTCGTGTACCTCTGAGATGGAATATTGGACCACTCTGTTTTTGCAAACTGTTCCAGGTCTCCCAGATTTGAAGGGTGCCTTCTGGCAACAGCAATTTTGACATCTCCCCATAGTGTTCAATATGACTTAGATCCAGTTTCATCGATGGCCACCCCAGAATTCTGCAGCGCTTTGTCTCCAACCATTTCTTTAAGCTATTTGATGCATGTTTTGGTTCTCTGACACTATACTCTACATTCCAGCCCAAAACATTTTGATTGTCTCAATATTTCATGACTCCTTGCACACTGTCAAGGCACCAATTGCCAGAAAAAAGAATGAGGCCTACAAAGAAAGGAACACTGCCTATAGTCAAACATGGTGGCGGCCCAATGATGTTTCGGGGTAGTTTTGCTGCCTCTGGCACTGGGTGCCTTGACAGTGTGCAAGGAGTCATGAAATCTGGAGACAAAATGCTTTGGGCCGCATCGTTTAATATCAATATTTGGAGTTTTACCAGAGGGTCTGTGACTGCCTACTTGAGGGTGTAGGATTGTTGCTTTTACCACCCTTTTGGCGCGACGTTTGGTTATTCTGAGGTGGAAGGAGGCTGCCCCACCCACAACGTCGCATTGGATAAGGGATGTGCTGATGAACCTTAGGCTCGAGAAAATCAGATATATTCTTCGCGGTTCTGCAAAGAAATTTTATAGTACATGGGGACCTTTTCTTTCATTCTTTGACAACACCGCTACACAACTTCAGGAATGACATACTGTATGCACTGTTATATTGTTATTGTTATATTGTTAATTTAGCTATGGGGGATGGGCAACGGTACGGTCACTTTCCATGTTGCACCTTTTTGGTGGGACATTTGACTATATTGTATTCTATTTTGATTCTGTAACCATTTTGTTTTGGGAGTGATGGCACTGAAGAAGTTTCTATGGCTCTTTGGGCATTTACGATTAGACAGACTTCATGGTTGGTTGTGTTGGATAACTTAGAGTGAAACGTTTTTGTTTTTTTAGTTTGGGGAAGGGGGAGTTTTGTATTTCTGAGTTCTGTATTTTTGCAAAACTAATAAAAAGAAATTTGAGGGAAAAAAACGTTTTGGGCCGCAATGTAGGATGTAGTGTCAGAAAACTGGGTCTGACCATAAACATATCTCAAATAGCACCAAGAAACTGTTGGAGACAAAGCGCTGGAGATTTCTGAGGTGGCCATCGATGTGTCTGGATCTAAATCTCATTGAACAACAATGGAGAGATCTCAAAATTGCTGTTGCAAGAAGGCACCCTTTAAATCTGAGAGACCTGGAGTTTGCAAAAGAAGAGTGGTGCACGAAACTTGTTGATGGTTATATGAAGCGATTGCTTTCTGTTCTTCGAAAGGATGCGCAACCAAATATTGAGTTTAGGGTGCCAACAACTCTTTCCAGCTCATTTTTTGCATTATGTGTAAAATTGTGCACATTTTGGCTTTTCTCTTCAGCTTTGTGTTTTTCCAATGCACACCCAAGAAATAATCACATTCATACTGAAAATATTTGTAATTGCGTTAATGTCTGTGAGAAAATATTTTCTGGGGAAAATCCAGGGGTGGCAAAAATTTCATCCATGACTGTAAATTACTATCCTGAAAGTACTCTATATCCATTCCGAATTGTCAAGCTCTAACAAGACCTGGTTAGGACTTCATGAACCTGAGGCAAGGCCAGGCTTTTTGTGTTGGTTTAGGGAGAAATTAGTAATAACCAATCACGTTAGATTTTATATCAGCGGGGCCCCCAAAAAAACCTTTCGGGCCTTCCCAAAGTCAAGGACGATGACGTTGAGTGGTGCAACGGAGAGCAGCAGTGAGAAAAAGGGACAGCTGGCTGCCAGAGACCCTATTTTCAGCCATATTGGCTAAGAAATTTGGTGAAAAGCCTGGTTGTAAAGTATATACAAATAAAATGAAGGTATAGAAGAAAATTCAAGCGTTTATGGATTGTATTTAAAAAAAAAAAAAAAAACGGAAGATGGAAGGATGGCTTCAAATCCAGATAATTCTAGTGATCACTTACAACCAGGCCCGGAGTGACTAATCGGGAGCTTCTGGACGATTCCAGAAGGGCCGGCCGGCCAGATGGGCCGGTCCGGGTTTTATTTAAAAAAAAAAAAAAAATTAGACTGTTATAATTTTTTCTTTGGTATTTATTTATGACAGTGTCACTGAGTATAACTTACATTCTATTACTGCTGTCCCTGTGGGCCGTCTGAAAAAAAAATATATATATATACAGTATTATTTTTTTCCAGACTCATCCTCACGTGCGCAGACGAAAAATACAGCATGCAGCTCCGCCCCCTAATTGTAGTCTGTATTGAGCCAAATTAGCTGCTATGTCGGTGCTCGGATGGATAAATAACAGCAAGGGTGGCGCTGAAAAATAAGAATTAAAAAGAGAAAAGCACTCGTGAAAGAATCGGCAAAATGCGAGAAAATAGCTAATTTTTTTCATGCAACGACCTCGCTGCCTCAAACTACAGAGGATTACAACGAAAGTGGTAAGGCCAGATGGCAAATAAAATGCAACTTGCACCGTGTGATACGACAATATGTAATTGTGGAAACTTTGGCTTCTTGTAGCACCTCACAAGGGATATGTAGCAGCAAGCATTAGCCATAATGAACACACCACAGGTGCAGAGCTGGAAGGTAGGATTGCCATGTCGTTCAGCGAGTGAACATTAGAATTATAATAATCAATTACGTGGCGTTTTTAAAGTGGAAATTGAAAATGGATAGTAGTATCATTAGAAGTTGTTACAATATGCAATACGTATTCTTTATTTTTCATATTGTTATGTTGCTATGTTTGTTTTATCTGTAAGCACTCATTTTGTTAATATTTGATGTTGCAGAAAAGGTCTTATTTATTGATTTATTTTAGGGCTGTCAAAATTATCGCGTTAATGGGCGGTAATTAATTTGTTTAATTAATCACGTTAAAATATTTGACGCAATTAACGCACATGCCCTGCTCAGACAGATTTAAATGACAGTACAATGACATGCCCACTTGTTAATTGTGTTTTATGGAGTTTTGCTGCCCTCTGCTGGCGCTTGGGTGCGACTGATTTTATAGGCTTCAGCACCCGTGAGCATTGTGTAAGTAATTATTGACATCAACAATGGCGGGCTACTAGTTTATTTTTTGATTGAAAATTTTACAAATTTTATTAAAACGAAAACATTAAGGGGTTTTGATATAAAATTTCTATAACTTGTACTAACATTTATCTTTTAAGAACTACAAGTCTTTCTATCCATGGATCGCTTTAACAGAATCTTAATAATGTTAATGCCATCTTGTTGATTTATTGTTATAATAAACAAATACAGTCCTTATGTACCGTATGTTGAATGTATATATCCATCTTGTGTCTTGTCTTTCCATTCCAACAATAATTTACAGAAAAATACAGCATATTTTATAGATGGTTGGAATTGCGATTAATTACGATTAATTTCTAAGCAGTAATTAACTCGATTAAAAATTTTAATCGTTTGACAGCCCTAATTTATTTTTCAAATGTATCATTTAATAGTTTTTTTAAAATTCATTTTTAAATTTGTTCAAAATGATGTTGTGTTGCACTTGTTAAAATAAAGCCACCTTGTTAAACAACCATTACCTGCACTGAATTGGAATACACAGAATTACAGTACACGGCTTTAGAGAACACTGAACTTAACACGTGTATGCATAGTGACATTATTTTAAATGAGTGGGCCGGTCTGAGGCATGAAATTCCAGGGCCGAAAATGAGTCCCACTCCGGCCCTGCTTACAACTGTAGGCCCATATACAGTAAATCACATGGGCGACAGCAGTGTAAACACTGAAGCCTCGCAAAGTAAAGTCAGAACACTGCCCAATTTGAAGCTAATGTATTTTCACTAGTATTCCATCCATTGCCTCAACAGTCCAGCCAACTACATCCAACGCACTCGCCTACAGCACTTGAACGAGCCGTCAATTTGAAGTGCCTCCTCAATCACGCTCCACTGAGGATACAACCCACTCAGACTGCACTGAGACGCCATAAACGCCTCAAGAGCTATTGGATGTGATGCTCTTTATCGGTTTTAGCTCCGCTTTTAATACCAAAATCTGCTCCTGGAGCGAGGACTTGATTTTCGGTGTAGGTGATGGTCCCGGGTTAAAAGGACATCTTGTCATTCATGTTGCATCACTACAACTAATACACAAAAAAGTATGCCATTTGTTGTTGCCTTTATTGATGATAAAAGGTGCAGCAGACATCGCTCACAACAGTACAAATACCTGTAAAGTGCTTTTTGCGGGTTCATATGAATGCTGACACCACACAAGGACGGTTCAAACTTTGATGTTTGAACATTAAGATACCACAAAACACTTAAAAATTGAACACATTTGAAAAAAAAAAATTTTTTTTAACAACCAAAGCCCTGCACTGTTCATTCTCTTTGCTCTGCTTAGAGTGACAACAATGCTTCTCTACTCTATGCTATCAATATTTACAGCTACACAAACTTTTTGGTTTGGAACTGCTCTCGTATAAAAATCCTGAATGATATTCTGGTGGTGCTGCAGTCACAAAACTAACACCCACTGCAGTCCCTCGTGCAGATAAAGCGGCAGTTAAACACTTAACATCGGTAGAAAGACACTTGAGGAGAAAACTCAGCTCTGACCCTGCAAACCAATCCGTCATTCCGACTCAGATCCCGGAAGCAATCAAAGTTGGGCGATCAGGTTCGCGTTAGTTTGTCCGGAGGCATGAATCCTGCATCTCCCAGAGTTCGTAGGGCCACCCGGCCGCTGGGACGAATGGTGAGCCATGTAATGCTGCCATTGTTTAACCCCATACGTAACCAGCCCTCAGGTGGAAACTGCAAGGCCCTGAGCAAAACACAAAAACACCTGTGTTAACCGGGGAGTGGGATGCACACACACCACTTAAAAAGTTAAATATATACAATCTTTAAAAAAGAAAATATACGGTATTTTATTTGGGCTAGGATTGAATTCAAAGACCATATTTGAGGACATAACGGTTCGATTACAATGCAGTTTAGTTTGTAAGCATTACGATGTCAGACGAAGGGAAACAAAGATTTGTTTTTAATCTTTTTTTGTAGACACCAATCATTATTTATATTCATACATATAAACACATACTTGTCCTTCTCAAAAAATTAGCATATTGTGATAAAGTTCATTATTTCTGCAATGTACTGATAAACATTAGACTTTCATATATTTTAGATTCATTACACACAACTGAAGTAGTTCAAGCCTTTTATTGTTTTAATATTGATGATTTTGGCAAAAAAAAGTCCAGAAAAAACAAAAATCCCTATCTAAAAAAATTTGCATATTTCATCTGACCAATACAAAAAAAGTTTTTTTTAATACAAAAAAAGTCAACCTTCAATAAATTATATCAGCTATGCACTCAATACTTGGTCGGGAATTCTTTTGCAGAAATGACTGCTTTAATGCGGCGTGGCATGGAGGCAATCAGCCTGTGGCACTGCTGAGGTGTTACGGAGACCCAGGATGCTTCGATAGCGGCCTTAAGCTCATCCACAGTGTTGGGTCTGGTGTCTCGCAACTTCCTCTTTACAATATCCCACAGATTCTCTATTGCGGTTCAGGTCAGGAGAGTTTGCGGGCCAATTGAGCACAGTAGTGCCATGGTCAGTAAACTATTTACCAGTGGTTTTGGCACTGTGAGCAGGTGCCAGGTCGTGCTGAAAAATGAAATCTTCACCTCCATAAAGCTTTTCACTAGATGGAAGCATGAAGTGCTCCAAAATCTCCTGATAGCTAGCCGTATTGACCCTGCCCTTGATAAAACACAGTAGACCAACACCAGCAGCTGACATGGCAACCCAGACCATCACTGACTGTGGGTACTTGACACTGGACTTCAGGCATTTTGGCATTTCCTTCTCCCCAGTCTTCCTCCAAACTCTGGCACCTTGATTTTCGAATGACATGGAAAATTTGCTTTCATCTGAAAAAGTACTTTGGAACACTGAGCAACAGTCCAGAGCTGCTTCTCTGTAGCCCAGGTCAGGTGATTCTGCCGCAGTTTCAGGTTCAAAAGTGGCTTGACCTAGGGAATGCGGCACCTGTAGCCCATTTCCAGCACACGCCTGTGCACGGTGGCTTTGGATGTTTCTACACCAGTTTCTGCAGGTCCCCCAAGGTCTGGAATCGGCCCTTCTCAACAATCTTTCGCAGGGTGTGGTCACCTCTTCTGGTTGTGCAGCGTTTTCTGCCACTTTTTCCTTCCCACAGACTTCCTACTGAGGTTCCTTGATACAGCACTCTGGGAACAGCCTATTGGCTCAGAGATGTAGTTCTGTGTTTTAGCCTCTTGCTTGAGGGTGTCAATGATGGCCTTCTGGACAGCAGTCAGGTCGGCAGTCTTGCCCATGATGGCGGTTTTGAGTAATGAACCAGGCTGGGAGCTTTTAAAACCCTCAGGAATCTTTCGCAGGGGTTTTGAGTTAATTCGTTGACTCAGATGATTAGGTTAGTAGCTTCTTTAGAGTACTTTTTCATGATATGCTAATTTTTTGAGATAAGGATTTTTGTTTTTTCTTGACTTTTTTTGCCAAGATCATCAATATTAAAACAATAAAAGGTGTGAACTACTTAGGTTGTGTGTAATGAATCTAAAATATGTGAATGTCTAATGTTTATCAGTATATTACAGAAGAAATGAACTTTATCACAATATGATAATTTTTTGAGAAGGACCTGTATATAATGAGATTCTTGCAGTATTTGCAAACAGGCCAAAGGCTGTTTATTGCTAAGCATTCTTTCTTTATGGTTGCCCAGGGTTAGCTCAGCTACGATACAAACCTGCATACAAAATAGCGGATGACATTGGCATGACACACGATGATCTCGTAGCTATCTTCCTTCTGCTTGGGTTCCGCCCGATGGATGTAGCGTCGGAAGGCTGCTTCGATGCGTGCGCCGTCTTCGTGGTACTGCTAGAGGACGGTTAGGTGAAAGCGACAGTGACATATGATATGATGGGAGTGTTTTTGCTGGCGTCAATTTTAAACTATGTGGTGTTCCACCTTGCATCCCTGAAATAGCAGTAGAAAGCTAACAAAAACAGAAAGAGGGATGCTTCTCTCACCACAGCGTCAGGCTTCCAGTGGGTAACGGGCGGAACAGGCTCTATTGGCGCGCCCTCTCGGAGCAAGTCACAACTTAGAAGCTCCACGCCTGAAACCCATGTGGATGAGAAGGAAATATTGTAGATCCAGTTGCCAAAACACATCAAAGGTGATTTATTTGAGCATGTCTGGAACGCCGCATGAATACCTGGAAGGTGTTTGCTGATGATGTGCGCCGTCTCTGTAGCTCTAGCCATGCTGGAGTGGATCAGAACATCATATTTCAATCCCAACGCTGAGAGGCGATGACCCGTCAACTCGGCCTGCTCTCGGCCTGAGGAAAAACACGACAGGGACATTGGGAAAGAAAAGTTTGATTTGCTTAATCAAGCCAGAAAAAAAGTTATAATACCAAGCCACATACCCAAAGGAGTGAGTATGCGCTCTTTGTCGCTGCTCCCGCTCAGGTTGTACTGAGAATGTCTGATGAGAAGGATGTTGCGTGTGGCTTTAGGTTTGCCATTGTCCTGCTCTGAGCTGGGATCTTCCGTTGTACTCTCCTTTTTTTTGCCATTGGACAGCGTAGAAGGGTCTCTCCTGCAAACAGAGGTGAGCTGGGGTTAACATGTGCCTTTGTCTTAATTAAACCTAAAACAATGGTTCATATATAGAAGCTGGAAATAGCCTACTCTAATAATACAAAATGGCCACATTTCTCAGTTATCTCCTATTAGAATCCCTGGCTTAACCAGGGCAAACTGCACCAATAGAAGGCATATTGAGGAGAAAAAAATTGTGAGCTGCTGCGGCTATATTAATTAAGGCATTAATGGGACTATTCACTCATTTGCCACTCCTTGACGACAACATTGGCATTTTTTTTTATAGTGGACAGTAATAACTGCTTGGGCACACCATGAATTACGTCTTTGCTTATTGGATCTTCACCTCTTACAATGTAGTACATATTTAAACATTATAAATTATAATAGTAGTTTAACTGCCAAAAAAATAGAATAAACAGGATAGAAAATTGCTGGACCGTTACCGTAATTTTCAGACTATAGGGCGCACATGACTATAAGCCGCCACCCACCAAACTATACACGAAAACGTAATTTGTTCATAGATAAGCCGCACTGGACTATAAACCGCAGCAGTCTTCACTGTATTATGGGATACTGTATTTACACCAAAAGATATTAACCAGTAACACTTTATTTGACACCGACCATCCTAAAACTGTCTTAACACCAAATGAACCACCATGAATTCATTGCTTCAAGAAGCTTCATTTTGCCATCACTGCTCCCTTGGGGGAGACAGTCAACCTCTGCTGCCACCTGCTGTCAACACTGTTGTCGCCCAACATGCCTTCTAGCATGCATTGTAGTGCTACAGGTATACATAATAATCTAAATTCATGTTCTTTGCTATTTATTTCTTCAGTTACTGCTCCAGTTTCATTAATTGCTAGTTATGGTATTTGGTAACACTTTATTTGACGGTGACAACATAAGACTGTCATTTAAAAAAAATCATAATTATGACATGACACGGTCATAAGCATTAACAAATACTTATTATAGATGTTATGTAGGGGTCAACCGGCAAATGGTCTCACTTTTGAATGGATGTAAAAGATCCGAGCTGCACATAAATTGGGTACAAAATGTATAAAGAAAAAAACAATTTGTCCATTTGTGATTAGGGCTGTCAAACGATTAAAATTTTTTATCGAGTTAATTACAGCTTAAAAATTAATTAATCGTAATTAATCGCAATTCAATCCATCAATAAAATATGCCATATTTTTCTGTAAATCATATATATATTCTGTAAAATAAATTGTTGGAATGGAAAGATAAGACACATCATGGAAATATACATTCAACATACGGTACATAAGGACTGCAGTGGGCATTTCACTCTACTGTCATTTAAATCTGTCTATGCTGTCCTCACTCCGAAGCGTCTACTTTTTCCAAAGCTAGACAGCTAGTGAACGACGCCTTAATAATCAGACTTACTTTTTCATCTGATTTATTAATAAAATGGCCTCAAACCATTGTCCTCTTTAGACTGTCGTAAAACTACACAAAAAAGTACACAACCATTGCATTAGCAACAACGTTAGCTTAGCACGCTTTACAGGTTCACTAAACATAAACAAAAAGCGTCTCATACAAAAAATATAACATTTCGCTTACTAACATAATATGTACATTCTTTCCAACAACCATACTTACGGACAAATCTTGTCCAAGGATCATATAAGCACAACATTACAACGAAGGCGTCAGCCCGAGACGTCGTGCAGCCATATTAACTGGCAAGAAAACAATAAACCATGTCGCAAAGCGACCACATGAGTTCACTGTTAGACAGCACAAAAAGCATTTCTGTAAAACTTATCAAAAGGCAGAATACTGTCTGAGTGGTACATGTGCTTTAATTGTGTCAAATATTTTAACATGATTAATTAAAAAAATTAATAACCGCCCGTTAACGCGATAATTTTGACAGCCCTATTTGTGATATTACGTCTAACTATTATGTGCAATATTATACTGCATTTCTCTCATGCCGAAAACAAATCAGAAATTGTTTCTCTGTATTGACACCAATAATACATTTAGGCTGTGTTCCAATCACGGTTTGAGTTGCCCTCGCTCACTTGCCCTAAGCACTTGCTATGACGTCACACGCAGGCCACTTGGAGGGTGGAGGGAAAGTGGGCGGAGGGGGAGCAAAAGACGTAAATGGAACACACCTGCCCTCGTTCACTCACAAGCAAGAAAATCATGGCACAACCCCAAGGTGTTGGAGTAGCACTATACTGCCTATTCCAAGTAGCGCCTCCAAAAATTCTTCATGGGGTGGCCAAATGGGGCCTCTTAAAACCTTGGGGTGGCCCAAGCAAAGATAAAAGCTATAATTTTAGGTTTTTACTATGTTGTAGTAATAAACAGGCCAGTAGGAAACTGTCAGAAAGACTTCAGGAGACGCCTACTGATATACTTTGGTTGATTGTGTTATAATGTATACCATTATATTGTGTTAATGTAAATAGTCCATAATAGTCCAGTCAACATTTTGAGTTCCGCACCTCCTACAATCTGACATTATACTGGCGAGTGGGGTGACCAAAAGGGTTGCCAACACATTCATTGGGGGGAGTCTTGGCCAGGCCTGGCCAACTCCTGGCGGCAACATTGTTCCAAATCACACAAAATATACGGCGACTCATGTCAATAGGACGGAGACGTATTCCGTGCTTGATGGCAATACGTCGGTACCTGGGAATTATCAGAATTATTATTTTTGTATCAAATTTTATTTGGGTAATTCATTAATTATTTTTTGTCTATACCTTATACCATATTGGCCAGAAAATAAGACGGGTTTTTTTTGGGCATTGAAATCAGACTGAAAAAGAGGGGGTGGTCTTTTATTCGCGGTCTAGATATTATACCCATTCACGACGCTAGATGACGCCAGATATCATTGAAGCGATGTTCTGTTATGACAGATCTCAGCTACTCTCCCCATTCACGACGCTAGATGGCGCCACATATCATTGAAGCGATGTTCTGTCATGACAGATCTCAGGTACTAGTTTAACCAGTTTGCATTATTTTATTGCAATGTTTTTCCTTATTCAGATTTGTTTCAAGACTATAGTTACAGTTAGACTTCACTTTGACAGTTAATGCAATTATTGCGATTTTGTTGTTTTATCACTATAGATTGGTTTATTTACATTTCAAAAACCAGAAGCCATTCATTTACGAATGTGATTGCACTTTAGTTTACATATTTAAATGTTCAGATGTTAAGATTTGAATGAGGCAAAATAACATGCTTTTTCTCTCAAATATATTGTTATAATCATTTGTTTCAGATCTACTGTAATTATTTTCTGTATAAAAATGAATTTGGTGGTGAAAGTCTTTTTTTCAAACTTGAGTCTTTAAAAAGAGGGGGTTGTCTTATAATCAGGGCCGTCGTATATTTGAGCCAATACGTTAATTTGCAGACAGATTTGTTGTTTAAACAAATTTAACCTAGTTGAAGTTTAGTTTCAGTCCCTCCCAACACATTGTTTTTTTTCCCCCTTTTTTTTAATGACAAAAGTGAAAATCAACAAAAAACCTTACTTTCTATTTATACATTTCTTTCTCTTTATAGCTAGTTATTCATGTTTTTTTTTTTTTTTTTTTTTTTTTTTTTTGGGGCACTCCTGTGAAATTCCATACGTTCTGTCATAACTGCCACGTACAGTCTAATTCAGGGTTCACTAAATCCGGACCTCGGTGCCACTTTTCCTGTCGCGTTTTCCATGTCTCGCTCCTCCAACACACCTGAATCAAAATCATCAGGATCATTATCAGGCTTCTGGAGAGGTTGCTTATAACATAATCATTTGATTTAGGTGTGTTAGGGGAGAGAGACGTGGAAAACACGACAGGAAAAGTGGCACCAAGGTCCGGATTTAGTGAACCCTGGTCTAATTATTTAAATTTTAATTTTTTAACAACAATGATGAATTTTACAATTCGAAAGGCAGTTTGGTATGTCATTCAAAGACCGTGCTGGCAGCTTGATTCATTTTCTTCTTCTTTGGTGGTATATATACAGCAACCAACGGTGCTTGAGCTTCATTATCACCACCGCATGGACATATTTTCCGTGCACCACTGCAATGCATTGTGGGATACAGGGAGCTCTGGAGTGACCAACGTTGTTGACTCGATCACTAAGCCCTATAGACCCCACTCACATGACGTCACAACCACGCCTCCGCGCCATATTGTCCGTCAGCTCGTCGTGTTCACGCATTACCTCTACGTAAATTCCTATTATGGCATGTTTTTCTGCTTGTTAACATAATAATAATTAAATGGTGAAGGCGTGTGAGGCGGTTGGTTGCAGTAACAGAGAAGATAGACGGAGAGACTTGAAGTTCTACCGTATTCCGAGAGACCCGGAGAGGAGAGCGAGATGGTCTTCTGCAATTCGACAAGAAAACTGGGCACCAAACGATCACCAGATTATGTAGTAGTCATTTTGCATTGCATAAGATAAGCATAAGATGCCTTTAATATATATTTAGAAGGTTTTGGGCTGACAACCACAATAAAGATCATTGCGAGGCTTATCGCCGACAACATACAGTTTCAAATTCAAGATGTTTATTTCTTCCGCCATCATTATTTTTTGAATAATATTTAGCTGGTACCAAGTGAAAGAAGCTGGCCTCGTCTACGGATCATCAGTTAAACAGGGGTGTCCAAACGTTTTGCAAAGGGGGCCAGATTTGGTGTGGTAAAAATGTGTGGGGCTACCTTGGCTGATTTACGTAGAACACTATATTTAAACAAATTTTAGCAAGCCCTTCTGTGTGTCACATTTGCTTTTTTTATTTTTATTATTCATAATTTCAACAATCTCGCCTTTGTGACGTTCCCTTTCGACACTCGGGCTCTTGCGAAATACTGCTGCTGTGAAATTAAACTAGCTTCAAGTTGCTTTGTCGCTGCGTATCTTCCCTGTAATGTTGTCGTACATGTCAGCGTGTCTTGTTTGTTAATATCGCGTCACATCGAACTCTTTGAAAACAGCGACTGTCTTTTTGCAAATGAGGCAGACACAGTTGTTGCGTATTTTATTGAAGAAATAGTCCAATATCCACCTATCCTTGAACCGTCGGCCATCGCAGTCAACTTTTTTTTTTTAACTGATTGTCACCATTTTAGAAAATTGGAAGTATAGGGTCACACGGGGTAATGTTGCTTAGAGTGCTGCTCAAAGTTTTTCAAACTTTCGTGAGAATAGGCTGATTTTGTGTGGACAAGATAGTTGTAGATATCAGGGTAGCAGATGTCAGGCAGAGAGGGTGAAGACAGCGGGTCGAAAAATATCGATTTAGGCATCAAATATGGATCTGGCGAATGGATAGACTGAAGCTTTTCCACATAACGCCTTTTATGCAACGCATCCAATGAGTTTACAGCGTCTGAAAGCACCGGGGCTTCCATGAATTGCTCTACTAACTGAACGACTAATTGAAACCATTGAGAATAGGGCTAAACAGAGACGGACAATATGGCGGCCGGATACAGCGACACGTCATTCTGGGTCTATAAGGGTCGAGCTCACCAAGTTCACTTCGCTCTTTAGGGAAATGGAACAGCCCTTAAGATGGCGGCGGGGATTCCTCCAAGGGGGAGTGTGTAGGTCAAATGAGCGAGGGCACATTTAAACCGCGATTGAATCGCAGCCCTAATTTTTAAGTGACTGTCGTTGTTCATGCCTTTTAAAGATGCCTTCAGGGAGGTAAATAATAAGGTGCGTCAGAAATGTTTCAAGAATGATAACACTATCTTGTATACCAAAGCAAAGTACATTTTTCCCTATTCGAAGTAAATCCCATCGAGTCACTTTCCCAGCTTTTTCTGCCACATCTCCAGGAAGGATTCTTCCGGGATCCGTCCTTGTAGTTTCGGTTTGTCTTCGGACACCTCGCTACATATTACAGCACTATTCAATGGCGTGGGCAGCCCCGGTTAAAAAGGATACACGATACGATATAAGATATTACTATCTTACTTGTCCCAGTTGGCGTCCCACGCGTGTCCTGTCGGGAGTGGGGTAATGCTCGCCGCCGTCCAAGCCGGCTGCGCGGCTTCAAGCACAGATAGTCTGGACAAGCGTACTCCCGTCTCGCTTTTTCTCTCGCCGAAATAGCCGCGAAGGTCAGCAGCGGCGGCTGCAAAAACCACCGCGGCTGATCCACCGGCGAATGCGCAAATTAGTTTGAAAGATTTCCTGTAAGACATTACGTTAGCCCACCGACCGGCTGACGAATGCTAGCAAATTAGCTTAAGTGAATGAGTGTTGCTTAAAAATGCCAAATATTCGCCAACGACAAAGGAACGACTTTTGCCGTTAAAAAAGATTGTTATTCAATGTCAGCCAGGCGAAGGGGGGGAAAAAAACACTTCAATATCACTCAGTTGAGAGTCGTACCTCAGAAACTACAAAAACAGCAGGCAAACGAGATAGAAAGCTAATGTTTAGCAGGATGCTTTACGTACTACGGCGGCCGGTTTGGGTCGTATTTGATAGAAAACAAAAGCCCCTTTTTTTTTTTTATTTGACTTGCAAAATGGTGAGTAATCTTACAACGTTTTATATAGAGTGCAATATGAAACAAAAATAAAACTCAATTTTTTTCAGTATTGTCACAAATAACCTGGTGCAATCAAAGAACAATAACTTCAGCTACATCATGATTACTAAAAATTTAACAGTGACTTTTGTTATAATTGTACGTAGCACTTTTGGCAATTTCTGTCATGTCTTTTGATGGCTGCACTTCATGGCACTACAGCTCGACAGTTGGCTCTGCAGTTTGACTTGGAAGAAGTTCGTTAGTGTGTCCAATTATAAATTAAAAAGGTCAATAGGGAATGGGACGTACTACGTCATTGTTTGGACCCGCCTCCATGCTGGCAATATAATTCACTTCCGGGCCGGCAGAGTCAATGCGGATTGTAACGTGTGGTAGTGCTAAGCTAACTCTTTCGGTGTTTTAGAAAGAAAATATGGGTGCTTATTGTTGCGTTACCGGGTGCAACAGCGTCTCCTACGACAAAAAAAGGGGTTAGGAAAAATGGACTCACTTTTCACCGTTTTCCTGCATGGAGGACCAAATATCAGATCACGAAGGTACGACGGATGGCTGGATTGCAGCGGTTCGTCGGAAAAGCATTTCTTATGATCATATTTCTGCTGGAATGAGAGTGTATTCCCCTCATCTCTACTCTTGTAAGTTGAACGATTTATCCGTTTTGGTTTCAATACGTTTTTTGTTTTTGTTTTTTTCTTTACTGTTGTGTAAATCTGCCTCGGTAGCAATGCTAACCTACTCCTCCTCATCACCTACCTGTTGTGTTACTAGGAAAACCTGCATATGAAATGCTGACAACACATCCCGATTGGTCACCATATCTCTTCTTGGGTTATTCTGAGGTCAAGCGCACCACATCGGAGCGTTGAGAGGTTGGAAAGGCGAAGAGTGCACGCTGAAACTTCAGTTTGCTCTGCTCTTACAAACACGATCCCAAGTGTTATGAAAAGTCAATAAAATATGAATACCAAAACATGACTTGAACAACTTCTTGACAAACTGTAACTGCTTGTTGTTTACTTCAGGTCTTCATAATAAACAGGTGTAATAATTACAAAGTCAGGTGACTTAATTTTGTTATTCTATTTGGAATATGCATTGACAATTTTTGGACAGTGTTGTAGACAAGAACTGGGACTGATAAGTTGCAATAGATTTATTTCAAGTAATGCAATTTCTCCAATACGATATTTGAATTGACAGTTTAAAATCTTTAAATTAGTGCAAACAAGGCCCACCCTCTGACGGTGGCAGCAAATATTATATAATTATAAGTAATACACAAATACAAGATCACAATAAACGTGTCTTTGTCAAAGCAGTTTAAAACACTATTTACTGGCTTTGGGTAAATTGCCAGACAGGATAAATATGTGCTTTAAAGTTCTTGCATTTCCATTTTAAGTATTGCAAGTACTAGTCTCCAACACAGTATTTGAACTGACAGTTTAAAATCATTTTAGTACAAAATGGCCCACACTCTGGCAGGGGGCAGCAAATATTATAATACATAATACATTATAAAAAGCTATATACTATATAAATACAAGATCACAACAAAACCTGTATTTTTCAAAGCAGTTAAAAAACATCCAGTGGCCTTAGGTAAATAAAGGTGTATAAATATGTACTTTACAGTTCTTGCATTTCTATTTTAGGTATTGCAACTTTTCCAACACTATTTGAATTGACAGTCTAAAGTCTACATAAGTGCAAATAAGAATATTATAATTTAAAAATAATAATAGAATATATAAATTCAACATTACAATGAAAGGTGTCTTTGTCAAAGTGGTTAAAAAAAATAAAAAAAAAACGTCACTGGCCATAGTTAAATAGCCAGGCAGAATAAATATGTGCATTAAAGTTCTTGCATTTTCACAAGTTAAAAGCCCGCAGTTCATCGACGAGAAGGGCAGACCCAGATGGCGTCTGCTGCAGGGGCTTGTTTGAGTCCGACACAGGACAAATGGAACCACTCCATTGAACAAATTTTCTTTGTCAAATGATCCAAGAAGAGAGATGGTGACCAATCGGGATGTGTTGTCAGCAGGTTTACCTAGGAACACAACAGGTAGGGGAGTCGTAGTAGGCGAGCATTGCTACCGAGGCAGATTTACACAACGGTGTAAAAAAACAAAAACGTATTGAAACCAAAAGTGGATAAATCGTTCAACTTACAAGAGTAGAGATCACAGGAACACACTCTCATTCCAGCAGAAATATGATCATAAGAAATGCTTTTCCGACGAACCGCTGCAATCCAGCCATCCGTCGTACCTTCGTGATCTGATATTTGGTCCTCGCTCCATGCAGGAAAACGGTGAAAAGTGAGTCCATTTTTCCTCACCCCTTTTTTTGTCGTAGGAGACGCTGTTGCACCCGGTAACGCAACAATAAAGCACCCATATTTTCTTTCTAAAACACCGAAAGAGTTAGCTTAGCACTATCACACGTTACAATCCGCATTGACTCTGCCGGCCCGGAAGTGAATTATATTGCCAGCATGGAGGCGGGTCCAAACAATGACGTAGTACGTCCCATTCCCTATTCATAAAATTAATTTACCGATGTAATATTTGAGTCAGGTAACATTTCCGTGCCGAAACTTGAATGTTCAATCCAGACGGCACGCAAAATGAATGCTGTAGTCCTTTCAAAGACACTTTTATCCTTCCAGCGGATTCACCAGTTTTTGTCTCTCATTCTGGTAGATGGCGTCCGTGGGCAACAGTTTTTCTTTTCTTACGAGCTGGTTCGTACATATTTTTATCACGTTTGTATCAACTTTGTCGACTACGGGTCACCAAATGGTGTCGGAAGTGCAAGTGCAGTCATGTGTTTGAGAGAAGCAGATGCTAAACTCAACGCGCAATAGCGTACCGCACAAATTTTTAGACCATGACGTCGCATTGTGAAGCGGAAGTGGCACATTATAGACACGCCCTCACATACAAACTACTGTATTTCTGCTAGTTTTCTCCGATAATCTTTCAAAAACGAACCTGCCGATCAAGCACTGCTGCTATGGAACTTGTAGAAACGACTCTAGACATTATAACATATGAATAATGTTTTCTTCATACATTTCCCGAAACCAAAAAACTTGGAGGCAAAAATGTGAAGAATCTATCAACTTGCGCGGACCTACGCCATTCTCGCAAGCAAACGGCTACAGACCAATGGCGTACCACACGCTACTCGTCACTTTCGCTCATTAACATTCATGACGGTAGCTACTATTGCTAAGGGTTGGGAAAGCTCCCGTTTTTTCCCCAATAGTAAATGAATGGAAATAGTGTACAAAAGAGATGTTTACGGAGGTAAACCTACCAATTCTGTCTGAAAATGATGTCCCTGGTGCCAAATTCACTGATAAAGATGTGAAAGAACATACAAATGTTCAGTTAAAGAGATAGCTTGAATGTCGAGGACTGAAAAAGACGGGAGAAACGAGCCGACCTGAGCTTAGCCTTAGCTTTTTTATGGACACGTTTTTCTTATGCCACTGACAATGACATTCTCCTGTTTCAACAAGCTATCCTTTACCACCATATGCCCTGTCTATCTTATATATTATATCCTTTGGTTGCCTTACATCTCTGACCATTCTTTTGGGCAATTTACATTGCTATTTTTGTGTAGCGATCGCAAATGCTACTTGTTGACAGCCATTGAACACTTTTAATTTTTTTATTAATAACAAATCTTAATTCTATAATTTACACTTCCCCCCTTACTAAATTTGGTTTTTTTTTACAACAGAAAATGCAACAGTGGCAGTCAGATACCATTTAAATTCTTTTCAAGTCATTCATTGTCAGACAGAAGCAGCACGGTAAAACGGCACGCGAAAAAATAAGTAAAAAATGTCAAAATGGCTTACCTCTTTGTCCTCTGAAGGAACATGCCAACCCAACAAAATGTTTACTGCGTATGAAATGTGAATGGCTTCACCTGCTGGCGTCAAACGTCCGCACAAGTTGATCGATTCTTCACATTTTTTGGTTTCGGGAAACGTATGAAGAAAACATCCTTCATATATCGTAATGTCTAGAGTCGTTTCTACAAGTTCCATATCACCAGTGCTTGATCGCCATGTTCGTTTTTGAAAGATTATCGGAGAAAACTAGCAAAAATATAATGGTTTGTGTCTGAGGGCGTGTCTATAATGTCCCACTTCCGCTATACGATCCGATGTCACGGTCTAAAAATAGCATTCATGTGGTATGCTATTCGGTGCATTGTCTCGTTGCTGAAACGGTGACAAAATCCAAATGGAGAAAAAAAAACAATGCACAAAAAACGTACAGAGTACACATTTAAAAATCAGTGCTCACTTGTACAAATTACGCCGAAACCATACAACTTGACAGGAATGAGAAGTGGACAAGTGGATCTCATGGTTTATCTGGAGGGGGAAAAGACCAAGAATAAGGTTCAAGCTGCCAAAAGAGAAAGGCGGATTGGCTTTGCCAAGTCTGCAAGAATACTTCTTTGCAGCAAAAATCAGACCTTTGATTTGTTGGTGCAAGTAACGTTATTCTGTAAAATGGAAAAATATAGAATTAGGAAAAACAAATATTGAGATCCAGAATTTAATAGCCCACAAGGAACGGATTAAAAAACTGCATAACCAACTGGAGGAGATAACTAAGAATACAATGGATGTATTGAAAACTGTGGTGGAAAGGTACAATCTGGAAAGGGAAACAAAAATTTTGAGTTGGTTTGCATTTGATGAAGGTTTTACACCAGGATTAAATGATAAAGGGTTTAGGAGGTGGGCGAAAAGAGGCATTAGAGCAATAAGTAAAGTGGTGGAAGGAGGCAAGCTGCAGAGTTTTGAAAAATTAAGGCAGAGACTTGGACTGGAGGAGGTGGACAATTATAGATGTATACAATTAAAACACTACTATGACAAAGAGGTCAAGGGTGTAACTGAAAATGAAATCATTAAAGTGTTCAAAAAAGCTTATGTTGGGAAAAAATGTAAAGTTATTTCTGAACTTTATAAAGCACTCATGTCATGTCAGATGCACACATCTCTGTATATTAAAGCGGACATGTGAACTAAGGTTGGCCAAGAGTTTTTTTTAATAATGGCTATCAATGGCTAAACAATTATAAGCATATTTTCGTTTTTTTTTTTTTTAACACAACCCTTCCAGATTCTTTGTTTAACCCATAGCAACGCCCTTGACAACGAAAATGCTTTTCTTCGGAAATTACGTCACACTGAGAAGTGCGAGGGAAGTCCGCCATAGAACAGTATTGTTTGTTGCATTGCTTCTCGGTAAGATGCCACAGCGGTGTGTGGCGATGTTTTGTTCTCACTCAAACGAAAAGTTGTATGAGTATGCGTGGGAATCACCGATCATAGTTGTTGTTGCGTTCGCTAGGTTAAGCATGTTTAAATTGTGCGTCATCTACGATCTTGTAATTCACAGTCATGTTGCCGTAAGAGACACACAACGCCGGTGAGTTTGTGCACATTTATTTGTATTTGTATTATGTATTTCCACTTTCATGCTTAAAGCATTGCATTGGATTTGTACGGTTTGGCGTTTCTTTCACGGTGATAGCCTTCTAGTTTGTGTTTTATGAGAGCCACTGACAGGTGACAGTTGACAACAAGCATGTTGGCTTTAATGTCTCGCAGCGAATCAGCAAGCGTGCAGGTCACACAGTGAATCATGGGAAATGTAGTCTCGGGACAACACTGAAGTGGTGCTTTGTAATCTGTTCGCTTTTGTGAAAAAACTACATTTCCTCACACCATTAGACCCCACTTCCTGCCGAGAGCCCCAAGCTGTGTTCGTACTGTTAGCTCCATATGTTAATAAAGAAACAAAGTTGTCAGCACGTCGTGTGTTCGATACCTTTGTCAACAAAAAGCTCATAACAAGACACTATGCACGATCCGTTAAATAGACGCTGGGACTGAAGAGCTGTGAGTAGTAGGAGGCGAGGGGAAGATGAGCGAGAAGCAAAACTCGGTCGAATATGGCGGCAGTCCGCTATTATTTTGTTTTCTTATTGTTGCCACAATAAAGTGGAGAAAGCCATCAACGACTCATCTCCTTCTTTCCCCCCAACGTTTTTATAATATTATTTTATATGCACGAGAGCTGCTGGATCTGCCAAAATGAACATGAAGTCTGATTATCATTTTTTTAAACAATGTCATCAGATAGACAAAAACATAAAATTATGTGCAAATGCCTGCATCTTCAAATCATGAAAATAATAACAGCCTATATCTTACCAATCTTGTAATCTCAATGGGTCTTGTTCCAATTCCATGTCAGGTAGTCAAGGCACATTGTTTGCATCCTGATTAGCGTCTGGCTAATACATATTAGGTCCAACATGAAATTCCAACCTCCTCTTCTTCCTCCAACTCTTCAAAAACTTGGATCTCCTCCCTTGCCCTCGATCTATCGCTTATATCGCTGTTTGAATCCTTGTTTGAAGGGCTTTGTATGGAGCGCTGCCATCGCTGTTCTCGGTGTGACGTATCACTTCCGGGTTCGTTCCTTTTCAGGCTCGAACTTCGGAAACGCGATTATTTTGTCAAATATACAACATATAAATTATTTTTTCATGCTTTATTTGTTGGACAATGATTAATTACTTTAATTGTGATCCTATTTGGCATGTTATAAAATTACTTCACATTTCTGCTTTACAGAAAAATGAGAGAAAGAACGCAAAGCACAAATAACTGAGGGAGAATGGTCAGAGATGTGTGAGACGTAGCGCACATCCACTAGCTCCGAGGTTTGGAGAGAATTTAATTGGAAAAACATCATACGTTTTTTCATACGTGCTCTGCAAAGGAAAGAAATGATACTCGCTCAACAACCGTGCTGGAGAGCATGTGGATATAAGAATGTGGGACACTTACATATATTCTGGTCTTGCCAAAATATAAAAGAATATTGGAATATAATTTGGAAGGATTTGCATAAAATAATAGGATATGCTGTTCTAAAAACATTCTAGGTGCTTTATTTGGGGAATTTAACCCGGGAAATGATTCAAAAGGAGGATGAGTACCTTGTCAAGGTGTTGCTGACGGCAAATAAAAAAGTAATCACAAGACTGTGGTGTAAAGTGGACCAGCCAACTGAGGAGCAGTGGATGTGCACGGTGGAAGAGCTATGTGAAATAGAGAGAATTATGTTTAGATTAAGACTACAAGAAAGTCAATTTGAAGACAAATGGAAGAAATGGAGAGACTTGAAAAAAAAAAAAGAGGACACCAATTTCAAATGATAAACAAGAACTTTGACATGTGGACTTGATTATTTAGGAGAGATTGAAGGCTGGGCCACGGTACTGTAGATTAGAGTTATTTTTTCATTTTATTTATATATGCATGTTTTTTATTTTTCTTGATGTGTTGTTGTGTCCTGCCTTGGTTTTTTGTTTGTTTGTCATTTCAATACGCTGGGTGTGATTGTGATTGGTTTTGTGAAGGGAATAAAAAACAAATGGAAAAAAATATGGTTTTTTTTTTTTTTTTTTTTTTGCTGCTCTCCCCACCTTTGAATGCAAATCAAGTTTTTCGCTGACGTGACCCCTGAAGGGAAAGCCAAAAGAGGTGGATGGAAATCAAAACAGTCACTTGTTTTCAGTGGTGAGTAGTAACGCGTTACATGTACTCTGTTACATTTACTTGAGTAACTTTTGAGAAAAATTTACTTCTGAGAGTAGTTTTACTGAGCCATACTTTTTACTTTTACTTGAGTGGATTTGTGAAGGAAAAAACATTACTCTTACTCCGCTACTTTGGGCGGTACTTTCCTCTTTATTCTACATATTAGATTTATATTTTTTTTGCTAGCGATGCTATTGCCAAGAATAGCGCTACTAATTTTACCAATGAGACGTCGAAACAATAATCACATGACTCCATTACACCAATCAGACGCAAGCTTGCCATTCTATGATCACGCCAGCATGTTCAATCACGTGACGTCTGTAAAGCACTGTAAAAAATGAAGTATTTGACAAAGAGCGGTGCTCTCAACATGACTCAAAAGCGTAGTATCATTATAACAACAATTCATATCATATACTAGTAGATACGTTTGTGCTGAGAGAAGAAAAATACTGTACCATTGTTAAAAAAAACAAAACAGTTACTTAAAATGTTACTCATTACTGGAGTATTCTTTTCACTGGATACTTTTTTACTTGTACATGAGTACATTATTTAAATGGTTACTTTTACTTGAGTAATATTATTTTGAAGTAACGCTTCTCTTACTTGAGTAAAATTTTGGCTACTCTACCCACCTCTGCTTGTTTTAGGGTTAAAGATTCATTTCAATCATACCCCACTTAAAAAATCAATCCAAATTGATTCACCATCTCTGCTGCATAATCTCATGAGGATGACAATCCAAATTGTGCCTAAATAATTATTTTAAAAAGAAGCACCTCTAAAATGTGAGCTAATCACACTTCATGAATAGCAAGGGTGTAGGTTTGGTGTCAACATTGATAGAGACGACATGACAGCATAATCTGGACTTTTTGCTGGGGACGGGACATTAATAAGACCAAACAGATTGAGTGAACGGGGGTCAGGGTTCATTTCTCAAGAATATGAACCTAAATAATTGATAGGTTACATTATCAATGCAAATTAAATCTGTATTGACTTAGGCTAACTTTCATGTGTATTGGTTCAGGTGATACACCGTTCAATTCAAACTTTTGAAAAACTACTCAAGAAACATTTTGAAAACTTCCAGAATAAATGTCTGGATTTTATTAGCAAATTTAAATTGCAATATTTGAACATAATTTTCAAAAATTATATTAAAACACAATATAAATACAAACTTGATGATAATCTCTTAATTATCCAAAAATGCAAAAAAAACAAAAACATTTGTCTTAAGACCACACAAGAACACACATTATCTGTCAACATTATCTATCTAAATAAATTCAATATAACTGAAAAAACTTCTTAGGCTGGGAATAACAAAAATAAATAAATAAACGGAGGTTTCCTTCAGCTAAAACACTACTGCTTTTGTTTTGCTTTTTGCCACAAGACAGCCAAACTCAACAAAAAATGAAAGCTCCTTTGGGCTGCTTTAAGACTACATAAGTAAAATAAAAATGAAAATTGCAGAGAAGGGGGTAAACTTCGGTTCACTACATTTCTCACAGTTTAACGTTAACAGTAAAAAACACATACAGGAGGACACTTCTCTCCACGCAGCTTCCTACTGGAGTTTTACAGGTTAGTAAATTCACTGATTCAGGTTGGACTTTCAGTAGCAAAATTAGTGGTGCCCCCACCTCCACAACATTGACGTCTTTTTACTAGGGCTGTCAAACGATTAAAATTTTTAATCGAGTTAATTACAGCCTAAAAATTAATTAATCGTAATTTATCGCAATTAATCGCAATTCAAACCATCTATAAAATATGCCATATTTTTCTGTAAATTATATATATATTCTGTAAAATAATTTGTTGGAATGGAAAGATAAGACACAAGATGGATATATACATTGAACATACGGTACATAAGGACTGTAGTGGGCATTTCACTCTACTGTCATTTAAATCTGTCTATGCTGTCCTCACTCCGAAGCGTCTACTTTTTCCAAAGCTAGACAGCTAGTGAACGACGCCTTAATAACTAACCCCTAACCCTAATCAGACTTCTTCCTTTTTCATCTGATTTATTAATAAAATGGCCTCAAACCACTGTCCTCTTTAGACCGTAGTGAAACTACAAAAAAAAGTACACAAGCATTGCATTAGCAACAACGTTAGCTTAGCACGCTATACAGGTTCACTAAACATAAACAAAAAGCGTCTCATGCAAAAAATATAACATTTCGCTTACTAACATAATATGTACATTCTTTACAACAACCATACTTACGGACAAATCTTGTCCAAGAATCATATAAGCACAACATTACAACGTAGGCGTCAGCCCGAGACGTCGTGCAGCCATATTGAACTGGCAAGAAAGCAATAACCCATGTCGCAAAGCGACCAAAAGAGTTCGCTGTTAGACAGCACAAAAAACCTTACTGTAGAACTTACCAAAAGGCAGAATACTGTCTGAGCGGGACATGTGCGTTAATTGCGTCAAATATTTTAACGTGATTAATTTAAAAAATTAATTACCGCGCGTTAACGCGATAATTTTGTCAGCCCTACTTTTTACATTACCCACAGTGGCTGCTGCTGGCCGAGGGACAAAAAAAACAACGCATGTTGTGTTTCTGTCAGGGCTGTGAGTGCGTGTGTTGTGTCAAGTCATGAGCCAATCAAACTAGCATTTGAGGGGAAAAAATGAGGGACAAAAAAAAAACAACGCATGTTGTGTTTCTGTCAGGGCTGTGAGTGCGTGTGATGTGTCAAGTCATGAGCCAATCAAACTAGCATTTGAGGGGAAATAATGAGGGACAAAAAAAACAACGCATGTTGTGTTTCTGTCAGGGCTGTGAGTGCGTGTGTTGTGTCAAGTCATGAGCCAATCAAACTAGCATTTGAGGGGAAAAAATGGACTGGCACATCCAGCATGTGAAAACTGTCAATGATACCGATGATGATGACAAGAAAGAAAGAAAGAAAGAAAGAAAGAAAGAAAGAAAGAAAGAAAGAAAGAAAGAAAGAAAGAAAGAAAGAAAGAAAGAAAGAAAGAAAGAAAGAAAGAAAGAGAGAAAGAAAGAGAAAGAAAGAAAGAAAAGGGTAAATTTAAGTCTGAATGTAAATAATTCACTTAATAATGGTAGGGTCTTCTAAATTCTAGAATATAGAAATATATAGAATTCTATCCTTACAGCATATGGGAAGACAATCTAAATTACTGTAGATATATAACTGGACTCATATAATGCAAATAAGGTTGCTTAAAAGTTGGTAGGGACAATTTGAACATTCTGAAAAATTGGGAGTGTTATGTCACTACGGTCCCTATGCAACACTCTTGATTAATAGTTGCCTAATTGCTTTAAATATAGTTTCAGTAACATTTTCTGCTGGAATAAGATACATTTGAAAACTATCTATGAATTTCATCGAACAAAATGGATTTGGTGACGGGTATGAGTTTTGGGTGGAGGGTTATAAACGGTGCGTATTACACAAACTATTCAAACAAATTAATATTTTAAGTGACCACTTGAGGGTGCGCTCAACCAACTGATACTCTTAATGCTCGTCAGTAGCTCAGCTGTCTGGGGGAAAATGCAACTAGCGACAGATTTACTAATACTGTACATACTGGAGGCTATATTATAAAACAACTTAGAATAAAATCAGTCTAAACAGTGAAACTCTTCTTAATCTTAATATGTCCCGTTTACGATGACATTTAACTCACGGTGCAAAACTGGTATTAGCTTCTGAATTTAGTAAAGTGTTTTCTTAAAATATGCAACTTTTCTCATTCCAGCGACGAATTGCACTGGCACCTCGTTTGTGTTCATGAATGCACTTACACGGAGGCTCCACCTTTTCTTGCGGCCCAGTGACCTCACCAGTGGGCTGGATTGGAAGGGTGGGATTTCCAGGTTTTCAGTCACAGCTATTCCTGCCTTCAAGGATCTATGCCGCTTCAACACTAGCAAAAAGTGGACTGGTTGCAATCACAGCAGAAAGGCGATACCGGATCCATTTTTCTCTACATGCCATAGCACCCGGGATAAACAATTAAGGAATGTGGAAATTACAGAATGCCCACCAGCGCCGGAAAGAGATTTAAACCCACCAAATACATCCCGGTGTCTACAGCTGCCACTCTCCTCGTGGGATCGACCACTTTATTTTTCGTTTTCACGTGAGTTGCATATCGTGGTTTTCTTCTCGTGTGTCTCTATTCACACGCGGATTTTGGTCAGCAGGGTGGTAATAATTCACTAGATTGTGTCCGCCGTAGATTTGCGCTTTCGAGGTTGCTTTGCACAAGCCTCCAGTGGCCATTCAGCCTTCATATTGCATGTGGGAGATGAACTTGCTATAAAGCCTTGCAAGTTGAAGAGAGCAACCATCGAGCATGAGTTGCATGCTCCACTTGGGCCTCCCAAACTCACTTGTCATTTGAACATCAGTTTTATTTGATCTTTTATCCAAATGGTTTAATTGCCTCAACAGGCCAGCACCTTTAAAACACGTATTAGAATGGTTACCATAGTCACTGACCGTGTTTGAATAGTCATAATGATCCCCCTCACACCGCCAGCCAATGTTAGATAATGAATGGGTGTATGAATTTGGACTGAGGTTTTGAGGAGTCAGTATAAATCAAGGATGGACATGACTGCAATGAAAATTATGACTTCTCAGCATCACCATCATCTAAGGACTCCTTCCCCTCAACACACTATATCTACAAACCCGTTTTCAATGTTCAATTAGGAGTGACATAGAGGTTAGTCAAGCGTTTATTATTGTGGTAATTTGTAGTGTTTTATACACTTATTGATCACGTTTCCATCATCTCTTATTATGATCCAGGCATCCATCGTGTCTTGACTGCTGCAGTTGTACATCATGTTTTGACTTTTACCAAGGCATCTAATCTTTCCCTTTGCATGTACAGTATGATAGTTAAATTGAGGATTATTTGCTGCTACATTATCCCCTCTAGAATCAATATTAAAATGGACATTTTTCCAGTCGGATGTTCTAGAATCACGGCTGCTATATGTCATTTTTTGTGTACTTCAACAATTTAACTGATCACTGTATTGTCTGTTGGGTGCATGAACAAGTGAACGTACTTTGTCTTCAACCCTGTTGATTTTGCACTCTTAAGCTCAATGCTTGAGATGGAAGCAAACATATGGTGTTTGCAGCTTGTGCAGGTCGCTTGGACGGTAGTTTTAAAGGTCCCAGTGGTGTTTTGGCTTTGCATAGACAAATAACCTATTTTGCAAGATCAAATGTCAATACTCAATATACTGCGATTTGTATTTGGGTATCACATAAGAGACTATTGCCCCTCATTATCAAAACTTATTTAGCATATCTGAAGGCATTTCAAAGCAGTATCAGAATTGTGTAGATCAATTAGGTGTTCACAAAGGTTCATCCCCTAGCAGATGGTTCAAGGGTAAGGATTAAGACTTTACTCGGTTGCTCCTTCATTTTGCAGTTAAAGACCTAGAGGATTGATTTGAGCATAATGGAACTCCCTGGGGAGTCGTACACATCTAAACTAGGGCATGTCCCACTACCGTCAAACACACATAAGAGTCCATTATGTCGATCCCAGACTAGTCATGTCTTGAATAAATTGAACCTTCACAATAAATGACACAGTCCATTGTTTAATTGAAAAAATAATGTCATGAATCACATGGGACAATCAAAAAATAAACAGATCACAATTTTTTGTTTCGTTTTATTTTTAGATTATACTGTTATCTTCCAGTTGCCAGAAGAATGCCTAGTGGAGTGAGAATTGAGGCCATCTTTGGCACCCAATACCTTTCATGGTGTTTCTGTATTTGGCTTTCTAACAGCTTGTGTTGGCAACTGAGATTAATATTACAACACATTAGGACAGATTTATTTATAATACCACAGCATGACAATGAAATGCCAATAATTTAAGATTTTATTCATGGATTAGTTGGGATAACACCATCCATGTTTTATATGCATCTAAAACAGGATTCTGTGCCATAATATAAATCCTGCTAAATTTGTTATTCAATGCTACTCTTTGAAAGGCCACTTGGTGAATAACTAGCTGGAAGTAAATATTGTTTTGTTGTCTTTTGTTTTCAAGACTCTCATAGAAACGCTTAGGGGCACGCATGATTGGATAAATGGAAACTATAAATTCATTATTTGGCAATAACCTTTGTTCAGCGCTTCTTGCAGTCTGTTTTTGAATTATGAAAGCAGGAGTGAGTGTTGGCATGCGGTACCAGTCAATCTGAGCCTGAGAGGAGAACTGTGTATGAGCAGTCCTGACAGGGATCTAATCTTCAGCTTCCACATCTGTTTCCTCCCTTTCATAGTACATCCATTCAGTCACACTTCATTCAGATCCTGCAGAAAGCATTGTTTGGCCTTGAATCTCATCTAGAGTCTTAATCTTTAGGTATGTCCGGCATAGTAGTTGATGGACTGCAGAGTGGCAGAAATAGGTCGGATTCTATTGCCGTTTAAAATATTTCATTCATACTGAACTTTTGGTAGATTCTTCCTCTTTTTGGTTGTGACCTTTTCTGTTGATGTAACGCTATTTATAGTTTTATTTTAGTTGAAGCATCTGTTTACTGTAAAAGGTCTTACAACCACTTTTAGATATCTGCTTTTAAAGAGTCTTTGAAGAGGGGGCGCATTGTTCCTTTTAAATGATATGCAGACATAAAAAGTAGCTGCAGCAGTCTTACTTCTCACTGTAGAGTCTAACATTTTAACCGAAAAACAATAGAATGTAGCATGTGCAGGCTATGGTGGTAAAAAACATTGGTTACGCAATGTCATTGAACTTTACATTGAGTGAAGTGGAATTTTCCAAAAGAGGGTAGTTTGAGATGTATGGTCTAGCTATCATTTTCTTGTAGCGACGTACTCAACTTAAATTAAAAAGTCAGTTGCTGTCTGAAGCCCTATTACTTATGAATTCTAAGAATAAAGATAGACTTTTAATCTAGCAGGGGAATGATACATAAATTGTGGTATGCCTCCGTTTTAATCTGAATATTCACATGATTGAGTGGGCAATGTCCAGAATTTCCACTATTACAGCGTTTTTTTGGTGATTTATTCCACCCCCAGGAAATAATACAATGATTCGTTAGTTTACGATGCTACACCGGGTTGAAAATTCACCTGTACACGGACAGTTGCCAACTCTGCAGTGACCGTATCCTTTCAGTGACATACAAAATAACAAATGTCACTTATAGAGGGGGACAATGAGATTTGCTGTGAAATGTTCCTTCTGTTTAATGGTTACTTTAAAAAAAAAAAAAAAAAAAACGCACTAAAAGCCTGTTTGTAAACTGCGTCTGTGTACATTCCAATGTCAACTCCAGCAGCTTATGAGAGTAACGTCATAGAAGACGTGTTGGTGGGATTACAGTTTAGGCATTCCTCCATTCATCATACTTCACTCACATTCTTCTCTCATCAACTGAGAGCTTTATACAACATCTAGTATGTATGGCAAATGCCATATGGAAGGGAGCTCGTCTTGTTTTAATCTGAAAAATATATATATAATTTTACTTGCTTTATTTTTTTCAAATTTAATTGTGCTTTTATATAATTTATTTTTCCGATCTTATGTACAGTTTTCTGTGAAGGTAGTTCAAGTGCTCATTAAATAAACTGTGTTGTATTCTGTAAGATGTACAGTACATCCAATAAAAGTTAATCATAATAGTGTGCTCAATAAAGAATGCATATTTTTTCATCATAATTTTTGACAAAATAACATTATCAAAAAGAATTATAATGGAAGAATAATTTATATCTTCTTTCATAGTTGTGAGAGTTCTATTTTGGTGTTGTCGTAGTGATATGAGTTCCCTATTTCTGAGATTCATAATTTTGAATAACTATACTGTACATATACATTACGCAAAACTAAATGTACATATTTTTTACATGTTCGCAACACTATTAAGTGTATATTGCTCCTTTCTTTTTACCCTGCTATTTTGGTGTCTTTTAAAATTATTATTTTTTTATTTTTTTTTTTAAATACATATATAATACGGCTGATTTGCTCTCATCTTTAGGTAATATATAGATGGGTTTTTTTTTTAATTGCGATTCAATCATCAATTTTAAAGTGTTGCTGATAAGACACTTGTTTCATATACATGTGATTCCAGATATTTCGTAAATTTAGAACGTTGTGAGGCACGAGGAATCAATCAACAAACGTAAGGTTTACTGTGACTCTTATGACCACTTTTATCTAAGACTCAAAAGGTAGGAAAACTGTGATACCCTCCACCTTTGCATAATCAGACTAAATAGGACAGGAATGCTATTGTGCCTCTACCAATGAACAGTTCATGATTATCACTTTCTCGAAATGATAGCAGCTACTGTGTGATAAAAATAATTCAGCTGTGCAAAATTAAATCATCATGAAACACCTAGACCAGAAAAAACATTTATTTCAATGAGCAATGTGAACAGAGTCCAGTAGAGATAGAAGTTAGAGGAGTCATTTTGACTAAGTCGGTCAGGTTTGGAGAGATGAAGTGCGAGCATGTCCTAAGATAAAGTACTCATGTCACACGGAACACGGCATTTTTATTATCTTGGCTAAAGGTTATGAACCCTAAAGTAGCTCAAAATACTTGTTATACATATTCATTCTGTAAATGGCCTGCAACTATATAGTCTTTTTATTGATCATCATCAGTGATCACTTAGGGTAAGACCAGTAGCAGACTGCTGTAGTGTGACTTCATCTTTGTCAGATAACTTTTTCTCTGATCTCATCCATCAGCAGCTTGTGGGCCTGCTTTCAGTTGACTTTCACAATAGTGTGGATTTAATGAGTTTTTAAAGGTTATTTTATTTTTTACTTTTCAAAATTTAAAGAGTCACCTTTATACTGTTTATTTCTTACTTCCTTTTACTAAAAGAGAAGAGTGATATTATATTGTATTCATGAGGGACCTGTTATCTTTGATGCACTACAAAGGCAATGTTATATTGCTGAAAGTCAACCTGAGGCAAGGCTCAACTAACAGCAGTCCGATGGAAAAGCAATCACAGCGATCAACCCATGTTGGTAGTGTTGCGTGAATGGAGCTCCGTGAATAAAAAGACTATCTTTCTAATCTCCTTTCGAGCTATCATGTCACTGCTTCTCAACCAGGTGACGATAACTCTCAGGGTGTAGTTTAAGATAACACTGAAATCTTGTTCCTGGCACGCTGGACTATGTGGTTGTGTAGAGTATATGTGCCATTATGCTCCACACAGGCAATGCCAACTGCAAATTACAAGTTGGTGCACTTTGATAGTGTGGGTCCTCTTTGATTTTAATTTCAATACTTCCAAATAGTTCTTAGGTGGTTTTACCGTAAATATATACAGTACATACTACATAACTAAAATGGCACTCGAGGGCAGAGGATCTACAGCCAGCAAATGAATTGTTGATTTTCATAAATACAGTATGATATGCAACTAGTTTCTTTGTTTCTGTAATGTCTTACTGGTTGTGCTGAAGTAGTGATTTTTTTTTTTTTTTAATTGGGGTACAGTCTCCCTTGAAACGCCATCTTTACACGAAGTAGATCCATGTGGATTCTGTGCATAGCAGTGTGCGGGAAAGTCCGGCGAGGTGCTTTCCTCCCCTGCAAGTTGATAGACTGAGGCCACCTGGAAAGTGTCTTTCTTGGTGAACATGTGGGAATCATTTAGACTTCCAGCCTCTCCCCACGTTGTTTCGCCTAACACTGTTTTTCACAGAGCGACTGGTAATAGTAGTGACTCTACAGCCTAACACTCCCTGCTGGAGGCCTCTCGAGGTGTCTAGGGCAAGTAGAAGTACTTAAGGGAGACCAGGCAGATATAGGCTGTGATTAAAAGGTCAAAATGAGTTTTACAAGAGCACAATAAAAAATTTAAAATCAATTTAATTTTTTAAATATGTTGTCTGAAATATTACTGGAATTCATGAATGTGAGTTACAGCAATTAACAAGATTCTACTGTGGAGTATGGAGAAGAATATTGTGGGTCTATTCATTTTATGAGGCAGTTACTTCATGCGATGCCATGATATGTTCTACATTGATTAGGCAATTAGGCATCTGATTAGTTGATGCCCTTTGAATACACAGAAAAATGTTTATTATGAATGTTAATTTTCCACTCTGCTAATAGTCATGTTCTGTAAAAGCACAGTTGGAATGCACATATTGAAGTGTGAAATATTTACTGGTGCCGAGCTAATCTTAGTAATAATGAGCTTGTGCTGCTGGTCCTAACAACAGTCAGCCAGTACAATGTGTTAAAGTAAGCTGGCACTAAGGAATTCTTGAAAAAGTAATATATCAGCTATTTCCTTAAACCATTATTCATAGCGATGCCGCAGTATCAAGCATTACTTTAATTGCTGTCAAAAAGTATGTGATGTTCAATAGCATTTACAAGCTTTATGCCTGATACGGTTTGCCTGAAAACTAATCCAGACCCTTCTGCTGTTCGCTAGAGCATTTGGATGATCCAGAAGAGGACTGGGAGAATGTGTTATGGTCAGATCAAACCAAATTAGAACTTTTTGGTAGAAACACAGGTTCTCATGTTTGGAGAAGAAAGAATACTGAATTGCATCCGAAGAACACCATACCCACTGTGAAGCATGGGGGTGGAAACATCATACTTTGGGGCTGTTTTCTGCAAAAGGACCAGGACGACTGATCTGTGTAAAGCAAAGAATGAATGGGGCCATGTATCGAGAGATTTTGAGTCAAAATCTCCTTCCATCAGCAAGGGCATTGAAGATGAGATGTGGCTGGGTCTTTCAGCATGACAATGATCCCAAACACACAGCCAGGGCAACAAAGGAGTGGCTTCGTAAGAAGCATTTCAAGGTCCTGGAGTGGCCTAGCCAGTCTCCAGATCTCAACCCCAGAGAAAATCTGTGGAGGGAGTTGAAAGTCCGTGTTGCCCAACGACAGCCCCAAAACATCACTGCTCTAGAGGAGATCTGCATGGAGGAATGGGCCAAAATACCAGCAATAGTGTGTGAAAAGCTTGTGAAGAGTAAAAAAAAACATTTGGCCTCATTTATTGCCAACAAAGGGTGCATAACAAAGTATTGAGATGAACTTTTGGTATTGACCAAATACTTATTTTCCACCATGATTTGCAAATAAATTCTTTAAAAATCAAACAATGTGATTTTCTGTTTTTTTCCCCACATTCTGTCTCTCATGGTTGAGGTTTACCCATGTTGACAATTACAGGCCTATCTAATATTTTCAAGTGGGAGAACTTGCACAATTAGTGGTTGACTAAACACTTATTTGCCCCACTGTACAGTACATAAGCTAGTTCCACATACTCCACAACAAATCACAATGTACTTGAAAATACCTCAGAAGTGTCGAACACAATGTTAAAAAAAAAGTGTTTGGCATTCAGTACTGTTATACCAGATGGAGATGGAATACAAGGTGCTTTCTATAATAACTTGTGAGAATCGGTCGGAAATATTTTACACTTGCAATGTTTGGGTTATATATGGAAAAAGATACCTTAAAAGGCACTGTTTAAGATATATATTAATGTTGGCAGACCAAAATATGTGGAATTTTAAGAAGGAATTCTATAAGTGTGAGAACTCCCCAACCGTTATAAGGAATGAAACACACATGAAGGCTCAGTAAAGCATACCTTTAACTGTAAGGATGTTTACAGTTTATTAGCATCCTGTCAAAGGAGTATTAACTCTTTTCTAATTTCCGCCCACAAGCATGAATTATCCTGTCAATGCTTAACAACTGTAGCTAAGCACAGACGGGTCTGCCGAGCTTGAATTTTCTCTCTATGTAGAACATATGCATTACAAAAGGGTGAACCTATGTTTGTCAATATGAGACAGTGACTTCACATTACGGGTGTGACGATACATGTAACTCAAGATTCAATACTGTGATGATATGTGGTTCACAATAATGATACACAATTTCTATGATATTCGATATATTGTAAGACATTTCTTCAACGATAAATCACGATAAATGTGACTGAAAAAGAAAAAAATACCCATAAAAAGGTAATCATGCATTTGTTCAATTCCACAACTTGTACAATGTACAAAGAAATGTGCATTTGCATAGTGCCTCACAGTACTCGTCTTGTAGACGTAAACACTGCATAGCTGGATAATTAATGTGCAATAACAATGATAACATGTTTGCTCTGCTTTCTGTTACTGAACAGTCAGTATCAACTTAATGAGCTTTAATAAGGTAAGCCTGGACAGTTCACTGAAATTTCTGAAAATAAAACGTTAGTGGCAACTTACCCAATTTTTCGGACCATAAGTCGCAGTTTTTTTCACAGTTTGGCTGGGGGTGCGATTTATACTCTGGAGCAACTTATGTGTGAAATTATTAACACATTATTATATAATTTCACATGTTATTTTAGTGTTTTGGAGTGACACTGATGGTTTGGTAAATTTGTTAGCATGTTATTTATGCTATAGTTAGCTAAATAACTCTTAATAGCTATGTTACGTTTACATACCGGCCACGTTTGCATTTCGTTGTTCAGGCATTATGTAACATTATCATACTGTACACTTATTCAGCATGTTGTTCTCTATTGTATTTCTGTCAAACGATTAAAATTTTTAATCGAGTTAATTACAGCTTAAAAATTAATTAATCGTAATTAATCGCAATTAATCGCAATTCAAACCATCTATAAAATATGCCATATTTTTCTGTAAATTCTCTATATATATTCTGTAAAATAAATTGTTGGAATGGAAAGATAAGACACAAGATGGATATATACATTCAACATACAGTACATAAGGACTGTAGTGGGCATTTCACTCTACTGTCATTTAAATCTGTCTATGCTGTCCTCACTCCGAAGCGTCTACTTTTTCCAAAGCTAGACAGTTAGTGAACAACGCCTTAATAATCAGACTTCTTCCTTTTTCATCTGATTTATTAATAAAATGGCCTCAAACCATTGTCCTCTTTAGACCGTCGTAAAACTACAAAAAAAAAGTACACAAGCATTGCATTAGCAACAACGTTAGCTTAGCACGCTATACAGGTTCACTAAACATAAACAAAAAGCGTCTCATACAAAAAATATAACATTTCGCTTACTAACATAATATGTACATTCTTTACAATGACCGTACTTACGAAAAAATCTTGTCCAAGGATCATATAAGCACAACATTACAACGTAAGCGTCAGACCGAGACGTCCTGCAGCCATATTGAACTGGCAAGAAAACAATAAACCATGTCCCAAAGCGACCACAAGAGTTCGCTGTTAGACAGCACAAAAAGCCTTGCTGTAAAATTTACCAAAAGGCAGAATACTGTCTGAGCGGGACATGTGCGTTAATTGTGTCAAATATTTTAACGTGATTAATTTAAAAAAATAATTACCGCGCGTTAACGGGATAATTTTGACAGCCCTAGTATTTTTATTTTAAATTGCCCTTCAAGATGATATATCTGTTCTACCTGTTGGATTTTATCAAGTAAATTTCCCTCCAAATTGCAAGTTATACTCTGGTGCGATTTATGTTTTTTTTTCCCTCTTCATTGCACATTTTTGAGCTGGTGCGACTTATACTCAGGTGCGACCTATAGTCTAGTCCGAAAAATACGGTACTTGATTTGTTTTTCTGTGATTGCATTTTCTGCCATTCTTGCATCTGTTCTTCTATTGTCTTTTGTCTTCCTCCGTTGTCAACTGATAACATCCGTTTCCAGGATTAACGCCCTACAGGAGAGATAAGGTACTGATGTTGACAATGGGGTAAATCCTTGATGTGTGTTGTAATAAAATATCGATACTTGCCATCAGTTTATTGATGATTTATTGTGACAGTGCGCACAACAATTTATTGCAATATCGGTACCCCCCCCCCCCCCCCCCCCCCCCCCAATACACACACACTTCTACTTCACATGACATCAGATATTCTCACAATTAGCTTTTACATTGCTAAAACAATGCTCCTTCCTAACCTCTGTGGTCTTATACTGCTTTATAAAGAAGTCCAGATCCAAAGAAGTGATATATTTGCCAGAATCATCAACAGTAATATAGTACAAGTGGAAACTACTAAGAGCATCCGTTAGTTGGTGGTGTTTTATTTTTATTTTTGTGACAAGCTTTACTAAATAGCGAGTGACTTGTGCAGTATACACGTCTTTTTGTCTGTTCTTATTGTGTAAATTGTGTCCAGATAACCATTTTTTACAAGGTTTTCGAGGGTCCTTTGGCATTTAATCATCATTCAGATTGATGTGTTGGACTCTCATTGACAGACGGACTACAATAATTTTATGCTGCCTGCAGAAAATCAACTAGCAAAATTATGTTGTAATCCATTATGGTTGTGTATGTGCAATAATCAAGAATCTCGCATGTCCATGTTGTTATACAGTGATGATTATATGATTAATTTTAACGTTCCACAAGACACACCACCCATGACCCTAATGAGGACAAGCACTCTTGAAAATCAATAGCTGAATGGAAGTCTTGTGTGAACTTGCACATGACTGCATCTCCTGTACTTCAGTGACCAGCACACAACCATTAGTTAAATAACATTAAACACTTAATCCATGGTGACATTAACAAAAGTCATAGCATTCAAAGACCATTGTGCACAGAATATTTACTGAACCGTGGATTTAAACTGCTATGGAAGATATTCATTTACACCTAAATGCAGTTGATCCTTCAATTTACTCTAATGATAATCCATGTTTATTGGAGTTCGACCAAAGCAGTGGAGGAGTCTAGATTGAGAAAAATAGTTTAATATATAGCTCGTAGTGCTAGATCTAACAAGGTACTCTCCTACACATGAATACATCTCTAATTGAATGATTGACATGTTTGGGGTACCAAAATACTTCATTTGTGGGGAAAAAATGCTACCCAATGATGCCTTTTCGTGAAATAATAAAATTCGCCTTTACAAGTCAACAAAATGCAAACAAGCAATCACACAACCTAACAAATTTAACCTTGTATTTCTTGCTTAATCGTAGAATAGAATGGCAAGCTATTATTTTCAAAAGTACAAAAAAAAGTTACTGTGTACACGGACTGGGAATAAAGCAGTGTTATTTTTTGGCAGCCATTTTAATTTTCGTCTTAGTCTTTTGGACGAAAAACTTAATCTTCGTCATATTTTAGTCCTTTCAAAATGTGTTCGTCTTGGTCTAGTTTTACTCAACGAAAACTCAAATTCCGTGTAGTTTTAGTCGACAGCTCCCAAAATGTTTTTTGTCTATGAAAGTTTTAGTCCATTAATAAATAAATAAAAGGTTTCTAACAATTTCAAATGAACATGACAGACGAGCACATAACTAGTCTACAAGGACATCACCATTTTCATGATGATAATACACACTCAGCAGGAAAACAGCACATTATTTGAAATTAATTAAACTCACCTGGACGCCACAAACTGTATGTAAAGTGTTTTCCAAGAGTTTAAGACACCGATTCACCTCGCTAAATGCAAATGCTAACGCTAACGCTATGCTAAATCGAAGGCTATGCTAACGCTACAAGTTAGTTTAGTGTGTGATGATCACTCAGCACAGACTTTCAAAGACTAAAGCACCATGGCATATCTAACCAAGATAAGAAAGCAAAACTTACCAAGCAGCACCCGACATATGTTTCACAAAAGGAGCCTGGAATGGATACAGGCATGTGTGTGTGGGTCGGGAGGGAGGTGCAGCACGTCACACGAGTGACACGACCAAACACTACTAAATGTGTGCTAACTACACATACAATAAGAAAATTTCGCACTTTGTGAATTTATGACGGAAACTATGACTTTTTTCATCTTGTTCGCGTGTCGTCAGACAACAACTGGCATCCATCTCGTTATGGTTTAGTCTCCCGATTAAGACACGTTTTTAGCGCATCATTGTGACGTCATGAAAAAATTGTTCGTTCACGAAATATTTCATCGTTGACGAGAACAACACTGGAATAAAGTGAATAAGTGATAAGCAGCAAGTGCTGATGTAGTGGTAATATAACTGTATATGACAATTTACTGTAGTCAGACTCGGAGGCAGATGGCTGACTTGATATGATGCAAATAAAATTTTGTACATAGATATTGATGTAACAGTGCAAAATTCCTATAATGTCTAGGGATGTCCCGATCCAGGTTTTTGCACTTCCAATCCGATACCGATATTGTTTAGCACTTCCGATCCGATACCGATCCTGGCCGATACCGATACCGGCCTCTCTGAGCATGTATTAAAGTTTAAAGTTATTTAGCCTCCTTACTTAGTTGTCAGACTCATGTTGAAAAGGGTTTTAGTAGTCTTGATAACAACTTGCCGGCTTAATTAGGTGAGTTGGAATAACACATAATGGTTGGTAACAAGAAACTGACCTGTTTATTAAATGATAAACACAAAACATTATAAATAACAAACAGAAATGACATATTCAGACAGTAAAACATGCTAATAATATTGTAAACTGTCTTAAAAAAGCAAAACACACAAACAACCTCAAACTATTAACTATTACACACTCCCTTTGATTTGCTTGCCCAGCCCAAAAAAACCCAAAATTTTATGTTTTATTTGTAGGCACGAGCCCGAAATTTTTTTTTTTATGGTTTATTTGTGAGGACTCAGGAGCGATGCGTTGTTACGTTTTGTGTGATCACGTTTGGTGACGCCAGTGCATATATGCATAATGATAACAAATTATAGCCTGTCTTTTGTAACAAATTCTCCCAGTTAAACAAGACTGTAAGATGGATAGTCAATAAACATTTATATATTTTATATTTGCATGTGTGTTCTAACAGGTGGATAGTGGATTTGACATTTATTTTAATCTCGAGTTGGCAGAAAAAAAACGCAAGTTTTCTTAATGTTTAAATACTCTACATATTAAATGCATTTACACAGCGAAATAACGCTGGAAAAGTACATACATACATACATCGTTTTAGTATAAATATATGAATATATATTTTTGGAAAGAAGTCTGCCCGATGCGTCTAAATCCCACTTTACTCACGAGAGATAATGGCTCGTCATCCAGAATGATTCCTTCGGCAATGACTCTTCCCTGGGCTTTGGGACTGTCAAGTGCCAGTTTTTCACGCATAGCAAAAGTTTCTGCCAGTGTTCGTTGCGTATGACCTTTCTTTCTGTCTTCGGTTTTCTCCTTATACTCCTCATATACTGTACTCCTCATACTCCTTGTATTGTTTGTGGTGGTATTTCGATAAATGCTTGATTAGTTTGGTTGTATTAACACTTCTTACAGCTTTACCACCACGCTTGACTTTATTGTGGCATATGTTGCACTCTGCCTCTTCGTCTTTGTCATCCTTTAAAGTGAAATAATCCCACACAGCTGACATTTTTACCGATAGTCTCTTCAGTCAATTGGGAGACTGTAATATAGTGTGTTGAAGGTGTGTGTAAAATGCGGACTGGATTTTGGGGAAACCGAAGCAAAAACTGGAATGGATTATGTAAGTCGGTGCACTGGAAAACCCGGACCGGATTTAAAAAAAAAAAACTGGATCGGAAGTCTGGATTGGAATTTTTCCGTGTCGGCCGATCCGATACCGATACACATTTTATTGCCCATGTCGGCGTCCGATCCGATCCAGATATCGGATCGGGACATCTCTAATAATGTCACTGTGCAAATATTGCATATGCAGTATCCAGATTATGCAGTACCCAGATTGAGACAGATGTGTGAGTGAGATGCATGTGACAATGTTGCGGCATTAGCAGTCCAATGACACTGACATTTCAGTGCAAACTTGAGGATGGTGACAACTCTAGAAAGTGGAGCTAAATATAATTATTGAAATTTAGCCAAATGGTTGAATAGAGTGTGACTGGAAAAAACAGTCATTGATGCTTCATTCCATATGGAACAGTAAGAACACCAATCCACAGTCCAGCACATGCTGATTTAAAAGCCAAAATTTTAGGGGAGTTTCCCTTACTAATGGTGAACTATTACATTGTTTTGCTATGAATTTGGCTGTTGTCAGTCTTTTGAAAATAGACAATCTCTTCTTGAGCTTCCTTAATAATGCAGTGCATATAACTTACATTTTAACATTATGATATGACCTTGCGTTTCCCATGACTTACTATCACTCACGGTATTGTGAATATCCAACAACCTTGATGTATTGATTTTTATTACACCGCTATGCACTCATTTTACACTCTGCGTGTCTTCGTTTTACCATAGAATTGAGATCAATGCTACGGTGCAGAAAACCACGCAAGAAGAATTTTCACATCATGTCAGTTCTCAAGCATCAGGATTTTGGTTTTGGTTCTGCTTTAAGATCATGGAATGCACTTGTTTTTCTGTCCAAAAAAATAAAAATGTTAACACCTTCTTACGATTGCATACTAGCACTCCTCTGATACACGCCTGTGGGTTTAGTGTGTCTTGCATAATTAAGCCCACTTTGTGATAAGATAATCATTCAGGGTGCTTATCTGCCAATGCTCCTAAGTACATCCCTCCTCGCACTAATGTGATACATGCCGGGAATCGAGATGCTCTCCCTGAGAATGTGTGCAGGATGTTATTAGTGTTGCTATGCATTCAAGACCTGAGTTAGTTCTGCTTGGTAGAGACTGAAGTGTTTGTGGGTTGGCAAAGATTTATTAGTTACATACATCATGGGACAGTGTTCAGTGTGATTTTTCAAACAAGTTAGTCAACGTGGGAAAACGAAGCCACAATGGGAAGCTCAGTTGATTAGTTTCCCACGCCAGATGAACTGTCGTGAAGACATGCTGATGGTCAAGAAATGTCACCTGCCTGTGAAGCCCAACAAAAACAATTGTTGAGGATATAATTGGCTGTAGGGCAACACTGCTGTCATCAAGTTGAGTGGAGATTCAAAAGGAGTGGCAACTGTGTTGCTCAAATGTCAAATCACATGCGCCTAAATATCAGCTCACCCCTGGCAGTGATGGACGATGGATGGCGTTGCTGTTCTTCTACGGAAGATAGTAAAAAGGACCATCTCAGATGGAGGTGGTGTCGGAAATGTGACAGCAGCTGCATATACTTCCAAGTGGCATGGGTTGAGGTATGGTGGCAGCTGGAAGACGGAGGTCACGTCTTTCCAACACCTTCTCTCTCTGTCAAATACGATAGTTTTATATGCGTTTTTACCAGTCACCCACACACTAATTGCACTTCAGGTCACTGAAAACCATTTGCCTTGGTGAAGAATTTTAATGACCTTTTGCAAATATTATATATTTGATACCCCTATGTTTTTAAAGCTAAGATGGCTCATATTACCACTTTCTCATTGGCATGTGTTTTTCTCATATCAGCAGAGATGGTGAGATTTTCTGGGAAATGCATTTTCCCAAAATATTTGTGTATTCTCATGCTGCTTCCATTTATGACTTAGTGTAGCCTATATTTAAGACCACCAGGTATAAATCGCAGCATCTGTTTTAGGTTCTGAAGTCCTGTTCTGTCATCATGTGTCGTTTGTTGACCTTAGCGAATGTGTCTGTCACCGCAGTCTGAGGTGTGTAAAATCTTTATGATGCATAATTTATTATGATGACAGGAAAGAGGAACTGCACTAGAAATACATTACTACAAGCTATTCAAGCATAAAGTAATAAAAGGATTTTAAAGAAATGATTAAAAATGATTTTATATTATCTTTGAGAGTGTTTATAAATGGTAGGTGTATGTTTGTAGCCTTAATTTGGTTAACGTTAAGAGTTTGTCTTGAAAAGTAATCTACGCCAACTGTGACATTAGGCATGTGCCGGTATGAAATTCTGACAGCATGATAACCTTAAGCCAAAACAACAGGGTTTCATGGTATCACGGTATTGCAAAAACAGGTCTAAAATGTGTTACTTTGAGATTTTTACTTTTCAAAACATTAGCAAATTGGAACATAAGTATAATGTTAAGTTAAAATAAATAAATAAAAATAATTATAATAATAACTGAAATATTTGAAATAAAGTTAAATAAATGCAGTCCTTTAGGTGAGCCTAAACCCATAGCCACAGTTCAACATTATAACCATCAGAACAAAAAATAATTGAATTACTTTCTACAAAAAGCACGTGTGTATGACTCCTATCATGTTTACATTATACACAGTCTTTCGCAACACAGTTGCCAGGGAGAAAAACACTACATGATCAACCATAGCTAGACACACTAAACACGCTGGAGGTAATTAATAGCTGGTGGTTCATGACAGTGTTTTCCCAACCTTTAATTTTGTATAAATGCAAAATCATTTTGGAGGTATTGGCTCCTCGGCAGCCATCCTCTGCAAACATATTTACCATGTCGGTTGGCCCTCCTCGTCTAAGCCGCAGCTGTCTGCAACTTTTCTTCGATGGAGGAAAAAGTTGAGGAGTTTCACCTCCTCCAGCCATTGTGTAGAACAGCTGACTCACTGACAATTGCGCAATGACACTGAGCAACAACCGGTGGGGGAGTGTTGAGACTTGTAGCTGCAAGCGAGGGATTTCTCCCTGCATTTTTGGGACATAAAATATAATATCGTAGAGACGGTATGACAGAAATGTTTCTAAAACCGTGACGTTTTCATACCATGTTATGCCTTGAAACCGGTAATCGGCACATGTGTAATTGCAACCAACATTTTTTATTGGAGAATTTACTTTCCTTACTTGAATTGAAGGGCCAATTAGAACCTCCAACCTCCCCGACTTTGACACTTGTGTTAAACACGTCAGTTATTTTTTCTGGTGATGCAGACCATAAACCAAAAGGTACTATTTGTTTTTTATGCCATTTACAGTTGGTGATAGACGTTTCATCTTCAAGCAACATTTGAATGATTATTCATTTAGTTGGATATGGGTGACATTTTTCCAAGATTGGCTAACTCAATAAAAGCTAAGAATTATATGTTAATGCTGACATTAAATGCGAAGAAAATGTTGTTGTTTTTTTTATTCATAGTGGTTACCGAATTAAGCACAGAAATTATTCAAGATGTCTCCTTAATCTGAAATTAAGAATTATGTAAAAAATAAAAAATAAATAAATCCACAGACTATAAAATAGCTGCTAGCAATTTGCCATCCCTTTAGTTTTGTGTCATCTGTCAAACATCATTACAGAGAGTGACAGGTCCTCATCTCTTCAACTTCAGGCCAAGAAAGACAAAAAGTCTCAAAACCGTCTTATGTTTTGTTCGCGGATCAGATCATAAGAACCCCGAGCTATTTACTAAAGCTGAATCTTTTCTACTGATGTCCTTATCTGCACTGCATGCAGGCCTTAAAGCGTAATGTGTATCCACACTAGTGTGTTACTGCTTTACATTCACTTTGTGTGGGCAGGCGACAAGGGCCACTATTCAAGCACTTCAGTGTGTTCATTTACAATCTGCTCTCCACATTGCCCGACTAAGTGGTGACTGATGATCACTGAGGCCTATTTTTAACTCCCCACCACTCCCTCCACCGTAACTGGAGCATAGCACTGAGGTCTCATTTAAATGAGTTACAAAGCACAACTTGGAGGTAGTTGTCCATCTGTGACTACACACATAGTTGTAGTATATCCTTCCCTCAGGGTTCCTAAAAAAGTCATTAATACTGTTAATACGTCTGTCGGGCACATTTAGAAGTTTATCTTGGCAGTAAAACTTCTAAATCGCCATCTGCCAGCCTTGCACGTTCAATACCTTTTCTTTGCTGGCAGATACTGTAAGTTGTACCTGCGCCTTCTAATGTTAGTTTGTCAGGAGGAGGGTTGCCGGAATACTTTTCATTGATGTTTGTTGAAGGGTGGCAAAAGAGTTGTACATATTACATACATAACATACATAAATCCCTAAAAAAGTTGGAATTGAATATGTATTTTTACAGTCGATTTGAATTGAGGCCATAATTCGTAGATGGAACTAGGGTAGGAATGCACATCACCATATTCTACAGGACCTATGGAGTGGAGCAGTAGTTTTGGAAATGTCATGATATTGTAATCAAATAAGTTAGAGTGGCATTTACATACAGACATGCAGTATAGATGCCGCAAAAAAAAAGGAACTGACTATTTTCTTGTCAGGGTTCGCCACAGAAAGTCACTTGAATGGTTTTGTTTAGTACAATATTTACACTGCATTCCTCTACACATAAAGGCAACTTCAATAAAAAACAATGTTGTTATATGGACTTACGATCCGCCAGCTTCTTGTCTCCTGTCGTTTTCCAAAATTATACCTGGAGCAGGGGGTGATCGGGGCCCTGGTGCTTCTCCCGCCCTGCGGCCGGTGGTTCCGGTGGACGGGGCCATGCCCACATGAGCCTGCCTCTTAACTCACGCACTTCTCACTTCAACACTGTAAATATATTTCACCTTGGCACTTACATACTCATTCATTTCTCCGGGGAGAGTTGGGACGGGGCCATACAGTCTCGGCCCGGCTCCCCCCTGTTTTTAATGCATCACACACCAAGGTTGTGGGATGGTTGGGACCTGTTGGAGGGGGGTGCCTCACGGTTACCTCCTCACGGCAGGCTCCGCCATCCCTGCACCTTTTTTAATGCACCACACACATCATACTTGTACGTGGGGTTGGTGGTGCGCCCCCACTTGCCATCCATGAAGGCCGGTTGATGGGTGCGCGGGTGGCCCGGGGGACCACCCTAGATCCCGGGGGGGTGATGGCTCCTTTGCTGGGGCGCGGGAGGAGGGATGGGCTGCGCTGAACCCCGTGGCCCTGGGTTGCACCCGCGTGGCGTCTCCGCTAGTCTGCGTGGCTGTTGCGCACTTGGTGGGGCTCGCGTGCGACTGGATGTGATAGGGCGCGCTCGGGTGGGGGGGTTCCGGTGCCGGGATTGGCGATGGGGCGGTGTAGGGGCGGTCGCCAACGGGCTTACACTCACAAGGGATTCACTCAATTACTGGGTTCTCGATCACAGAGCTGATTTGTGTACACTCTACCCCTTTCAATCACTTAGCTTATAGACTCCCCCACCCCCGTCACCCTCTTTCCCTGGTCAACAGGCCCCCCCACATGGTGTCAACCGGAAATACATCTAGCTGACGATAGCACCAACATATTAGTAGTAAGTGTAGACGTATTTCAATGTATGACAATGTATTTCTTGTTGTTGTTTGTGTTTCTTTTCTTTCTTCTCTTGTGTTCCTTTTCTTCTGTTCCCCCATAACCCCTTCCTGTTCGCTGCTTTGTCATAATAAACGAGGTATGTTGAATGATCACAATGGGAGTATGTCAAACTATCAATGTGAAACATTAAAACTGTTCAGACCAACCGGGCACTTAGACTTCCATTCTCCATGTCAAACAGCTGAACAGGACAGGTTTAAAAAAAAAAAGAAAATTATACCTGGGTGATGGCGCTCCAAGTGTTCATTCACGGCCGATGTGCTGCCGTGGTATGCAAGCTTGGCATTGACGAGACTGAACATGACAGTGTACCCCCTCCTTTGTTTCGTTGAAATAAGTCCATGCTTTGGTCACTCTGGTGCGCTTTTTTGGCTTTGTGCCGCTTTCCCTGCTTGAATCCCGAGTGTCCGCTGTTCTCAACTTTCCACGCATATATATTTTTTAACCCTTTAATATCCGGCGACGGGATGGTGTGCTAGTCGACACATTTATGTAATCAATGATGTGGACTAGGAGGGACAGCTCTATTTGAGACCAACAATGGTATCGGGGCAAGGACTGGGAACTGAATCTGCTTTTCTGCACTGACTGATTTTTTTCAAACCCATCTTTTACCTTTCAACTGAATTTACAGTATGTTTTCATAACGTGAACTACAGTTGCTTGTTTACGTTCAAACTTAGCTTGTTACCAGACTCGAACAACAACAGCCACAATAATGTGCTGCGTTTGTAAGGCATTGATTTGGATGACATAAAATCCCCATGAGCTGCCAAAGTTTAATAACTATACACTAGATAAAACCTGGTGTAGTTCATGTTTTTATATTTAAACATTGAGACACAATAGTTGCAGGGGATTATCTAATAAATCAAGTCAGTGAATAACAAATAGTTGGATTTGGGCATTTTTTGCTTCACTACAAGGCCTACTATAGTCTTCTTGTCATAACTGACACTGAGCTGGAGACGAACATGATGACATTGATTCTCTGCTGCAGTATTACACCTGCCTTTTGTTTTTAATGCGGCTTTTGTTTGACACGTTATTCAATTTGTCAACACAAACATGTCAACATAAAATAGTTGGAACTGTTTGTGGCTGTATGTGCTTTTGTTAGTTTGATCCCATAGGGCAGAGGTGAACTTTTGGTCTAAAACAAGCGTAGTCAGTATTGAGAAAGAATTGTTATGTGCCATTTTCCTTTGTCTTTGCATCCAAATGCAGTCCTTTTGAGACATTCGGCATGGTTATGAGTACGTGTGAAATAATTGGGACACTTAAAGGAAAAAGTTGACTCGCATAATAAAGTTATGCTTAACTGGTTTTAGTCGTCTTTGTTTGTGATTGTGTATGCAAGTCCATGTGTGTGTTTGTGAGCAGAACCAGACAATTGCAGACCAAACTGAAACAGCTGAACCAGACTATTTGGATGTTTGTTTAAAAAAAAAAAAAAAAAAACACCATACAGAAACATACTTAGGTCTACATGACAATAAACCCACCTGAATCTTGAACAGGAGTAATTGATAGCAATTCATGACAGAGGCACAGGTGGATGCACCCGACTTTCAAAATAAAACTTATTTCAAGGCTGATGAGCAATAAAATTAAATTTTCTCCCACTGATTGGCACTCGCAGTTGGAAGTCCTAGGCCGGCCGGCTTAGGACCCTCGCCTGTGGACGGTTGGGGACGCCTGCTGTAATTGACTACTTTAGTCCCAAAGTGCTTTAATCCGAGGGATGTATACAGTATATTTAGTATATAGTTATTGGACCCACCATCAACGTTATGAATTCTGTTTTGCACAAAGTGAACCACTGTCACTTGTTTTAAAATGACCCTGAACAGGCTAAGCGCTAGAAAATGTGTGCGTGCATGCGTGTATTGAGCAAATGATCTCTTAAACCTGGATTTCCTATGAATCTTAGATTTGTTCACATAACTCAATCAGCCCACAATATGAGTGTGTGCCTTTTCAAACCGTATAACGCAGATTACTCCTGAAGCACTGCAGCTCTTGATTACTCACCAGTGGGCAGCAAAGTTTGCGTCATCTGCATGTAATTATATTAGCATTATTGAACTCTTCCACTGTATCACAGGGCCAGAATAAATCAATGTGTTGACTGCAGTGGCTGAAGTTTGAATGCATCGTGAACAGGTCTGCTTCCTCATATGGGTTTGGAATGAATGCGCCTTAAACTAACTAGCAACACCTCTTGTGGTGTGGTCTAAAAGTGCTACATTGCATGCAAGTGCCTGAATGTGTGTCAGTTAAATATTGCTGAATGACAGTTTAGGTGTCTAACTGAAATAGAACAAGGTCCTCTTACATTTAGCAGTTATAAATATTTCAGTCTTCATTGGACACTTTGTCTTTGTTCTATGCGGCTGCAATGAGATGGTGCTGTAAAGAAGTAACTGCTGTCAGCTTTATGACCTGAAATCTTCGTGTAGTTCTGCAGTCCATATATATTAGCATGGCTGTTTAGGTTCAAGGTGAAATTAAAACTACTGTTCGGGGTGTCCTCCTTGTTATTTTCTTCTGGGGGTGTTAGTTCATAACTTCTAAGAACGTCAGTTCTCTGTGGTAGAACTTAACATTGTAATGACAAGTTGATATGTTTCAGTAAAACATATTCAAGATTTTGTGGGTTTTTAACAATATTATAACACGTTTTAATCTCAGTTACCTGTTGTGATAGTATTTTTAGGTATTGGTTGTAGTACAGTGATCACTTGTTTTTCGCAGTTAATACATACCAGAATCCGCTGCGATAAGTGAAAAACTGCCAAGCAGCGCCCCCACACCCAATTGTTTTTTTTCTTCTTTTTTTTTGTGTGCAATCAATGTATTTATTTAGATTTAGCATTGGAAAGATATATATATATATATATAGTAGGGCTGTCAAAATTATCGTGTTAACGGGCGTTAATTAATTTTTTTAATTAATCACGTTAAAATATTTGACGCAATTAACGCACATGCCCCGCTCAGAGAGATTTAAATGACAGTACAGTGAAACGCTCACTTGTTGTGTTTTATGGAGTTTTGCCGCCCTCTGCTGGCGCTTGGGTGCGACTGATTTTATAGGCTTCAGCACCCATGAACATTGTGTCAGTAATTATTGACGTCAACAATGGCGGGCTACTAGTTTATTTTTTGATTGAAAATTTTACAAATTTTATTAAAACGAAAACATTAAGAGGGGTTTTAATATAAAATTTCTATAACTTGTACTAACGTTTTTCTTTTAAGAACTACAAGTCTTTCTATCCATGGATTGCTTTAACAGAATGTTAATAATGTTAATGCCATCTTGTTGATTTATTGTTATAATAAACAAATAGTCCTTATGTACCGTATGTTGAATGTATATATCCATCTTGTCTTATCTTTCCATTCCAACAATAATTTACATAAAAATATGGCATATTTTATAGATGGTTTGAATTGCGATTAATTAATTTTTAAGCTGTAATTAACTCGATTAAAAATTCTAATCGTTTGACAGCCCTAATATATTGTGCTGGCCAAAAGTATTAGCACCCCTGCAATTCTGTCAGATAATGCTCAATTTCTCCCAGAAAATGATTGCAATTACAAATGCTTTGGTAGTAATAGCTTCATTTATTTTGTTTGCAATGAAAAAAAAAAAAAAACAGAATGTAAAAACTTAAATCAGTATGATTTTACTCCGATGAACTCCGGTTTCCTCCCACATCCCAAAAACATGCATGGTAGGCTGATTGAACACTTTAAATTGTCCGTAGGTATGAGTGTGTGCGTGAATGGTTGTATGTCTCCTTGTGCCCTGCGATTGGCTGGCAAGCAGTTCAGGGTGTACCCTGCCTACTGCCCATAGTTAGCTGGGATAGGCTCTAGCACCTCCGCGACCCTCGTGAGAAGTAAGCGGCATGGAAAATGAATGAATGACACTTGCAGCCAGTTAAAATGGATTAAAGTTGACTCATCCTCTGGCCTGTGAACTTGTGTTTACCACATTGAGCATGGAGAAAAGAAAGAAGACCAAAGAACTGTTGCAAAATTGTAAGGAACACCGGCATCAAGTCCATCTCCAAAGACCTAAATCTTCCGGTGTTAACCGTGCGCAGTGTCATGAATAAGTGTAAAGCCCATGGCACAGTAGTTAACCTCCCTAGATGTGGACGGAAAAGAAAAATTGACGAGAGATTTCAGCAAAACATTGTGCGGATGGTGAATAAAGAACCTCTACTAACATCCAAACAAGTTCAAGCTGTACTGCAGTCCGAGGGTACAACAGTGTCAACCCGTACTATCCGTCGGCGTCTGAACGACAAGGGAGGAAGACCCCACTTATGAAAAAAAAAAAAGCCAGGCTTAAGTTTGCCAAAACCTACCTGAGAAAGCCAAAAGCGTTTTTGAAGAATGTTCTCTGGTCAGATGAGACAAAAGTAGCGCTTTTTGGGAACATGCATCAACATAAGAGTTTACAGGGGAAAAAAACAGTGAAAACACAATGAGTTGCCACAGCAACCGTTTTACAACTTTAACGATGATTGACGCATGCGGCACTTTGAGGCTTGTTTCTCTGGCAACATCAAACATCACCGTCTGTTAGTCATTGTTAACCTTAATAAGCAACTCCAGTGCACTCACTGCCTGACCAACAAAGAACAGGGAGCGGGAGGGAGAGTGAGACTGTGCGATCGGTTCAGGATAGCTCATCTGATTACTGTACTCAAATTTATTTATTGTACCATATATCTGTACTCGGTCAAGAAAATGTGAAATGCTCTCTTTACAGGAGACGCACATCTTTAGCCGTTTTTGTTTGCTACATTAATAGGGATACAGGGAGTCCTCCAGTTACGAACAAGTTCCATTCATACACTGGCGATGTAACCCGAATTTCTGCATAAGTCAGATTTCACTGTTAAAGTCAAATTGTACCTCAAAATAGTACAATACATTAAAAGAAATGTCATGTACTGTGTTTAGGGACAGACCAGAAAACACAACACTCAACACATTAACATAGCAACCTGAAGCATACATGCAACCAGATTCGTTACATTACTGTCCTTATTTTTAAGTTACGTAAACAGAAAGTTGTTTGGTTTGGCAGACTTCGACTGTTGGCGATGTAAGATCTGTGTGAAGATAAAACTGCATTTAGCGACGAGCAAGTCATTTTCGCGTGACTGTTTTACTTTGATTTGAACACAGCATATCTTTACCGATTGTCAGTGTCTCTCCTGTCCTCGCTTTTTTTTTTGTATGATGTTAAGCTTCATTCCCATGATAATTGCTGTTCTTTTTGCTGTATCTATAACACAGAACTTTCTTCTTTGGGGCAATAATGTGAAAAAAGGAGGGCAAAATAGGCAAAGATGCACAAATACAGACAAGCACTTTGCACTAACTAGACAAAAACTATGGTGCTGGGAACTAAATGGCGGATGAAAAATGGGTGTCGTAAAGTCGAAACGTTGTAGGTCGAGGACGTCATAACCTGAGGACTTCCTGCATAGTTAAAATGTAAACGGTAGGATCTGCTTGTATGAAAGCATTTTGTATACCTCTCTACCTGAAAGACCTCAGTGTGTGAAAGTGAAGTTGGACTGAAGTACACCCCCGGTCATAAGTTTTGAGACTTATCCCCATTCATTTGAATGAGAGCATCTCAAAACTTTTGACCAAAGGTGTCTTGTGTGTTTTACTCGAATATCACCAGCCATTACATTTTCATATATTTTTTGATTTAATGAGTGGTCTGTCCCCCATGACTGTCTGGCATTTTCCATCAGTACTGAGAAGGAAAAAAAGATCAAGCTTTTAAAAGTGACCTTCACTCTCGTAATGTGGCATTTTAGCTTTCACTGAGGGGACTTCCATTTAATAGTCCTTTTCATATATTTGAATGAGGAGCGTGAGCTACTCAAACCAGCTTTGCTAGGATTTGTGCTTCTCCACTGAACCTTGAATTTACATCTAAGATTTCCCAACATAGTCGTTCATAAAACATTGCCCTAGACAGTTGAAAAAAAAAAAAATAGATAAATTACACCTCAGCTTTAGTCCTAATTTTAATTTCTTGTGGCTTATTGTGATAGTTGAGTTCATCAGTTTTAAGAGCAGCCATTATCTTTGAAGGTGAAAATAATGTGATACAGTCGTTTAACATTTACAATGATATGGTGTGAGCTCTACATGCTTCAAGTGTTCTCTGACAACTTCAAGCCTCTTTCTCTTACCTGCTGCTGGCTTGTCATATTTTCCATGGCGGGCTGACCATCCGGTCTCAATAGTACCTCCATTCATGGCAGTGAGGGAGTGTTGAGGGCGGCTGCGCCCTTACGTCTGCTTTTCTCCTCTCCGGGCAAAAACATGTGCACACAAAACCTTCCCCCTCAAGAAGCGTTCATTTTCTTCACTTTGCACGAGCAATTTGGGAAAGGGGTTAATCCAGACTCCCTGGAGGTTAGGCAAAATGAAAAAGAGACTTGTTGCCTAGTGAAAGACTTTCTGTGTCTACAGCCTGCTTTAAATTGATACTTTTTTCTTTACATTCATTTTTTTCTAACCTTAGATGCCGTTTTACCAGGTTTGTGCAACAATTTGCTTTGAAAGTGCAAAGAATCCAATTTTCCAAGCCACTTTAGTTAGGATTTGGGAGCTCTTCTGAAGATGTGTGGTTTCTTAATAATGTGCAGCTGACTGGATGTAATTAGAATACTCTTTGCTCTGATTGGCTGTCGGTTGAGTGGGTGTGTCAATGGGATGCTCTAGGGAAATGTGTGTGGTGACTTTTACATACAGTATCGTGTAGATCCGGACTACAACGGTTTTCCAATAACACCAAGCGTCACTATTTCAAAATTATACATAAATAAAATCGAGAACCAGGCAAGGGGTCCAACTTTTGACAGTGCGCAAGATGAGAAAACTGGTTCTCTGCAAGCCAAATGGTGAACAATGACATGGGGGTGGAGGGCATGGAAAAAATGTGGCAAAGAATTGTAAATCGTACATTTTAGAACCAGGAAGTGGCAACCTCCAGATGGCTTTTCTCGCTGTTCAGGGCTTCTGATATTAGTGGACATGGAGGAACTCTCCATTAATAAATAGTTATTGTCATAAAGTCTGCAATTTTGAACTGCAATGCAAACAAAGTAGCATAGCTCATGACGTTATATGCATTCATTCATCTTCAGTTCAAGTTGTCATGTACTTGCATAATAAGATTTGATGTGACGTCACACTGTGCTCTACCAAACATACCGTTTGTGGAACGATTTAACCTAAAAACACTATTGCTAATTTAAAAAAAAAAAAATACAACAACAGACAACTGCAAAACCAGGGCACACTCTCATTTTGACTTATCTGATGCATTAAAGAGTTTAAAATATTGGAAATTGAGTTAAGTACTACTTTAGGAGAATGGTGGCTCTTATTAAATATGTTTACAGTAACGGTTTCATTCTTGTTTTGTGAATGGCGTACCGCACGCATGCTATTTTTAAACAGTGACGTCATAAGTGGGAAGTAAAGTAGAAATGAGACATTATAGACCTGGCCTCGCATAGAAACGATGTTAATTCTGGTACATTTCTCTGGTAATCTTCCAAAAACGAACATGCCGATCACACATTGCTTTTTTGGAAGTTGTAGAAACGACTCTAGCTATTACGACATATGAAGGATGGTTTCTTCATACGTTTCCCGAAACCAAAAACTCGGAGGAAAAAATGTGAAGAATGAATCAACTTGCCCAGATTTTAACAGCAGCTCGGTGAATCCATTCACATTTCATATGCAGTAAACATTTTGTTGGGTTGGCATGGTATTTCAGAGGACAAAGAGGTAAGCCATTTTGATATTTTCAACTTATTTTTTAGCGTGAAGTTGTGCCGTGCTGCTTCTGTCTGACAATGAATGACCTGAAAAGAATTAAAATGGTATCTGACTGCTAGTTACCCTTTCCGCTGTAAAAAAAAAAAACAACTTTAGTAAGGGGGAAGTGTAAATAAATTATAGACTTAAGATTTGTTATCAATGAAAAAATTAAAAGTGTTCGTTGGCTGTCACTGAGTAGCATTTGCGATCGCTACACAAAACTAACTAAATTACCCCCAAGAACGGTCAGACATGTAGGACAACCAGAGGATATAATATATAAGAAATACAGGGCTGGTTGCAAAGGATAGCTTGTTGAAACAGGAGGATGTCATTGTCAGTCGCTTCGAAAAAAAAGCTGAGGCTATGCTTAGGTCGGGTCATTTTTTTCGTCTTTTTCAGCCTTCGATACTCCAGCCATCTGTTTAACTAAACATTTTTATGTTCTTCCACATCTTTGCCAGTGAATTTGGCACCAGGGCCATCATTTTCAAAGAGAATTGGTAGGTTTAGCTCTGTAAACATCTCCTTCGTACACGATTTCCATTCATTTCCTATTAGGGACAAACGGCCGCGTGTCCCCGCTTAGCAAGAGTAGCTAATGTCATGAATATTAATGAGCGGAAGTGACGTGTTGCTTGGGGTACGCAATTAGGGAAGGTGTCTCATTGAGATCTATTTATTGATGTGGCAATCCTAATGATCAAAATAAGCTCTTGTCTGATCAAAACCACTGAAAAACAAATCATGTATGGGTGATTTTAGTCCTCTGTGTAGCTCTCCGTTTATGATTAATCGCTCAAACATAAGAGCTGGAGGTTGCAAGTGGAACAATTAACACCTCAAATAGAATGAGCCTCTCACTCTTACCGCCACTACCTTTAAAAAAAAAAAAAAAAAACTGCAGAAAATTGGCAGTCAGGAAGATGAACTATTCTGCAAATAAGCCTTTTTTGGGCGAAAACAATGTGTTATATTTAACCCAGCCAGGTGGATACCAACTGATCAGGAATAGTTCCACTTCAAAGGCGTCTCATCATGTGACATTTTCTCTCTGACAGAGCCACTTGTGAAAAGCATGCGCACACACATACACTTAACACGTTAGTAGTGAGTTTAGCTGTACATCTCAAGCAAATTGGACAATACTTGATTTTTGTGTATTGCATTTTTATTATTTTAAAGCATTTGGCTTGGTCATACCTCTGAAAATTTTGTTGTGAAATTAGTAGATATTTGATGAACACAGCAATTTACTGTAGTAAAATGGAGCTGTTTGGAGCTCTCACATAAAACAGTGGTTTATGAAAACCAGAGGTGGGTAGTATCGCGTTACATGTACTCCATTACATGAGTAACCTTTTGAGAAAAATCTACTTCTAAGAGTAGTTTTACTAAGCCATACTTTTTACTTTAACATGAATAGATTTGTGAAGAAAAAACGCTACCCTTTCGCCGTTACTTTGGGCTACGCAATAGTCTTTACATTTTTCGTCTTTTTTCTACATATTAGATTTATTATTTTCTTAGCTAGCGATGCTATTGCCAAGTGCTACTAATTTCTCCAATGAGACGCTGCAACAATAATCACATGACTCCATTACACCAATTAGGCGCAAGCTTGCTGTTCTATGATTACGCAAACCTGTTCAATCATGCGTCTTTACAGCACCGTGACAAATGAAGTATTTGACATACTAGTAGAGCGTTGCCCCCAACGTGAATCGAAATTGCGGATTTAAAACTCCCAGTTTTTACCGTATTGGCCCGAATAGAAGACGGTGTTTTTTCATTGAAATAAGACTGAAAAAGAGGGGGTTGTCTTATAGACCCTACTCACATGACGTCACAACCACGCCTCCGCGCCATATTGTCCGTCAGCTCGTCGGGTTTACGCATTACCGCTACGTAAATTCTTCCTATTATGGCGTGTTTTTCTGCTCGTTAACATTAATAATCAAAATGGTGAAGGCGTGTGTGGCGGTTGGTCGCAGTAACAGAGAAGATAGACGGAGAGATTTGAAGTTCTACCGTATTCCGAGAGACCCGGAGAGGAGACCGAGATGGACTGCTGCAATTCGACGAGAAAACTGGGCACCAAACGATCACCACAGACTATGTAGTAGTCATTTTATACCTGGTAAGATGCATTTAATATATATTTAGAGGGTTTTTACAATTAATTAATTATTAATTATTAATTAATTAATTACAATTTCACAATTAAGATCATTGCTAGGCTAATCGCCGACAACATACTCAGACGTTGTGAATGAACTACCTGAAAATATATAATTATATACTATCAGACAGTTGTCATACAATTAATTTACAATTTCACTATTGAGGTCAAAAGCCAAAAAATAAATTCAACTAGGGACAATCTGGAGTAGTGCTATCGCACTTCATATTTATTACATATTATATATGTATGTAGTGAGAGTGCTATCGCTAAACCATATAAACATTAAAAGCCCTAGCTCCATTGACAAATGACATGAAATACATTAGACTTGACAGTGGATGTTAGCAAGAACAAAAGATTTTGAATTGAAAATTTCGTAACTCACCTTCCGAGCACAAGATTCCTGCCGAATTTTCATGTACAAGGACCTGTTTCACCCAACCAGCAACGTAGCATTTATAAGCCTCCAAGCTCTTAAAGTTTTTCAAACTTTCGTGAGAATAGGCTGATTTTGTGTGGACAAGATAGTTGTAAATATCAGGGTCAGGCAAAGATGGCTAAGACAGCGGGTCGAAAAACATCGATTTAGGCATCAAATACGGATCTGGCGAATGGATAAACTGAAGCTTTTCCACGTAACGCCTTTTATGCAACGCATCCAATGAGTTTACAGCGTCAGATAACACCGGGGCTTCCATGAATTGCTCTATAACTTGCACGACTAATTGAAAACAATGAGAATAGGTCTAAAAAATAGGTACAATATGGCGGCCGGATACAGCGACACGTCATTTGTGACGTAGGTGAGTAGGGTCTATAACCCATTACATGACCACATTAAGCCAAAGAAATTAAAAAAAAAAAAAAAAAAAAAAAAATCATTAAATGAAAGAGAAATAAAACAGTAATGAAGCATTATTCATCAAAAGAGCATGAGTGCCCTGCCTTCTAGTTGAAAAAATAGTTCCTAGTCTGAGTAATGAATATTGTAGTTCCTTCATAGTTACTACTGGTTGTCCGTGGTCATTGGGGGCAAATACCGTATTGGCCCGAATATAAGACGGCCCTGATTATAAGACAACCCCCTCTTTTTCAAGACTCAAGTTTGAAAAAAAGACTTTTTGAACACCAAATTAATTTTTATACAGAAAATAATTACAGTACATCCGAAACAAAGGATTATAACAATATATTTGAGAGAAAAAGCATTTTATTTTGCCTCATTCAAATCTTAATATCTGAACATTTAAGTATGTAAACTAAAGTGCAATCACATTCGTAAATGAATGGCTTCTGCTTTTTGAAATGTAAATAAACCAATCTATTGTGATAAAACAAAAAATTGCAATAACTGCATTAACCATCAAAGTGAAGTCTAGCTGTAACTGTAGTCTTGAAACAAATCTGAATAAGGAAAAACATTGGAATAAAATAATGCAAACTGGTTAAACTTGAGAGTAGCTGAGAGTTGTCATGACAGAACATCGCTTCAATAATGTCTGGCGCCATCTAGCGTCGTGAATGCGTCTAGACCGCGAATATAGACCCCACTCACCAACGTCACACAATGACGTATCGCTGTATCCGGCCACCATATTGTCTGTCATTGTTTATCCGTATTCTCAATGGTTTCAATTTGTCGTGCAATTTATAGTGCAATTCATGGAAGCCCCAGTGCTTTCAGACGCTGTAAACTCATTAGATGCGTTGCATCAAAGGCGTTATGTGGAAAAGCTTCTGTCTATCCATTCGCCAGATCGACATTTGATGCCTAAATCGATATTTTTCAACCCGCTGTCTTCGCTGTCTCTGCCTGACATCTGCTACCCTGATATTTACAACTAACTTGTCCACAGAAACTCAGCCTATTCTTACAAAACTTTGAAAAACTTTAAGAGCAGCACTCTAAGCAACATTACCCCGTGTGACCCTTTACTTACAATTTTTTAAATTGGCGACAATCAATAAAAAAAAAAAGTTGACTGCGATGGCCAAAGCTTCAAGGATAGGTGGATATTGGACTATTTCTTCAATACAATACGCAACAACTGTGTCTGCCTCATTTGCAAAGAGACAGTCGCTGTTTTCAAAGAGTTCGATGTAACGCTGACATGTACGACAACATTACAAGGAAGATACGCAGCGAGAAATTATAGCAACTTGAAGCTAGTTTAATTTCACAGCAGCAGTATTTCGCAAGAGCCCGAGTGTCGAAAGAGAACGCCACAAAGGCGAGATTGTTGAAATTATGAATTAAAAAATATAATAATAAAGCAAATGTCACACACAGAAGGGCTTGCTAGAAATTGTTTAAATATATTGTTCTCCGTAAATCAGCCAAGGTAGCCCCCCACATTTTTACCACACCAAATCAGGCCTCCTTTGCAAAAAGTTTGGACACCCCTGTTTAACTGATGATCCGTAGACGAGGCCAGCTTCTTTCACTTGGTACCAGCTAAATATTATTCAAAAAATAATGATGGCGGAAGAAATAAACATCTTGAATTTGAAACTGTATGTTGTCAGCGATTAGCCTTGCAATGATCTTAATTGTGGTTGTCAGCCCAAAACCCTCTAAATATATATTAAATGCATCTTACCAGATATAAAATGACTACTACATAATCTGTGGTAGTCGTTTGGAGCCCAGTTTTCTCGTCGAATTGCAGCAGTCCATCTCGGTCTCCTCTCCGGGTCTCTCGGAATACGATAAAACTTCAAGTCTCTCCGTCTATCTTCTCTGTTTTTGCAACCGACCGCCACACACGACTTCACCATTTTGATTATTAATATTAACGAGCAGAAAAACACGCCATAATAGGAGGAATTTACGAAGCGCTAATGCATTAACATGACAAGTATATGGACAACATGGCGCGGGGGCGTGACTGTGACGTCACGTGAGTAGGGTCTATAGTACAGTATTATAATAACAACAGTTCATATAAGAGTATAAGTTCAGATAAGTTTGTGCTGAGAGAAATCAAACAAAAATGAGCAGTTACTCAAAATATTACTCATTACTTGAGTATTCTGTTCACTGGATACTTTTTTACTTGTACTTGAGTACATTTTTTGGATGAATACTTTTACATGAGTAATATTATTTTGAAATAACGCTACTCGAGTAAAATTTTTGGCTATTCTACCCACCTCTGATGAAAACCGATCAGAGAGCCTCATATGGGTGAAAACTCCTGAATATAAATGCATTGTGAAAATATCCAAAATGGGGTATTCAGTGAATAGCTGTTGGTTTGGAGTTGTATTTAGTTTTTCAAACATTTGTGGCAGTTTCATGACCTATATTTTGTAATTTAATTATCTTTGCTAAGAAAATTGATGGATTATTTTGTGAACTTTAGGTTTTAAAACATAGGCATGCTAAAGCACCTTTGTCTGTTTATTGTCTTGGCCTCTTATTTATTTATTTATTTTGCTCATCAAGCTATGCCGAAGAAAGAAAAGCAAAGAAAGCAAACAGTGGCTTTATAGTTGTCTTGCCCTTTTTATAGTTTTTGAATGCTGCTGGGTCATTTCAGCCAACGTATTGTCACTGCAATAAAAGCCGCAGGACAAAATTCATATCCAGAAAGGTTGTGATTGTGCTTGTGTGAATAGCTGAATTCATAGACCAGCCCCAGGGTTCTGTCAACCTTATTTCTACTTTTACAACGTTTGGAGTCTTTTGGACTGCTACAATAGAATTTACAGTATGTCTACTTCCTCTGTCTTACTCATGTGCATATTTATATGATGATAGGGAAGTGTGATTATCCTTTCTGCATCCAAGCTAAATCCAGACTCACTCGTTCTTGGGAAAGTGTTCAAATGGCGCCTTGAGCGGTTCTGTCAGAGTGAATGGAGAAACTTGGTGGTGCTGAAAACGAGAGAAATTGGTGTCTGACTCAAGGGGAAAGTTATATTGAGCTTCAAACTAGGCTGCTTCTATGAAGAATACTGTTTCTGGGCTCCAGAATCACCAGAATGGCAATCTAGCAATCAGTCTATCCATCCATCCTTCATTCCTTCAGTCTATCTTTTACAGTTTATCCGAGGTTGGATCGCGGGGCTAGAAGCTTCAGAAGGAAAACACAGACTTTCCTCTCCCCAGAAACTTGGTATGTTTTTTTTCTACTTCTAGAAATGAATGCATTTATTACCAAATGCACTTCAATGGAGTTCCCCCAAAATTCAGTTTTTATCGACACCATAACTAAGGCATTTTAGTTATTTCTACTAGCTGGAATACATTTTTTTAAACCTTCAATATTACGCAATATACAGTGGTATGAAAAAGAATTTCTGCATAAAATCACCATCAAATGTGATCTGATCTTTATGAAAATCCCACAGATGTAAAATCACTGATGAGTGTTTTAAAGCTGCCCTGCCCACTATAATACACACACCTGGTAGGAATTGTCTTGATGAAAAGCATTGTCTGGTGGGCATCATGGCTCGGTCAAAAGAGCTGTCTGAAGACCTGCGATCAAGGATTGCTGATTTGTATAAAGCTGGGAAAAGATACAAAACCATCTCTAAAAGTCTGGATGTTCATCAATCGACAGAGAAGTTGTCTACAAATGAAGAGAATTTTGCACTGTTGCTTCTTTCCCAAGGAGTGGCCGTCCACCAAAGATGACGCCAAGAGTTAAGCGCAGATTACTCAGAGAGGTAAAAAAAAACGAACGTGTTTGCTAAAGACTTACAGAAATCACTGGCACAGTCCAATATCTCTGTGCACACATCAACTATATGTAAAACTATGGCCAAGAATTGTCTTCATGGGAGGACTGTATGGAGGAAGCCACTGCTGTCTAAAAAAAAAAAAAAACATTGTTGCTCGTTTAATGTTTGCAATAAAGCACTTGGACACTCGACCGAAGTTCTGGCAAAATATTTTGTGGACTGACGAAACCAAAGTTGAATTGTTTGGGAGTAACACACAACATCATGTGTGGATGAAAAATGGAACAGCTCACCAATATCAACACCTCATCCCCACCGTGAAGCATGGTGGAGGGAGCATTGTGATTTGGGGCTGTTTGCTGCCTCAGGGCCTGAACAACTTGCAATCATTAATGAATGAATGAATCCAAAAGTTTATCAGGATGTTTTGCAGGAAAACCTGACGCCGTCTGTCAGACAATTAAAGCTAAAAAGAGGATGGATGCTGCAACAAGACAATAATCCAAAACACAGAAGTAGATCAACTTCAGAATGGTTTCAGAAGAACAAAATACACGTTCTGGAGTGGCCAAGTCAAAGTCCAGACTTGAACCCGATTGAGATGCTGTGGCATGATCTAAAGACATCGATTCATGCCAGACATCCCAGGAATCTGACTGAACTACAACAGTTTTGTAGAGAAGAATGGGCCAAGATTAGTCTTGATCGATTTGCCTGACTGATCTGCAGCTACATGAAGCGTCTGGTTGAAGTTATTGCTGCCAAAGGGGGGCCACAAAATATTAAATGTGATGTTTCACTTACTTATTTTTCCCCCTTCTGTCATTGTTTGCATACGATCCTCATTAAATTATGAAAACCTATACAATTTCGGGTGGTTGTAGTTAAAGCAGACACGGTTTTTTCATCGGTGTGATTTTGACAAAGATCAGATCACATTTGATGGTGATTTTATGCAGAAATGTGAGAAATTCCAAAAGGTTTAGATACTTTTTCATTCGACTGTACATGTACAGTTGTATACAAGTAAGCGTCAAACCTGTGCACAATTTAAGCAGAAATTTGTGCGTTTGCATGATTCGTGAATGAGACCCATTGATGGTGGAAGAGCAGATAAAGCATTGGAATTCCAGTGGGTGGATTGGAGAGGATTTGGTCCTTGAAATAGAAGCACCTGTTCATCTGGGATTAGTAGAGAGCAGAGCTCTATTTTGGTTCCGCTAGGATGTACTCCCACCACACCCTGTGCCCTAATGACTAGCTCAGAGTGTACATATGTACTGTATATCCTGTAAGTGATTCTCTGGTGTTGGGCTATGGCCTGTAGAACTCATTATCCTGGACCAACTGGGACAACATGCTGGTGGTACGTCGAAATGTTATACCCTAATTGTGTTAATTAGAAGTACAGATGGAATGAAAAGCATCCACACTCTGAATGGAACCAGGTTAGGTGAAGAGGTGAATATCCTTAATGAGACTGTGCCTGAGGCAGGGTGTATTGATAATAAGGTCAAAATTATCAAGAAGCAATATACTGTATATTCCAGGCAGTACAAGTTCATAACCGCATGGGTAGCGGGCTACATGTACTGTATGTCGAACTAATTGAAATTTATACTTTTTGCAGATGACGCCAACATTTTCTATTGTAGTGAAAATTAAAATGAACAGGTAACTACTGGAAATGAGGAATTAAGTCAATTAAATAAGTGGATGGATATTTTTAAATTATCATATAACTTAAACAAAACTAATGATCTTTACTAACCTTAAATATGACTCAGAATTACAAATAATGATTGATTGGATCCCAATCGGTAATGTGCATGAAATAAAATTATGAGGAGTTATTATAAATTATCATGGAAAGCCCACATCAGACACATCAAAACCAAAATCTCAAAAAGCCTCTCACTAATAAATAAAGTTAAATTATACCTTGATAGTAGTGCACTCCACACCTTATAACGTTCCCTGGTGCTCCCATATCTTACATATTATATTGAAGTGTGGGGAAATAGTTATAAATCTACCATTAATCCATTAGTCACATAGCAGAAACGTGCTTTATGGATTATACATAAAGTTTGATTTCTTCATCAGTTCCATCGTCTATTTGCTCACTCAAAACTATTTAAAATGGAAGATCTTCTCAAATATTATACATCTATAATGTTGTTTAAAGAATATAATAAACCTTTTAAACCAAAACCTTTTTAAGATTCCGGGGAAGTACGCATAATCTGCGAGGTTCTGAAGATTTCATTTTACCCAGATTTCTAACAACTCGTAAAGGTTTTTGTGTCTGTATGTAGAGTGAAACTGTGGAATTAATTAGACAAACACTTCAAGCACTGTCAAATATCTAAAAATTTAAATTGTTGTACAAAGATATGGTCTGGTCCAGGGGCGTCACTTGGTTTTAAGAACAGGGGGGGCTTAGCCCCCAAGAGTTATACAGGGTATCAGTGAATATAGCGTACAAGCACATAACTTCACAAACAGCTAACACAGACGGATAATTTATCTATTAGCGGAAAACACTCAGGTGACTTGAAGTTCCGTTCTGAGACCCCAATTAGGCCAGATTTCAAAATTGTCCTACAGTGTACATGCATGTGTGATACATCATTGGAAAGCTTAAAATGAAAAGTAAAACATTTTGAACTGGAGGGCATTTTTTAAATTAAACGAAACAAATTTTAAACAGCAAAATCCTAACTGGAGGTGAGAAAATAAGAGAGCATAATTAAAGATGCCATGATTCTGATGAAATATTATCGTGTACTTACCTCTTTTCGATCCAAAAACTCCATATAGCATGGAATGGATTGGATAGCGACACACTGAAGGGGCTTGCTACCTTACTCTATGAAGTAAGGGGAGACTGACAGATTTATTATCATATTTAAGTTAATAATGACAGGTTATATGATTAATGATTTAAAGTTATATTCTGGCAACTTTATAGTGAATATTAGAGGTGGGAATCTTCGGGACTCAACGATACGATTACGATTATGATTCAAAGGCTCTGAATCGATTATAAATCGATTATCGATGCCCCCCCCTTTAATGTTTTGTACATTTGTTCCAAAATTGTTCAAAAATCCACTCAGGCTAAACCAAACTACTATTTCGTTATCACTTCGAAACAGTACATAAAATACTCAAGTCCCCATTCTGGATCAGCAGCTTTAAACTACATTCAATTAATTTAATGTTGTGAATCAACCGTTAAAGTTGATAACATCGCTCCTGTTCTGTCTACTTTCGACGTGTCAAAGTTTTAAAACGTTTAATCATTTAAAGATAGATTCAAGTCAAGATTTTGCCGATTTAGGAGTATTTTAGATAAAAGTTATTTAGGTTCGCTGCAACAGAGCCTTCTAGAGAGGTCTACTGCTTTAAGATGGCGGCTGTTGACTAACGTCAGCAAGTCTGTCATTTCGCATCTAGTTCTCTATACATGTTCTAACGCCGCCGTCGTCTGTCATTTCGCATGTAGTTCTACATATATGTGATGTCTACCGTGGCCGTACGTTTGTAGCAACTAGCAACTCGGCGTTGTTTGTAGCGAGTGTCGGACGCAGTCAGGTATTATTATTATTTTTTTTTTTATCTAGCGGCATGAGTTGAACATGATATTTACTCTCAGTCCGTTCCTCATTACGTCCCGAAGACCGCACTGACTGTGTTTTAGTTCCGCTTTACTTGGTATAATTCAATAATCAGAATTTGGATGTTTGTGAATCGTTTTCGAATCTTCCACGGCCGAATCACGAATAATCTAAGAATCGGAAATTTCGCATGCCTATAGTGAATATGTCAGCATTTTTGTATTTTATTTTATTTATTTATTTTTTTAAAATAAAACAACACCAAAATATTTAGGGGGCTTAAGAATATTTTAGGCCAAACGATGCCACTGGTCTGAACACAATATAATTACATTTACTGACAATTTGTGTTGCTGTTCTTGTAAAAATGGTGTGCATATAATGAAAATTATCATTAATGAGCCAACTCTGAATTTGTTGGTCTAGTTGGTTGTCTATTGGTTTAGTTGTTTTTGTTAGTTTTCGTGTATTTTTTTCTCTCTCTCTTCATTGTGTGAACTTAAAGTCAAAGGACAGGAATATCCCACGAAATAAGAATGCTGGACGATGAGATCAGGGGTGGGATGAATTTTTTTTTTTTTTTTCCACTCCCTTTCGAGTGCAAATAAGTTATACTATATTTCTGTTTCCTTGTGCATGCTCGAAATAAAAAAGCTTCACTCATTCATTCATTTGTAATTTTCAATGGCTGTTTGAATTATAGAATAGATTATTGATTGCAAAACTGTTTAGTTAACACGTTTGTCCATTAGCAGGATTTCTCAAAACTACTTGTTCAATGTTGAGGCTGTGAAATTCCCACAAATTAAATATTGGTGATTTTTTGGGGCAATAGATATTTTTACTCACTTAATCTTGTGAATAATATGTTAATGGGAAATTATATTGTTTTGGTAGATGGAGGTCGTGGTTGACAAAGATGATAAAAAATGGTTCTTTATAAAGAGAGTTTTGTCCCAAAGTCTGCAATAATGAACTGAAATGCAAACTGAGCATAATTGTTCATGATTTCATTTACATTAATTCAACTTCAGTACAATTCCACACATTACTATTATTAATGTGCAAATTGCACATTCTTCATGTTTGCTTTTGGGTTACCGTATATAATGCTTCTGGGCTTAAAAAGTTCTCATACTGTCACCATGTCTCTTATTTGAAATGCAGTCAGATGTCTACGTTTAAGTCACCGGACAGTGGGCCAAAGAGCCTATAATGCATTTCGACTGTATCCTTAAATATACTGAAGTAATTGCTTCAGAATATTGGCTAGCTCCACCCAGGCTACCTAGGGGTATTTTTTAGTCAGGCTTCAAACAGACCAAATCACATGTGACTACACACACTATGTGTATTTATAGACGCATTCATTCTCTGCAAACGCACACCCTTTGGTCTAAATCAGTGATCCTCAAACCAGTGAAATTGTGCTTGAAACATAAAAGAAAAAAAGAAAAAAGTGCTCTATGGCTAGGACAAGTTTGGATTGATATACTATGCAATTGCTATACAATTTGTCCCATTTGGGGAGATGGAATGTATTCTATCTGACTTGAGGCTAGAAACGGGAACAACATTTTAATGTGACCTTCTCCAAATAGCTTGTCCAACAAAGTGATAGTTTTCTTTTAATTTATTTAACATTTATTTATGCAGGGGTTAGAAGGGAATTGAGAGGATGTTCTCATTTGCAATGCCAACCTGTCTGCAGACCGCAAAGTCAATCTGCATACTGTTAAAGCTCTGGTTCACAATCTCCTGCCTGCCGTGCCTTCAGTAGCGCAATTTCATTTCATTCGAGCACAATTCACAGAACTTTCAGCATCATATTGAAGTCCCCGGTGTAACTAAAGCAGATGGCATGACCCGAGTATCGAGGGCATTGAGTGGGAAAACCTCGTGATAAGGGAAGAAAGTAGCCTGCAGCTCACCTTTTTCTTGATTTTTTTATGATTGTTAACCAGATCCTTGTATGTCTCAAACCAGCCTGTGCAACCCCTGGTGATGGTCATTTAAATGTTTAATTTTTGAGTAAAACGACAACTCACAGATGCTTCCTAATGTTTTAATTCAAAATGACATACTTCTGTCTTTATGGAGCACTATCCACAAAAAGGGAAACTACAATTGTTTTCATAATACACAATGGTTTTCCTTTAGATCAATTAGAGCGGGGGGAAATGGAATCACAAACCTCTGAGGAATAAATCATGGACTGAGCACTACATCGCTAGTACTTTGTTGCTCCACCTCTTGCTTTTATAATAGCCTGAGGTATCTGAGGCACGCATCTAGTACAAAAGTCAGAGTTGCTGCCACAAAGTAATATTGGTGTTTCTGTCAGCTATTTTTTTCCCCTCGTAATTTCATTTTGTAATTTTGAACATAGCTTTTCGATTGAGCTCTAGACTGCAGTATTTGCACGCCACGATCTTTACACTGTCTTTCTTGAAATAAGTTTTCAAAATTTGGGGCTCAGTGGCAAGATGCAAAATAATTTAAGATTAAGGTGGGTGCTAAACATTCTTTCAATCTGTGGAATTTGAAGTGTCCAAAATCTGAACGTGCATTTATTGAAGAAGTAATGACAGCAGTGCTAACTCATCCCTGCCTTTATGAGACATGCAGCCAGAAATAATCAATAAGTCAAAATTTCAGTGTTTTCATGTTCATGAATCTTGCAATTTCTCACCGAATATAACGTTCACCTAGTCAACCACAATAAATGATTGCTTATCTTCATCCCACATTAGCCTTTTTTTTTCAAGGTTGTTGTTCTGCTTTGCTGTATGTAAATCTAATTTCCTTGGGGTGGTTTCCTCCAGTTCGGACACAAACATTGACTCATGTTTCTGCCCATCTATACCTCATTAGCAGTTATAAAAGCCAGAGGTGGTGCAACAAAATACTAGTGGCGGAGTGTTGGAATATATACAGTATACAGTGGTACCTCGAAATACGGTTGCTTCGACACACGATATTTTCGACATCCGACATGAAATTTGACTGGCCATTTGTTTCAACATCCGACGACGTGCTCGAAACACAACGTTTTGTAACAGGGCCACAGTTTCTTTGTTTTGCCGGAAGACGGACACACAGTAGATTTTCTTGTGAGAGAAAACACGGGTTCCAAGATTAGTGCAGGTGGTGAAAAAGGTGACACTTACCATTGAAATAAAGATGGAAATGATAGAAAAATATGAGCGTGGTGTGCACATCCGTGAACTGGCTCGACAATACGGCCGTAGAATGTCGATCTCGACGATCGTCCTCTGTTCGCCAGTCTATATAAAGTTAAGGTGACAAATATTATTGTGGTAACATCGCCAAAGAAATCGCCAGCTTCGTCAGGATTCTAATCATTTATTCCATCAACTTGTGCAACACAACACGCCTACTGTCCATCGCAGTTGACGTCAGCAATAAAACTTTAAAAGGCAAAGTAAAATCTCTACCACACTCTCTATCTCACTGTCACATCAGCCACGCGATGCATTCAGGCACAGCACACAAAAAACGTCCGCCACATTAGAACCCGACTCATTACATTATTACAGGAATTATTATTATTATTATATTATTCTGATTTTTATTTATAATTTATTTGTTTTGCTATGTGTAATTCCCATTTGTGATATTACCAGCTGCATTTAGTAAGGATTTAGTGTAGGTTTTCGGGCTGTGGAACGAATTAATGGAATTATAATGTATTCTTATGGAAAAATCCTGCTTGACATATGACTATTTCGACTTATGAACAAGGTCCTGGAACAAATTAACTTCATATGTAGAGGTACCACTGTATTGTACAGTATAAAATGTATGGATAAGCGGAAAACACAGACAAGGCTGAAAAATCAGTTTCTGCTTTTGCACCCCTCTTTAAAATAAACTGCTGTATTGTAAGACAAAAGAACTGTTGTGTCTTATGGAACAATATGTCTATATGCTGCCATAACAGATTCATGGCGCATTAAGTCCCCGAACTATTTTTAATTTGTCTGTTTTACCCTGGAAACCCCCGTTTACAGACGTCGCGCAACCGCTTTTGTTTCAGCCTAGCCATACAAAGGTAAGTAATCGTATTTATTATTCGAAATGTCTGTCATTGTTAGTTTAGAATCATTAAATCATGTCTAATATTTCGTATTAAAAATAAATAAATAAAAAATTCACTCGCAAATTTTAAACTTTTAAACAAATTAGGTCACAATGAAAAAGTTAGCGTCTGTAAAAAAGTCACAGATGTATTTTTTCTTTTTTTCTCAATTTTTTTCGTTAGTGTCGCATTTCCCCCAATATTTTAGATGTCAAACGAGAACAATTTTGAAAAAAAAAAAAAAAAAAAAAAAAACCTTTAAAAGGGTAAATATATGAAAGTGAAAATCTCGACCACTCCTTGATGTCTGCGATTTCTGCATCGCGACCCTTGTTATATTACCGTGTTTCACCCATAAAATCTCCACAAAATCCGGCTGTGCCCATTCACAGCTCTGTCTTGCACTCGGTGATACATGCTACATGGAGTTTTGTAATCGAAAAGAGGTAAGTACATAAGATCTCGTTAAAATTATGGTGTCTTTAATTATGCTCTCACGTGCTCTCACCTCCAGGTAGGGTTTTGCTGTTTAATTCTTTTTTTTTCCCAAAAATGCCCTCCTCTTCAAAATTTTTCTTCCCCCAGATAATTGATATTTTAAGCTTTCCAATGATGTATCACACATGCATATTGGACAATTTTGAAATTTTGCCAAATTGTGGGTCTCAGTGCTGAACTTCAAGTCACATGAGCGTTTTCCACCATATTTTTGTATGTATGTGTGTGTATGTGTGTATGTGTATCCAATAGGGATGGGAAGTTCGACTAATTTCCCTGCCGACTAGTCTCAGACTTTATTTGTGACTAATCGACTAGTCGAGAAAACAAGAAACTCGCAATTTAATACAAACATTAAATAAAAAGTTTAGAATGGAAAGTTTTTGTGTATTTACGAGCTATTTTAGCCCACGACAAATGATTTAAATTCTTTAATTTAGTTTAAAATATGCGATTGAATAATTTTTTTAAAGTTTTTTTTTTTTTTTTTTAAATTATTTTCAACTAAATATTAGACATCAATTGCATCAATACATCATCAATACTTACCTTCTTTTTATGGCTAGGTTGAAACAAAAGCGGTTGCGCGACGTCTGTAAACGGGGGTTTCTAGGGTAAAACGGACAAAATAAAAATAGTTCGGGGACTTAATGCGCCATGAATCTGTTATGGCAGCATATAGACGTATTGTTTTATCAAACACAACAGTTCTTTGGCTTAAAATACAGTATTTTAAAGAATGGTGCAAGAACAGAAACTGCTTTTTCAGCCTTGTCTGTGTTTTCCGCCATATATATATATATATTAGGGCTGTCAAAATTATCGCGTTAACGCGCGGTAATTAATTTTTTAAATTAATCACGTTAAAATATTTGACGCAATTAACGCACATGTCCCGCTCAGACAGTATTCTGCCTTTTGGTAAGTTTTACAGCAATTTTTTTTGTGCTGTCTAACAGCGAACTCTTGTGGTCGCTTTGCGACATGGTTTATTGCTTTCTTGCCAGTTCAATATGGCTGCACGACGTCTCAGGCTGACGCCTACGTTGTAATTTTGTGCTTATATGATCCTTGGACAAGATTTGTCCGTAAGTATGGTTGTTGTAAAGAATGTACATATTATGTTAGTAAGCGAAATGTTATATTTTTTGTATGAGACGCTTTTTGTTTATGTGTAGTGAACCTGTATAGCGTGCTAAGCTAACGTTGTTGCTAATGCAATGCTTGTGTACTTTTTTTTTGTAGTTTCACTACGGTCTAAAGAGGACAATGGTTTGAGGCCATTTTATTAATAAATCAGATGAAAAAGGAAGAAGTCTGATTATTAAGGCGTCGTTCACTAGCTGTCTAGCTTTGGAAAAAGTAGACGCTTCGGAGTGAGGACAGCATAGACAGATTTAAATGACAGTAGAGTGAAATGCCCACTACAGTCCTTATGTACCGTATGTTAAATGTATATATCCATCTTGTGTCTTATCTTTCCATTCCAACAAATTATTTTACAGAATATATATATAATTTACAGAAAAATATGGCATATTTTATAGACTTTTTGAATTGTGATTAATTGCGATTAATTACGATTAATTAATTTTTAAGCTGTAATTAACTCGATTAAAAATTTTAATCGTTTGACAGCCCTAATGTATGTGTATATATATATATATATGTGTGTATGTATATACTGTACAATACATATATTCCAACACTACACCACTAGTACTTTGTTGCACCACCTCTGGCTTTTATAACCGCTAATGAGGTTTATATGGGCAGAAGTGTGAGTCAATGTTTGTGTCCAAACTGTAAGAAACCACCTGAAGGGATTTGCACACACGAAAGCCAAACAATTATCATTATTTAAAAAAAACAAAAACACTTATATCGTGGATGACTAGGTGAACGTTATATTCAGTGATAAACTGTGAGATTTATGACGATGCCTGTCGGAAGAAAACATTAAAATTTCTACAGTCATTGGTGGTTCCTGGTTGCATGTCTCACAAAAGGCACATATTTCGGGCACTTCAGATTCCACTGACTGAAAGGATGTTTAGCATTAAATATACTGTATATAAAAAAAAGGCTGACGGTTTCCAAAAATGTATTCCAACCAGTAGAAATAACTCTAACATACAGTATTCCTAAATGTCTCAGTGATGGTGTCGATAAAAACTGAATTTTGGGGTGGCACTTTATATACACTGCTCAAAAAATAAAGGGAACACTAAGGTAACACATTGTAGATATAAATGAATGAAATATTTTTATTAAATACTTTGTTCGATCCATAGTTGAATGTGCTGACAACAAAGTCACACACACAAAAATGATCAATGAAAATCAAATCTATCAACCCGTGGATGTCTGGATTTGGAGTTATACTCAAAATGAAAGTGGAAAAACACACTTTATTCAACTTTCACGTAAACGAGCCAAAATGTGTGTGGCCTCCAAGTGCCTGGATGACCTCCCTACAACGCCTGGGCATGCTGCTAATGAGACGATGGAGGGTGTCCTAGGGAATCTCCTCCCAGATCTGGACCAGGGCACCACTGAGCTCCTGGATAGTCTGAGGAGCAACCTGGCTCTGCCAGATGGACCTAAACACAATGTCCCAGAGGTGTTCTATTGGATTTAGGTCAGGCGAACGTGGGGGCCAGTCAATGTTATCAATTCCTTCAAGAACTGTTGCATACTACAGCCACATGAAATTGGGCATTGTCATGGACCAGGAGGAACCCAGGTCCCACTTCACAAGCGTAGCCTATGACAATGAGTCCAAGGATTTAATCTGGATACCTAATAGCAGTCAGGGTGCCATCATCTAACCTGTATAGGTCTGTGTGTCCTTCCAGGGATATGCCTCCACTGACCATCAAAGACCCACCACCACACCAGTCATGCTGAATGATGTTGCAGGCAGCATAACATTCTCCATAGGATCTCCGGACCCTCCCATGTCTGTTGCATGTCCTCAGGTTGAACCTGCTTTCATCGGTTGTTACGTGCCAAAGATGGCTCGCGAAAGGCGTAACATAAAACAATCCACACAAATGTACAAGTGGACACAAATTTATTTACGCAATAATCAAACTCCCAATGAATATGTACAAAATGCCGAGGAAGCGTGACTTCAGGGTAAGCCCAGGCCAAAACAACAAACAAAAGGAATTACACTCAAACCCCACCTGCTAACTAAGCCCTGATCATGTAAAAGGAACAAAGAAAAGACAGCTTCTAACCTAACTTCCTACTCTATACAAAACAGGAGAAAACGGGTTGAACAGAAATGGCGACTTACCCTTACTTGCTTCAGTGCTCTTATTTACAGTGGTGAACAAAAACGATCCAATAATGAATAAACACAAAAGACCTCACCGAAAAAGCGGGAGTGTATCAAACTAGCAATCAAAATGCAAACGAGCGTGAATGGCGAGCAAACAGCTAGCGAGGAGGAACGCGACAGAATGCTGCCAAATTGCGACCTCCTAGAATGTTGACAGCGGCAGGTTTAAGAAGCTTGGCGCCTTTTCCGGTGGCCAATCAGCGGTGGTGACGTCGTCGGTCTGTCCTGCGTCGATCAGCTGTCATCACAGTGGGAGGGGAAGCAGCCAGCTGGTGGAGGCGACGATCAGCTGACTGGAAGAATCTCAGAAGTTAACTGTTAAACGGCCAGGGGCCGTCACATCGGTGAAGAGCACAGAGCCAGTGGCATAGTTGTAAAATCTGGTGGTCTATGGCAAATGCCTCTTAAGCTCTACGGTGATTGGCAGTGAGCACTGGGCTCTCTAAAGGATGTCAGGCCCTCAGACCATCCTCATGGAGCCCATTTCTGATTGTTTGGTCAGAAACATTCACACCAGTGGCCTGCTGGAGGTCATTTTGTAGGGTTCTGGCAGTGTTCATCATATTCCTCCTTGAACAAAGGAGTGGATACCGATCCTGCTGAGTGTTTAAGGATTTTCTGCGGCCCTGTCCGGCTCTCCTGGAGTAACTACCTGTCTCCTGGAATCTCCTACAGGATGACAGGTTGGTCCTTAGACTGTCCAGGAACTCAGTGATGTGCTGGTCCAGGTCTGGGTGGAAATCCCTCAGGAGAACATCCGCCACCTCATCAGGAGCATGCCCAGGCATTGCAGGGAGGTCATATAAGCATGCAGAGGCCAAACACACTACTAAGCTTCATTTTGACTTACATCAAAGTTGGATCAGCCTGTAGTGTGTTTTTCCACTTTCATTTTGAGTATAAACCCAAATCCGGACCTCCATGGGGTGATACATTTCTAGAGCTGTCCCGACTAGTCGACATAGTCGACGTCATCGATGACGTAAATCCGTCGACGAGCACAACATCCCGTCGACGGTTAATGAAGGGTTTAAAAAATATATGCGTGGAAAGTTAGAATGTCGGATGCTCTGTTTGCAAGCGGGGAAAGCGGCACACAGCCAAAAAAAGCGCACCAGAGTGTCCAAAACATTGCCTTATTTCAAAGAAACAAAGGAGAGTACACTCTTCTGTCCTGTCTCTTCAATGCCAAGCTTGGCTGCACGTCGGCCGTGAATGAACGCCTCAAGCGCCTTGACGCAGTTTAAAAAAAATTTTTCTTTCATTTTTTGTACACCAGAGGGTGCTGTCGCCTTACTAAATAATAATGTTTCATTGACAATGGGCCTATTAGTGCTATTAGTATTGTTCTTAATGCTAATTGAAAGGTTTATTTCATGTTATGGTTTATTTTATGGTATAGAAAATTATATAAGGTTAAAAGGTCATAAATATATACAGTATATACAGTGATTGCACTCAAGGGAGAGATTGTCAATGATAAGGTAATAAGTTAAGGTAAAGGCAATTCATATAGGCAATTCATTGATATATAAATAAGGTTTCAAAGGAAAAAGGTGAAAAGTTTTTGTTAATTTCTAATTGTGTTGCTTTATTTGTGTGCACCGTAGCTCTTACAGTGTGTTTACATCAAGGATGGAATAAAAGTTGTAAACCATCAGTTTAAGAGACCATCTTTTCAATCGGGATGCTACACTAGTTAATTCTGTCAGCATTTGAACTCATTGTTTATTTGTGATTTATTATTGTTATTTACGTGTTTATTTGTACTTTAATAAATAATTTGAGTGTTCCAATATGTTTTTTGTGAATTGATAAGCGTCAACAAAAATTTCATTGCTAAATTGGTAAAAAAAAAAATAAAAAAAAGAAAAAGAAATTAATTATTAGATTAGTCGACTAATCGTAAAAATAGTCGGCTGACTAATCGGGAGAAATTTAGTCGTTTGGGACAGCCCTATACATTTCATTTTCATGGATAATTTTTGTCTGACTTTGTTGTCAGCACGTTCAACTATAGAAAGAACAAAGTATTTAATAAAAATATTTCATTCATTCAGATCTACAACGCGTTATGTTAGTGTTCCCTTTATTTTTTTGAGCAGTATATATATATTAATGACTTACAGTATATTTTGACTAGCCAAACTACCATACGCATCTATATCCTATTCATGTTCGGTCTTCATATTTGTAAATAAATGGATGTTCTTCGAGGTTCTGAATGCCTGGTTGCTGGAACGCTGGTCACTGCCTCAGTAGGGGATTTGGAATAAATGGCCTATATTTGCTGGCCAATCTTATATTTACTTATATCCCCTGGCAACAGGTTTGAATGGACTGGATTTTCAAAAATGGCTAATATTGTGAAAGAACATACTGATGATCTCCTGTCGTAATATCAATTATGTAAACGGACTTGCCATGAATGCCCCCACTCATGTATGAGCACTCATGCTGTTTTGTGCTGTAATCTGCTGTATGCTGTTGCTACAGAGCTTCCATTGACAGCAGGTCAACCAAATTTATTGACCGCGCCCCCCACTCTCAGTCTGGACCCCTCTTTGTTCCTAAGTTCCCATAGAACAGTAGTGGGACCCTGCCCAGTGCTGCCAGCCTCTGTGGCTTAAAAGAATCATTGTTTTGTCTTGTTGCTGCTCACTACATCAATGGGACTCTTTGTTTCCTCTGCAAACTTGTAGGACGTCGAACCTCATACTGGCGCGTCATGATTGAAGACGTAGCAGACTACATTTGCTTCTTCTGCGACTTTAGAAAGCTTGCAAAATATCCAGTCACATATCTCACTGCAGCTAGCCAAGCAGAGGAGAACTAAGGCATCATCGAAGAGCTGTACTTGATCTCCACTGAGACTCCACGCTCTGTTTTTCTTCTCTAAACCTCTGTGAATGAATATGCGCAATAGCTTCAATGCTGACGGGTGCTCATGCATTTTACTGTATGCATATGTTTGCATACGCTTATTGCACTGTGTGTGTGTATCCATGCATATGTGAGAAACCTCCCATCAGCTGATCTAGAATTTAGATCACCAGCCTCCTGCTAGGGGAAAAATGTGACAATATGCAATTAAAATCCCTGAAGATGTAAAGGGGCCATTGCAGAGTTTTTGGGAGGGAGAAAAAAGCACCTGCCTCCACTTCAGAATTCATGAATCATGATGGATTGAAAGAAACAATAAAGGAAAAGAATGCTGAAAGGGAATAAAAGTCTTTTTTTTTTTTTTTGCCTCACTTCTTGGTGTTTTACAGTAACAGGAAATTAATTAATTTTTTAAAATCTATGCAATTCAATAATTTCCGAGTAGAGATATTAATAAAATTCTCTAGTGTAATCCTTTAGAACAACCGTTACCGGATTTTCATATTTAGTGGCTTTAAAGTTGCAGCAGTAATTTGAACAGAAAATTGATGGGTGGATAAATCATCACCGCATTTTGACACTGTATGTAATCACGCAAGAAGATTAAACCAGATTGACAGTCCGTGAATCTTAACTGGATTAAATGGATTTTACATTGCATGCCAATGGCTGATTTTGTAGAGAAATTTGTTGGATTACTTGATAGCATAAGTCAATCGGTGTAAAGAGGACAGGAGTGTTTCAAGCAGTTTGGAGGCAAGCAGGGCAGTGAACAGTTTACAGTAAGTTCCTAATTGACATCTCCCAATTTCTGGGGAGCCTGGCAGAAACTGATAGCTACCATCCCTCCCAGTCAAAATAGATTGGACATCTAGTGTCATCAATGGCACTGAAACATGAGCGTTCACAGCCAATCCTCCCCGTTAAAATGATCTGGTCATCCATCGTTGTCAATGGCATGCAATGAGTTTATGACTTGTCCTTGTGTTGCCATTGCTTAAAGCGGAAGTTCAGAATTTTTAACATTAAGCATAATCTTCAAGTTAGCAGGGGTTTAATTAGTTGGTGGAGTTGATTTCAACAAATTCTGTGCAGTATGTTAGTTATTTGTTAGTTTCAGGGTGCCGACGTGGCTAAGCTAGCACGGGTCAATTGGACTGACTTAGTATACCAAAATATAAAAATACAGATCTACGAACAGATCCAACATAGTCAAATAAATTTAAAATGCAGATCATTGTTCCAAAACACCAGTGCGGATAAAACAATGTCACACGAAACTGCCATAATTCATATCATTCTGCAGAACTATTTTTTTAGACGCGTAGCAGACCACAATAGAGAGGAGTGCTTCGGCCACTCGTGCTCATGCCGCATTCGAGGAAGGTGGGAGGTCGGACTTGTCTAGTTCGGATGGTAACAGTTGCGACCTCAAAAGTTTTCCAAGCAAATGTAAACAGCAAAGATGGCTGATCGTGACAATTTTTTTTTTTTTAATTTTGTCCATCAAAAGACATTTTGACCTCCAGCCAAACTGCCTTCTCGTAAGCGATCAAATAGTGGAGGCATTCCAATGATGTTTTTCCAGATAGAAGGTTGGAAATCTGACTTCCCACCTTCCTCGAATGCAACATCAGTCTGCTGAGTTAACTGACAGCCAGTGTACTGTCAGAGCAGCGGCAACATGGTGAAATGTGCATTTACAGGCTGTGGAAGAAATGGGCAAAGCAAAGTTTCCACAAATTCCCTATGAAGAACGAGGAACAATATAAACTGGTTACTTGCTGCTGGCTATGACATTAAAAAAAATCAGCGTTGAAAAAAGCGCTGGAGCTGCTGGATTACAAATGTTGCTGTTCATACTGCAATGATTGACATGCAATTTTAAGTTTTAATTACTTTATCCTGAAACATAGTAGTCAACACTAGGGGTGTGCCATCTTAGGCACTCTATGATTCGATTCCATTACGATTCAGTGTGCTACGATTCGATTATTGAACGATAATCATGGTTATCACGATTATCACGACTATCAATGCATCGTACATTACTAATTAATAAAGTGGCCAAACAAATTTATGTCCGTTTATTTAAAATACCCTCATTCAACAGGAACGATGGAAACATGCACATACAACACAGAGCTGACCTTGAGATACTCTTTTTCACAAAAAGTTGCAAAAACATTAGCTGTTTCAAAGGCAGTACTTATTTCTCTCTTTGTAGTGTTACCGCTGTATTTAATCATTGTTTTACACGTTCTGCATATGGAGTAACTTTTGTACACCAACAAACAACGCACAAATGGACAGGGAAATACACGATAGCGAATTCGCTAATTAGCTTAGCGCTCGGCGGTAACTGTTAACGTGTCAAAAACAACAACAATAAAGGCTAAACAGTACAAGAGGGTTCGTGTACTCACCTCTTATAGACGCACACAGGACTTAGCAACTCACTCAGGACATTTTTCAATTGACATGACTTGAACCTACTGCTGGACAACTGAAAGACAAGGAGCAACGAAGTATCTCTCTTCCTCTCTCGCTCTAAAAATAACTTGTGCATAGAAGTGTGACCGCTGGGTCCCTGCCTGTCTCATACACAAATTTATTTTCCAGTCTTTTGAAAAGGAGTAAATCTCTCGCTCAGTGACAGCAGCATCCATCATAACTCTCTGCGTGCGTCCGTTAAAGGGTATGTCATGCCCTGGGAAAATGTTAATATTCCATCATTTATCCATAAACGCATGCCTTTTGTATTCATATCATGCCACTTCGTGTAATTACACACAAGAAAATGAGAGAAATTTGGCTCGATTGTCAAGCTAAAACGTCCGGCGCCCGAGATCTGGCAGATTGTGTGCGTGACGTCACGACAAGTGAAGAGAGTGCCACCGGCCACTAGGGGGGCAGCGCCTGTCTGCATCAATATAATTCCTTCTAGTGAGGGGAGAATTAGGGGTGTTTTGAGCTGTTTATGCTGATGCATTGTGTTCGTCCTGCACATATTCCAGGTTCCCTCATGAAGAAACACCCCTCGTTGTCAATAAAAGAGAATTCAGAATTGACAGTGAGGGGTGTTTCTTCAACAAGAAAAAGGCTCAGTGCTTTAATACTGAATGGCGGCGATGATGGCAGACAATTTCGTTTCTAGTTTCAGCGACGAATCCGACATAGAAGGACGAAACGAATGTTCATCTAATGGTGACGAGGAGAGTTACGAAGCTTTAATCGGTGTTTTAAGTTACCAATTTGAGCCCAAACGAACGCCAATGCAGCGTAATGAAACGGTCATTGAGTGGAGCAATGACACTGATGAAACATCGGCAGCAGATCGTGTGGGAAACACCAATGATTTGTTTTGCATTTCTTTTTGTGAAGCTGATACACCGTGACTGCAAAATAAAGGAATGCATAGAATAATTATCATTTATTGCGCTATCATAGCTTTTCGCTCTGCAAACAGACACAAATATGAATGGGATCAGAGGATTTGTTCTATATATTTTACGAACGATAATTTATACATGTGTCCAGTCCTGTATCCAATGCGTGACATTTTTTTATTATAAAAGAGTACTCACTCTGGCCATTTCGAGCTTGGCTGCCCCCTCCTTTGCTTAGCCTTAGCCTCCTTTGCCACTCATCGTCCTCTTTCTTGATATCTCAGGACATTTAGGTAGCTGCGCATGTATGGTCGGCACCGCATCTCCTTTGAGCAGCAATCTTTTAGCAAAATCCGATTTCACTTGTCCATAGTTCGAGAAGCTTTCAGGTGGAAAATGCGCACCACAGAAAAGCGTGCCGGAGGCTGTGTCTAGAAAATTAGCCCTGTTTGCACGGACGAACTTTACCCATTGTCTGCGTAGTCCAGCTTTTTTTTTTTCGCGTTCGGGAACTCATGGATACTATATTCCGATAAATAACTATTTGTACACCACATAGCACAGCAGTTTTGAACCATTTTTGTGATGTTTTCGACAAACAAACCCCAACGCTACTCTCTCGTCGTTAAAAAACAATGGCACCTGGCTCCGCCTCGACTGTCAATCACTTGTCGTGACGTCCCCGCCCCATTCGGCTGTTTCCGGAACACTTTTGGGAATGTTCGTCATTATCGATCTATTTTCGATAATTGCTCATTAATGTGACAGATTTTTTTGTTAACTTTATCAGTATTTGTTATCTTGGCACATAACGGTTCTATTGATGTCTCACACCCCCTTTGCCACTACATACCCTTTAAAGGGGTCGGGGCGGCAGGAGTGTCTTGAATTTCATTCCGCTACGAGTGGCTGTCATAAAGTTATTAGGGAAAATCATCGTTTTTGAACATTTATGAATCGTAATTGAATCGTTACGTGTCGAATCGCGATGCATCTAATAAGCGATTTTTTGGCACTCCCTTAGTCAACACTAGTGATTGCATGGACCTTCGATGATTTTCATGTGTGCATATGTTGTTTTTTTATTGGCATGCTAAGTCAGTCCAATTGACTTGGACTAGCTTAGCCACTCCGGAGCCCTGAAACTAACAAATAACTAACAAACTACAGGAAATCTGTCAAAATCAACTCGACCAACTAATTTAACCCTCGCTAATGTGAAAATTAAGCCTGGTGTCCAAAATTCTGAACTTTCCCTTTAACACTGAAGAATGAGCTATGTTCAGAGTATGTTTGCTTTTAATTAACCACCCAAGCAAAATTGTTGCTAGTTCCAAAATGTAGATTTTTTGGGGGGTCCCCAGTTACTCTTAAAATGTTTTTATTTTTATTATTTATTATATATATTATATATTATTATATATCTTCTTGATTATTTTTATTTATTTATTTTAAAGTTTTTTTAAGGGCAACAATCCTATACTTGTTCTAATTGTGATCTATTGTCTAAAAGCAGAAATTCATTGTTCCTAAATTAATGACTTGTGCGTACCCTGTGGTGAACTGAAAATGCTTGTCTGACGAAATGACAATTACTACTAATTTCGAAAGACCCATCCATTGTTTCATCTAAAGAGTCTTTTTTAATTTGTAAAATCCATCTGATTATCAATGTTGCGTTATAGTAAAACTAATCCAAGCAAGGGTCATTTAACTGCTGAACTTCCCCAGTTCACTGTGGTATTTAGGTTAAAATCTATATTCAATCTGACAGTGGCCTCAATCTTTTCGTCTTTCAGTCCATGCACTGAGCCTTACAGAATCATATATGATTGCTTAGGGTTAAGCACTTCATATTACAATTTGGAATATCCAATTATAATTTACTATGAGCAAGTCTAGCAGAGTTACTGGGGTTTGTTATATCATTCTAAATCAGTGTGGCGGGTGGTTTGAGAGTGAGTGGGGGGTCTTTAATGCAGCTTAACACAAAAGTGAATTGAAAGAGTAGCTTGCCGAAGGTTTAAAAAGAGAAAAAAAATATTATCTTAGTGCAAGTTGCCAGGCTTCACAGGGCTGACATGTCAGGAGCGCTAATCTTACTTTAACCCTGAAACACTGAACTAATGTCGGCTTAATACTGTAAATTGGTGTAGTGTACTGTACCTGAAAGAGTCAATTTCATTTAAATCAAGTGAGGGAGTTAGTGGATTTACGATTCAAGAGGGAGTGGTTGCTAAGTGCTCGGCAGAGTTGCTCCAATGTGTTGGCTTCAGTCATTCTATCTCGCCTGGCCTCAGTGACCCAGTGTGGGTGATGTCCTGTTGTGAGACAGGACCTCTCTGGGGGAGTATGAATCACACTGAATTGTGGTGGGGTCCAATGTCACCTATGGGTGGATATAGACATCAACTAGTTCAAACAGTCGAAGTGACATTGTCAACATAAATGGCCTCCACTAAGCCTGTCGCGATATGCAATAATTCCATTTATCGGACAGTTAATAAACATGAGTGTGGTAATTTTCACTGCTGCGTTTTATCGCCGCGTGCTTGCGTGTATACATTTGTGCGTGCGTGTACACATGCGTGTTGATGGCATATGAGACTCCAGTTCCTTTCACAGATGTTTATTGGTCATCAACACGCCGTAGAATTAAAGTTCCCACATACAAAATAAGGAAACACATCTATATTAAACACTGTAAAACTTTAGCATTGCTACATTGAGGCTAATGGGGTAAAAAGGACAATATACTAAACCCTTTAGCCTGCTATAAAACATTGGCAGTCTTCTCCAAAACGCAAACTTGTGTTTAAAAGGTGAGACTTCAAACATGAAAGATCGATGGTTAAAAAACAAAACAAAAAAAAATGGGGGAAAAAATATTATTGACACCACATGCATGACGATAGAGAAGTGCATTTTTTTTTACGGAGTGTAAAGCATACAGTTAGCGGCTTAGCGAATGTACTTCCGATGAACATTTCAAAATAAAAGCACGTCATGTTCAACATATAAAGATTTCTGGAGTTAATCACACATACCATATTGGCCCGAATATAAGACGGTGTTTTTTGCATTGAAATAAGACTGAAAAAGTGGGAGTCCTCTTATATACGGGGTCTAGACATTATACCCATTCACGACGCTAGATGGCGCCAGTTATCATTGAAGCGAATGCTGAACTTGAGGAGTAATGTTCTGTCTTGACAGATCTCAGCTACTCTCAAGTTTAACCAGTTTGCATTATTTTATTGCAATGTTTTTCCTTATTCAGATTTGTTTCAAGACTACAGTTACAGTTAGACCTCACTTTGATGGTTAAAGCAGTTATTGCAATTGTGTTGTTTTATCACAATAGATTGGTTTATTTAAAAAAACAGAAGTCATTCATTTACGAATGTGATTGCACTTCAGTTTACATATTTAAATGTTCAGATATTAAGATTTGAATGAGGCAAAATAACATGCTTTTTCTCTCAAATATATTGTTATAATCATTTGTTTCAGATGTACTGTAATTATTTTCTGTATAAAAATTAATTTGGTGTCAAAAGTATTTTTTTTTCCCCCAAACTTGAGTCTTGAAAAGAGGGTGTCGTCTTATAATCAGGGCCGTCTTATATTCGGACCAATATGGTACTTCAGATTCTACACTAAGAATAGCTTTTAAATTACATCCTTTATGAAAAATCTGATTGGCAATGAATAATTGGGCTTCAAATTTGCGAACATATGCACTTTGCAGTACAAGATGGCAGTCATTTTGGATCAAATACTGTGTAAACACTTTTGATTGACTCTAATTGGCTGAGAACAAAAATGGCATTAGGTTTGTCATCTATTTCATATTCTGCATTTAGCTAGCTTTCAAATCACTCATTATGCAATGTGTGTGTTTTTAATATTATTTCTAATATAGTTTGTTTTTTTATTTAAGAATAACATTTTATTGCATTTGAATGGGTCATTTGTTAGGATGTATTGTCACTACATTAGTAGTTGAATTGTTTAAAAAATGACAATAATATGATATCTCATATCGGCAATAATTTATGAGACAATATATTGCCTACTAAAATTTGTTATCGCGACAGGCCTAACCTCCAGTTTCAACTACATTGCAGTGGTTGCAACAGTTGACTCAATTGAAGCACAAGACTTTTACACTTAATTCTGATCATCTGCTTCAAGTCTGACTTTAAACCATTATTTACACCTGCGGCTATTTCATTGTTGATCTATTTGCGACAGCTTTTATTGATGTGTGCTTTAAACTGACTGATGAATTGTTCATAAAGCTGATTAGCTGAAAAATCTTCAAATGTATCACTATCGAAAGAGGTGGCAGAAAAGCGAGTTATTCAATTAAAGGAGATGTTAAATTAAAAGGATTTATTTGCTTTGGGTGGTTCTTACTGTAGTGAATAAATCTAAAAAAAAAAACTAATAGCTTTTACCAAGGGCGTAGGTTTGGTCTCAACATTGGTAGCGATGATATAACAGCATAAAGTGCCTATACACTTTTTGCTGGGTACGGGACATTAATAAGACCAAACAGATTATTGAACGGGAGTCAGGGCCACATTTCTCACGAATATGAACGGAATTAATTGATAGGTGAAATGATCAAAGCAAAATAAATCTGTATTGACTTATACTAACTTTTATGTGAATTGGTTCATGTGATACAACGTTCGATTCAAACCTTTGTTATCAAAAACTGCTAAAGAAACATTTTGAAGTGCAAGTCCCTTCATTAAAAAAAACTGGGGCGCCATCCAAGAATGGGTCTACTTCTGGGGGACACTGGAGCACCACTAGACTCAGACTAAAGTATTGTAATATAAAAGTGTTTTGAGGTAAAAAAAAAAAAAAAAAAAAAATCATGAAAAAAAAACTGAGCTATCCCAGACTACCCCAAGATTCGAACCAAAGTACTCTCATGATGTTCTGATGTGTGATTTCATTTCACAGATTATTTTTTCATGTCAGTGTCCCTCTGAAGTGGACCTATTCTTGGCAAGCCACTGCGTTGCATTACGGTAATGCACATAATTCAAACAATGATTCAAATGAGTGACAGCTAGCTTGACTTTGTTTTTTCCTTGTGGAGGCTGGCTTGGCCACAGCAGTTTTGCAAGTTAGCAAGTTCACACAGATTAATGTAATGCTAACTCTGATACAGGTCAGACTTTTAGTAGCACAAACATTGACGTCTTTTTACATTACTTACAGTGGCTTGTGCTGGCCGAAAAAAAACTTCTAATATCTCTCCTGTTTGAAGGGAGTGGAGGAGGCGACATGTTGTATTTCTGTCGGCGGGTTGAGTGTGCATGTGCGTCTGTGTAGCTGGAGGAGGTGGCAGGGGGGCAAGTCATCAGCCAATCAAACGTGCGTTTGAGGGGGAAGAAAATGGACGGGCACATTCAGCAAGTCAATACGGATAAATGTGAGTCTGAACAATATGAAAATAATTGACTTGATAACGGTACTGTCTATTCTATCCTTACAACATAGGGGAAGACAATCTAAATAACCCATATAACTAAGGGTGTAATGGTACATGTAATAGTATTGAACCGTTTCGGCACATGGTGCTCGATTCAGAACAGACGCGTACCGAACGAGTTTCTGACGTAATATAACCCTTACTTTTCGAGGCTGTGAGTCGTTCGGGTTACAGTTTCATTGTGTAGATTACAGTATATTTACTCCGTCTTCTCTACAATAATGAGGACCAACACGGTAGGACAGTATAACCCAGAAACGTCAACGGCGCGACAACGTGGCTGCCGCGAGAACGCAATGAAACGCGGGCGTTAGAGTCAATCAGCCAATGCACACCAGTCGCAGTGCGGCCGTGTGTTAGATGCGTCCCTGAAGCGGCTCAACGCGACGCACGTGAAAAGAACGGCAGAGTTTATTATTTGACGCGAGACGCGGCCCTCCTGCGTCAATACTACTACCGGTGGCTAGGATCGGGCCGGAAGTCACTCGTGTAAAAATATGGTTGATCCGGTCGATTTTCAAACTAATTTGCAATCGTAACCTACTTTTTGAGTCCATCAGAACTCTTGAGTTGTAGATCGGGGCACAGTTGACTTGTCTTTGTTGATTTACTGCTGTCTTCTCTGCTATAATAATAACCAACATGGCCCCGTGTTCAATACAAAACCCTTCTACCACAACAAAACAAGTAGGAACTAATTTTCACATAGGAACTAAAGTTATACAACATAAAATATACAATATAAATAAATACTACATCACATTTGTAAAAAAAAATAAAATAATAATAATAGCCCATTCAAATAAAATAAATTCAAATGAGCTAAAACACCTCTAATTAAATAATAAGAATAATACACACATCCTGCTTACACAATTAAAATTATTAATTTCTGTGTGGCGCTATAACTTGAAAAACTCCACCAATAAAGCTTTTGAAAACCATTAATAAATTTTTTTTTTTTAAATTATTGAGGCATTTCATTTGTAAAATACATGTTAAAGTCTTTGTCATTGGGATTGCTTTTCTCTTTAGCACAAGACTTCTTTTTTCTTCTTTTTTTCAGAAAGAAAGCTGACCAATACGCGGGGTTTGAAAGGCAAATTGTTGTTGGATTATCTTTAAATACCCGCTACTTTTTGAGCAGAATTCTAGCTTTGTATAGGCTAATGTTCCTATTGTTGAAAGCAATAAAGGGTGTTATAAACAACTAGCACATTTATATTTTGCATTTTGTTTTCTTACTGTACCGAAAATGAACCGAACCGTGACCTCAAAACCGAGGTATGTACCGAACCGAGATTTTTGTGTACCGTTACACCCCTACATATAACTGAACTCATAATATAATGCCAATAAATTCGCTTAAAAGTTGGTGGGACAATTTGACCATCCTGAGTAGTGTTATGTCCCTACCGTCACTATGCAAACCCTTGGCCTTGACGAGGTGATAGATGTCTATAAAGCATCATGTGGCTGTACATTGTCTTTTTAGTTGCAATTTCTGTTTATATTTGTGTGAAAAAGGAATAACAAACAAACATTTTGTACGATAACTTTGAGTTCCTCTTTGTCCCATTCATATTTTACCACAAGTCACTTCAGTGCTCATCAGCTCTTACAAACAGCATGCTCAGCCTTATTAAAACCCAACAACATCCCACATGGTGTCAGCTTTGGGCTGAGAGGATTGCTCTATTCTCTGGAGAGCTGTGTGTGCGTGTCTGACTCTGTATTCGGTCCAAGCTCAATCTCAGTTTCCCGTGGGAGGTGTGAAGAGCAGTCGACTGTGAGGTCACTGGTTGGGATTGAACCGCTTGCAGATGGCACTAGTTGACAACAAAACAGTTTTGCATTGAGATGAAGAGGATTGGATGGATTAGGTCATGGACTTGTCCCAGTTCAGGCTTAAGTTCTATGACTCTTCAAATTTTATGCTCAGTAATTTCAGTCACTTTGTGTATCATTCAAATTGTAACTGTATCTTTCTTGACTATGTCGTCTGAGTTTCAGCTCATTTGCTGCCACGTCTTTCAAGAACAGCCGTGTCTTAATGAACAACGAAAAGGCAGTTTAAAATGCAGTGGTACTTTTACATACAAAGTTAATTTGTTCCAGGACCATGTTTGTAAGTCAAAATGGTCGTATGTCGAGCATTATTTTCCCATAAGAATACGTACTAATTCCATTAATTCGTTATACAGCCCGAAAACCTACACTAAATCCTTAATAAATACTGCTGGTACTATTACAAATGGCAATTACACATAGCAAAACAAATAAATTATGAATAAAAATCTGAATAATAATAATATTTATAATTCCTGTAATTATGTAACAAATCGGGTTTTAATGTGGCGAATGCGTTTTGCGTGCTGTACCTGAACGCACTGCGGGGCTGACGTGACAGAGTGAGAAAGGTGCAGTAGAGATTTTAATTTCTATTTTAATGTTCTGCTGTTGGTGGTGTCAACTGCAGCGGACAGTAGGAGTGTTGTGTTGCACAAGTTCTGAAATAAATGTTTAATAACCTGACGAAGCTGTCGATTTTTTTTGGCGATGTTACCACAGTTATAATTGCCACCTGAACATATAAAGACTGGTGAACAGAGGTTGGGGAAGGACCGTCAAAATCTTAGCCTTTCTACGGCCGTATTGTCGAGTCAGTTCACGGATGCGCACCTTGCTTATATTTTTCTTTCATTTCCGACTTCATTTCAATGGTAAGCATCACCATTTTTTACCACCTGCATTAACCTTCTTGGAACCCGTGTTTATTACTCTCACAAGAAAATTTGCCGCGCGTCCGTCTTGAGGGAAGACAAACTGTGGCGCTGGCTGTCATAAATCGTCTTATTTCGAGCATGTCGTCAGATCTAGGAACAAATGGCGAGTCAAACTTTACGTCGGATGTCGAAAAGATCGTGTGTCGAGGTACTGCTGTATTTGCTCTAGAAATAAGCACATGTAAATTTTAGAATAAAAATGTTGCTACTGTTTCTTTTAATTACAGTATTTGCAACAAACAGAAAACAGTAGCCTTTGTTTGATGCTGAAAAAATCTCATCTCTTCTCTTATACAGTGGATGTATTTAATACTGGCTGCATTCTCATTGGGGCTGCTGATGCATGAGTATGAAAAAAATAAATGAATAAAAAACACTTTCATACGTTATTTTGAACAGGATAATTAAGCACCCATCAACATGAAAACGTGTCATGTTACATTCTGGCAAATGGGGAGTCATTTATGCCAGAACCACTGCCACAACTTTCAACCATCTATTCATTTTCAAGACCAAATATCCTGCTCAGGGTCAAAGTGTGCAGGACCCGATTCCCAGCTGACATCAGGCTAAAGGTTGACATCACCCTCAACTTTTCGCCAGTCAGTCGCAGGTCAACCATTCTTACACACATTCAGTGACTGGGAATTCACCCCACGCTGCCTGCACCTAAACCAGTTGAATGTATATGAACACTACTTTATATGTGGGTGGCCATATTCGTCCCGGCCTCGAGATAGTTAAATTTTACTTACAGATGCCTTTATCACTTTAACATATTTAAAGTGTGCCTCTATGGAGGACCAGGAGTGCAAAAATTCAATAAATAAATACACAATTAAATAAATAATTAAAAGTGTCATTAAATTCTTTTAATTCAATATTTATTTATTTCAATATTTATTTAAATTTTTATTTATTTACTTCAATTTATATTTATTTCAATTTTTATTTCAATTTATATTTATTTCAATTTTTATTTATTTATTTCAATTCATATTTATTTCAATTTTTATTTATTTATTTCAATTTATATTTATTTCAGTTTTTATTTATTTATTTCAATTTATATTTCAAAATTTATTTCGATTTATATTTATTTCAAAATTTATTTCGATTTTTATTTATTTCATCATTTATTTATTTCAACATTTATTTATTTCACTTTTTATTTATTTCCTTCTTGCACTCTTGTTCCTCCGGAGGTGCAACCATGAAATAATTTTATCTGTCACGTTTGCTCGTCAAAGTTTCTAACGTCTGATTGGTTGTTCAGCAAAGCAAGGCTTAACTAGTCGATCTCAGATAATAGATTGACGCCTGAAGCATTGGCTAATTTTTATGTGCACTCGATACATAAGGTGGCAGTGTAGATCCGTATAATCTGCATAAGCAAACACATACAGAGAAATAGCAGTGGCCATTAAACTGTCATATTATATATAGGCTTCATTGTTGGATTATACTTTATGCTGAGTGCTTTACCATCATGAAAGCCTTCAGAGAAATCACACAGAGATGGCAAATAACGCGACATAATGATTGCTACATGAAGTCCGTGCCCAGTCCACTCATTAATTTCAGCCGTTTCGACAAGGTTAGAGTCGCTATCCGACTCTTTCATGTTCATTTGTAGCCGCTGTTAGCCGCTAGCGTTAGCCTGTGGCTTGGCTACCAGAAGAAAGCACTGAAAGCATCCTCTCCTGAAATTGTAAGAACCAGGGAGGGCAGCGGGTGAGAGCCCGTCTGGAACTTGCCAAGAGTTGACTTAATGTCGGTTGAAAGTTTGGCGAAGCTAACTTAAGCCCAACTCCATCTCATTTACTTGTAGCATTAGCCGCTAGCGTTAGCCTACCGGGCTTCTGTTTGTTTGGCTTCCTGAAAACCACATGCAAAGCAAACTGTCTGCTTTCTTAAAGGGGAATGAACATAGCCGAACAACACAGAGTCAAAGCGGGATGAAAAGACTATATTTTCTTGTTTTATTAAATTACCGAATTTACCGACATGGTCAAAATTACGTCGGTCATCGTGAAGAATTTCGGTGACGGTAAATTTTCGGTTTACTGCTCTGCTCTATACTGTAATATCTCTTTTCAATTCTTACAGTACAAATAAATTATCGGAAATAATGTTCTAAATAATACCTATTCTGTTGAAAATCCATCTTTAACAATAAGCTCTTTTCTCTTTCCAGTGAAATAATGTCAAGCAAACTAGGCATGTGCTGGCATGAGATTCTGACAGCATGATAACCTTAAGCGAAAATATCACTGTTTCACAGTATCACGGTATTGCAATTACAACTTTAAAATATTTTATTTTGAGATTTCTGGGTTACAAAAAATGTTTTTTAATTTTTTGCATTGAACAGGATTTTGATTTTTCAAAATAACTTAATAGCAAATTGGATTATAAGTAAAATGTTAAGTAAAATAAATAAATAAAAAATAACAAAAAAATAAATGAAATATTCAAAATAAAATTAAATTGGCATGATAATTAGCCATGTTATCTACCTTGTTAACAACTTACGTTAAAGTATATTTTACCACTGCGAGACACACTTCCCACTCTGGAGTTAACTCATGTAACTAGTGGGAAACCATCATGACAGCGTTTACGAACCATCAATTTTGTATAAATGCAAAATCATTCTGGAGATATTGCCTTCTCTGGTAGCCACCCGCAAAAATGTTTTACATGTCGGTTGGCCCACCTAAGCCACAGCTGTCTGTAACTCTCCAAGTATTCCCATACGAGCGACTTAGTTTTCTTCGATGTGGGAAAAGTTCAGGTGTTTCATGTCCTCCAGCCAACGTGTAGCACAGCTGATTTACTGACATTGAGGAACAACTTGAGGGGGAGGGATGAGCCCTGCATTTTTGGGACATAAAAAATAGCTAATACCTTAAGGACGGTATGATGGAAAATGTTTGTGGTTTTGAAACCTTGACGTTTTCATACCACGGTATACCTTGAAACCGGCAACCGGCACATGCCTACTCACAAAAATACTAATTTAACAACAACAACAAAAAATATCACTTTAGTCTTTAGTTTTATTTTGTGTTTGTTTTAGCACTCTAAGGGATGATGGAACACTGCTCCGACGTCTGTTTTCTCTGTTACTGAGCACAGCAGAACAAACCATTTGGCAGGCTCTCTTGATGTCACAGGCAGCATAGCACCATAGTATTCTGTGCAAAGCATCAGTCAATTTCAACACACGCTAACTGGTCCCATGAAAAATAATAAATACCAGACATTTTCATGTATTTATTCAAGCCCCGCCGGTGTAGGTGCACGATTCGCTCGGGTTGCAAAATCTGCTCGGGGGGCCTGCAACTGCTGATGACGTCACAACAACGCTTGTGTAGGATTCGGGGAATGTTGGAAGTCTGCCTTTTCCAACCCCTGACCAGGAAAAATATAATTGGGACGCCACTCGAACTGGAAGATCCTTGTCGCGAAGTCGGGGGGAAAAAAGTAATCTGACGTCACTCGACAAAATGGCGCTCGAGACAAAATATTGATGACACAATAATGAAGTTAAATTAAGTTTATTTGAGGCGCCGTGTATGTTCTCTCATACAGTAAATTAGCTTAATGAATGTATATTTTTTTTCTTTCAGCAAGGATGTAACTAAAGAAGCCAGTTACAGTTTGTGCAATTCATCTCAACCGTAATTTTCCCTCCACTTTTCGATTGCTTATGAAAGGAAGGTTTGCTGGAGGTCAAAATGCCCTTAAATGGCCAAAATAAAAAACAACTAAATGTTGCCATCAACCATCTTTATTGTTTACATTCGCTTGGAACGCTTTTAGGTTGGAACTGGAACCATCCAAGTGGGACAAGTCTGACTTCCCACATTCCTCAAATGGAGTAAAAGTGTTCGGGTTGGTTTTTCTATTGGGTCAATAATGGACGATTTATATGAAGAAAGTTGTCATTATTTAAAGGAAGAAACATAAAACAACTAATTGTCGCCATCAACCATCTTTATTGGTTACATTCGCTTGGAACGCTTTGAGGTCGGAACTGGGACCATCCAAGTGGGACTTCCCAACTTCCTTAAACGTAGCAAAAGTGTTCGGGTTGGTTTTTCTATTGTGTCAATCATGGACAATTTATATTAAGAAAGTTGTAATTATTTAAAGGAAGGAACATAAAACATCAGTACTGATGTCAAAAGCAACCAAGTAAATAAATAAATAAATATAAAATGAAATAAGAAACCATAAGACATTAAAAGGGTTGAGTCTGACGCAGGGTTAAAAACCAGAGAATAAAACAGATTTTTTTTTTAAAAACTAGTTTTAGAGATGGCCAGTGATGGGCCCTGATATTTAATGTCTGAGAGACAGGTGTGCGCATCTTTCACATTTAATTGTTAATAATCTTCTCTGTGCGTGATATCATCAATCGCTTTACATACGCATTTTTAAACAGGCACTTTTTAGCGAACGCATTACTACGACTCTCAAGAACAACTGTCACACTTTTAACTCATATGCTCCCAAAAACGTATAAATACGTTCTATTTTTAATTGTTTCAGTGTCCCCAAAAACATTTATACGTGTTTTGTTTTTTTTGTTTTTTCACAAGACGCATCTATAGGTTCCGATCTATCTAAAATATAATGCACAAAGCTCAAACCAATTTGAAAGCAATAAAACTGGCCACTGGAGGTCAGTAGCGCATTTGGTAAGAACTCATCTCGGGCCAAGAAAGGAAGTGAAGAAAAATAGTCAGGAAACGGAAGTTGGAGGGATCTTGTGAAGACGCGAGAGACTTTCAGAAAAATGTGGAGAACGATCAGGATTCAATCAGGATTGAAAGAATGGAAAAAGATATGTATTTTTCTGCTGAAAGAAGAGAGCCTAGTCTTTCTTTTGGTGGGTTCCATGTTCATATAGCAATAGAACAGAATTTTCTGTGGGCCTTGCAAAATCAGTCAAAATCCAGTAAAACGGCCGGGAGCGAAGGGCCTTACTCCGGTAAAAATGGCTGGGGGTGAATAAGTTAAACAGGCATTCTACAGGAGAGCATGGCTCTAGGCGTGCATTTCAACTCCTCGGCCAATCATATCGCGAGAATAACCGAACGTCACTGTAAAATGCAGGCCCCCCGAGCAGATTGCGCACCCGAGCAGATCGTGTACCGACACCGGACAGGATGTAAAAAGTGGACATGTCCGGACAAAAGAGGGGGTTTAGTCACCCTACTTTATATGCAGAAGCCATCGAAGAAAATACCTTATGTCTAAGTCACATTGTACAACATGCTCACTGAAATACGCTTTGGGGGCTCGCTGTCCAAATAGTTGGCAGCGACCACATATACAGGTTGCAGTCCTCTATTGAATGAGAGCTTAGGAATGCGACACAAGACAACTTCTGTTGGATTTACTTCCCTGAGCAGCCGTGTCTAAGCACTGCTTGTGCAGCTAGTCACAATCCGGCCTCTCATCCCCTCTCAAATCCAATTCCTAGTTTGGGTTTCACACAGTTACATATTTCTAGCTGGGAGAGCTTTACATTTACACACATGTTCCAGCACCAGCTGCGCTTCGACAGTGTTGAGTGGCCTCACTACTGGGGTTCAAATACCTGAACATAGTAGCTGTACACCTCCAGTAAACCCTCGAGTCTTTGGTTTATTGGCCTGATTTATTCCAGCTGACCCACGGATGTGCTCTAGTCCAATTTTGGGAGCAATAAAAACAGGCACCACATGCATCTTTTCCCTGTCGGTATATTATACTATGCTCAACAAACTCAACTCTGTCCTCTTTTAATGATTGAATTGGAAAATAGATTGATAACTTCCTCGAGCTGCACAAACATGGGAGACGTTCGTAAGCTTGCACACATTATCCCCACATATAGGCCGACTTGTTTATATTACTAATGTTTGTAAAATGTCCCGTCAACTCCCATGGTGCTGACTCAGACTACAAAGTTGGACATCAGGGTCTTTGCCTCATGTTTAAGTCCCGAGCTAAATGAAAGTCAGATGATCATTGATATCACTGACTGACATCACAGCTCCCTCTTGAATCGTGTTTCATAATACAGAATATTTGTCAAGTGTTCCACAAAATATTGGTTACCGAATGATTCAAGTAATTTCCTAGCAGTGTTTTTTTTTTTTTTTTTTTTGGCAGCCCTTTTAATTTTGGTCTTAGTCATATTTTAGTCATCTCAAAATGTGTTTTTCTCTGTCTAGATTTTGACGAAAACTCAAGACCAATTCCGTCTAGTTTTAGTCGACGTTTCCTAAAAATGTTGTTTAAATTATTTTTTTTAATTTACACAAAAAAATAAAAGTTTCCAACTATTTTAAATGAACATTGACAGACGAGTACATATTTTAGTTTCTATTTTCAAGGAAAACGCCGATTTGGTGGACACACCCAGTGGGGAAAAAGTACATTATTTTCAATTAATTATACCCACCTGGAGACCACGAACTGTAAGTAAAAAAAAGTTGTCCGAGAGTGTAAGAGGACGCTCACCGGCCTAATGCTAACGTGAACACTATGCTAACGGTACGAGTTATTTAGTGTGTAATGATCACTCAGCCCTAGGGTTGGGCATCGTTTGGAATTGAACTATTCCGATTCCCCGTTTCGATTCTGGTTCCGAACGATTCTCGATTCCGATTCTTTTAAGAGGCAGGGTCCAAAAAAAAAAAGGCGGGGTTAAAAAAAATTGCATAGTTTATATTACTTTCTCAACTTCTCAATGATTTTCTAAATTATATGAACTTCTCACAGGGCTATTCTTAACTTGTATGTAAATAGCAGTCTTTGAACCTGAACGTGATGGAAGTTTATTTCCACAGGAGAGCACTTTCACAAAGATGTTTGTTTTTCAAAAGCTCATGGAGAAAATATTTACACATATTCTTTTTGCCACACATATACCTTAGCGGGGCGCTACGACGAAGCATTAGTATAAATTTTTCTATTGATTATAATTTGATGATTTTTTAATACTGTTGATTTTAACAGAGGCGGCAATGCACTACATAAAGTAGCTGCTTATATAGGCTATATAGACCGAGAAGTCTACTGCTTTAAGATGGCGGCTGTTTACAAACACCGGCGAGTCTGTCATTTCGCATCTAGTTCTCTATACATGTGACATCTACCGTAACCCGATGTAATAAAACGACTTCTGGTACTATTCCGTCCGTCCGTCCGTCCATCCATCCATGCTTAATTCGGGGTCAGGTGGCGGGGACAGCAGAAGACAGACATCATTTGTTGTTTTACTTACCTGGTTCTGATTGGTTAGAGGACCGGCGCGGTACTCTGCTATGCTACTCGGCACTTGTATTCCATGAAGCCGGAGGTGTTTAATCATATTGGTCGTGTAGCCACCTTTGCATGATATAGTTGTGTTGCAAATGTTGCACTGAGCTGGCTGGTCATTTTTTGGGGGAAAGTTGAGCCAAACTTTGAGCGCCGCACCGTGTCCATGGTTGTAATCAAGTTGCAATGCACAAACACACGCTTCTTGTGGGTTCTTCTTCGTGGTTTTCAGCAGCAATTTTTAATTGCTTGGGGGTCAGGGCATCCTAACATGGAATCGAAATTTAAAAATTTGAACGGTTCCGAGAGCATCGGAGTGTTAGAACCGGATCCCATCGATGCCCAACCCCAGCACAGATCTTTAAGGGCTAGAGCAACATTAAATATTCCCTGCTGCCAAGAAAACAAATCATACCGTGTGTGCAAGCCTGCATGAGGACTGGAGACAACACACTGGTGAGTCGGGGGGGGGGCACACCACGTCACGAGTGATACAACCAGACACTGCAGCGATGCAGGCTAACTACACATAAACATCACACATTGTGAACATATGCTGCAACTATTGCGCATTTTCGGCTCCGTCTCGTCAGACGAAAACGGGCCTCGTCTCGTCAGGTTTTAGTCTCCCTCGTTATCGTCTCGTCATTGTCATGAAAAAGTTTTCGTTGACAAAATATTTTCGTTGCCGTCATTGTTGATGAAAACAACACTGCTTCAGACACCAATACATAATCTTTGGCAGCAAGGAAATTACTGTAGCTTTTTAAGCTTGCTCACTTGTTGTTGCAGCATAGCTCTGTAAAATTAGAGGTCATTTGGATGATGCATTTTGAAGTTGTGCTGCATTATTATACGGTATATTAAATAGGCCATTCCCGATCACATATTTTTTTACACCTGAATTCGAGTCACATGATTTTGAGCAGCTGATTTGCACTGTACAGTTAAATTACTGATGATGAAGATCAATTGAGTCCTGTTAAAGTTGAATATACTTTGGCCTAATCTCAGGTGAAAAGTAGACTACACCAACAGCCAACAGTGCTGTATGTCAATCACAGGGTACACAGAGAAACTGAAATCAGTCGGACAATCATTCATGTCACTAAGTAGGACTGAACAGAGGTCATATGAGACCATTTCTGTATATTTTATCATTGCTGTTTTATGTTTGTGTTCTGCCACTTTACTCTTTCACTCCATGGAATCGTGTTACCTATGATGGTTATTGATTGTTTCAAAACAAAAACAAGTGCTCACTTTCAGTGCATTTGCGAGTGCAGGCCACTCAGAGACTCATAAGAAGGAAACATAAAATGTCTACAGTATGTGTGTGTGTGTGTGTGTTTGGATGAAAAACCAAGAACACTGAGCTTTATATTGTTTTTTTCAGGTGCCCCTGGTTGACCAAGGTGATCTCCCCTATCGTGCCTCTCTACAATGGCCTCATCTTCCTCTTTGTCTTGGCCAACTTCAGCATGGCAACATTCATGGATCCCGGTGTCTACCCCAGAGGTTTGTAATCAGCTCTGCATCTGTTTCTACTATGCTACTTTTTAATCTGGCGATGATGCAGAGGTTATTTTGTGTAGATGTTTTCCTTAACCTGCTCGCTGTATGGAGAAACAGACTGGACTAACTTCTATCTAAAGAGTGGTGGTTGAACTTTACCCAGCGGGTGTTTAATGAGCTTATAAATGATAAGCATCTGTCTAGATGAACAATTTCCTCTTCCTGCACAGCAGTAATTACTATTAGGTTCTTTAGTTTACATTGTCTTCTTGGCCACAGATGAGGTTGTGCCATTATTGTCTATCCTTTTATGCAAGACACATTACAAATGGTGGAATTTCATGTCACTAATAATGTAATGCTTGTGAGGAGAGTCACTGATGACATACACATATTAGGAAAATGGATGCTATTGATTTTATGTTATCAACATGACACACACATTTGTCATTTGTTCACATGAGAAATATTTGATGACACTTTTATGCTTCACACAATGACTGAGGGGATTGTTGCCTTAGTGATTGCAAGATGTCATGTCGGATCTGCATGGTTAATTTCTACAAGCAGTTTTCATTACACTGTATGTTGTCTAAGCCAAACCCGTTTAATCAGTTAGTGGCATTGTAAAATGCCACAAACTGATTATATCAAATGCAATCTTTGTCAACAATGCTTCAACCTGTACTAGAGTTACAGTAGCACAAATTTGACAGCATGCTCAAATAGTCATATGTATGCAACCAGGATCAAAATATTGACCTGCGCTACAACCCCTACTCTTTGTTGAAAATGCTGCTGGTGTCCGTTCTGTATTACAAATGGTTATCCTACTATTGTTGCATTTAAATCAGAAAAAAAAACATGCTAACAAACTACACACTAAAGATGGCAATGATCACATAAACATAACCTATGTCTACTTAAATGAAATGAGCATATGCTACAGTCTACAAATGGAAGGGTTTCAAATTGCACTGGGGTTAACTTGGTGCACAAATAAATATGTTGTATTGAGTTCATTTTGTCTTCACTTATAGATTAGTTGATTTTTTCTTTTATTCCAGACAATTGTTTTAGGTTGTTTTATTTACCTGACATGTTTTGGCGGCGACTTCCGGCTTCATCAGAGTGTTGACACTCTAGGATAAATGAAAAATTAAACTATCAAATAAATACAGTGGTATGAAAAAGTATCGGAACCTTTTGGAATTTGTCACATTTCTGCATCTTTGTCAAAATCACAGAGGTGAAAATACAGTGTCTGCTTTAACTAAAACCACCAAAATATTTATAGGTTTTCATATTTTAATGAGGATAGCATGCAAACAATGACACAAGGGGGAAAGTAAGTAAGTGAACCCTCTGCCTAAGGAGACTCAAAGGGCAATTGAAACCAATTTTTACCAAACATTTTAAGTCAGGTGTGTGTCCAATCACTGATGAGTGGTTTAAAGCTGCCCTGCCCACTATAAACCACACACCTGGTAAGAAAGGTCTTGATGAGAAGCGTTGTCTGATGTGCATCATGGCTCGATCAAAAGAGCTGTCTGAAGACCTGCGATCAAGGATTGTTGATTTGTATGAAGCTGGGAAAGGATACAAAACCCTCTCTAAAAGTCTGGATGTTCATCAGTCGACAGTCAGAGAAGTTGTCTACAAATGGAGAGAGTTTGGCACTGCTTCTCTCCCAAGGAGTGGCCATCCTCCAAAGATTATGCCAAGAGTTCAGCGCAGAATACTCAGAGAAGTAAAAAATAACCCTAGAGTGTCTGCTAAAGACTTATAGAAATCACTGGCACAGCCCAATATCTCTGTGCACACATCAACTGTATGTAAAACAATGGCCAAGAGTGGTGTTCACGGGAGGAGTCCACAGAGGAAGCCCCTGCTGTCTAAGAAAAACATTGTTGCCCGTTTAATGTTCGCAAAAAGCCACTTGGGCACTCCACAGAAGTTTTGGCAAAATATTTTGTCGACTGATGAAAAGTTGAATTGTTTGGGAGTAACACACAACGTCATGTGTGGAGGAAAAATGGAACAGCTCACCATCATCAACACCTCATCCCCACCGTGTAGCATGGTGGAGGGATCATCATGATTTGGGGCTGTTTAGCCTCAGGGCCTGGACATCTTCCAATCATTAATGGAAGAATGAATTCAAAAATTTATCAGGATGTTTTGCAGGAAAACCTGAGGCCGTCTGTCAGAAAGTTGAAGGTAAAAAGAGGATGAATGTTGCAGCAAGACAATGATCCAAAACATAGAAGTAAATCAACTTCAGAATGGTTTCAGAAGAACAAAATACACGTTCTGGAGTGGCCAAGTCAAAGTCTAGACTTGAACCCCATCGAGATGCTATGACCTAAAGACAGTGATTCAGGCCAGACATCCCAGGAATCTGCCTGAACTACAGCAGTTTTGTAGAGAAGAATGAGCCAAGATTAGCCCTGATCGATGTGCCAGATTGATCTGCATCTACAGGAAGTGTCTGGTTGAAGTTATTGCTGCCACGGGGTGCCACAAAATATTAAATGTGATGGTTCACTTACTTATTTTCCCCCTTATGTCATTATTTGAATACTATCCACACTAAAATATGAAAACCTAAAAACGTTTGGGTGGTTTTAGTTAAGGCAGACAGTTTTTTTCATCTGTGTGATTTTGACAAAGATCAGATCACATTTGATGGTGATTTTATGCAGAGATGTGAGAAATTCCAAAAGGTTCAGATACTTTTTCATACCACTGTATTGTAATGATTTCTAGCGAGGTAGGTTAAACGTGCCCAGTTAGGAGGTCCAGGTTAGTTTCTAACGCCTTGACAGGAGGGGAACTACCATACTTTTCTCAACATATAAACTCACTGGCAAAGAAAGATCTCATTTGGTAATGTATTGGCAGCATCCACAGAGATGATTTTATTCCTAATCCATTTTTATTTCAACTACCTACTAACTTATCCACCTGGGTAAAAGATGCTATCTGTGCTCTAATCAGTGGACCCACATACTTCAAATCAAAATCAAATGTATTTCTATAGCCCTTTACAAAAACCCAAAAGGTCCACAAAGTGCTTTACAACAACGATATAGTTCATAATAAATAAAAGGCAGGAAAGTATTATACAATTATACCAGGCTACCCTAGTCTGGATAAAAGGCGGGTCTAAAAAAGTGGGTCTTTAAACGTGATTTAAAAAGGCCTAGATTGTTAATGGTGTGGATTTCAGGAGGCAGGCTGTTCCACAATCTGGGGGCAGCAATTTCTAAAGATCAATCACCCCACTGTTTAAGTCTCCACCTTGGAACTTGCAAAAGAAGCTGGCCGGTAGAACAAAAAACCCTGCCAGAGTTACGGAGGGTTAAAATCTCTGACAAATGAGGGGCCAGGCCATTAATAGAATTAAAAACAAACAGTAAAAGTTTGAAATCAATTCTAAAATTAACTGGAAGCCAGTGGTGCGATGGACAGAACAGGGGTAATATGTTCACGTCTGGGTGTACCGGTTAAAAATCGAGCAGCAGCATTTTGAAGAAGTTGCAGACCATAAATTTGATGTTTTTTAAAGTTGAGCCTGCTATCTAACATCACTCTGAGATTTTTATTGTGTGTTTTTAAAAAAAGGGAGCTAGAGCGCCAGAGCTGGGCTCAAAGGCATTCATCATGGAAGGTGTGCCAAAAGTAAAAAATTCAGTTTTGCTCTCGTAAAGATATAAAGTTTTTTTGCTAGCCACCGCTTCACCTAGGAAATGCATTCCATCAATTTCTAGAGAGAAGTTCGTTCGTTGGGTCTCGAGGGCAAATACAGCTGCAGGTCATCGGCATAAAAACGAAAAGAGATATTGTTTTTTTTTTCCTATAATTTATTCTATAGGTAGCAGATAAAGTGCAAACAGAACAGGCCCTAAAATAGAGCCTTGTGGCACCCCGCAAGACTGTTCCGGGTACGACCTAAACCATTGTAGAGCGTTACCACAGATACCTATGATGTGCTCTAAACGAAATACAAGGACTGTATGGTGAACCATTTGCTCCATGCACTGTATCAAATGCTGCTGCGAGGTCTAGTAAATCAAGGACAGCTGGATTTCCACTATCCACAGAAAGGGCTATGTCGTAGTACACTTTTAACAGTACTGACTCAGTGCTGTGTCTGGATCTGAAGCCTGATTGAAACTTGTCAAGGGTGGAATTTGTCTCTAAGAACATTTGCAATTGAATAAAAACAACTTTTTCTAAAACTTTACAAAGGAAAGTCAAGTGTGAGGTCTTTTTTTTAAGATGGGCTCTTACTACAACCTGCTTAAAGACATACTTAAAGTGCGTATGACAGCAAAAAGCATGTTTATTTCATATTTCACGCGGTGTTTTATGCTCCTAAATGAAATTGACCGCTTGGATGTGTGTGGAAGCGATCGTTTTATATATTCAATTTTTGAATCCCGCGTCATGAAAATGAGTGACTTCCGGCATCAGTCTCGGGTTTAGGATGAATGTGAATGTGACGTCACCCAGGTCAGCATCTCACAATATAGTATTGCTTTATAGCGTGTAGATGGACTGGGGATTCAGCTGATTTTGCGGATTAATTTGTTTATTTTTCACATCACGCCAGCCAAACGGCTGCAGAAAATTTTTGCTGCACCAGGGAGAGGCATGTGAGCCTTTTTGGGTTTCAAAAGGTTCCCGTTCACCACGGATGTAGGTCAAAACAAACCCTACTACTGTGGGACCATTGGCCGTACGACGAAGTGAGTAAACATTGTATTTTGTATGATGTCAAATACTGGGATCAGGGCACACGTTTTAATACGGAGGTGGCTCGCATTTTGTGGCTCATTGTCTACCGAAAATGCCACTCATCCGATGACCAGCGGCTTGTCACACACACACCCCCGCCGGGAGAGTGCTATACTCGGCTTATTTTCCTCTTCATGTGCCCGACTAAAATTAAAAGACTAATTTCTCGCCATATGCGCTTTGCCAAATTGTTGTATATAGTCTAATCATCTCAAAAATCAAAATATGCTATTGAAGACCTTTTTTTATCCTGTCGTACCCACTTTGACTGCGTGACACAATCATGCCAATATTTGTTCATATTACGGATGTCAGTTTACCATACATGAATGTAATAAAGTAAGAAAGTACCACCAAGATACAAGTATCACCTATCAAGGCTAAAAGTGCAACTTTCGCGTTCATCCATCCATTTTCAACGCCACTTATCTTTGTCAGGGTCACAGGGTGCTGGAGCCTATCCAAGCTGACTTCAGGCTAAAGGCGGACAGAATGCTAAACTGGTCTCCATTCAGTCATAGGCAACTTTGACGTCTGTCATCAAAATTTTCTTTGTTTCCAGTTGTCTCTATTGATCGAAGGCAACTTTAATACATATTCTTATTTCTTCATTTTGTCACGACTCATTTGAGATTTGCAATTAGTGTTTTAAGGGGCTAGTAGTAGACGACATAGTTAATTCAGACTTTAAAAGTTGTAGCAGCCTTATAGAACGCTAGCAAACTGGACGCAGACACAGAACAGCTGATTGGTAGAGGGTGTGTTGTAAACACAGAATCAAAAGAATAACAACTAAAATGGGCTGAGTATCGACTTTTAAAATGGGAAAATGTAGGCTTAACTATTGAGAAACTATTGTTAAAGTATTTCCAAAAAAACATCTCTTTATTGTCTTCAAATATTAGGGCCAACTCATGAATAATTGAAATGTGATTCCTGTATGTCTCTTTTAAAATTACTTTTATTTAGATTCTGATTCTTGATTTAAAAAACAGCTCAACCAGGTTTTGCCTTATTGTGTGATCATTTGTGCACAGCGGACGAGGATGAAGACAAAGACGATGACTTCCGAGCGCCTCTCTACAAGAACGTGGAGATCAAAGGCATTCAGGTCCGGATGAAGTGGTGTGCCACCTGTCACTTCTACAGGCCGCCTCGCTGCTCACACTGCAGTGTCTGTGACAATTGTGTGGAGGTGAGTGTCCATAAGTATTATGTGTGAGAATATGAATGCATTTTTATGCACATTTAGAATCAATTATAGTATGTTATGACATAGAATGATTCCTAAAACTTGCGCTGTGAAGCATCACCGGGTGTACCTTACGAAACTATTCAAAGTCACATAATTGGTTTGAAAATGTATAATTCACTAAAAATATTTCATATTTGTACATCTAAGCCATTGATGGATAGTGACAACCATAAAAATTAAATGCTCTTTCACTTGATGGCAAAAAATACAATTAATATTGAGTTGTTGCGTTTTATACAACGAAACTATAGATTTGCATTCAGTCAGATATGGAATTATACTGTATATACTATTAGACTGAAAAAGCAGTTTCTGCTCTCGCACTCCTCTATAAAAGAAACTGCTGTATTTTAAGCCAAAACAACTGTTGTATTTGATAGAACCATATGTCTATATGCTGCCATAGCAGATTTATGGGGCATTAAGCCCCCAAACTATTTTTAATTTGACCGTTTTACCCTGAAAAACCCCGTTTACAGACGTCGCGCAACCGATTTTTGTTTCAGACCAGACATAAAACAAAGGTAATTAATTATATAAATTATTCGAAATGTCTGTGTTTTTTTGCTTGGACTCATTAATTGATGTCTCATATTAAAAAAAAACGAAAAAACAAAAAAAAATCGACTTTGAAAAATTATTCACTCACATATTTTAAACTTTTAAACAAATTATGCCACAATGAAAAAAATGGCGTCTGTAAAAAAGTCTCGGATATGTACCTCATAATTATCGCTTAATTGTATTTTTTTGTTTTTGTTACTGTCGCATTTTCTCTGATTTGTTAGATCTGTGGTCTCCAAACTATTCCACATAGGGCCGCAGTGGGTACAGGATTTCACTCCAACAAAACAAGACCACACCTTTTCACCAATCTGGTGTTTTGTAAGTGTAATCAGTTGATTGCAGTCAGGTGCTGTTTTTTTTTTTTTTTTTTTTTTTTTTTTTTTTTTTTTTTTTTAGGAGAAACCACATTGGTTAAAAGGTCTGTGCTTCATCGGTATGAACAAAAATCAGGACCCACGGCGGCCCTTGAGGACCAGTTTGGAGACCCCTGTGTTAGATGATAAATAGTCGATCCAAGAAAGAAAAATTGGTAACACTTTATAATAACTATCTGTTTTACTAGTTAATAGATCATTAGTAAACTGTTGATAAATGATTTATTGTTGATTTGTGAAGTATTTGTTAACAGTTTGTTAAGCATTTACAGGGTGTTCCAACATGGTTGACCCCATTCTAAATGCCCATGCTAGTTGATGGATCTTAATAAAACTATATACACTTTATGTTGAGGGTCATAAGTTTTATTGGTTAAATATACAAAGAAAAGCACAAATATTTTTTGGTTCTATGGCAGATTTTCATAAATGTGCAACATGAGCGCTTCCTGCAAAATGCCTTATCAAAATGCCTTTTCTTTTGAAGTGAACGGCATTTCTTAACCTGAAAAGATAGAAATGCCAAACGTTACACACAAAAACTTGAAACGTTTCTACACAAACTGTGTTTCAGGTTAAGAACACATTCTGTAAATGCTTAACAAACTGTTAACAAATACTTCACAAATCAACAATAAATCATTTATCAACAGTTTACTAATGATCTATTAACTACTAAAACGGATAGTTATTATAAAGTGTTACCGAAAAATTGAAGGGGAAAAAAAAAAAAAAATTTTAAAGGGTAAATATATGAAAAAGAAAATCTCGACCACTCCTTGATGTCTGCGATTTCTGCGTCGCGACCCTTGTTATATTACCATGTTTCACCCATAAAATCCCTAAAAAAATCCAGCTGTGGCCATTCACAGCTGTGTCTTGGCACTCAGTGATAAATGCTACATGGAGTTTTTGGATCGAAACAAGGTAAGTATATGATAATATCTCGTTAAAGTCAAGGCGTCTGTAATTCTGCTCTCGCGTGCTCTCACCTCCAGATAGGGTTTTGCTGTTTAAAAAACATTTTTTTTAAAAAATGCCTTCCTGTTAAAAAATGTTCTTCCCCCCCCCAAAAATATAAATTTTAAGCTTTCCAATGATGTACCACACATGCATATCGTACAATTTGGAAATTTGGCTAAATTGGGGGTCTCAGAGCGAAACTTCAAGTCACCTGAGATATGTATATATATATATATGTGTGTATGTATGTATACACGTATGTGTATATGTATGTATGTATACACGTATGTGTATATGTATGTATGTATACATGTATAGATATATATACACGTATATACACAGTATATATGCAGTTCTTTTTGGGGTGACACCTTTCTTTGGCTGTGTACCATGTTTTGTTTTTTTTACCCAGGAGTAATGAAATGTTCTAAATAATCTATATTAAGGATTGGAAGCTCGGGGGTGTCAAACGTATTCCACAAAGGGCCACAGTGGGTCCTGGTCTGTTCCAGCACAGACAGTTCAACCAATGAAGTTTCTGCTAAAACAAGCAACACTTGACTGCAATCAACTGATTACACTTGTAAATCACCAGATTGGTGAAAAAGTATTCATCTTGGGTTGGAATGAAATCCAGCACCCACCTCGGCCCTTTGAGGACCGGTTTGACACCCATGCTGTAGACTTTATGTACAGAATCTACAACTGGTTTAATGTACAGATTTTTCTAACTACCATTTAATGTGAAATATGTACAGTTGTGACCTCTACTTACGAAATAATTGGTTGTTAAAGTAGTCTCGTAACCTGAAAATTCCATAAGTAGAGACGCGTTTTCCATGTATATGCCCTAATCAGTTCCAAGCACTACTAAAACGCTACATTAAATTTCATAATTGGGGTAAAAGCGGAATAAAACAATAGACAAACACATTTGAATCATTCCATATACCTAACCTAACCGTGAGTACCTGTAATGAAGTAAATAATAGAACATAATGAAAAGGAAAAAACATTCGAGTGTGGCAATGTCCTCTTCTTTCATGAGATCGAAAACGGCGTTGGCTTCATGGTAGACTACCGTCTTGGTGATTGTGTTTCCAGTGTTTTCCTCTTCCTTAATCCAGAGGACAAGTGTCTCTCCATCTTATCATGAAACTGACGCTTGCATGAAAGGATAGTCCCGCTCTTCGAAGGTATTACTGCTTTGATGGCTTCCTTCACTTTCAAGATGATGCCTATCTCACACTTTGTGACACAAAAACGCGAGGAGACCTGTGCTCTAATGCAGTCAACCACGAGTAGCCTTAAAAAAAACTTTGTGAGACAAAAATTCGAGGAGACTTGTGTTCTTTTAGCGAGGACGTCGACCTGCTACAACAACAACTTTGCACCTGTGCACGTCATCATACTGCGACACCCAAATTGAAACGTCATCAACAATAGGCCAATAGGAGAGCAGAATCGCGTTACTGAAGCATGATAAGAAAGATTATGACCAATAGTGCAGCAGGATTTTATGGCGCGACATTTAAAATCAGGAAGTACTGTACATGCGTATCTTATAGTACTGCATAGTGTGTTTGCTTCTCGTAACTTGAAATTTCTTACTTAACATGAGGCAATATTTTCCAATTGAGGCGTGTCTTAACCTGAAAATTCCATTTGTTAAGACATTCGTAAGTAACAGTACCACATTATGTCATTGGGTAGGTTTTAAGGCTTACAGAGCTGTTTCTACATTCAACGTTCTTTTTTAACAGAATGTGTTGAGTGTTTGATAATAAATACCAATAGAAATTTTTAAAAATCTGCTTCCTTATTTTCAGGACTTTGACCATCACTGCCCTTGGGTCAACAACTGCATCGGACGGAGAAATTACCGTTACTTCTTCCTCTTCCTGCTCTCTTTAAGCGTCCATATGGTGGGAGTTTTCACCTTCGGCCTCATCTTTGTGCTCCACCATAGAGAGAGACTGGGAGCGCTGCACACAACCGTCACGTATCCTTTCAACGCTCTTCTTCGCAATTTAGCAAACAGTTGTCAACATTTCGTGAATGTTTAGTGAGTGGATATTTTTTTTGCCTTAACCCTTAAATTCCCAGATTGGTGGTGATGTGTATTGCGGGACTTTTCTTTATTCCTGTCATGGGTCTCACAGGTTTCCACATGGTGCTTGTGGCTCGAGGTCGAACTACAAATGAACAAGTGAGGAGAGATAGTAGTTGAATCGGCCTCTTACATGCCACCACGAAATTAAGGAACACAAACCTTCTTATCAATGTTATCTTTCTGTAGTAAAGCATGTGGGCCAATGTGTGTAGGGCTGCAACTAACTTACAACTTGTTTACAATTGATTAATCGGATGATTAATTAATGGATTAATTGGATAAATGTCACTTTTTTCAAATACCTTCACAATTTAACCTGAAGTTGTTTTAGGCATGTTGTAAGTAACAATGAAACAAAATGGATGACTATTTCCTTCAAAAATAATATTTTATTACAGCTTCCTTAATTAACTGTACAGTAGTCTCCAACTGTACTGTTTGAAGTACATTAAACTTAAGTTTTTAATAAAGGTTCTGATTATAAAACATGAATTCCTCAGTACACAAATCAGAAAAAAGTCCTGTTCATTCAAATAAAAAAGTGCTGCTTATTGAAGTTTTTTTCTTGTGAGCAAACCGCTGATATATATTGTGTCAATGACTACTGTATTTTCTTTGAACAAACTCCACAACAAATCAAATAAGGACTTTGATGAATCAGTTTTCTTTATTGAGCAGTTGTTCATAGATACTACAATCCTAATCCAATGTCAAAGAACACTCTCTTGTATGACAGTTTACAGTTTGAATGGGAGTTTGTGTTGAAAGCAGACTCTAAGCTGTTATATGAATGGGTTTCTGTATGAAAAGAAATGAGACAACTTTACTATCTAACAATCACTAAAGTGCTAATATACTTCTCCAAAACACAAAACAAACGGACACTTAAGACACTAATTACAATCATCGCTAACTAGCTTAGTGCTCCGTGCTAAGTAGTAATGTCTTATCAACAAAGAATACAAACAATACAATTGGCGTCTTTTACTCACCTCTAACGGGGCACAATGAATCTAACAACACAAAAGACAATCAAACTCTTGACACTCAATATTATCATTGATACAGCAACAGCTGCAGCAGTGAACTCTCTCTCGTCTTAACCACTGGCGCATGAGCAGCCTCACATTACACACAAACAAGGACCCAAGCGGGACTGCTCATAGCTGACGGCAAAAATTGATTAACAAATGAGTTGGCAACTAATTTATTTATCAGTTTTAATCAATTTATTCGATAAGTTGCAGCCCTAAATGCGTGCGTGTGAATTTTGACCATCTGTCGAAACTCTGAACATGGTCTTGTGTTCTTCAGGTAACAGGCAAGTTTCGTGGAGGAGTGAATCCCTTTACTAAAGGTTGTGGCGGCAACGTGGAGTATGTCTTATGTAGTCCTTTGGGGCCAAGGTAAGATGCGCTGCGTTGTTTGGCTTTTTTTGTGTGTGCCTCTACATGTGAGTGTTGAATTGTTGACAATACATACGTATTATTGGTCTCTGGAGGTGTAATTGTTCACTCGCTCGACTTCTTTGCAGGAAGCAAGTGTTTGGTTCTAACTTACGTGATTGTTTAAATTTGAGTGTAGTGGGGGATTGGTACCTAACTGATAATGTAATTTGCCTTTTGCCTGAATTCAGCTCCATTATAAACATTAGTACAGTGGCCTCTACATACGAATTAAAGTTGTTCAAGGCCCTAGTTTGTAAGTCAAAATGGTCGAATGTTGAGCGGGATTTTCCCAATAGAATACATTATATAGTAATTCGATTAAAAGGATCAGATAGAAAGACTTGTGTTCTTAAAAGATAAATATAAATAATTTGATATCAAAACCTCTCTTGATTTTTTTGTTTTTATACAATTTGTAATATTAGTTTAACTGATAGGTCGCCATTGTTGTTGATGTCGCTGGGTGGTGACATCACATGGTTACGCTGCTTGGCTTCCAGAGTAGGACTCTAGCAACATAAATATGTCATCTTTTCAACCCTTTCAATTTGAACTGGAGAGGAACATTAATGAGTATGTCAGCATTGTCGATATTTCACAAAACGAGCAGCAAAAGCAAAATGAACAGGAAAGACGGGATGAGACGAAACGAGAGTAGGAAAAAAAAAACAATGTTCTGCCAAAATGTGCTACACCGCCGAAACGTGCTACATGAGGCGAATTTGACACCCAAGGTACTACCGTGCGCTTTCAGCTTGTTTTGTATAGATGCATACAGACAGAACATACTAAAGATCCCTTAAGAAAATACTTAAATGTAGTGATATCAAATAAGGGTGGTTTAAATACGCTGCATGAGTAATACGGTCTACAGATCAACAATCTGCTTTAAAGCTACCACTAGAAAACACAAAGCTTAAAAGTATGAGGGAGAAACACATCCAAAAAGTAATTTGAGGCAATAAAAAGGTAATTAAAGACTCAAAAACGCAAATGGTAAGTAGTCGCAGCTTAGAACAATGTGCGCATGTGTTGGACATCTCGCCGCGTAGAAGGAATTGCCCTTAGTGTTCGTCTAGTGACAGTGACAAACTACCGATACGTCATCACCCCGAGCGTCCATTGCGCGCATAAAACATGGCAGACGTGACGTTCTTAAAGCGACAAGTAACTAGCGTGAGCAGAGAATGGAGAAGTTTATTCAACATCACAGCGCGAGCCATGTTGACTGTTGTCAATGACTTGTGTCGATGTGTTTTTGGTAATTCAAAACTGATTTTACCGCGAATTGGAACATAGTCTCGGCTCTCCCGTTCGCCATCTGTGTTGTTGTAGAGACGACTTTCGGCGCGCAAGAGTGACGTTACTCGTTAAGAACACGTCACGCAAATAAACGAATCTGATTGGACGGTTGATTTTGTGCTTGCTCGAGAGGTCGTTAATGGGCTGGTTCCCAGACTATTCTCACAGTGTTTGAAAAATACAGGGAGAATCGTCTGGCGGTGCCAGGCAACAACTCTTTAGCATTCAGAAACACTAAAATAAATGAATAAAAAACATTGTGGTGTTCCGTAAATGTTACTTTTATAGAGCAAGTGCAAGGAAATAAATATAAAATCACTCTATTCTGAGAAAAAATATATGCAATCATGAGAAATAAACAAAGAAATAACAATTAAAACATATCTCTAGTATTTAGTTGCACCACCTCTGGCTTTTATGACAGCTTGCAATCTCTGAGGCATGGACTTGATGAGTGACAAACAGTATTCTTCATCAATTTGGTGCCAACTCTCTTAGATTGCAGTTGCCAGATCATACTTGCAGGTTGGAGCATTGCTGTGGACCATTTTTTTTTCAATTTCCTCCACAGGTTTTCAATAGGGTTGAGATCTGGGCACTTGGCAGGCCATGACATTGACTGGATGACTCTTTCTCCAAAGAATGCTTTAACAGTTTTAGCTCTGTGGCATGATGCATCGTCATCTTGTAACATGATTTCATTATCCCCAAAAATATTTTCAATTGAAGGGGTAAGAAAGCTGTCTATAATTTCAATGTAAACTTGTGCATTTATTGAAGACTTAACTACAGCCATATCCCCAGTACAACTGCCTGACATGCAGCCCCATGATGTTTTTTTCAGGCAGTCATCTTTGTAAATCTCACTGGAACGGCACCAAACAAAAGTTCCAGCATCATCAACTTGTCCAATGCAGATTCTTGACTCATCACTGAAAATAACCTTCATCCAGTCATTCACAGTCCATGATTGCCTCTCCCTAGCCCATTGCAGTCTTGTTCTTTTCTGTTTAAGTGTCAAAGATGCTTTCCTTTTAGCTTTCCTGTATGAAAATCCCATTTCCTTTAGGCGATTTTGCACAGTTCTGTCACATACCTTGACTCCAGCTTTCTCCCATTTCTTCTTCATTTGTCTTGCTGTACATCTTTTGTTTTCAAGACATATGGCCTTTAGTTGTTTGTCATGACGTTTGGATGTCTTCCTCGGTCTACCAGTACGCTTAACTTTAACAACCTTGCCATACTGTTTGTACTTGGTCCAGACTTTCGATACAGCTGACTGTGAACAGCTTACATCTTTGGCAACCATATGTGTAGCGTTACTTTCTTCAAGAAGTTTGATAATCCTCTCCTTGGTCTCAAGAGACATCTCTCTTGTTGGAGCCATGATTCTTGTGAATCCACTTGGTCCAGCAGCCCTCCAAGGTGTGAAAACTGCAGTTTTTAACTGCTGACTAACAAGCAGATCTAATCTGAGGAAGGGGCCCAATTAAGAAAAGGAAATTGACTGCGTGTGTCTATATTTTCTACTCAAAATGGAGTGATTCCATATATTTTTCTTCAGAATGGAGTGATTCTATATTTCCTTGCACTTGCTCGATAAAAGTAACATTTACTGACCACCACAATGTTTTTTATTCACTTCTTTTAGTGTTTCTGAATGCCAAGGAGTTGCACTTTTGAACTAATTCGTTATTTTTACAAGCTTTTTATCTGAATTTGTTCTACATAAAAAATGTCTGAGTGAGTGCTCGTCCGAGACTGGTGATTCACTACTTTTTGCTAAGGGTTGTATTATTTGTTACATATATCAATTACACGTAACAAAACAAATTATAAATACAAATCAGAAAAATATAATAATAATAATGTAACGAATCGGGTTCTAATTTGGCGGTTGTGTTTTGCATGCTATTCGTGAACGTACCGTGTAGTATTTATTTTCTCTTTTCGTGTTGTGTTGTTGTTAGAGTCGGTTACGGCAGACAGTGACCGTGTTGTGTTGCACAAGTTCTGAAATAAATGATTAAAAACCTGATGAAGCTGGCGACTACCTTGCCAATGTTACAATAATAATGACAGTCATCTTCGGGATCATAGACATATTTCGGCCGTGTTATCGAGCCAGTTCACTGACGCGCACACCACGTTCATATTTTTCTATCATTTCCTTCTTAATTTCGATGGTAACCGTTATCATTTTTTTCACCACCTGCACTAACCTTCTTGGGACTCATGTTGATTTCTCTCACGAGAAAATCCACTGTGCGTCCGTCTTTCGGGAAAACATTGAAATTGCAACGCTGTCATAAATCGTCATATTTTGAGCATGTCGTCATATGTCGAGACAAATGAGTCAAATTTTACGTCCGATGCCGAAAGGCTCGTATGTCGAGGTACCATTGTATATAGTATGTACTGTATATTTCTCCAATGATTGTTAAATATTATGTTATCATCATGCATAACTTCTCTTCCCATGCAGGTACATATTGGACCTGCGGAAGAAGCCCCAAATCAAAATAAAACCTCCATTCATCAGACCAGACGTCTCAGAAAAGCAAATCACCATCAAAGTCAATGACAATGGCATCCATAGCACCATTATAAGCTCCAAGGTGACTTTTTGTACTCAGTTTATTTTATTGTTTTGTTGTTATTTTCACATTACTGCAGCAGTAACCTCCCAGATACTCACTACTGTATGCTTTGCATTTCAATGCTTCTCTACTACTAGACTGTTTTATCGCATTGGAGGCAGCTGTAGTACACAGAACAGATTAGGATGCAATAACAAAAAATAATCAGAGTGCTCATTGTACAATGTAAGGAATCAATATTCAGGTACTTTTAATACTGCAATAGTGTGATCAGCCTATCATCACACTTAATTACAACTGCATAGTAATTCTAACAGTTGACTTGTGAGTGTAATAGTTAGTGTGGTATGTTAGTGACTGCAATCGTGTCACCTGGATTCTAGAACTTCCTTCAGGGTCACTGTCTTGTTCACTTAAAGCATTGCACCCTGGCAAATGGTATTCTATTCTTACCTTGTGTTTAGCCACTTGTTCAGGATGTTCTTGATACTCTTCTCCTATCCACATAGTCCAAAAGCAGCCTCGATGGCCTGGATGACAAAGAAACGCAGCCCCCGTTGCCACCGAAAGCTGACAGGTACAACCAGCTGAAAACCCATCTGACCTCCAGTGAGGGTAAGAACCACAAAAATATCACATCTCATTCCTCCACTCAGCTTCTCTGTCACTCATCATTTACCATTTGGACTCATACTGGAACAACTGTCTACTACACTAACAAGAACTGAAAGATGTAGGGCTGCAGCTATGGAATATTTTAGTAGTCATTTAATCTATAAATTAGTTGGAATTATCGGGTAATCAGATAAGGAACATCAAAAATTAAAATACCTGAGCTGAACCTCAAACGGTATAAAAGAACAATTGGCTAACTTACAAAGCAAAAGTCAGCTAACTTAAATGCTATAATAAAATGCTCACTTTCCCCCCCCTTTACAATGCTGTTAACAAATTGTTCAAACACACACACACAAAAAAAACGGCTAAATATATAGTACCTATCAACTAAATTACGACTGCATAAAAAACCATTAGTTCAAACAAAAGCTTAGTTTATGCTGGTTTTAACAGGGGAGCAGCTGGATTCAGCCATGTGAAATGAGTTGTCATTTTCACTGTTGCCACTAGAGGGCAGTGTATCCACTCAAAGCAATAAAACTAAATGCAAACCCTTTCCAAAAAAAAAAAAAAAAAACCCATTACAACGCCACTTTAAATAAACAAATACTCGAAGCAGCAACATTTATTTTGAATCTTTTTTCTAATCGAATTACTTGAGTTAATCGATTAATTGTTACAACACTAGAAAGATGTACTGTAAGATTTAACCAACAGGTTTATAAATAACTGCACAGCACAGTTCAATTTCACAGCACTGAAAAAATAACCATCACCAAAATAATCCCTGGTAAATTAAATTCTGTTTATAATAGCAGTTTTTTTTAAATGAAGTCGTAGTGCCAGATCACATTAGATTATGCAAATGTACTTCAAGAGGTATCTGTTGAGTCTGCATCACAACCTCTTTACCTGCCAATATTTATATGCACATTTCATTGTGCAGTTATGATCTGTTGCTTTTAAATCATTTAACAGTCAACGTCATTAATCATTTTTCCACTTGCTGCATTATGTCAGGGAGGGAACGTTTTGCCCTGCTTCATGGAGCAACATCACAACCTGCTGGTAGCTTCTTGTACTGACAACGGGGACAAACGTTGATAGAATTAAATACCGGTATATAAACAAGTGAAAAAGGGCACTCAAACTGAATTTAACAAAATTCCAGTGCTAATGAAAAATGAAAGACAAAAATTAATAAGGTACAAAATATACATTATATACATAGGTCTATAAGAATAAAACAGGATGTATTAGCTTCTATTCACCTCTTATTTTCAGGAATTGGTTTCATATAGGCCCTAAATTTGTCATCTTAATTTTCGTTTTTCATTATAAAAAGAGGCTGCAGCTAAAACGGTTTTATTTTTAATGAATGAATGAATGTTTGTTGTTCTCCAAAGAAAATTAAATACAGTAGTTATAGCTAGTCTCGTTTTATTCGGGGGGGGAAAAAAAAAATCCAAAAATCACACCCATCCAAATTTGGGTCCGTTTTTTTTTTTTTTTGTGGGGGGGGGGGGTCACCTTTAGTGATGCCCTCAAGCCGATCACGTGATCGGGCCGATCGGGCAAAAAGGAATCTGTTATTATTTTTTAAAAATATTATATTTTTTATTTTTTAACAGCTAAAAAGTAACAAAATAATCGAGAAATACTAATGCATTGCTAAAAGAAACAAAAATACAGTATATACATTTTATACTCTGCAACACACCCGAGAAAAGCGGAAGTACAGTGGTACCTTAACATACGAACGCTTCGACACACGACCTTTTTGACATCCAACGTAAAATTTGACTCGCCGTTTGTTTCTACATCCGACGACATGCTCAAAATACGACGACTTATGACAGCGCCACAGTTTCAAGACTGACGCACAGCGGAATTTCTTGTGAGAGAAATCAATATGGGTTCCAAAAATGTTAGTGCAGGTGGAGAAAAAAGGGAAAAGATGACGCTTACAATTGAACTAAAGATGGAAACGATAGAAAAATATGAGCGTGGTGTGCACGTCCGTGAACTGGCTGGGCAGTAGAATGTCTACGATCTCGAAGGTCCTCCTCCGTTCGCCAGTCTTTCTAAGTTAAAGTGACAGTTATTATTGTGGTAAAATCGCCAGCTTCGTCAGGTTTTTATCATTTATTTTAGAACTTGTGCTACACAACATGCCTACTGTCCGCCTCAGCTGAACAAAATAAAAGTACTTCACTTCACTCTGTCAAGTCAGCCACGCGGTGCCTCGCAAAACACATCCGCCATATTAGAACCCGATTCGTGACATTAATACAGGTAATATTATTCCTATTTTTATTCATAATTTATTTGTTTTGCTCTGTGTAATTGCCATTTGCAATAGTACCAGCTGCATTTATTAAAGATTTAGTGTAGGTTTTCAGGCTGTGGAACGAATTAATGGAATTCTAATGTATTCTTATGGGAAAAATCCTGCTCGACATACGACCATTTTGATTTACAAACAAGGTCCTGCAACGAATTAACTTCGTATGTAGAGGAACCACTGTGCTGTAATATGATTGGAACTTTTGTTAATTTTAAATTTTTAAAAAATAATAAAATAAAAAAATCTTGGTATTGGATCAGGACTCTGGAAGATTCTGAAAATCGCGTGACTCACTCGGGTGCAGAAATATGTGATCAGGACATCCCTAGTCACCCTGTAATATAACTAGAATTGTTACAACTATTTTATAAATCCTATTAATTCTTCTATATTGACTCTTTTTTCTTCCAATCAATAGAAAGCTCTCTGTCTGGTAAGACCCACCCTTCCACTCCGGCCATGTACAAATTCAGACCATCCTTTGGCACCATGCCAAAAGTTCACTATCATACTGCAGGGGACAAGGTAAAATGATGAGTCAGCTGTAATGTTATTGTTCTCAAAACTGTATAAAATAAAGGCACTTATTGGTTGTGTCTTCCGTTTCCAGATTGTCATGCCCGATGACCAAAATTCCTCTCCCATCTTGGAAGAGGGTGTTCGTGGCCATGACTACCGTTCCGAGCCAAATTTAGATCTGCCAGAATACACTAATGCTCCTATTCACCGCACTTTTAAGTCTTCCCCATTCCATCTTGACTCTGACCCGGTAAACTCTCGGACCCTCAGCCTAAAGCAGGCTCACCAACGACCAGAAAAAGGGCAGCTTGTGGGTCTGCAGCCCCAGACGGTCACCTCTACCCCGTATAAGAATGTCTTCTCTCCCAGCACGCTCTCCAACCGTAATGGAAGTCTATCTTATGACAGCCTGCTAAACCCCAGTGGCACCCCACCAACTGCCAGTGAGTGCTTAGCCCACCGTGGTATGCCTCCAATGGGGTTCCACTCGCCGTACCTGCCCACCAAAATGTGCCACGTGCGGGAACCTGATATGCAGAGACAACAGGTTGCCGCCACCTACAGTCCAGTGATGTCATCTCGAGGGGTGGGCCGTCAATCCCCTCACCTACGGGACAGGGACCCATCTCCAGTGCGCTACGACAACCTATCTCAAACAATCATGGCCTCCATCCAAGAGCGCAAGGAAATGGAGGCGAGAGAAAAAAGACACATGCTGCATGGGCATTCCCAGACGCATATCTATGCCCAGGACTCAGGTGTGTTTGAAGGCTCGGGGGGATACGGCCTCCCGCCCAACCTCTGCTATCCAGATGGGCCTCGCTGTGCCGGTTCAAGAGGCCCGACACCTCCGGCTTACGGAGGCTCTAGGGACAACCTGATGGGGGTCGGGCTGACGTACGGGCAGAGAACCCCTGTACTGTGCCAGTCCGGCTCCACTCTGGGTCGAGCACCCAGGACTTCATCCAGCTCTTTACACACAGATCACGTTAGCAACAACAACCACCACGGAAGGGTCTCGGGCACTGAAGGCCTATATCGCTCCCCTGCCCATCACCCCCACTCCCCTGCATTGCCCCGATCTCCCTCATCTTACTCCCATCAGAAACATTCATACATGAGTGCCCAGGAGAGGATGGACTCGCCTCGTCTGGGTGGGGCAAGGTATGAATCCTAGCCTCTGGTACTGCATGCATACCTGGAGCCGCTAGGCCTGGAAGTTGACACATCTATACCCCCGAGGCCCTGCTCCCATTGATTTCATGACTGCTAGTCTGTACTTTTTTAGCATGTACTGTAGCATTAATAAGCATACAGTGTTTGTCATACTGTTTGTCCTCAAGATCTGTCTAAATCCATGTGTGTTCCATGAATGGATTATTTTTTGCCTTAGAAAAAAAAGTTTTATATACTTCCATCACTGTCAGATTAATAAAATTGTTTGACTTTCCATTCCTCTTTCTTCTTTTTGCATGCTTTTACATACTCATTCCACATTCTTGGTCATTTTCAGAAATCATTTTTTCCCAATCTTTCTGGACAAGTGAGGCATGTCACTCCACCCCTTCATCTATTATTCTTTACTGTCCATAGATGAATACATTAATTTTCGGACTATAAGTCGGTACATTTTCCCCTCATTTTGAATCCAGTGGCTTAAAGTGCAGTACGGTTTATTTGTTGATTTGGGTTGATAGGTAGCACTGTATTTGACAGCGGTGTCATAAGACTGTCATAATTATGACATGAAACTATCATAGACATTACTGAATGCTTATGTCATTAAGTGTGATTTGGCATATTATGTCACTAGCTTCATTTATGTCCGGCTAGGATCTTTTACATCCATTCAAAAGTGAGATAATTTGCCGGACGACATCTGTTATAAGTATTCATTAATGCTCATGTCGGTGTCTTATGGGGCCACTGTCAAATAAAGTGTTACCAAATATCGTAAATAGCAATTAATGAAACAACTGGAACAGTAACTGAAGAAATAATTACCACAGAACATGGAATGTTACATCTGTAGTGCCACAATGCATGCTAGGAGGCATGTTTGATGTGTTGACAGCAGGTGGCAGCATAGGTTGTCTTCCCCAAACGAGCAGTGATGGCCAAATGAAGCTTCTTGAAGCAATGAAGCTTTGCAGTCGATTGGTTCAAAGCTTCGCGGTGGTTAATTTGGTTTTATGATGCAGCTGTCGAAGTGTTACCGGTTAATATCCTTTGGTGAAATATCCCATAATACAGTGAGGACAACTGCTGCTTATTGATACAAATGCCATTTTAGTGTCAAATTTGGTGGGTGGCGGCTTAATAGTCAGGTGCGCCTTAAAGTCCGAAAATTACGGTAATTTTCTGTTGAATTTGTGAGTTGATCCCCATTTGTTGCTTTTCTCTTTTCATCCAGAGAGGCTATCAAAGTTAATGGCCAGATGGATTGCCACCCAAGTGCCAAGGGTGTCACAGCCAGTCCCAATCGCCATGGTAACGTCAAAAAGGTGACTGGGGTGGGAGGCACCACCTATGAGATTTCAGTGTGAGCAGGAATGCTCAGTGTACCTTCAGTGACAAGAACCACATTTAGTATTTTTGTGGACTGTAGAATAGAGAACCAAGTGCTCAATTTGGTTGATATTGTCCAATCAAAGGATCACTTTGCTTGTATGTGGTTCAGTGTCCTGTTATCAACTGACCCTTTGTATGGGTAAGGGTCATAATTTAGTGGCAGGAGGAGGGGGGGGGGGGGGGCTCATCTTGCTAGTTTGATTGGACCAAAAGATTGTCTTCTTTAGCTATAGTCGTGTGACCTTTTTGAAATGGCCTATACTGTAAGGCAAGGCAAGAATCTATAGAACAAATACCACTGAAGAAACCAAACACATCTATAGCCTAAGAACAATATTTTTACAAGTATAAGAACCTTGTTACTTGGGTAAGAATTTAACAAGTAAACAATGCTTCAAACAGGGTTACTACAGGGTTCAACATGTGAAATATCAGACTTTTTAAATAGACTTAGAACAAATTTAATGCCAGTTCCTTGGTAGATTTCACAGTGTTAAGAATTTTAAATTTTACAGGATTGGGCCCAACCAGGCAGATGTATAGCCCCTGAACCCAAAAGAATAAAAAATTGAAACTTATTATATATATATTTTTTGCTCCCAGGGAGATGCTAAATTAAGTTTAGCACTTAAAATACATAACTATAAAAGAAAATTGTTCTAATTGTATCTTTCATTCAAATAAACAAGAATAGGCTTTAAGGGGTTTGGATGCAATGTTTACCCTCAGTGGCTTTGAGTTCAAAGACTTAAGTATTCTGCTTGCCTTCCATTGGACTCAGGAAGTTAGCAGGCTTCTTCTGGACCACACAATTACCTCATAAAGTACTCAACACATTTAGAAATCCAACATTGCACCAACTTGTTTGAATTTAATATCTAGCTGATTTTGTGTTTGCTTGTAGTGGAATCATATGAATGCGAATCGTGATGAAGGTCGGTACTGTATTTCATAAAATATCCCTCATTCTTTTTTTTTTTTCCCCAATATGCCCAACATATTCCTGTTATTTTCTTTTGTGCCAAATTACACAATTCAGCTAGAAGGGCTCATGAAGGAAACTGACCAATGTGAATGCCTCTCAATGTAAAATGGTTCCTTAGCACAAGATAACATTTTAATATATGTAATATAGTTTGGTAAAAAAAAATGTATAAGGCGAACTGAAGGAAAATAAAGTAGCTACGCATCAAATGGATATTCTAGATTTAAATTGTTCAATACAGTTTATAATTTGGTTTTCTATTTAAAAATAGACAAAAATATTCTGTCCATATGTCTGGGACAGTGAAGTGTTTAAAATTGGGGCCAATTGAATTTGATAAAATACACAACACTTGACACCACTCACCCACTGTTGCTTTAAGGTAGTGTGGTCTAAGGCCCTCACCCAGGCAAACAGTGATGCCACACAGCACATGGTTTGAAAAAAAGTGAACAGAAAATTATAATTTGATAGTATTGTCAGAAGGGATCAACTTATCCACAGAGTGGTAACGTTAAAACATTGTGTACAAATCCCATTCGGACTTCCAAACAACGTTGCTATTGCTCCAAATGCATTTTGGAGAGTGGACTTAACAAGGTCTAGAAATGTTTCAACCAGTAAACAAAGATTATTCTACTTTCAGCCCAGAGTGTATTTTCTTTTCACACACTTCAATATAGTGTTCCTTGTACTAAATGAAAAACTATTACATAGATGTTTATTTTTTGGAAATATTTCCATCCAACTGTATCAGTCAATAAAATGTCATTTGATCGAAGTATTTTTTCCAGCAAACAACCAAAAACAGTGGAAAAATCAGTCACTGTAACTTGTACAAATCTTAATTCCACTTGTAACAAGACTGCCTAGATGAATGCAAAGGTGGTTGACAGTGTTTTATTCAAAGCTCCAATCATTTTGAGTGCAAATGAGAAGCAACATTTCATCCATGTACAAGTATTTACAGATGCACTGGCACTTGGATGCATTTTTCGAGGTTCAGAAATGGTTTGTGTTAGAAGAAATGAAAGTGAGCAGGATGGTTGGGAGCATGTTTTTTTTTTTTATAGCTAGGGAATGTTTCCTAGAAAATTCCTGCTGAGGAACTTGCGAGTTTAACATTTGGAGTGGCACAATAGCAAAGTGATGAAATGTGGACTTAATGACTTTCAGATGTTTAAACAAAATTTTAAAAAATAAACTACGTGCATCTGATGGTACTAAACTGCGGTGGAATCCTCTTATTGGCCCTCACACAGATGTGATGACACAATGGCCCTGAAAAGCACTACTTCTAGGCACCTCTCAACTCACAAGTCACCGATTTACTTGATGTCTTGAACAGCGGAAGCATGAGAAGGGCAAGAAGGCGCGTTGAATTGTATCATGGGATGTAACAGAATATGCTCTTCCATGACACCTGGTCCCTGACCTCGTGCTGCTAACAAGCAGGCTACATCAACCTCTCCCTACAAAAAAATAAAAAAGAAACATACCCCAATGTGGGAATTATCTCCATCACAAGCCTTATCACAGTTTGTCACAAGTAACAGTAAAATGTTGATGACCGTAAATGCAAAGTGTGGCATTCTACTGCTGTTTTGAAGAAAAGGGTTTCATTTTCATATGTTCATGACTTTGGTTGTTTTCTCAAAGTGGTATCAAGGACTTGTGAAGCAAAACAGATCATTAAAAAAAAAACAACTAATATGTCAAGTGTCCAAATTCAGTTCGTTTAGAGTCTATTGTAGAAAAAGAGGAAAACAGATCAACTGAAGACCGGTACATAAAGTTCTTGTTTCTCAATTTATTTCCTCAGCCTTCACCTCCTTCGTCTCTTTCTTTTCAGTCTCCTTATCACCTTCTTTCTTGTCTTTTACCGAGAGCTTGTCCAGTTTCTCTGCCACTTTGATTGCACTATCACCGTCCTCTGTGGTGAAAACATAAGTGAAATTGTCAAATCTGAATGCACGTTACCATGATGAACAGTACCACGAACTACGTATGATTGAGAATGTAGCTGGGACAATTATTTTGTAGCAGAACAAAGTGGGACCAAGTTTTACGACCCAGTCTTATGTTTCATTCTGCATGTTCATATAGCAGACCAAAAAAGTCCTGAGCTGGAGATGGCAGCAAAGAACAGAGTGAGTCTGCTGTCAAAACCAAATGAGCTATAAGATGCACGTTTGTCAACACTTCATGAGTGCGAGCAGGAAAATACTTTTTGAAAAATTACCAAGGAGAATTGTTTTGTCCATACCTGAATCCTCAACTTTGCTTTTGACCACATCTTTGCATTCATCAAACTTCACTTTGAACTTCTGAGCATCTGCAAGGAGATCATAATTTAACCACATAAATGCTTTGTGCAGATTTATTCTGATCTAATGACGTGGAGACTAGGCATGTGCCGGCTACCGGTTTACCATGGTCTGAAAATGTCACGGTTTGAAAACCACAAAAATTTTCAATCATACCTTAGTACGATATTAGCGATTTTTTTATGTCCAAAAATTGCAGCGAGTAATCCGTGGCTCGGAGCGACAGCTCTCACCTCTCCGGTTGTTGCTTTTGTCCTATGTCTGTCGAAGACACTGGGCACCCCCCCCACCCCCCTCAAAAAAGAGTCGCTAGTATGGGAGTACTTTGGCTACCAAAAAGAGACGGCCGACATGCTTGCGGACGGTCTTGCCAGGGGAAGCAAGACCTCCAACATGATTCCACGTTCACGCGACCATCAGCTGTCACTTTACACAAAATTTAAGGTAAGTAAGCGCTGTCATGAACGTTTCACACCAGCTACGAGAGTTCACTCCAGCGTGTTCAGTGTGTCTAGCCATGGTAAATCAAATACTATAACGTACGTTTGTTAACAAGGCATCTAACGTGACTAACTAGTTTCCTCTCTACCATTACCATTCTTTTGTAAAGTCTTCCGCCATTGTAAACATCTGTTCAAAATAGCATTTTCATAATACAGCCTGTGGTGTTTTTTTCTCTCTGGCGAACGTGTTGAGAGAGGGTGTGTGTGTGTATAATGTGTAAATAATGATACGAGTCATATACACGCGCTCTGTCTCTTACTCTTGCTCCTCATTAATATTAACTAACAATATTAAAATTAGTGGTGGTATCTGTTTTGCATAAAATCAAGATTTTATATTGTTTAACTCCAGTTCTATATTACCAAGTGTTCTTGTTCTAATGTTGAGCAACTTAAGCTGCGGCTTTAGTCTAAATTGTATTTTTTCAATTTTATTTTTTTAATATTTTAAGTATTTTATTTTTTTATCAAATTTATTTTAACATTGTATTCATGTTGATGTTCCAAGTTGCAAATATGTTGTGAAATATAAAAATAATGTTCAATGGAAAAAAGTTTTTCTAAACCATACATCTCAAAATGACACATTTTAGATCTTTAATTGCAGTACCGTGAAACCACGGTATTTTTGCTTAAGGTTATCATACTGTCAAAATATACAGGCACATGTCTAGTGGAGAAAAAAAACTAACTAGTGAAGGTTGCTACTCAAGCCTGGAAACCGTTTTTGAACAAAAAAGATGAAAATGGCCTTACTTTCTGCATTTAAAAAGCGTATGGCCAGAAGTTCAGGTTTGGGTTCTTCATCTGCATAATCTGCTAGTGTGTTCCACACCCAGGCTCTGTCGCTGCCAGCGTTGGGCTTCAGTTCCATCATCGGTAAAACTATTGTTCATAGGAAGGGTGCAAGATGAAAAGGGATTGGACAGAGTATCAATAGCCATTCTAACAAGGAGTTGCATGAAATACATAGTTTAACTATGATAAGAACATTGTAACAGTTTACAGATTTCTAAGTAATTGTTTGTTCCACTGTTGGCTTCACAAGCACACATCTTTTTCCTTGCACCACTTCAGTAAAACAAATGTATTAGATGTGTACTAGTGATAAACTCATTTCAATTCACAACAGAAGGATGAAAATAGCTTGTTTTGTAGATTATCCCAGAATGATTTCCTGACTAATGCACCAGTAATTGTTCTATCGCCATATCGTGAGCCTTGTTATTGCAAATCGTATCGTGAGGTACCCAATAGTCCAACCCTAATCAATACACAGTAAGCTATACAACAAAATGTGGCATTTCTAAAATCTGCCTTAAGTACCTTCCAAATTCACATTTGGTATGAATTGCTGCTCAAACAGTTTAATAGACTCACTCTGATGATTGGCACATAGCTTCAAAGTACGATCTCTTCTCATCAGGAGGCGGATTGTGCCTTTGTCTTTGTGCCTGAGCAGCTTGACATCACCGGTGCCTCTCTCCTTCCACTCGGGTGGGTCGATTTCCGATGCAAACCGGTAAAGTTTAGCTCGCCTGTAAAAATCAAGGAGTAATGCCAGAAACGCCAAAGGGCGAGAAAAACATAAGACTAGTATGGATGGCCACTTACATTTTGAAAAGTTCTTCTTCATCTTCTTCTAACGTTTTCACTTCCTGTTCAGGAAGGTTCACTATTGGCTCAAACTGAGGGTCGTGATTGGAGTCTTCCACCGTTTCTGTAGTGGTTTCATGCTCTTCTTGGTCCTGTAATGGACCCAGACAAAATACAAAGATCTGCTGTTGGCAATTGCGCACACACTGTGATGCCCGGTAGTATGTCAGGTAAGGGTGTGATAAAATATCAAAATGGTGAGACACCGTGACAATTTGTAAGAATGGATATCTTTTTAAAGCGGTGTCACTATTGCTGCAACGATTAATCGATTAACTCGAGTATTCGATTAGAAAAAAAATATTCGAATTAAATTTTGCTGCCTCGAGTATTCGTTTCATTAAAGTGGCGTTTTAATGGTTTGTTTTGAAAGTGTTTGCATTTAGTTTTATTGATTTGGGTGGATATACTGCTCTCTAGTCTGCCGTATTTCACATGGCTGAGCCCAGCTGCTCCCTGTTAAGGACAACATAAGCTAAGTTTTTGTTTGAGCTAATGTTTTCTATAATGCATTCGTAATTTACTTTAAAGGTATAATTAGCCATTTTTGTGGGAGTATGTTTTTGAACTATTTGTTAAGAGCATTGTAAAAAAAAACGTTGACATTTTATAGCATTTAAACTAGCGGACTTTTGCTACGTATGTTAGCCAATTGTTCGTATGTACGTATATATTTCTTGTACATATATCCTCATTTATTTATGTTTTTTAATACCGCTTGGGGCTCCGGTCAGATATTTTAATTTTTTATGTTCTTTATCCGATTACTCGATTATTCGAACTAACTAGTTCATCAATTAATCGACTACTAAAATAATCGATAGCTGCAACCCTAGGTGTCACCGTTTAAAAAAAAAAAAAAAAAAAATGAACCAACAAGTTGCTACCAAAATCTAGAATAGTGTTTTTGTTAAATCAATGGCTGCCATTGACGGTACTAGACGCCAAATTCATTTACTGTAGACCAAAGGAAAATTCATTTGAAACCAGAGCATTCGCTTTTCTTTCCGTCTTCACTTTTCCGATTTTTAGGGCATTTGCAGGTTGAGTTTGAGTCACTGCCCATTCATTTGGGGAGATTGATTTAAACCCATAAATGCTCCAAAATCAAGAAGAAGTGACCCCAATACCCCAAAGTCAGCAAATCAACCTCATTGGGTGCCATTGAGCACCATAGACGTCCAATCTGTTTGAAGTGGAAAGGATGGCAGGGAAAGAATCAATGTTTATACTCTGCCACCCTCCCAGTTCAAATTAATTGGATATCTACTAGTGATAAATTCAGTTCACAGCAAAAGATGAAAAGAGCTTGTTTATCTGTTTATTACTTGTATAGCAAAATATTGTAGCATTATTTCATGACCCCTTTATAGATAATTGGTATACCGCCATATTGTAAAAATTGTTAACGTGTATCGCAAATCGCATTGTGAGATTCCTACCCCTAATGTCTGGTATGCAATATCCCATATAACCTAATCCATTCGAGTGTCGACGTAGCTACAGGTTGAGTTACATGCATATGAATACAACACTCCAACCGTGTCGATTATCTAGGTAACTTTAGATTCATTGTCCGCTCTAACGGCACACTAATTATGTACTACTTTTTAGTGCTGAACGATATTGTAAAGAACTTATATTGCACCTTTTAGGGTGTTTGCGATATATTGTGAAATATATTGCAATATTAAAACTGGAAGAATTTTCAACAGGTGACTTGAAGCTCTGTTTGGGAAGACTGGTTGACTCACCATGTTTTTGTATTAGTGTATTGCATTCAGTATTTTACGAGATTGTTTTGCATGAGTTTCCCCCTTGTTTTTCTCATTTATCCTTGTATTCATAATTTGTTTATAATATATACTTTAAACAATATTATATTCTTCATTGAAAAATGTTCTTTGTTTCTGTATGTTTTTTTATTTGTTGCATTACAGATTTAAGGTGACTCAATTTACTTTAATTGTATTTATTTATTATTCATTTATTTAAGAACTGGAAGTGCAAAAAATTGCAAAACCGCGATATAGGATTGTATTTCTATAATACAGTTTAATCCAGGCTAAGGAGGTTTATCTGTAAATGATGAAGATAACTGTATATAAAACGCATACAGGAAGCCATGTCTTGGCACATTTGTTTTTATGCTTTTAGGTGTTCAAAATAATAATAATCGTACATCCCAAGTTAGGACTATTGTGCATGCGCACACCGCAATGGCAATATTCACACGATATATTGTACAGGCCTACTACGTTTGATATTTGAATTCAGCTCTTTAAAGTGCTTCAAAAGAGTTCTTGAACGAGCCATCGAGCGCTTTTTTGTTGTTTTTTTTAAATTGGAACATTTTAACAAAAAGATTGTCTTTATCTGCAGTCCAGTGATCGGTTCTAAATTTGACAGTACACGTTAGCAGACGTTATGGATTATTTGCCACCGGAAATAGTCTCGTTACAGGGCACTCATTTGTTTTTCAATGTCAAAGAGTGATTATCTACGAAATTAAAATAATAATAATCTTTAGACCTTTATTGGGGGTCATAATAAGAGTGCATTTCAGTTTTTATTCATTTTGTTTAATTAACATTTTACTGATTTAATTTATTCAACTGAGATGTGATGTTCACATATGAGGACACAAGGTCTTTAGATTTTTTTAATGACCAAAAACAGTCAATCACCCTACAAAATGTTAAAGAGTGAATTTAAAAAAAAAAAAAAAAAAAAAAGTAACACAATTTTCTGTAATTTTTGGACTTAGCCACACTTCACCATTTTTTAAACAAGAAAACTATTTGTTCACATATAAACCACTGGTGTCCACATTTTATTATTAAATATTTACATCAAAACACATGCAGAACATTAGCATGTAAAAATCTAGAAATGAGACGCACTGGATTATAAACCACACAATTCAAAACAGGGGTGAAAAAGTAGTGGGTTATGGTCTATAAATTATGGTAAATTAACCTCCAAGCTTATCTTTGATAGTAGTAATTCATTTGTATACAAAGAAAAGTTACATAGGTAAAGTTGGAGGACAGAAGAGTTGTTCATAAGCACTACCATTAAAAATAATAATGAAAAAACATGGGACACAGTCATGTTAAGTGAGAAATAATTGGTAAACTATATTACTTGTAGACGTTACAACACACTAGATAGTCGTCCAAAACTACCTCTTCAGAGTGCAGGAGCTGATGAATAAATCAAACCCGCCGCTACAACTCCGTGATGCGCTAGCTTGGCATGTTAGCAGCAAAACTGGCATGAACTAAGGAGTGGCCAGCTCAAACAATACAGCAAAAACAACCCTTGACACAAAATGAACACGTCATTTAGTCAACGTATAAGCATACCGCCATTCCACTGCACTTTTTTTTTTATTTTAAAAAACTAATGTTCTTTGTAACTTTGTATGAGTGAGAACTCCCTCGAAGTCGAAAGTTAGCTCGTCCAGCATCGAGGCCTAAGGCGAGGATGCGAGTGCTTCGAATATTAGCATTTGAGACGTGCCCTGCGCAGCAGTAAGTGTAATTCAACACCAATTCGCAAGGTATGGATTCATTTCCGAATCCGGCTTTTTTCTGTGTAAAATGCACTTGCGCCATTTGCCAGGTAAAGGTTTAAACAGGATGGAACATGCTAATCGTAGCTACTTTGCTATTAGCAACTGTTGTGCCTGTTGTTGTTATAACAGCAAGTAAACGGAGAAAATGCCGATTTGCATAACAACTTTGGCCTGATAATTTTGCTCAGATCTTAAATCTTGCACATAGTCATAGAGTGGGTTAGCATCCGTGGAGCCATAACCACCCTAGTATGGTCGTGATGCGATTGGACAGCTAGCGGGAACATGCTGACCGGCAACATACTTGAGCGCACCCACTAAAACCTTCATAAAACCGCGTGAAGTAAGAGTCAAACCTCAAAGACGGAAAACTTAGTATCTGTAATCTTAATATTTTTGAAACACGTTAAATGCACAACAGGAACTACATTAGCTTTTCTAGCATCGCCAACTCATTGTCGGCAGTTTGACTCGCCGATTCCTTTCAAACTTCGGCGAACGGTGAAGCAACCAGGATGGATTTATTCCACAAATTCCGATTTCAAAACAAGTACAACACTTCTGATGACCTACTAATGACGACCTCACCTTTGGGTCAGCCATTGTATTGAAGATGTTTGCAGATTTTGATGTTAACTTGAAGATTCAAATCCCAAACTGGCCGCCGTTTTGCCTCAGCTCCTCTTACTTCCTGTTCTAGGTTTCGCGCGCCGAATTTTTCCCTTACGTCAGCACGTCTTGACGTACGTCTTGTAACCAAATAGACTGTAAAGATATATAGATAAATAATAATAATTATTATTTATTTATTTTTTAAATCACCACAAGTAAAATATAAAGTATTATTTAGTACATCATGGAAATACAGTTACTTATCTTTTTTTCCCCACAATCCCACCGTCATTATTATAGTTGATACAGAAAGAAAAATAAGAAGATTCATATGGTTTTCACTCGTTTAGTAAATTAAAAAAAAAAAAAACCATCAGAAAAAACCATTGTTAGACAGTAATTTTGTGTGTGCCAGTGCCATTTTAGGAAAGTTCAAAGTTCACAGTCATCGCCACATGGTTTCGTTCACAGATATCACATAAATCAGCTTAGATGTATGATACGCTCTTTAAACCGACGAGGACGTGCATCGGCACCTTATCTGCCATTTTGTGTCGGGGCTGTTCGATAAGTTTAACGGTACACTAAATGGAGCGTCCACTTTGAAATCGTTATAGAGTTCTCAATTTTGAACTGATTTTCAATCATTTCAATTTTTACAGGCGTCAGAGATGCAATAAATTTATTGATAACCTAAAAATAATTATAACTTTTTTTTTTTTTTTTTTTTTTTAAGTCCAGCCTAAATCAGAATCAGGTGAATACGTTTTGTAATAAACCAAACTGTTGTAAATCCGTCAAGAATTAAGATAGCTAAGAGTGCAGTATTTTAGTGAAGAAAAACACTCGCGTCGGTTCACACCCCACGAGAGGTGTGAACCGACGCAAGATGACCACTAGTTACTTATGCCGTGACTCAGTCTTTAAACATCTAGTCTTAAGTATATATCTATCGTTTAATCAACATGGCAGCTTCCTGATCCGTCAGTGTGTAAGTAACGAGATAAGGTAAGAAATTACACAAAATATCTTAAAACATTTTTTTAGTTTCATGTTTACCACGACACCAATAGGCTTTCTAGCTTTGCTGACATTCTGTGTTAAACAGTCCGTTCCGTTGCTTTCCAAAGCTCTACTAAAAATTTAGAACTACCCTTTCTACTTTTCCCTCCATTTATTTTTGCCATTGTCGAGTTATAATAGAAAAAAAGGTTACATCGTGTCACTGTTGTTTGCCATATTTTTGAGGTACAAAGAGATGCATCTATTCATTGAAAGAGTAGTCTATTATTAAAAAATCTTCCAAGTCTGGTTGCATTTTGCATAAATATACAAATGAACGTGGGGGAAAAAAGTGTTTTGGCCATATGAAACCAAGACTGAACACTTTGACCATTATTCTAAATCACTGGCTCTTAACCTGGATTCGATCAACCATAAGGGTTCGGTGAGTAAGTCTAAGAGGTTCGGCAAAGGTTCAAGACACACAGGGCCCAATTTTCATACACTGAAGTGTCATTTTAGACTAGGTTTTGGACTGGTTTTCTTCCAATTTACATGCTTTATTCCATTCCTTTCAACTGATATTCTTCTATATACCGGTAATGGGATGAGAAACTGGTTTGGTCAGTGGAAGGTTGGCTAGCACTTAGTACAGGGGTGTCCAAACTACTCCACATTGAGCCGCAGTGGGTGCTGGATTTCATTCCAACAAAACAAGACGACACCTTTCACCAAACTGGTGTCTTACAAGTGTTGATTGCCTCAGTTGATTGCAGTCAGGTGCTGCTTGTTTTAGCAGAAACTTCATTGGTTAAACTGTCTGTGATCAATTGGTAGGAACAAAAACCAGGACCCACAGCGGCCCTTGAGGACCGGTTTGGACACCCATGACTTAGTACAGGGGTGGGCAAACCATTCCACAAAGGGCCGCAGTGCGTGCAGGTTTCTGTTCCAACCCATCAGGAAGAAACCTTTTCACCAATCTGGAGTCTTGCAAGCGCAATCAGTTGATCGCAGTCAGGTGATTCTTGTTTCAGTAGAAACCTTATTGGTTGAACTATCTGTGGCACTCTGTGCTGAATCAGTTGGAACAAAAACCAGGACCCACTACAGCCCTTGAGGACCGGTTTGCCCACCCCTGACTTAGTATGTAGAAGTATAACAGACTTGCAGACTGCATGGACTACACAGATAATGAAAAAAAAACACTTCATTTTTCATCCATCCATCCATTTTTTGCGATTATATGAGGTCAGGTCGTGGGGGCAGCAGCTTCAGCAGAGAACCCCAGACTTTCCTCTTCCCAGCCACTTCATCCAGCTCTTCTTGGAGAATCCCAAGGTGCTCCCAGGCCAGCCAGGGGACATAGTGTCCCCAGTGTGTCCTGTGTCGGTCACACGGCTTCCTCCCTGTGGGACATGCCTGAAACACCTCACCAGGGAGGTGTCCAGGAGGCATCCTAATCAGATGCCCGAGACGCCTCATCTGGCGCCTCTCATTGCTGAGGAACAGCAGCTTTACTCCGAGGCCCTCCCAAATGACCGAGCTACTCACCTTATCTCTAAGGGAGAGCCTGGACACTATACTGAGGAAACTCAGTTTGGCCGCTTATATCCGGGGTCTTGTTCTTTCGGTCACGACCCACAGCTCGTGACCAAAGGTGAGGGTTGGAATGCAGATCGACCGGTAAATTTTATGCCAAGAAAATAGTATGTGATGCAAGGATGCGACAATAAAATGACAATATAGATGGGAAAACGAAAAACAGGAACAGTTTAAATGAGTTTTGTTTCCAACATGAAAATCAAACTCGAAAGGTTAAGAACAAGGTTAAGAACCACTGTTTTAAATTTATGGTGCATAACTTCAAATAATTTTCACCAAAGGAACCGCATACCTATAGTGAAGTTTGGTGGTGGCGACAACATGCTTGTGGCTGCCAAGTTGGAAGGAATTATGAACTTCAAAATATCAGTTAGTGCTAGCAAAAATACTGTACATTTCCAGGCTTCGTTGAATAAATAAACGAATTGAAAAATAAATTTTAGTTTTAATTCCCCATATCTGAAGACAAAATTTTTAACCCCCTTCAAGCCGTACGGGATATGGATAGGCCTACCATTCATTAATGATTTTGAAATTATTTATCTCAGTGTTAATTTTCAATTTGAATTTGAAAAATCTGACATTTGAAAGATACCTTGTGTTTTTTTGGAGTAACTGTATAATCAATCTGAAATACATAATTTCTCCTTAGCAACAGAGACATAGGCATGGAAGACAGTAGTAATAGCCCTGTGGTTGAAGCAACACCGCCAAATGGGGGTGATGCCGGTGACCTCCCTACTGACTCCAGAGATGAAGTCAGCAATGCAGGAGAAAGTGAGGTGGCCCCGGATTCCAACATTTACAGCTACATTAAAGAAGACCTTTTTACATCTGAGATATTCAAGGTGGAAATCCGAAATCTGCCCAAATTCATCGGCTTCAACGACCTGAAAAAGTTCCTGGCCAGGCACGGCCTCAACCCGCACAAGGTCAAGCTGTTTGGCAGACAGACCTTTGCTTTTGTCACCTTTAAGAATGAGGAAGAACGTGACAAGGCCATGAAGATGGTACATGGCATGCAATGGAAGGGCCAAGTGCTAAGTGTCAGACTAGCCAAGCCTAAAGCGGATCCCATTCAGAGGAAGAGGAAGCAGGAGGAGGGAGAAAGTGGAGAAGGGCAACCTCCTTCCAAGCGAGCAGAAGGTGACGAGCAGGAGGAACCGCTGAGTGTCCAGATCGCCAATGTCGTGACACCCTTGTGGAAGGTTCCCTATGAGGAGCAGCTGAGGAGGAAGGAGCAAGATGTGGTAGCGGTTCTGCAGAGACTGGCCAAGTGAGTGCCTGTCTTATGATTCCATGGTTGCCTAGTACATCCAGAACTAGATTTACTACCATCCGTGTCGTTTCCCCATTAGAGAGATTGCCAGCACCAATAAAGCCATGCTGCCCCGGCTGTTTGATATAAAAGGGAAACACAACCGAATGTGCTGTCCCATGGAAGCTATTCGTCCATCCCCTACACAGGTTAGTATTAAAACAGTATCTCATTTTTTTTTGTAATAGAGAAATAATCTGTTGAGCACTGGGTACACTGTTTATATGACTTTGGGTGTCTTTCTGAACAATGTGGTCTCAGCTAATGTATTACTTAGACCGCAATAAAGCTGAGTTTTCTGATACAGAAAAAAAAGCAAATTATCGTATTTCCTGCACTATAAAGTGCATCAGAATATAAAGCGCACGTTCAATGATTGGCCTATTTTAAAACTTTTCATATATAGAAGTAGTAGTAGTGGTTGGGGTTGCGTTATACATCCGCTAGATGGTGCTGCGCTAAAGGGAAAGTCATGCCATGATTAACTAATATTGATTCATATATAAGACTCATCAGATTATTAGCGCATTATCCGCATTTGAGGAAATTGAAGGCTTTTAGGTGCGCCTTATAGTGCGGAAAATACAGTAATTCTGATATTTATTATTGTCAAACCATGCTCAAATGTAATGCTATCCACACATCTGTATATTGGCAGACGGATTACAGAAACAAGTGCGAGTTCCTCATCTCTATGGGCGCGGATGGGGAGGATAAGACTGTCGGATTCCGCTTGGGGAAATATAAAGGAGGCTCTTGTGCTGTGGTGGGACCAGCGGAGGCATGCCATGTCTCTGCCGAGGCCAAAAAAGTTGTCCAACAATTTCAAAAATTCATCAGGTGTTTAAAATATATATCTGTAAATGATGATAGGTACATCTTAATAATTGTTGTGGAAAGTTACAATTTAAGACAAATGTTTTAATAAAAACTAAATCTCTTTGTGGAGGTGTTAATGCTACCATGTTGTGTACTTATTTATAAGCTACTAATGATAACTTATTGCCCAGGTCAACACCTTATGCCGTATACAGTCCTGAAACATATGAAGGCCACTGGAAGCAGCTGACTGTTAGGACCACCAGGACCAAGCAAGCTATGGCTATAATATTCTTCAACCCGCAGGTAATACCTGGAGTTCATATTCAGTGCACTTGTATGTAAGCGTTGGTATGCTCGAATCAGGGTTTTTATGTTGTCGTTGCCGATACTGATCAAGATCTGTTGATCATGATCACATAGATTGTTTTTTGCAGAAAAAATAAAAATAATTTATATATGGCAGAAAACACTCAGGTGACGAGATGTTTAGTGAACTCTGAGACCCCCAATTTGGCCAAATTTCAAAATTGTCCGATATGCACGTGTCATATATCATTGTAAAGCTCAAAATCTCAATTTTCTGGGTGTAGAAAATTTTTGGACAGGAGGGCATTATTTAAAAAAAAAAAAAAAAAGTTTTTTAAACAGCAAAACCCTATATAGAGGTAAGAGCACGCGAGAGCAGAATTACAGACGCCATGACTTTCACGAAATATTATCGCGTACTTACCTTGTTTCGATCCAAAAACTCCATGTCGCATGTATCACTGAGTGTCAAGACACAGCTGTGAATGGCCACAGCTGGATTTTGGGGAGATTTTTTTGGGTGAAACATGGTAATATAACAAGGGTCGCGATGCAGAAATCGCTGACGTCAAGGAGTGGTCGAAATTTTCTTTTTCATATATCTACCCTTTTAAACGCTCCCCCCCCCCCCCCCCCCCCCATTTTTCCTTTGTTTGGATCGATTATAAACAAAATACTAGACATCAATTATGAAAATGACCGACATTTTGAATAATAAATATAATTACTTACCATGATTTCATGGCTGGGTTGAAACAAAAACGGTTGCGCGACGTCTGTAAACAGGGGTTTCCAGGGTAAAACGGGCAAATTAAAAATAGTTCGGGGGCTTAATGCGCCATGAATCTGCTATGGCAGCATTTAGACATATTGTATCAAACCCAACAGTTCTTTTGGCTTAAAATAAAGCAGTTTCTTTTAAAGAGGAGTGCAAGAGCAGAAACTGCTTTTTCAACCTTGTCTGCGTTTGTCTGTGTTTTCCGCCAAATACTGTATATACAGTGCCTTGCAAAAGTATTCGGCCCCCTTGAATCTTGCAACCTTTCGCCACATTTCAGGCTTCAAACATAAAGATATGAAATTTAATTTTTTTGTCAAGAATCAACAACAAGTGGGACACAATCGTGAAGTGGAACAACATTTATTGGATAATTTAAACTTTTTTAACAAATAAAAAACTGAAAAGTGGGGCGTGCAATATTATTCGGCCCCTTTACTTTCAGTGCAGCAAACTCACTCCAGAAGTTCAGTGAGGATCTCTGAATGTTCCAATGTTGTCCTAAATGACCGATGATGATAAATAGAATCCAACTGTGTGTAATCAAGTCTCCGTATAAATGCACCTGCTCTGTGATAGTCTCAGGGTTCTGTTTAAAGTGCAGAGAGCATTATGAAAACCAAGGAACACACCAGGCAGGTCCGAGATACTGTTGTGGAGAAGTTTAAAGCCGGATTTGGATACAAAAAGATTTCCCAAGCTTTAAACATCTCAAGGAGCACTGTGCAAGCCATCATATTGAAATGGAAGGAGCATCAGACCACTGCAAATCTACCAAGACCCGGCCGTCCTTCCAAACTCTCTTCTCAAACAAGGAGAAAACTGATCAGAGATGCAGCCAAGAGGCCCATGATCACTCTGGATGAACTGCAGAGATCTACAGCTGAGGTGGGAGAGTCTGTCCATAGGACAACAATCAGTCGTACACTGCACAAATCTGGCCTTTATGGAAGAGTGGCAAGAAGAAAGCCATTTCTCAAAGATATCCATTAAAAGTCTCGTTTAAAGTTTGCCACAAGCCACCTGGGAGACACACCAAACATGTGGAAGAAGGTGCTCTGGTCAGATGAAACCAAAATTGAACTTTTTGGCCACAATGCAAAACGATATGTTTGGCGTAAAAGCAACACAGCTCATCATCCTGAACACACCATCCCCACTGTCAAACATGGTGGTGGCAGCATCATGGTTTGGGCCTGCTTTTCTTCAGCAGGGACAGGGAAGATGGTTAAAATTGACGGGAAGATGGATGCAGCCAAATACAGGAACATTCTGGAAGAAAACCTGTTGGTATCTGCACAAGACCTGAGACTGGGATGGAGATTTATCTTCCAACAGGACAATGATCCAAAACATAAAGCCATATCTACAATGGAATGGTTCAAAAATAAACGTATCCAGGTGTTAGAATGGCCAAGTCAAAGTCCAGACCTGAATCCAGTCGAGAATCTGTGGAAAGAGCTGAAGACTGCTGTTCACAAACACTCTCCATCCAACCTCACTGAGCTCGAGCTGTTTTGCAAGGAAGAATGGGCAAGAATGTCAGTCTCTCGATGTGCAAAACTGATAGACACATACCCCAAGCGACTTGCAGCTGTAATTGGAGCAAAAGGTGGCGCTACAAAGTATTAACGCAAGGGGGCCGAATAATATTGCACGCCCCACTTTTCAGTTTTTTATTTGTTAAAAAAGTTTAAATTATCCAATAAATTTTGTTCCACTTCACGATTGTGTCCCACTTGTTGTTGGTTCTTGACAAAAAATTAAAATTTTATATCTTTGTTTGACACCTGAAATGTGGCGAAAGGTTGCAAGGTTCAAGGGGGCCGAATACTTTTGCAAGGCACTGTATATATATATATATATATATATATATATACACGTATATATGCAGTTCTTTTTGGGGTTCAAAGGGGCTGAATACTTTTGCAAGGCACTGTATATAATATATATATATATATATATATATATATATATATATATATATATATATATATATATATATATATATCCCATTTTAACAGAATTCAACACATATATAGTACATGTACATTGATCGGTGATCACTCTCCGGGAAATCAGACAATGATTGATGGCCGATCACTCAGAGCACCTCTACTGCTGTTTCCTAGAGTTCATGATTTTCACTGATTGCGTATATTTATCAACTCATTAGAAACTTGAAGAATCAGAACTCGATGCCTTAAAGAGCTCCATGAAGAAGTACTTTTCAGAGGGAGAGGGCAAAGACAGCGGCATCACATCGCTATACTTTGTCAGAGATGGCCAAAGGTGAGGAGGAAAGTCAACGATGTGTGGAGTGATGGGAGCTTTATTATTTATCTGATTATATGACAAACGTGTATTAAACATTTTTTCTTTCTGGTGGCCAAAGAAAATCTCCTAACATTGAAGACTTGCCCTGTGAATTGGTAGCTGGAGATGCGTGCATCCATGAGGAACTTCTTGGTTTAGAATTCAGAATATCTCCTCATTCATTTTTTCAGGTAAAAACAGTTTTATATATAACCTTTCACTTAAATATTGCCCTCAACGCTCCTAAAACGATGCACTAGAATTACCCATCAGTGTGTTGGATGCAACCTTGTTTGTCTTGTTTTGGCAATTACCGTAATTTTCACACTTTAAGGCGCACTTGACTGTAAGCCGCCTCCTACCAAATTTGACACGAAAACAGCATTTGTTCATAGATAGGCCTCACTGGACAATAAGCTGCAGCTTTCCTTACTGTGTAATGGGATATTTAGATACAGATAACACTTTATTTGACAGTTGACATAAGACTAATTGAACCACCATGAAGATTTGAACCAATTGGCTGCAAAGCTTCATTGCATCAGGAAGCTTTATTTAGCTATCACTGCTCCCTAGGGGGAGACAGTCAACCACTGCTGCCACCTGCTATCAACAATGTTGTCATCCAACATGCCTATAGGATGCATTGCAGCGCTACAGATGTAAATAACAATCAAAATTCATGTTCTATGCTAATTATTTCTTCAGTTACTGTTCCAGTTGTTTCATTAATTGCTAGTTATGGTATTTAGTAACATTTTATTTGACTGTGGCACCATATGATTGTCACAAGACGATCATAATTATGACATGAAACTGTCATGAGCATTAATAAATGCTTATGACAGATGTCATTTTGTGTCACCCGGCAAATTATCTCACTGTTGAATGGATGTAAAAGATCCGAGCTGGACATAGATTGAGTTAGTGACATAATTTGCCGGATGACACTTCATGACATCTGTCATATGCATTAATTTATGCTCATGATAGCGTCATGTCATAATTATGACTGTCTTATGACAGTGTTATGATGCTGCTTTCAAATAAAGTGTTACCTATTAACCCAAATAAATCAACAAATAAGCCGCACTGCGTTGTAAGCCACAGGATTCAAAATGAGGGGGGGGAAAGTAGCGTCTTATAGTCCGAAAATTACGGTATACTAACAAATATCGTAATTGTCTATTTGAACCAAGTTGAATGTTGTAATTGAAGCTTTAATAGCACAAGTCAAACAGCAATCAGGGTGTGCTTTGCAGTAGTGTGCAAGCATAAAGAGGGTGATATAGTTTTCTCATGGGCTAAGCATGCAGTACACAAACATTTTCAACTGTTAACTGTTAAAACAACAAAACGTACGTCAGTTGCAAGGTAAGGTAATGATTGAGCACCATTTTGTATGTGTGCTTTAAAGGAACATTAAAAGTTGGCAACTTTGAGAGACATATGCATATCTTGTGATAGGGTTACATGTTTGAAGTCAGACAAACCAAAATATGTAACAAAGTAAAATGTTTTTGCTTACGTAGTCTCACAGTAGCACAATTTTCTTCGTTAAACAAGCTAATGTTCAACGTCACCATTCTTTGTGCAACTTTACAGATAAATACTGCAGGGGCAGAGGTTCTGTACTCTACAGTAGGTGAATGGGCCCAACTGAATGAGGACAGCACAGTTCTAGATGTGTGTTGTGGGACAGGGACTATTGGCATTTCTCTGGCTAAGGTAATGGGACATACTAGTATTATTATTATTATTTATTTATTTATTTATTTTTTTTTTTGAGGTGATCATTAAAGGGCAACACATATTCATCATTGAATGGGCAATGCATATTCTGCATCAATTGCTGGATGAAAAATATGGAAATATGAAAAAATAACATGTGTTTTGTTGGGGGTCTGCAGAGGGTCAAGAAAGTAATTGGTATTGAACTTTGCCAAGAGGCAGTGAAGGATGCTGAAGCTAATGCAAAACTTAATGGTGAGCCCCTTATTTATGAATAATGCACATCTAGGATAAGAGTAGAATATCCAATATTCATTTTATAACCTGATCCAATGTCCACCTGCATCGTGACGATCACTTGTCTTATTCTCCTTCTGCATGTCAAGGGTTGAGCAATGTCGAATTTCACTGTGGAAAAGCTGAAGATTTGTTCCCCAATATTCTCAATGCACTTGTTTCGCCCAACATCACGGCCATTGTGGATCCACCAAGGGCAGGCTTACGTGAGTGTATAAATCCTAATAATTACGTTTTTGTAATGTTATACTTAAAAGCGGTTGCTCTCAATTTAACAGATTCCAAGGTGATACTTGCCATCAGGAGAACAGAGCATCTAAAGAGGCTGATTTACGTGGCGTGCAATGCCAAGGCAGCCATGAACAACTTCATTGAGTGAGTTTAAACTTTTTTTTTTTAAATTCTAAACCAAAGATTGAAAACATGTTATATCCACCCATTTAATTTTTAAAAATGTGCAGCCTGTGCAGAGCACCCTCCAACAGAGTTCACGGGGCGCCATTCCAGCCTGTGCGAGCCATGGCTGTGGATTTGTTTCCCCAGACGGCACACTTTGAGATGGTTCTGCTCTTTGAGAGAGTGAACTACAGCTCGTAGCAAGCAACCAACATTTAGGAGGAGACAATATGTTCATTACAAAGTTCATTTGCAAATATGTTCAGGCATGCCTGTCTTAATAGACATTGAAGAATAAGCTTGGTTGTTTTGGAATAAAAAAATTCTTCTCCCAAATACCTTGTGTCAAAAGCTTTTTTAAAGAAACCTTTAGCTACATAGAACAAAAATACTGCCTAATATCTGACAATTAATTTTGATTACAACAGACTTTATTGTCAATACATTTTATTTTGCATAACAAACACCAGCCGTGGAGTTCCTGTTGCAATACAGTTTGTACTTTTTGTAGGCAACGTCATTCCAAAAAAAAATCACTGGTACAAGAGCATAACATGTAAAAAGCAAGTTCCACACAGAGATACAGGATACACACACACACACACAACAGGAAAATTATAGCAAATTCATAAAACCAAATTCACAACAGCCTCACATCTGAAGGATGTCACAAGCCAAATAGTTCATTACACAGCAGTTTTCTATTTTAGCATGTTTTTTAATCTTTTACAGATTTTCTTTTGACGCTACAGTACAGCACAGAAATATTAGGTAGTCTATAAAATGCATATGACTGGATTTAGACTTTGGTATAGTTTAAGAAGCTTGTGTTGGACAGAAGTTGACTAACACATCAGCTTTCCAACTGAAATTTGCAAGGATGCATTCTGCACAATATCTTGAACTTAAGTCATATACTGTACATGGTCAGCTGTCAAAAGGTAAAAAGACAAAACCAATGCAGAGTACATTAAGACATTAACATGCTGCGGACATAATTATATTTAAAAACACTAATTTGCTAGATAAATGCTTTATTTTGTAGCGGGGACTTGGTCTAAATTACTGGTCATGTTTTAGGTCCAATCTATACGCTCAAAGCCCTTTGTGACATGGATTAACTAAGGCAATTTAATTTAGGGTAAGGGCATAAAAATACAACTAGAGTGAAATGTTATTTGGTGTGCATGGCATATTACTACCCTAATAAATCGCGTGGCCTATTGTCGCAAATGGAGGGTGACAAATATGAACGATCACCAAAAAGCAGTGATTTTAGACAGGACTGTTGTATAACAATTGTTCAAAATAGTCACTTCACAACGTTTTCAAGCATGCAAACCAATTCTGAAGAAAAAACATTTTTACGCCTCCATAACACCAACCAATTATAAAACATGTAATTTTGTTTCAATTGAATGGTATGAATAACGTAGTCCCTTCCAAATGCATTACACATTTACAAAAATGCAAGTGATGGTACTGAAATGCAGCTATTAAGACACTTTAAAACTATGGTAAGTAGTGGTTCCCGCAGTTAGATGTGCATGCATTGTATTTTTACAATTTTTAAGACATGCCATCTAGCTGCACAAAGGGGACTTCCTCCTTGTACCATAGCTGGGATGCATCTAGAGAGGTAGATGGTATTTGCGCTATGGTCTGTTAGTGCATTTTGTCCCACCCTGATGTCTACCAGCCAATCCAATTTATATGCGGGTAAAATAAGCAAGCAGTTCTAACGACATGATCCTACATAGCGGTTATGTTGCAGTGCTGAAAAGAGTCTGGCATCTATCTTTATGGTTAAACATCAACAGTGCAGAGAGGTTCACTTCCTGGCTGGGCAGATTCCATGATGGTCATCTTGGGTTTCTTTCTAGTTTCCTCCTAGAGTAAAATAAGCAAAACTATCAAGATTTTCTTCAGTGAATACTCCTACATTCAAACATTTAGATTTGTAAAATGCACTTAACATTAAGTCTAAATACATCGGTTTAAATGTCAGTTTAAAGCAATGTGAGAAATAGATAAGGATTCAAATTTGTTTTCCCTATTGTTGTGCCCTACAACTGCATTTGAACTTACCCTTTGTGCGGCCAGTTTCCTCATCTCTTCTTGAAGTTTGTTCAAGATATGAAGGTTTGGTTTGTTCTTTTTAGCAAACTGCTGCAGCTCAATCACACTCTTGTCAGAGCTCTCCTATATGATAAACAGATACATCCAAATAGTATAGTTAAAAGGCAATATCACCTCCTTTGTGATGTACTGGGCAGCCACATGAAACTGACATTTTGACCCATTAACCCGAAACTCAAAACAGATTGTGACAGACAACGTTCTGAAATATTAGGGATTCAGTTCAAATACAAGGGAAGCTAAAACCTACCTTTTTGACCATCTTATTACTCTCCCGACCATACATTCGCAGCAGTGAGCCCCAGTTCTTCACATGAGGATGAAGCATTTGTAAGATCTTCTGAGATGCCAATTGTTTGCCAACTCTCTTATTCTTGCCTGGTAAGTGACAGAAAATTAAAGCAATGTAAAAAGTGTCAACAATTGTATCCTGATTTTATTCAATGCAAATTTGGCAAAAAATTTACTTCCACACAATTGGGGAAAAAAAGCAATCAACTTACACCAGCCACGCACGGTATGCTTCCCACAAGTCATCACATATTCACTCTTCTGATTCTTCCCTGGTATCACCTCAAATTTTATGCTAGTGTCTCCCATTCCGTGATTTCTGAAGGTCAAAAAGTTTTTAAAAAATTAATTGTATGTGCACACTAGCAAAACAAAGATGAAATTTGTACGAAAAGGTTATATGATTGTTCTGAAATTCATAGTTAAATAATGACTTGTCAAACACATGTATTTCTGTGTCCAAACAATTGATGTAACTGCTTGTATAGTTTCCATATTACCTTTTAAGGCACTCATGAAGGATCTGGTAAGGTGAAAGAAGCCCTGCTTTGTTGGTCAGCTCATATACTCTTGAGTCTTCTATACTGATATGGTTAAAATACTGTGGTGCAGAAAACAACAACTGATTTAGAGACATTCACTCAAGTTCATTGATGCTTGCAGACTCCAATATAGGAGTGAAAGTACCTCAAGTTCATCTGCCTCAACAGGCTTTTCCTCAGAGGTCTGCTTCACAAAGTCAGGAATAAGAATTTCCAGTGTGGCTCTTGCTGTAGTACACATAACATTCCCAGAGTAAGATGACCAAACCAGTATGTAATTTCCCTAGTATGACATCACTTAGCAAGATGTGATATGAAGCATCAGCCATCCCGCTAAGTGTTCAGTTAAAAAATTACCAGCTTTATTCTTGGCAAGTTTTTTACTACTAGCAGTCCCTGTGCCGTAGGTGACTCCATCTATAATGACTGAGGCGCCAAAGGGTTCACTTGGATTCTCTGGAAGGGACATAGATTTCAACTTAAGTTCAGAGAGTGTTAAAATTATAAAGTTTTTGAAGGCATAACTTACCACATTCAAAAAAGTTGTAAACAGGTCGAACCTTTAGGACACGCTGCATGTATTCATGTAAGATGCAAACTTCAGACTTCCCATTGGGATTGATGACAAATTCTGATAAATATAAAATAAGTCAATATACAATATCACAGTATTTCATTGCTGTGATTAATAACAAATTAGACACTTTTTGTTTTTGTATGCTGCTTGGAAGTAATTTTTTTCTCCTAAAGCTAAACAAGATTGGCATTTTTCCTAAACTTTTCTTAATTTTGTTAAAAGAAACATGGTATTTTCCAGACAAATGTCACTGCTTTTTATCTTTTTGAAACTTGCTACTTTTCAAAACAGCTTATTTTTACATACGATCCTGCATGATTAGTCGTTAAAAGAAACGTGTCCATTCAATTTGCTTAGTGGTCTCAAATGTCATTGTGAGTTCAGTCTGTACTTACAAAAGTGAGCGATCCATAGTTTTTTTTTCTCCCCCACCTTAAATTTCATGGGTAAAGGGGCTTTTCGAGCAGAATATACTCTCCCAAAGAACATGCGCACTGCTCAGTTGCAATATATAAAACTGGGCCATCAACTGCCCCACTCCCAAGGCCTGACCAATCAACCCACCCTTAATCACGGTAACCCTAGACCATAACATTAGATTTGATTTAATGTCAATCCATTAGTTCTAAGGAAAATAAGGCACAACTTTGATGCTAGAAGTTGGAACAGAGCTATACCAAGACACCACACATTGAAATAATATAAATGACAAAAGGCTGTAAAGTATGAAAGGCATTTTTTTGAAGGACAACAATACACGTTTCTTTGCGCAGTTCTACGATGAACCGTGTAAAATATAACGAATTAGGGGGGTGATGGACAACAAGAAAGTATCATTATTACTAAACATTTCCAATTTCTACATGTGCAACATTCCATTTTACCTTTCTTAGTGGGGGCATCTTGAACAGACAGTGTAATGAGTTTCTGGTTTGCTGGAAGGATAGGCCGCTCTGATTCTGCCTGTTTCCGCTTCATGTCTCTGTTAAACTGCCTTCGCTCAGCCCAAGTTCGGAACTTCTTCACTGTTACTTGTTCAAAGTCAAAACACTTTTCCAGGTATAGGCGAAATTCTTCAAGTTCTGTCAAGTATTTATGACATTAACAGAGGGATTCATTAAATTTACACAAGAAATAAAACTCAAATTCATAAGGCTTGTGTGCCACATACTCCCTACTTAAAATTGATCCTGCCAAAACAAATTAGTTTCAATCTTGCAGTTAAAACATCTTACCAATAGACTCATCCTTGCAAACTTCCACTTTGGCCCTGACTTGTCCAAGGGCTCCTTGAGCAATGTCGCATGGTTGGGCCTCTTTGTTGGGCTGACAGTGGTTGGGGATGCCCTCATCCACTAAGCCACCATCGATAGGATTGAAGGCTGGCACGTTATCATGTACCTCAGCTACGTTGTCAGAATTTTCAACAGGGTCGTCACCATTTGCCTCATTGGTGGGTTTAACAGGAGACTTTTCTGCTTGAAGATCTACCTCGCCATTCAGTTCCTTCTCCTCATGTTCCTTCATCTTTTTATAGTGTAAGCAGGGGATGCTGCTAGTTGGAGGATCATGTTTCTACGTAGATCACAATGATGGACAAAGAGTGAAATAAATAGTGGAAACAGTAAATCAAGTATCAATTTAAGGCTGTTGGACATTGCTTTAGTTAGATGATCACGGCTAGAGGTCAAACCCACAACTTTCAGTTTAGAAGAGCCACGACATGACAAATCCACCAACTATTATATCTACAAGAGGAAGTTACTTCCATTTTAAAGACGCAGAACCAAAAAAATTTAACAATGTGATGACTTACTCGGATGCTGCCTGTTCCAAGGAAGTAGGGCCTAGACCAAGTTACTACTCTGGTCTCTCTGTGCAGGTAGACTGGAATGCCTGAGTTGTGGAATGTCATGATCCATCCATCCGGAAGTGGCTCAGTGGGTGGACGTCCCCGGCCTATTAAACACATTAAAAAAAGCACAAATACACAAAGATAACGAAGAATGTAACTTTACTCAAGGGCATAGATCTGTCCTATTTTGGATTATCACTATTATTATTTTTAAACATTTCCATAGCAACATAATTCTACTCTTTCATCTTAATATTCGTGTATTTGCATGAGTGCAAAACACCTTGGCCCTTAGAAGGCCAATTAATGCATGCATAGAAGGAATCGCACACTCAAGTACAGTTTTACAAAGTATTTCTTCTTTTAATTTTCACAAAAGTCAGCATGTTATCTGCATTTTTTCAACATTCTCATTAATACGTGAAGATGTATAGCAGGAACAGCGCTCGCACCTCTACTAGGGATGTCACAGCATATGTAGTCTGTAAAAATAAATTTTCTAATGATACAATTTAGAACATTTGACAATGTATTAAAAAAAAAAAAAAAAAAAAAAAAAAAAGAAGAATTGTCACTTACTTTTCAAGACTGTTTTAATTTTGGTCATCATTGGTTGAACACCTTCTCCATCTGAGTGGTGATCACTGTCGCCATCATATTTGTCCTCTGCTGGACGCATCTTTTTGGGGACCGGCATGCCCTCCTCTAGAAGAGCATCAACATCGTTGTCGAATTCCTCCTGCAAGCATACGTATTTGGTCAAAAATATCAAAATGAAGACTATCCAAACAGTAAAGTCAGACATAACTGGTTCTGGCAGAGGGCATTTGAACAAATTTGAACTAAATCTTATTCTAAATTCTTAACTAAATTTCACAAAGAGCATAAATATGATGAAATACTAAAAAAAAAATAAATGATTTACTGCCTTAATTTGAATGTTAAACCAGATTCTCTAGATGTCTTCGTTTGATAGTTTCTGGAAAAGCCTTGAAATAGAATAACAATGAATCATCTAGTTAGCCATAGTTTCTATTTAGAGTGATTTAGAAATTGCAGCTCAAGTACACTCCAGAGCATTCTCTCTACAATTATCAGGAGTAAACTCGACGCACCATATACTAAAATAGCAGCACACTATAAAGTAGAGCTGCACCATTGTGGCCAAAATGATAATCAGGATTATTTTTATTCGTATTGTGTAGTCACAATTTAAAATAACAGAACATTTTACCAACTTAACATGTTGCCGCAGTTTTGTTCTTGAAGTTTGCACATTGATGACTATGGAACAAGAATGTTTTAAGTAGGGATGTCCTGATCGCATAATTTTGCACCCGAATCAGAGTAACCTGATTTTGAGGATCTGCCAATAGAGTCCCGATCCTATACCGAATTTTTATTTTATTTGAACAAAAGCTCCAAACATGTTACAGTACTATCATTTTTACAGTCCTCTTAAGCTTTTTCCCTGGGAGTGTAGGAGTATAAAATGTATATATTTTTGTATCTTTTGGCAATGCCATTGTATTTCTGGAACATTTCTTTCTTTTTAGCCCATAAAAAGTAAAAAAAAAATATATATAAATTAGGCCTGAATGATAGAGAAAAATTAACATTGAGATATATATTGTCAAGGCTCCACACTTACGTTTTGCATTGGTTGCACTGGTGCACCTAATTTTTTTTATTAAGGTGCACCGGCGAAATGTAGGCACACCCACATTTTTCACTGCATCACCATTAACGCCATATTTTTAATCACTCTCCATAACATTCATATAATTCATATTAGTCCTCAAATTCTCTCATGCTTTGACGCTCATGCTGTCAAGAACAGCCTCTAGACAACAAAGTGACTAAACGATTGACACATTTGTGCCTTTGATCGTAGAGCTACGAAGCGTTCACCCGCCAGATCAAGGCTACAAACCTGTCAGTCATCAGTAACTTTAAGTAGCAAACTCGAGCTGCCTGCTGACCAAAAAAGGAGCAGGAGGGAGAGGCTGTACAAGCATGAAAAACATTTTTTTTAAATTAAAAACCAGATTCTTTTTACCCGATTTCGATCCCCTGAAAAATGGCACGATCGGCCGCATTTCCGATCATGTGATCGAATCGGGACACCCCCAGTTTTAAGTGTATTCTCACCAGTAAATCCCATCTCTCCATTCATGAGTTCCATGTTAAAATGGCATTAATAAGGGTGGTCATAATTTTAGATGGAGTCATAATTATGTCAGTAGGAAAACATACCTTGAAAAGACAGTGTTGGACATTTTTTTTTAAGACAAGACATGGTCAAGGTAAGAGGACAGACCTACCTCAAATGTGTAAGCCATGGACTCGTCGTAGGTTTGCTCCTGCTGAACTATGACCTCGGATTTAAAGCCGCCATTTTCTTCATCTTCATTCTCCATGAAATTCTCACAGAAGTCATCCAACTCATCCAGGACAGCATACTCTACTTTGTTCTCAGTGTCTATGTCATTCTCTTCAACCCTACCTGCTCCGTGTGCTGTTCCTGAACTACCTTCAGCAACTTCCTGATCACTCGAAAAGAAATTCAACTCACCATTCAAATGATCTAACCCATCATCGCTGCCTCTATCTTGCCCTTCACCTGTATACAAAACCTTCCTGTCTTTGCTACAGCTGCTTTCAGTGAAGCTAACACGAACCTGAACATCCCTGAGCAGCTTGATATCTGGTCGGAACTTGGTTGAAGGGGGAGCGTGACGAGCTGTTCTGGGACACAATGAGTTGGAGTAACTAGCCTCATACGAGGGCTCACTACAGAAAGCAATTGTAGTAATATTGAGGGGCTCTTGTGGTTTTGCTTCCCCATCCCCTGGGATGCATATGTATCCATCACCACCAGAGCTAACGTCCATTACCTCTGCGTCACTGGACGTTTGCAGGGGAGGTGGTGGAGGTGCTCTGCCCTCATCTCTGCCAAAATCGTTAGGTGGCTCCAAAGGGAGAGGTGGTAAAATGTCATCTAGTTCCATTTTTCAAAATTTAGAATCTAAACGTTCTCAAAAGAATTAATTAGCTTAAAAACTACTCCTGGTTCTTATTTAAAAGTAGGATGCATGCAGAAGCAAATTACAGAATAGCACACGTTTCAGATGGATATGCTAAGCTGGCTACATTGTTCTTTTCATTAATGTAGACAGCTTTCAGAATCACTGTCTCAATTATTGGAAATCACAATGCATTCAGCCTAATGTGGGATCAAGACAATGATCACCATCCTCCTGCGGATTCCTCTGGCAGCTAGGGAAAAAAATTAACAGTGAGAGCATTATCAGCCAACATCTTCACGACCACTATTTTTTACAATACCACGCTACAAATAGTAGTCACAGAAGTAAATTAAAGCGACGCCTATCCTCGTAGTCATAGTCATAGTCATACACTATGGAAAGTAGTATACCGGGTAAATATATCACAGAAGAGCAGCTGGGCCCCGCTAGCATTAGCAGTAATGCTAAGTGTAAAAAAAAAACCAAAAGAGACTCGCGAGCTATCCCGTAGTCCACATACATAAATCGCACCATCACCTAAGCCTTATATGCTTACGTGAGTTTGCGTGGCTACTGGATACTCACCAATACATATAACTGTCTTGTCAAGTCCCTAACTACCTAGTTAATGTTCACACATACTAATTTGTAGCCCCGCCATCTTGAAGACGCGCACACTTCATACAACCGCATTGTCATTACCCGATCGTGACGGGTGCATCGATTGTGACGGTTTGCTACTGCGCACGCGCAGATCAACGCCATTTTCTCCCGAGGGATGACGGGAGATATAGATTTATGCGTTAGGCTCGGACATTGAGGGTTTTTTATGCGTGTGTGTACGCCGCTATCTTCGAGTAGCATGAAATGCTTGAATATGTCTTAATAGATACTTCGAGTGATCCGAGAAGATGAATGTGGATACCTAGCATCTTCCAAGGTACCTGGTCGACGGAACGCTTCCAACTACTCAAGTGGGCGCCGTAAGATTCGACGAATGGTGCGTGATTTCATTGTTAAAGGTAAGTAAAACTGATGTTATACTGGCAATTTGTGTTATAGGTCTGAAAAGAGGGTCATGAATATATGAGCCTCTACGTTTTTTTAATCCTTTATAGGCCAAGTAACTATTTTTTATGCCATTTAAAAAACGCAGCTCCATAAACTATTTATAAAGATATTGAAATCATTGAAAAAAAGAGGCACTTTTTCTATTTTTGTTTTTTAAGTAGAAAATGAGAAAGATATGAGATGTTATAATAAAAATAAGTGAAACTGTTGTGAATGTCAGGTGGGAGAAGGTCCAGAGCTGAGTTTTATTTATTTATTATTATTGATCTCTGTCAGGTGGTGGTCATTTTAATCTACTGAATTTTAAGAATCTCTTTGCTTTTTTAATTTTCGTCCAACAGATAAAAGACCCCCCAATGAAATATATGCGCCTGGTCATCAAGTCAAAGGGGAAGCAGACTATCCTCATGGAGTGTCAAAATAACTCTGGGAACTAGAGCGGCGTCGAGGCCATTTCTAGCTTCTATTGGCCAACAATGATTCAGGACATCAATGAATGGGTAAATGCCTTAATTGAGCAACTAAGTTAAATCAGAAGCGTTACATGAAATTTATTTCATCTAAAGTAATGATTTATATTGAAGCACAAATGGATTGTTTTCACTTCTCAACAGACATTACGATATTAGACCATCCTCCTTTTCAGAATTGTAGAAATATTGTAAATAATTTTTTTTTTTTTTTTTAATTTCTGAAAAATTATCAAATATTGTCACATTTTTAAAGCCTTTTTGGTGGTCTGTTTTTCATTTTGTGACACTTATGTCAAAGAACATTGGGAGGTATTGGGCATGGATTTATTTGCATTTCTTTTTAAAGGCATGGGCACAGATTTGCCTTCTGGACAGAGAAAGCGTCCCCTCTTCTTCAGGGATCTCTACAGCCTGTCTTCAGGGTTCCAAAGGCAACCCCCTCTATATCTTACTAAACTTCAATCAGACAGGTAAAAGAAAACTACAAGATAATCAATCAATGTTGATAAGGGGAATGGTCATCACTGCAATTGATTGCTTACCTGGTCATAACGTTCACCTGCATGTCATGTGTAAATTATGTCTTCTTTGAAAGGTTGAGGATGACACTGACAGCTGCCTAATCCTGGACATATTTCCTTTGATCTAAATTGAGGACATAACTGCTATACTAGTAATTATAATTAGAGACAGGGCCCAATGAGGCAGTATTGCGCAGGGAGTTTAGTAATTGTCATGAGAAGCCAATTACATTTTAAACGTTTGTTTTTTAATAAATTTGATACTTTTTCATTGTCGGCTCACCTATATTACAGTTGCCAGAAGTATTGACTGCCAACATACATGAAAAAGTTGTCCTTCGGGAAGGTGACCGTGCTATATGCACATTGGCGCTTGTGTGGTCCAGAATCAGAGACCTTGGTTCTCCAGACTCCTTCAGAAGACGGCCACATTTTAAATGGCTTAACAGTAAGTACTTCAGTAAAATGCAATGACATGTACTTTTTTTGTGCTGTTGTCACATTTGTCTACAAGCTATATATGTAAATGTGATTTTTTTTTTATCCCACAGGTGTCTGGACATGGAGCAGGTTCTGTGCAGAATTCAGGAGAGAGTATTACAACATGTACACCATTGAGATCTGCCATGGGTATGGGGAGCAGTTCAAACAATCCCCACGAGGTGAGTTGCACTGTGTAAGCTTATCTTGGTGTCATTAGAGACACTTAATATCTCAACAAAGCATAGACATGGTGGAAAAGCCACAGTGCTTGGAAACGGTATTTCTCAGTGTTTTTATGTTCTTTTATAGGATTTGTTGGAGAGGAGAAAAGGGGTAAAGTAACGGCGTTTTACTGCGAGGAGGAAACACCTACAGGATACTGCAGTTGTTCCTGCTGTCCAATGCATTAAACTGTAATGTTTTTGTTTGAGTTTGTTCTACACATGCACATTAAAACTGTTTCAGCTTAAGGCATTTTGTTTTCTTCAATCTACGGCATAATCATTGGATGCTTTCCTATGAAACTTTTTTTTTCCCCCTAAATTTAATACAGCAATAAATGTCACCTTACAGCTTTTATTTGTTTATTCACCTTCTCTACTGTTTATCCTCAAGAGTATTTCTAATTATATTTATGCATTTGTAGGTTTGTATTATGTATTTTGGACTAAAGAATGACTGCCACATAGTTTTCAGTGTTGTCATAAATTTTCTGTTGTTCTTCCCTAAAGCTGTCAGACTGTTGAACTCTTGCCATGCTCCGTAGACCCCCAATATTACTGGACTACTATGATCATGTCTATATACCTCACGCACATCTTAGCCCCTAACAAGCTCAAGTCAGCCAACTGCTAAATTGTTTTAGTAGTTACATATTTTTATACTTCTATCCAGCGTTTTTGTCTTTCTTGCTTGTTATTTTTGTATGCACCTTACAATTTTGCTCTTTTATACTCACTCTGCATTTATATTTGCTTTTAAAACGGGACCTGAGTTCTAATTTCTCACCATTAACATGTAAATGTGAACTGATGAGACAATAAAAATCCTTGAATCCTTATAAAATGGTCGAAATATTACAACAATAAATTTGACAGTGATAATGTTTTGTTTTTTATAATCACAGCAAATTACATGAAACTACGAATATACCAAAATATATACAAAACAAAAACATTTTATTGTTGGATTTAGCTGCAGAATTAAATCAAAGCATGGGCTTTAACAAAATTTTGTATATATACTAAATATAAAAAAGTCAAAATAGAGGCTCTTTTTAATTGTTACTGTTAAGGACTAAACTATACTCACCATATAAATCTAGGACTCTGAAGCCTTCGTACATTATTACAATAACAATTTCTATTTGTAATACCATTGAGAAACGTATGTTATAACAAAGTCCGTAAGGTTTAAAGTTTTTCTTTTAAATTTAACCAGCGTGAATGGTCTCTGAAGGGGTTACTGGGGGTGAGGGGAGGGGAGGGGAAGACATTTAAGTATGTAAGGGAAGCACTTTTTCAATTCTTTTAAAGAATTATTATTACTATATTGATACACAGATAAGGGTGGAGGCAAACTGTAGATGATGTACATTTTTATACAGTAGATGGCAGTATGCACTAAAATTCGCGATTAATTAAAAAAAAAAAAAAAACGAAGAACTTTAACGCGCATGCGCAGATAGCTACCCGATCGCGACCGTCTCTCACGTGACTGCATCACGTCACTTCCTTCAAAGGCTTTACGCTTATAAACGCAAGAGATTCAGACATAAAAATTCACTATTCTTCGATGTCTTTAGGTTGATTAATATTTTTTTATGTCAGAATCTACCACATAAATCACTCTTGCGGCATCGTGACTCAAGTGGGGGCGGTGCTCTACGCGCATGCGCAGAACCAATCGCGGCTTGCCTAAGATTTATTCATGATTAAATAAAGTCTTAAGGTTTTCTTTTTGTGTACACATGAATTGCTTGGATCAGGGTGTACCTCAGATGCCCTACCGATTAAAAAAAATACATTTTAAATGTATTTCGATCATTGAGTCTCTCACATATATGTCTATATCTCCCGTCATCGCTCGGGAGAAAATGGCGTCGATCTGGGCGTGCGCAGTAGCAACCGTCACAATCGATGCACCCGTCACGATCGGGTAATGACAATTGTCATTTACGCCCCTCAGTGCCGGCTTGCGCATGATTAGTCAATGACGCTGTCAGTCAAACTCAAAGCCACGCCTTGTCCAATACATTTTTTTTTTCTTCTTCAGTTTATGCTCCAATAATACAGTGACCAACTCCCAGTGGCACCAGCCGTAGAGTACCAGTACAATATATTATTTACTTATAATTTACTGCACTTAAAAAAAATGGCGGAAAACAGGTGACTTGAAGTTCTGCTCTGTGACCCCCAATTTGGCGAAATTTCAAAATTGTCCTATATGCATGAGTGATACATCATTGGATCGCTTAAAATCTCAATTTTTGGAGGGAGAAAATTTTTGAACACGAAGGCATTTTAAAAAAATGAGCAAGAGAGAGCATAATTGAAGATGCCATGATTTTATCAAGATATTATTCCGTATTTACCTCTTTTCCATCTAAAAACTCCATGTAGCATGTATCACCGAGCGTCAAGACACAGCTGTGAATGGCCACAGCCGGATTTTGGGGGAATTTAATGGGTAAAACATGGTGATACAACAAGGGTCGCGATGCAGATTTTTTTTTTTGGGGGGGGGGGGGGGGGGGGGATTATTTATCATCTAAAATATTGGGGAACATGCGACAGTAACAAAAAAATAATAATAATACAATTAAGCTATAGTTAGTGTATAGCGGTAGATATCCGGGACTTATTTACAGACACAATTTTTTTCATTGTGACGTAATTTGTTTAAAAGTTTAAAATATGTGAGTGAAGTTTTTTTAAACTAGTTTAAAAAAAATAAAGATTAGACATCAATAAATGATTCGTCACCCAAACTATTTTTAATTTGTCCGTTTTACCCTGAAAACCCCCGTTTACAGACGTCGCGCAACTACTTTTGTTTCAACCTATCAATAAAAAAAAGGTAATTATATTAATTATTCAAAAGGTCTGTCATTTTTAGTTTAGAATCATTAATTGATGTTACTGCCCCTAGTGTCCCGATCACTACTGGCACCACTGTTGCCTTCACTCCCCACATTTTCTCCAACTGTTCCTTCAACCCTTGATATTTCTCCAGCTTTTCGTGTTTTTTCCTGATGTTGCTATCGTTCGTTGATTGCTACAAATATATATATATATTAGTGCTGTCAAATGATTAAAAAATTTAATCGAGTTAATCATATGTCAACTGTGTGATTAATCATGATTATTCACATTTCCTTCGGGATGAATAAAGTTGCTCTTCAGGAAAAAAAAATATCTAGGAATATACTATAATTGACTTAAAATTTGTTTTAAGATTAAATGTATGATGTGTGAATGAATTAATACTTAACCAAATAGAGTTTAAAATTTTATTTAACAATTCAGCACGTATAAAATAAAATAAATTGTCTGTATTATACAGCAATGAGCTTTAACAGATTGAAATGCCTCAGACTAACAATGTAGTGTGGTGACCCTTCATTATATGACATAATTCACCCACGGAACTTGTGTGTATAGTTGGCCGAGCGCGTTACCGGCTACGTCACAGTCACGTAACAGGCACTTAAGAGCCGTGCATCTTACGGCTGAATTCAGAGTTCAAAGAGAGTTCCAAGCGGCCAACAGGTGTTGTGCCGAAAAATAGCCGCCCCGTGTGAAATGTCCCCCCTGACGGGAACGCTTATTTATAACACTTTATTGAAGTGAAAACATCAAATGTTTTCATGGACGCGTCACAGTAATGGATCTACGACTGTAAAATCAGTTTTAAATAAATAAATTACACAAAATACCAATGACCCAATGACAATCACACAGGTATGACATTTATTAGTTCAAGCAGAGTAAAATAATACATATTCACGGTACAAGAGAATCGTTTCCATTTCCATCGATTGGTAAGAAAAAGCTGTTTGTACGAGTGACGTGTGGGTGCTCAATAATAAAATAAAAAAAACAAAAAAAAAAAACAAAACGCTCAATAAAGCGTTATAAATAAGCGCTCCCGTCAGGGGGGACATTTCACGCGGGGCAGATATTTTTCGGCACAACACCGGACACAGCAACTCGTCTGCTCAACGGGCCAACAAGACTCACTGAAGCATCGCATCCGCCACAGTAACTCAATTACCGTTTGGCATATTACCCAAAATGAACTGCCAACTTAAAGAGCAGACAAGCACAATGCAGTAACAATAGACCCTACCCACGTGACGTCACAACTCCGCCCTCCTGACTGGTGCCGCCCAATTGTCCGTCAACACATCGTGTTTACCTGTTACGGCTACGTACATTCCTCCTATTTACGGCGTGTTTTTCTGCTCGTTAACATTAATAATCAAAATGCTGAAGGCGTGTGTGGCGGTCGGTTGCAATAACAGAGAAGATAGACGGAGAGACTTGAACTTCTACCGGATTCCGAGAGACCCGGAGAGGAGAGAGCGAGATGGGCTGCTGCAATTCGACGAGAAAACTGGGCTCCAAACGATTACCACAGATTATGTAGTAGTCATTTTATATCTGGTAAGATGCATTTAATATATATTTAGAGGGTTTTGGGCTGACAACCACAATTAAGATCATTGCTAGGCTAATCGCCGACAACATACACGTATGTATGTAGTGAGAGTGCTATCGCTAAACCATATAAACATTAAAAGCCCTAGCTCCATTGACAAATGACATGAAATACATTAGACTTGACAGTGGATGTTAGCAAGAACAAAAGATTTTGAATTGAAAATTTCGTAACTCACCTTCCTGCCGAATTTTCGTGGACGAGGACCTGTTTCACCCAACCAGCAACGAAGTATTTATAAGCCTCCAAGCTCTTAAAGTTTTTCAAACTTTCGTGAGAATAGGCTGATTTTGTGTGGACAAGATAGTTGTAAATATCAGGGTAGCTAGCAGATGTCAGGCAAATACGGCGAAGACAGCGGGTCGAAAAACATCGATTTAGGCATCAAATATGGATCTGGCGAATGGATAAACTGAAGCTTTTCCACATAACGCCTTTTTGCAACGCATCAAGTGAGTTTACGGCATCCGAAAGCACCGGGTCTTCCATGAAATGCATTATAAATTGCTCGATCAATTGAGACCATTGATAATACAGACACAGAATGACGGACAACGGGGCGGAACAATACAGCGATCACATGATTTTGTGACGTCGGTGGGTAGGGTCTATAGCTAGTGTTTCAAAAAATGTGTAAACAACTTGTCTGTTAAATTGAACATTTCACACAAATAAATTCAGCTGTATCATGTGCGCAGCACAAGGCAAATGCTCGAATGGCAGACTCCTGCCTGCTGCCATCATATTTCGAGCGCTATCTGTTCCAATAGTAGTAACTGTCTGTTATCCCCCCCCCCTTTAGCAAAATCCAGAAACTGACAAACACATGCTTCAGCGAAATGTCTTTCTTCTGTTTTCACAACACATAACGCCAGCTAATGCAGCCGCCAGCTAATAATTACGGGATAATTATGGTTGCTTACCGATGTCCAGTGGTCTCCTGTCATTGCAACAAACGTAGCTCTGGCTAGTTGCTCCACCTTCGTTGCCTTCTCATTTTCAAAAAGTTGATGAATTTCTGTGCTTCGATGGAAGGACAGTTCATCACAGCAGTATGTGCACACAACTCTGGTTTTATACAGATTTCCATTAGGCAGCTTTTTAAAACGGAATTTGCCATGAAGCAGTCCTGGGTCATCATCCTCACTCATAGTGGCTGGCTGCATTTTGTCCTGCATTGCCACGCGGAGAATGTAAACATCAGCGTGTGGGACTATGGGGGGCAGTTGTGGCCAAACTTAGTGTGAGCGGTAAATTGCGTTTTTTTTTTTTTTAATGCGTTAATATTTCCAGATTAATCATGTTCGTTAACGCGTTATTTTTGACAGGCCTAATATATACACATACATACATACATACACACACACACACACACACACACACACACACACATATATATATATATATATATATATATATATATATATATATATAAATACACATATATATGTTGTTGTTGTTTTTTTTCCCATTCACTGGCGATACCTGATCTGAAGGACCGATTAATTGCCTACGTGGTTGACCTGGTGAATATTTAGATTATAATGCAGCATTATTCCCTGGGATAATAATAGAAGTCACTCTACATAGTGCATCTCAGAAAAAGTTTATTGTTGACAACCTTAAACATTCAAACGCACGAAGTGCAAATTACATTTCAGTAGCCTACCTGACATGGCCACCACTAATTAACTCAATTTAAAGACTTTCTGAGGCGATTTGTACTCATTTCAGTACTGAGTTATCTGTCCTTGTCAATAGCTTTTTGTGTGTCCCCGTTCTAAAGAGAGAATATTCGAGACAGTTTATGTGTTTGATCGCAAACTTCATTCGTTCGTTTCTGTTGTCCTGAAATTGAACTAGCGCCACCCTGTATACATGTACAGTACACGAGGGGGCAGCATGCTCCTCCATGGAAAACTAACAGAAAAGTATAGTCAAGTGCGCTGCAAATGGTTTAACTCTGAAAGTATCAGAATAGAACATTTTTGACTTTGCACTTTCTTTAATTGAAGGCAGTTATATTTTCATTATCCCTTACTCTACATTTTTTCGAAATGCAGCAACATATAACAGTCAACTGATGCTGTTGTCAGCAGTTCACACTGCATATTTTGGAATATTAAAAAAATATAAAAGAAAAATAATCTTTGGCAATCTGATAAATAACTTTCAGAGAACATTTGCAGATAATCCTAAAAAATCATTAAATGGCTATCACGGTTGCTGTTGCGGAGTCAAGTTGATCAACACACTCATTAGTTGCCATGGTAACAGGGCTAGGACACTAAATGATGATTTGGTGATGCAAGAAGTGAGGCTCTGAGGCACAAAGTGAGTTTCCTTCATAATGGCTTCATGTCTGCAGCTTGAACTGGAAAGAACTGGTAGTCCAGTTGTTTGTGTCACAGTTGAGCATGGTGCGCTCCGTGAAGGTAACGTTGCCCTCTGCATCAATCAGGATAATTGTATTGGTCCTGAAAGAACAAACAATATAAAAATGCAAATACAGCTAAGAGATGAACAGGGCACAGGCTACTCAGTTAATTTGTGAAATTTGATGTGTTGATGGCTTTGGCAGTGACGGTGCCTAGACCAGCACCTGATCTTTAGCTAGGGGAATTCTTGGTATTAGTTATATTAACCTTGTGCCATAATCAGGAGTGCGAACACACACGGCTGACAGAGCTTGGATCATGGACTTGCTATAACCATCTCCTTGGCTCTCTTGAACAGGATCAGGTGAATTCCTGTAAAAGACAGAAAAGCATTTTTTTTTTTTTGTTAAGTTGCGACTGGCAAATTTGTAATGAATAGGTGAAATTATTTAACGTATGAGGCGTACATATTACATAGCTAATGAATGCAACCTCTACTCAGTGTGTCTCAGTGTGGATGAAAGTACTACGCACAAATGGCAATAACGCTCACATGAAGGGAAACCAGAAGCAATACGTAATTACTAGGGCTGTAAAACTATTAATTTTTTAAATCGAGTTAATTACAGCTTAAAAATTAATTAATCGTAATTAATCAAAATTCAGACATATTTTTCTGTAAATTATTGTTGGAATGGAAAGATAAGACAAAAGACGGATATACTGTATACATTCAACATATGGTACATAAGTACTGTATTAGTTTATTATAACAATAAATCAACAAGATGGCATTAACATTATTAACATTCTCTTAAAGCGATCCATGGATAGATAGAAAGACTTGTAGTTCTTAAAAGATAAATGTTAATACAAGTTATAGAAATTTTATATTAAAACTCTTCTTAATGTTTTTGTTCTATTAAAATTTGTAAAATTTTCAATCAAAAAATAAACTAATAGCTCGCCATTGTTGATGTCAATAACTACACCATGCTCACTCATGGTGCTGAAAGCCATAAAATCAGTTGGACCCAAGCGCCAGCAGAGGGCGCCAAACACCAAAAAACAAGTAATAAGCAGACATTACACTCTGCTGTCATTTTAAGCTGTTTGAGCGGGGCATGTACGTTAGTTGCGTCAAATATTTATTTATTTTTTTAACGTGATTAATTAAAAAAATTAATTACCGCCCGTTAATGCGATAATTTTGACAGCCCTAGTAATTACATCTTTCATGTTCTATAAAATTTTGAAATGTGTATGTTTGCATATGTACAACTTTTTACAAGTCTATTCTTGTTCACAAATAATTTTTAAGTGGACACAAAGTAAAAGTTGCATGTGTGAGAAATACGGTATGAATAAAAATAATAAATGCAAAAGCTTCACAAGATGCAACCTAAGTCCTCACATTTTTCACTCTTTGTCATTAGCCTTGATGCGCTTATAATATATGTTTAATACAGTTAATTACATTATGGCCTATCTCTGGTAGGGAAGTGTAAGTGGCTCAGGATCCTTTACATGAGTGAGGGTAGGTTGGAGCGTGAAATTTGACAGACAGATTGGGGCAGCGTTTGCATGCGTGTTTTGAGAATTTAAGGTTTGGACGTACAGTTCTTCATTATTAAGTACACTCAGCAGCTCTTGCACCAGTCCATCACAGGATAGTGACTGGTTGTTGACAATGCTGGTAAAGTGTCGCTTGCCTTGCAGCAGTTTCTTCCAGGGGGTGTCCAGCAACGAATTACTCAAGCTGTAGATTCCTGTATAACGGCACATGCAAAATATGAAAGAATAGAAAAAAAAAAAAAAAATCAGTACATTGAAACATTATTGCATTTATATAAAATACAAGCAGTGGCGAGGGTAAATATCAAAACAATTACTGCAGCAAGGACACAACACGTACACAAACAAACACAAACAGACCTGGTTTTAGACGGATGGGTTCACTGTTGCCTCTGTTTCCATAGTAACACACATGATCCTGCTTGGCTCTACATTGGATATAATAAAAGGGAAAATTAAGAATAGGTGCCGCTTCATTTATGTTCCCTGACTGTGCTCTGTGACACCGTATATTTTTTTCAACGACAACAAATGTATTAAACAACATCTTTCTTTAAAACAGATTATTTTCCATATGAATAATGCCTTGGTTTTCATTTTAGAGTCAGAGTGACATGAATGGGAATCAGACAATCATGTTATTTGAGAGCGACATGAAATGCTGGTTTTGTCTTGATCACATCAAGTACAACGCATTTCAGATGAGATTACAGAAATATGTACAAAGTTTACAGCTGTAGGTCCACTGAGGCCAGACTTGGTGTAGTTTTCCGGGAAAACAGTGACTCTCAATAATTAAATCAATAGTGTGTCGGACGCAGAACATATATTACTAATCAAGGTTTAAATGGTTTAACAACCATGACAACCACAATTTGCAGATTAGTCATCGCCTGACTAAACAGCTGTTCATTTGGCGTTGAGAAGAGTACTGTATTTGTATTTCATAGAGTGGTGACAAGACTCATTTGGAGGTAAACATTGTAAACTGAATTTCAAGTACTAAGCCATAATTCCAGAATTTAAATATCAGAAAAAAACTTTACTCACTTGAACTCTGCTGTGAGAAGGTTGAAGCCATTATACAAGTGACTTTCTGTTGAGACCTTCTTTAGGTAAGAGTAGCTGTCCAAGTCCTTGTCTACAAGGTAGTTGGAAACAAGGAAACCTGTGGTGTGGTAGTGACATATTTTAATTGTATTTCTCTGAAAATTGCACACCAAACAAAATAATGAATCAAAAAGAAAAATCAACAACCCAAATATCACCTCGCCCTTGTGCATCTGGATTGGGCCGTCCTTCCATGTAGTTGGTGATTGCAGCTAGTTTCCCATTCTTGTTGATCCCCAGCCATGATCCTCCTTCTTTACCGTATTCCAGGTCTAGCCCTGATTTGTGTGATAATAGTACAAATATCTTTATTCAAAAGAGAGAGAAAAAAAAAAACACCGGTTTTCAATTCCATCGATGATGGAAATTTTGTCACTGAATAGTGGCACAAATTTTATTGCTGTCATGTTTGTATTTGGCCCAAGATGAATTAAAATTGGTTATTAAAGTACAAAACTGAGTTGTACATCCTTGGTTGAAAAAAAGAGTGGTTCATAATCTCTTCTAAAATATGTCTAAAATGCAAATGCACAGAAACACACTTAAATTTTGAGCTTTATTAATATTTTCAGTGCGGCTGTGCAACTATATACCGCTTGGGTGGATCCCTTCATAAAGAATTCCAATCCACAAGATTGTAATAAAGAGTATTAATCTTCCTGCAATCATGAAAATATACTACTGTATATAAATAATAAATGTGCTTTTGCAACAGAACATTCACTGACTTCCCTTGTCACTGGAGGGGTTATTTATTTAAGTCTACTACATTTCTTGGTGATCAATAACGGCAGGCCACTTAAACTGACAGTGACCAGTAGAGCCAAATGATCTCCCTGCTCTAAGAGTGGAAGGAAAGATAGTCGAATCCCGCTGGGAGCCATATTTTACGGTACTTCTCATCTCATCATGCTACGTATCCTTCAAGCCCTCCCCCAGTCCCGGAGAGAAAGCAGCGCCATTTATTCTTGTCACATCAAATAAACGCAGACATCAATTAAGGACCCACGGTTGAAGTCCTGACCCGTCTATTACAAAGGGGAGAAGGAGAGAGATGAACAAGGATGCCATCTCTGCATTTTCTCCTCCAGAAGAAAGAAAAGCCAAGTCAATCAAATATAGTTTATGCCAGAAAGGGATGTCCTGTGATAAAATGGAGACTTACATTCTGAAGCATTTTACTCAGGTTCTTCCATACCAAATGATCTCCTACGGTCGTCTTTCTCGACATGGTTTTGTGTATGAACTCTTTGGTACCAAGCAGTGTGGTTCTACACACACACATAGTGTAGACAAAAAGCAAAACTTTAAACATGAGGTTTGTTCTCATGCTACCTTTATGCCAGTGTCACTCAGAAGTGAACACTTTGTAAAAGCAACATCTTTGATGAAGTAATTAATTTATTATTATGTCTTTCTGTATAATAAATTACAAGTTATAACTGCTGGAAATTTAGACTCAGGCTGTCAGAACTGGAAACCAGACCAAGTACGGTTATTAACATAACACAGACATCATTTCGAAATAAACCTGTGACCTGTGTTCTCCACCACCAATCACAGCAACTGTAATGAATCTACGAAACCATAAAATCCCATTGGTGTAGCCTCCAATCTCAGTATGACTTACCACTCAGAACATCAGTATTGCTCCCCCAAAAGTCTGCAGCCTTCGATGGTCTGCTGTAGAACTCATCTCTGTTTGCAGCCAAAATTAGCCTTTGGAGAGAGCAGTCATCTGGTTACTATTCTGATTCGGGCAGCCATTTGTATACATTTGTTTTATATTAAAATATGTGTACCTAACCTAAATATACATTAGTGTTCTTTATACACACACAAGCAGCAATGCTATTACTAGACTGAAAGCTATATTTAAACTGAGTATAAATCAAATGTTACACAACATAATAGTAAGTGTATAATCTTAAAGACTCTCAGTCACACATTATACATACATATATGTATATTAGGGGTGTAACGGTACACAAAAATCTCGGTTCGGTACGTACCTCGGTTTTGAGGTCACGGTTTGGTTCATTTTCGGTACAGTAAGAAAACAAAATGCAAAATATAAATGTGCTAGTTGTTTATTACACACCGTTGTGCTTTCAACAATAGGAACATTAGCCTATACAAAGCTAGAATTCTGCTCAAAAAGTAGCGGGTATTTAAAGAAAGTCCAACAACAATTTGCCTTTCAGACCCTGCGTATTGGTCAGCTTTCTTTCTGAAGGAAAGAAGAAAAAAGAAGTCCTGTGCTAAATAGAAAAGCAATCCCAATGACAAAGATTTTAACATGTATTTTACAAATAAAATGCCTCAATTAATCATTTTTTTCCCTTATGAACAGTTTTCAAAAGCTTTATTGGTGGATTTTCTCAAGTTAAAGCGCCACACAGAAATTAATAAATTTAATTGTGTAAGTAGGATCTGTGTATTATTCTTATTATTTAATTACAGGTGTTTTAGCTCATTTCAATTTATTTTATTTAAATGGGCTATCATTTATTTTATTATGCGTTTATATTTCACAAATGTGATGTAGTATTAATTTATATAGTATATTTTATGTTGTATAACTTAAGTTCCTATGTGAATGTAAACACTATCTATGGAAATCTCTGTCGATTCAAAATGATCAGTGGTCTATCACTGATAAGCTTTTCTTTAAAAAGGGGCCATGGACCATTCAGGTGGTCCTTGAGGGTCCCATGAGGCCCACAGAATCACAACATTAGTGACCGATGAGCCTACAGCAACTGAATGGAGAGCCCGAACAGGACAAATGGTACCAAATGGAAGGCTAGATATACTGTATATCCTTTACCGAATAGTATAGTATATATTTCACCAAGTAATTGTTTTTGGGTTACTATTTTTTTTAATTTTTTTAAACCAATTGAACTCTATTGACCTCCTAGCACTAAACTGCATGGGAGCCCCTAATTAATCTTGGATGACAGGAGCATAGATCTTGCTGAAAAGAAAGAGATCAGCCCCAACTGATGTAATAGAGGTCAGCTTCTGAGCCTTAAAGGCTAATCATGATAGCTTGTTGGTGATGTGCAATGTGAGCCACTGCTGCTGCACCAAACACATTTTAATGATGCCACACACAAGATCAAGTGTTATCAGACCCAGTGGGCAAAATCATATTTGAGCGGGGATGAACACAGAAACTGCCTGCTTCATTGTTGGGAAAGCAAGACCTTTTTCCTCCTATTCAACAAACAGAGAGTAAAATGAGACATTGTCACATCGTAGAATCAACAGTTTCCTAAAATTGAAACACAGATCAATTTACCTCACTTGGTTTAATTTTTTCATTTAAAGTTGTATGTATGAATTGCATTCTTACTTCAGACCAAGCGTTGTTGTTGAGATGAGGAAAACCAGTGTGAACGACCGATGGCTAACCAGTGCAGTAACTATCAATATTTTCTTTTCTTTGTTGCTTGCACTATAATGAGTCAGATTTTAATGTTACCTTTGTAACATTTTAATATGCAGCAGACTGCACACCAATGTGGGTGCATATACTAGCCTATATATAGCACTGCTGTTACTAAATGAGGACACACTATGTTTCACCTTTCCTCCGGTTGATGTCTGAGTCATTGCACAAACACCTCTGATCTGATCTCCTTAGGCAGGGTCAGAATCCCAAAGACAAGGACAGAGATGGACTTTGTCCAGGTGGGACGTTGGCTCTCATCCTTTGGGGGATTTAAATAAAGCCCGGCTCCACATCACACCCTAACTCGTACAGATGGCTCATTGTGCAGTAGTGCACACTCTTGCATGATTCACTAAAAGGTCATATTTACTTTCGACATTAGAGGATAAGAACAGTGCTGTTAATACTTTAGGGTATAATTATGACTGGTCTGTGATTACTTATCATACCAGGATTTAATGATTTGGTAAGGCTGGTGCCAATTGCAAATAAATTACATTGTATACTTAATGACAGGTCAAATCTCAATGTTTCAACTTGTCAAAAACTAACAATACAATAGTATACTTGAGAAATGAATGAGCCAATAAAAGTCTTGTTTACAATATCATATACAAGTATTACAGTGATCCCTCCTTTTTTCGCAGTTAATGGGACCAGAACCGTCCGCGAAAAGTTAAAAACCGCAAAGCAGTGTTTAATTACAGTACCTGAGTGATGCATGCGGGAACGTGACACACCTTCTGGATGTTGTGTAGGCCCAATCACGAGCGAAGAGAGCATATAGCGGAAATAGGATGCTTTAATTGTGAGTAAAAAAGAAGTCAAAATTTCCCCAGAAATGTTGGATGTTTGGAGCAGGCTTTGGGTGCTCTCCAAACGGGTAAAAATGGTGAAAATTACCATTGAAAAGGACCTTGGAGAACCTGGAGGGGGTTGGAGGGGATAGAGTGCTCCATTTTTGGGTTTAAAAAATGGTTAAAAAAAAGTTAAAATTCCCTTGGAGGCTGTGGACGTTTGTAGTAAGCTTTGGGTGCTCTCAAAGTGGGTAAAAACGGAGAAAAGTACCGCTGAAAATGACGCGGAAGTCGTCTTGTTGAAATTATCCAATGAGACTGGAGACAAGATAAAAGGCTGAGCGAGGCCAATTAGCTACTCTAATTTGTTCTATGGTTTGTCAAACAGCATAAAGGAGGCTGCGATGGTTCGCAGCCAATCAGCTCATGGGATAAGGCCACTTTTATTGGCGGTCTATTGGTTGGAGAGGCTGTAATGGTGCTCATTGCTACTCTAACGTGTTAATCTCGCAGCAGGAACCAATCACATGCCTTGTATGAGTGCCAGTGGGTATGCAGAAAGCCCTCTACTCATGTTTGCTTTGGTGCAAAACAATGCCTCCTGTGATGCACTGAATCCGCAAAACGTGGACCGCGAAGTCACAAGGGATCACTGTAATATGTATTTTTTTTTTTTTTTTAATGTTCATGCATGGGCTAAATGCGGTAGTCTACTAGTTTGAGTAGATCAGAAAATGAATGAACAATTCAAATTGTAATCGCCTATATGATTACTAAATCTACCATAATGAAGAGTTACAGAAAACGTTTGTCCTCCGTTATTGCCAACAAAGGGTACATAACAAAGTATTGAGATGAACTTTTGGTATTGACCAAATACTTATTTTCCACCATGATTTGCAAATAAATTCTTTAAAAATCAAACAATGTGATTTTCTGTTTTTTTTTCCACATTCTGTCTCTCATGGTTGATGTTTACCCATGTTGACAATTACAGGCCTCTCTAATATTTTCAAGTGGGAGAACTTGCACAATTAGTGGTTGACTAAATACTTATTTGCCCCACTGTAGCAGCAGTCTCATATGTTACATCACTTAGCGACGGATGAAGTTAGATGTTATAACTGGTGTGTCTGCGATCTTTAAATTGCATACTTCAAATATTTATTCTCTGACCCCTTTATGCTGCCGATATTGATCATGCATGTGAGAGATCTGGTGATATGGTAGCATGGACTGACTGGTTTTTCTGCTGTATATATTTATGTTACTGTATGTGCTGTTGGCTATGTGAATTGAAAAAAGGAAACATTTGTCATTGCAGATCTTCATGTGTGTGCTGTGATTCTCAGCATGGCATGGAATAAAAATCTAAAGCAGAGTATAACTTTAATTTGCATTGAGAATGTTAAAAGTATATGAAATACAATTTACCTGTAGGCATTTTTTGATGCAGGCCGGGGGTCAAATTTTATGAAAATGATACACATGGATGTATAGAGAAATTGGTGACGGGCTTTTAACCTGTCCACTTGCACAATCAAAAAATGGTCATGTCTGCGAAAAAGAAATAATAAAAACAGTTAGGAAGAACTCTTTTTTTGCCACGATGTACAGTGGGGCAAATAAGTATTTAGTCAACCACCAAGTGTGCAAGTTCTCCTACTTGAAAAGATTAGAGAGGCCTGTAATTGTCAACATGGGTAAACCTCAACCATGAGAGACTGAATGTGAAAAGAAAAAAAACTGAAAATCCCATTGTTTGATTTTGAAAGAATTTATTTCCAAATTAGAGTGGAAAATAAGTATTTGGTCACCTACAAACAAGCAAGATTTTTGGCTGTCAAAGAGGTCTAACTTCTTCCAACGAGGTCTAACGAGGCTCCACTCATTACCTGTATTAATGGCACCTGTTTTAACTAATTATCGGTATAAAAGACACCTGTCCACAACCTCACTCAGTCACACTCCAAACTCCACTATGGCCAAGACCAAAGAGCTGCCGAAGGACACCAGAGACAAAATTGTAGACCTGCACCAGGCTGGGAAGACTAATTCTACAATAGGTTAAATGCTTGGTGTAAAGAAATCAACTGTGGGAGCAATTATTAGAAAATGGAAGACACACAAGACTACTGATAATCTCCCTCAATCTTGGGCTCCATGCAAGATCTCACCCCGTGGCGTCAAAATGATAACAAGAACGGTGAGCAAAAATCCCAGAACCACACGGGGGGACCTAGTGAATGACCTACAGAGAGCTGGGACCACAGTAACAAGGGCTGCTATCAGTAACACAATGCGCCGCCAGGGACTCAAATCCTGCACTGCCAGACGTGTCCCCCTGCTGAAGAAAGTACACGTCCAGGCCCGTCTGCAGTTCGCTAGAGAGCATTTGGATGATCCAGAAGAGGACTGGGAGAATGCATTATGGTCAGATGAAACCAAAACAGAACTTTTTGGTAGAAACAAAGGTTCTCTTGTTTGGAGGAAAAAGAATACTGAATTACACCGTACCCACTGTGATGCATGGGGGTGGAAACATCATGCTTTGGGGCTGTTTTTCTGCAAAGGGACCAGGAAGACTGATCCGTGTAAAGGAAAGAATAAATGGGGCCATGTATCGAGAGATTTTGAGTGAAAATCTCCTTCCATTAGCAAGGGCATTGAAGATGACACGTGGCTGGGTCTTTCAGCATGACAATGATCCCAAACACATCCAGGGCAACAAAGGAGTGGCTTCGTAAAAAGCACTTCATGGTCCTGGAGTGGCCTAGCCAGTCTCCAGATCTCAACCCCATAGAAAATCTGTGAAGGGAGTTGAAAGTCCGTGTTGCCCAACGACAGCCCCAAAACATCACTGCTCTAGAGGAGATCTGAATGGAGGAATGGGCCAAAATACCAGCAACAGTGTGTGAAAAGCTTGTGAAGAGTTACAGAAAACGTTTGGCCTCCATTATTGCCAACAACGGGTACATAACAAAGTATTGTGATGAACTTTTGGTATTGACCAAAAACTTATTTTCCACCATGATATGCAAATAAATTCTTTAAAAATCAAACAATGTGATTTTCTGTTGTTTTTTTTTTCTCCACATTCTGTCGCTCATGGTTGAGGTTTACCCATGTTGACAATTACAGGCCTCTCTAATATTTTCAAGTGGGAGAGCTTGCACAATTAGTGGTTGACTAAATACTTATTTGCGCCACTGTATTTAGAATTTTGGTGTACTGTATAGCATTGTGGAGATATTTATTTTCAATTGATTGCTTTAAAAATTGTGTTTACGTTGCAAGATGTCAACAAAAATGCTTGCACGGGGAAAAAAACACATCATGTGGATCTATTCAATTGTTATTTCTTTGTCCCAGCACGCTAAATGCGTGTTTATGTCCACTGCTGAACTTTTCCTGTAGCAAGCGGTACACTGAGTAATGGCATTACCCTACACTGCAAATATAAAGCAATTCAACAACGTGTACGTGGATTACAAATTGAAGATAGATGCCCTTCTTGGTTAAATTAAAGAGCTATCGATGCGTTTAAAATAGAACCGCAATAAGGTTAGCTTTACATGCACTTTTGGTGTCAAGATAATCCAACATAAGAAGAGGTTTCAGTGCTAATAAAAGTTCACTTTTGACCTAAGATACCACACAAGAAATAAATTGCGATAAATTCAATTCATAATTGGCTAATCGTTTATTTTCATTGGTTTTTAATGTTATAACAAACAGCAGGACTAGCTAACGTTAGCAAAACTACATTTTGGAAAATAAAGTACATTTTAGTAGTGATACCGTGTACAAGGGAAGCATCGTAGATCGTTACTCACCTGTTATCTTTACAAGTGCGCACTGGAGCAAAGTTACATTACTATTTACGCTGCTTCTCTATTGCCAAGGTAGTTTAGCGTAGCTAGTTGGTAATCTCGATTTAAATTCTGCTACGTCCCTCTTCTTTTGAGTCGAATGTGACACTGCTTTCCTGCGGTTTGACGTCCAAACCCCGCCAATCTTCTTTATGTAGGTGAATAAAATGAGCGCATCTTCCTCCACGATCCTCCGTTAAATCTGATTGGCTAGTTCAGCACAAGCCATAAAATGAAAATGTACACATCCGCTTCATGTCATTGCCAAAATAAAAGAAAAAATATTGCAGCCATCCAAATTTGCTGCAAAATACTGTATTTTGCAAAACGGTCTATTAATATTTATTTATAAATTGTAATTTAATTGATCGAGTAAGATTAACTTAATTGAATGCAACGTCGAAACATGTCAGGCAAGCACAATGTATGGGGAAAAAAGAGAACATTCTAAAATATACCGAAAACGGTATACACAATGATTTTAATGGATTATTATCATTATTGGACTTGATATATAGTAATGGTCACATACAATATTCTACCCAAATAAAGCCAGGAGTGTGTAATTACATTTAATCCGTTTATGAAGTAACACAATCAATGGGAAAAAAATCTACACTTTTATCCCAACTTGACTTATAAAGGTATGAACTATTTTACTGTTACTAGGGAACGGGCACATCATTTGTTACCTTTTCCATGTGTTTATGTTAAGTCATACATTCAATAAAAAATATTCATTCATTGATTCATCTTCCATTCCGTTTGTCCTCAGAGGTTTATGGGGGTGCTGGAGCCTATCCCAGCTAATTATATGAGCAATAGGCGGGGTACACCCTGAATTGGTTGCCATACCGAGTAATTGTCATATAAGTATTCATAACTGATGAATAGACCTCTCAAGTATGGAATGATTTTTATTTTTATTTTTACTTTTAGGAGCAGTCATAGGTAATTACCCTTCAAGAACCCGCTGTTACTGCATAAAACACAAACGAGTATTCATAAGGTCTAACTCAGGGGTCAGGAACCCGCGGTTCTAGAGCCACATGTGGCTCTTTAGCGCTGTCCTAGAGCCTCCTGGAGCTTTTTCAAAAAATGTTTGAAAATGGAAAAAGATGAAGGAGGGAAATATTTTTTTTTGTTTTAATATGGTTTCTGTTGAACGAAAAACATGACACAAACATTCTTCTAACGCATTAATATTGTAATCAAGTTAAACTTCAGATGGCATCATACAACAGAGTAATCACGTGGCGCGTCATTCTCTATAGGATTCACTGCAGAGAAAATAAACATTTACCATATTTTCAGCACTATAAGGCACATCGGAGTATAAGGTGCACCTTCAATGAATGGCCTATTTCAAAACTGTTTTTGTGTATAGGGCGAACCGCATTATAGGTGCAGTAGTAGTAGTCGTAGTAGTGGTTGGAGTAGCGTTATGCATCCACAAGATGGAGCTGGGCTAAACGGAATGTCATACCATGATTAACTAATATTGATCCATACATAAGGCACATCGGATTATAAGGCGCACTGTCGGCTTTTGAGAAAATTGAGGGCTTTCAGGTGCGTCTTATAGTGCGGAAAATACGGTAATCATGAAGGCTGTATGTGTGGCTAATGTATTCATTTTGATAGTAGGCTAAAATAGCTAATTTGGATACATACAGCATGTGTAGCCTTCGTTATAAAGCTTATATAAGGCTTTCAATTTTTTACGGCTCCAGACATATTTGTTTTTTGCTCCAATTTGGCGCTTTCAATATTTTAGGTTGCCGACCCCTGGTTTAACTGGAATACCACGAACTTAGCAAAATCTTTATATATTTATCTTGTTGGTCATCTTACTTAAAAAACTGATTAGGATACAATATTTTTTTTTTTTTAAACCATCAATTTCTCCAATACTGGAATGGCGATGGGCGGAGACATTGGTCTGTTCTGATGAGAGGGGGTAAAGCCCGCCTTGCCTTTCATACAACGCGACCCCACCGTCGTTAATTAGCAATTATTCACCAAACCTCAACTTTTGAATCGATGGTAGATAATTTTCGTGTGTGCATGCAAGTACTGCGTTAAACCGAAAGCAAGTGAACGCACCAACATTTGAGATTAGTGAGGTTGACAGAAAAGGTCCGCTGCAGCTAAACTGCATACAAAAAGCCACTCTTTCAAGCCACCGGACTACTGCTCATCATCTCGTAGGCTCTTGTCGCGTCCGTAAAGGAGGATGGACTGGACAAACTGAGGTACGAGCAATGTAGCGCATTGCATTGCCGCGCAAATCAATGTTCCTGGTATGGATGTATTGAGCTTGCACCAAGTTGTAGCCTGTATGTGCTTCACAACTCACTTAACGAAGGGGGCGTTGAGAATTGTGAATGCAATCATTGTGAACTGCAATCGGAGAAAGACAACGGTTGAGCTTGATGAACTGTAGTAAGATTTTGTTTGTCATATTGTTTTGCTGCTCTGTTAAGTGAGTTGCTTTGGAGAATCTTGGGTGCATACACTCTAATTACCTCATTTGGAGATGGGGATTCTGTCAGTGGCTTGGCTTGTTCGTCATATCCCGTTAATGATAAAATACCAACCATTTTAAAAATGCTACAAATAAAGTTATTTGCGTATTATAGTAATTATTTTGAAACACAGCTTTTAAGTTGAGGGTGCATGCATTCAATTAACTTAATTGTGCTTGAGCACTCAGTTTACAACCACTTCTCAGTCGAAAGCCACATGGTGTCGCCGTGCATTGCATTGTGGAACGTCAGAAAAATGGTTTAAAAGTTTGGACTTTAAAACAATTTTCTAAAATAATGACTACTCTCGTCTTGGTCTGGACTTGTCTCTGTCTTGATTGTCTTGGCATCTTGAGCACAACACTAGCAATTTACTTGCCATGTTAAATGTTCATGATTGTCACAATCCCGGTAAAATTGTTGACTATAGACCCTACCCACCGACGTCACAAAATCACGTGATGGCTGTATTGTTCCGCCCCCTTGTCCGTCATTTTGTGTCTGTATTATCAATGGTCTCAATTGATCGAGCAATTTATCATGCATTTCATGGAAGACCCGGTGCTTTCGGATGCCGTAAACTCACTGGATGCGTTGCATAAAAGGCGTTATGTGGAAAAGCTTCAGTTTATCCATTCGCCAGATCCATATTTGATGCCTAAATCGATGTTTTTCGACCCGCGGTCTACGCCGTCTTTGCCTGACATCTGCTAGCTATCCTGATATTTACAACTATCTTGTCCACACAAAATCAGCCTATTCTCACGAAAGTTTGAAAAACTTTAAGAGCTTGGAGGCTTATAAATACTTCGTTGCTGGTTGGGTGAAACAGGTCCTCGTCCACGAAAATTCGGCAGGAATCTATTTTGTGCTTGGAAAGGTGAGTTACGAAATTTTCAATTCAAAATCTTTTGTTCTTGCTAACATCCACTGTCAAGTCTAATGTATTTCATGTCATTTGTCAATGGAGCTAGGGCTTTTAATGTTTATATGGTTTAGCGATAGCACTCTCACTACATACATACGTGTATGTTGTCGGCGATTAGCCTAGCAATGATCTTAATTGTGGTTGTCAGCCCAAAACCCTCAAAATATATATTAAATGCATCTTACCAGATATAAAATGACTACTTCATAATCTGTGGTAATCGTTTGGAGCCCAGTTTTCTTGTCGAATTGCAGCAGCCCATCTCGCTCTCCTCTCTGGGGTCTCTCGGAATCCGGTAGAACTTCAAGTCTCTCCGTCTATCTTCTCTGTTATTGCAACCGACCGCCACACATGCCTTCACCATTTTGATTATTAATGTTAACAAGCAGAAAAACACGCCGTAAATAAGAGGAATGTACGTAGCCGTAACAGGTAAACACGATGTGTTGACGGACAATTGGGCGGCACCAGTCAGGAGGACGGAGTTGTGACGTCACATGGGTAGGGTCTATACATGGCAGAAAACCAAAATAGGCTGTATCTTCAGGTTCTCACCTTCTGTCATGATTGGCCCAGTTTAACAGTTAAAATGTCATTTTTGTTGTGGCGCTGATATGACTTGAGGTTAGGTTCAACCAAGACCTCTTACCCTCCATTTTCTAGACCATACTTACTCTTTGTGATTATTTGAAAAATGCTGGCAATTATTACTCACAATCTGTCCTGCATTTTTGACTAGAAGTAGGAACCTCTTGGTACCTCACGATACAAAGCTCATGATAATGATGATCTGACGATATGGCGATACAACGATTATCGATACATTGGTCAGGAAATCATTCTAGGATATTCTACACACTAATAAACAGAAAAACAAGCTTGTACTGTGAATTAGAATGAGTTTATCACTAGTAGACGTCCAATCCATTTGAATTGGGAGGATGGCAGCGAATGAACGAATTCGCTGCCACCCCTCCCACTTTAAACGGATTGAAAGCCTATGGCCGTCAGTGGCAGCCAATGCCAGGCAATTGGGTAATATTGGGCCATTTAAGCTGGTCATTTACCTGTTGATTTTGGGGTATTTTACGGGTCACTTCCTATTTAGAGTTACAGAACATTAAGTTACCTGGGAATCACCCAAATGAATAGGCAGTGTCCTAACGCAACAGGAAATGACCTGTAAATGCTCTGAAATGAACAGCAAGTGACCTGTAAATGCCCTGAAAATCGGACAGAATGACTGTGAACGCTCTGGTTTTGAATGAACGAACGTTCCCAGTCCAAATGGATTGGGCGTCGAGCACCGTCAATGCAGCCTTATACATAACTGAGACACCATTATGGTGGAAGATTTTGGTAGCAACATGTTGGTTCCTTTTTATTCATTTTTTTAGACATTGAAACCTTTTTAAAACGATATCTCGATTCTTGGCAGGAGCATATTAATATCCTTTTGGGATACAAAGTATCATGAGATATCACCATTTCGATATTTTGTCACACCCCTAGTGCTGATATGATTTGAGTTTAGGTGCAACCAAGCCTTCTTACCTTTCATTTTCTAGACCATACTTACTCTTTGTAATTATTTGAAAAATGCTGGCAATTATTACTCACAATCTGTCCTGCAGTTTTGACACAATTTGACATCTAAAGTGTGCTTGCCTCACTGAACTACCAGACTCTTTCAGATCAGAGTGCGACTTCAAACAAGGTGTTTAAACTGTTACGAGGCCATACTTCCATATTATTCCAGTCACGAGTCACAAGTGATTTGGGTGGAATAATGGTATACGTGTTCATGTTTCGACCATAGTACGTCGTCAGAGCCTAGTGTTAGGACACTGCACAAATTTCCAAATGGTACCACGACGAGGATTGCCTGTAAGAGTTATGTCAAGTAGGCCTGCACAATATATCGCTATCGCAGTGTGCGCTTGCGCAATAGTCTCATCGCAGGGCGTGCGATTGCTGTTTTTTTTTTTTTTTTTTAATGTAAACTTTTTTTTGTTTTGTGCATCAATTGTGCAGAGACATGGCTTCCTTGATCCATTTTATATACACCAATTGTCAAAATTCACAGATAAACTTCCTTAGCCTGGATTAAACAGTGTTATATGAATACTAGGGATGTCCTGATCACATATTTTGCGCCCGAGTGACCTGATTTTGAGAATCTGCCAATACCGAGTCCCGATCCAATACCAGAAATTTTGTTTTGACGCTCACGCGGCCGTGAACAGCCTCTCACTAACACAATGAGTTGCTACAATACACTTCAGACTGAGTACCAAGCTTAATGATGATAAACACATTTGTGCCTTTGATCGTAGAGCTACCGAGGAGTCTCGGGCCAGATCAAAGCTACAAACCTGCCAATCATCGTTAACTTGTACCAAGTAACAATTACCAAACGCCAGCTGCATTGGTGACCAAGAAAAACCGTTAGCTCGCACTGCTTAGCAGGAGGGAGGGTGAGAGGCTGTACGAGCATGAAGCAGAAAAACATAAAACCCGATCCTTTTCACCCGATTCAGATCCTCTGAAAAATGGCGCAATCGCCCCGATTTCTTTTCTTCTTCTTCTTCGTCTTCTCAAACAGAGCTGCTCAACTCATCTGGTAAAAATTCTTCTAATTTAATATCGCAATATATGGTAAACTCCCCAAAAGTCGCAATGTTTTTTCCAGTAATGTTCAGCCCTAATATAAAGTGAAATTGACTCATTTCTGCTGTGAACATTTCACTCCAGACGGCTATAAAAATTGTCTATCGTGGCAGACAGGTCGAGTGTTGAGTTTGTTGAAGCCGTGAGCTGTCCCAATGACACACCTCTGTAATGGACAGAAAGCCGTTGATGTTGATCCCAAGACTCGGAGGCCAGGAATGGTGAATTAGTTTTTATTTAAAAAAAAAAAAAAAAAAGTACACCTAAGACCGCAAGCATAACAAAGTACAACTGTCCAACAGAAAATAGAGCACAAAAAATCAAAGCGATCAAAACTAGAATACAACCGTAGGACGGTCGGGAGCATGAAGATGAAAAATGGAGGCAATTGTCAGACACATGATGGAGACAGGCGATAGTGAGCCTCTACTGCACCACAGGTGCGTCTGGATTCAATCGGGATTTTTTTTTTTTTTACTGTTTTGCGACATTTATGTTAGACTGTGCTAGGCAAATAAATTGCCATGCAACTTATCTTCAGCTACCATAGTCCAAATATTAGGCAGTGAGCTACCCATCTTCATCGATCTCAATGATCATGTTGCCTTTCAATATAACCAAGTTCGCAAGCTCCGCTCACTGAAGCTACGTCTACACTCGGACTGATAAATATTTTACGTTGCATTTCGCACACTATATCATAAGTGTAAGGTGCATTTATGACCCCCCCCCCCCCCGCATGGAACTTTTAGCGCAAAAAGGAGCAGCCTCATTGTTACATCATTGTCTGCACGGTTTACCTCTGAACCAGAAATTTATTATTCCCCAGCGGGAATTTTTCGGGGTTACACGCTTTGGAGAGGTTATACAACAACATTTCTTTGTGTGGACTGATGAAGAGGTGTTCTAGTTGAAGTTGTTTGAATTACTATTATCATTTTTTTTAAAGGCTCTACTTGTCACAGTGAATCAAGCTGGCAGTACCATAACAGAGAAACATTCCTGTAACCCCCCCCCCCCCAAATGAGTGAATACTTAAAAAAAAAAAAATTTAAAAAATTTTATTTCTAGAGAGCTTTTCAAGCCACACAAAGGCACTTCACAAGAGGGATGGAATCACAGTACCAACAAAACAATAATTGAAAAAAAAAAAAAAAAAAAAAGATTAAAAGCACGATAAAGAGACGTAAACATATAGCAGAGCGAGGGATCATGGTGGGTAAGAAAGATTGAACAGGTCTGTTTTGAGTCTGGATTTGAAAAGTGAAAGGGTAGATATACTGTGAAGATCGGGGGTAGGGAGTTGCAGAGCTGAGGGGCAGGTGGAGAGTCGGACACGGGGGACTGAAAGGTGGAGGATAATGGAAGAGCGAAGTGGACGGGGTGGATTGTTTAAACAGAGTAGATTGCAAAGGTAAGGAGGGGCCAAGCCATGGAGTGCTTTGAAGGTAATGATGAGGATCTTGTAATTGATTCTTTGTTTGACTGGAAGCCAGTAAAGTTGACGGAGGATGGGGGTGATGTGGTGTGTAGCAGGGGTCCAAGTGATAAGGCGAATTCTGGATTTAAATGCATTTTTATAGTTGAATACCTTGTATTAGTTACGAATACAATCAGAATTTGGTTGAAAAGGATTTAAAAATCATGGAACTTTTTTTTTTATGAACAACTTAATGTCCCAACTGGAATTGGGGTTTGTATATGTGTGTGAATTTCCATTCACTTTGGAAATATTATTTTTAATCACTTTGGAATTGCATCAGGAGACACAGCATTAACTTCCAAATTACTCAAGCTATATTGAGTCTTCTGGTGCCCTAGTAGAAATGGAGGTCCTTTTAAAACAGTATTTTAACCCTTTTGGTATGGGAAGCAGACTATATTTCATCATTTTGTTTGTTGTTGTTCATTATTCCTCTTGTTTATGATTTAAAAAAAAAAATGGTTTAATAGTTATATTTCCAGTACATCTGATATTGGGATTGTTTTTGTTGTTGTTTATATGCTGTACTTTATAATGTTTTTTTGTGACACTTTTGTTTTTTAATTGCTCTTACTCTTGTTTTCCTTAGTTCTTTAGCTGTCTTTTATTCATGTTGGTTTTACTGTGCCTCTAGTGTTTCCACATCAGTGGTGTTCCCTGACAGTTTTATCATAATACTGTCAGTCATATAGTCATACTGCTGTTTGTGTGCACAGGGGCGCAGGCAGGAAAAAGCAGATCCCTTCAGGCCCAACCTCATCAATGCCCCAAATTGAAAATACTGTTTTGCAGAGCTACTGTCAGTCTTGAAGCTTTATAATTATCTTCACTTTCCCTCCACTTCTGGTGCCCTTTTGTGTGTGTCCCTGCATAGCGTTTGTTGACCTTGCTTTTTATTGTTGAAAAGTACTTTGTGATGAAATGTTTAGATGAGATGTATATGCATATACTATATTTGAAAGAAGCCTCCGTTTGAAGGAAGACTTGCGTTAGGAAGGCGACATACAAGATACAGACTGTTTATTGGCTGACAGAGAATTCTTCCCAGCTGCAATGGAAATGGAATATTCAACTTTTAGATTGGTGCTTTGTGTTGATTCATTCTTATAATGTAGTGCAGGTTGATGCGGCACTAATAGTTTTCCTAATTGTCTCGCGTTATATAGGTTGCACTTGCTGTACAACTGTAGTACCAAGCTAATGTATATATTGATGGATGCATGTAGGGCTGCAGCTATAGATTATTTAAGTAATCAGTTGATTAGTTCGAATAATCGAGTAATCATATAACAAACAATTAATGCCTTGCAGAATAAATTTGAGGAGCTGTAACCGTTATGCTTGTAGTAACATTTATTTTGGCTTACTAATATTGCACTTTCAAAAGGGCATGAAATGAGAATATAAAATACAATTCTTTCATTTCAAAGAGCAATAAATGCATTTAAAGCTAAATTAATATACCTGAGCTTAGCCTCAAAGCATTATAAAATATAACAATAATAATTAAATGAGGATTTAAGTGCAATAAAAGAACAATTGGCTAACTTGCAGAGCAGAAGTCCAGTAGCTTAAATGCTACAGCATGCTAAAGTTTTCTTACAAAGCTCATAACAAATCGTTCAAACACATATTTCCACGAAAAGAGTCTAAATATACTTCTAAGCTAAATAACGAATGCATAAAAAAACATTAGCTCCAACAAAAACTTACCTTATGTCGGTCTTAACGGGGAGCAGCTGGATTCAGCCATGTTAAATGAGTTATGTCATATTCACTGTTGCCACTAGAGGGCAGTGTATCCACACAAATCAATAAAACTAAATGCAAACACTTAAAAAAAATTGCCAGTCTAATTAAAGGAATCCTCGAAGCAGCAAAGTTTGATTTGAAGCTTTTTTTCAAATCAAATTACTCAAGTTAATCAGATTTTATCGTTGCAGTACTAGATGCATGTTTATTGATTTTTTTTTTTCTTTTTCTCTTTTTAAAACAGTTCTTGTTTTATGTTTTTTTTTTTTTTTAAACTGGCCTTCTTATGTGGAATTTTCCATGCTTGCGTGGGTTTTCTACGGGTACGGCTTAATTCCACACCTCAATAACGTGCACGGTAGGTTGACTGAATAATCTAAATTCACCATGGTTGTGATTTTGAATGTGAATGGCTTTTTGCCTATGTGCCCTGTGATTGGCTGGCAACTAGTTCAGGGTGTACCCTGCCTCCTGCTTGTAGTTAGCTGGGATAGGCTTCAGCACCCACGCAACCCTCATGAGCATAAGCCGTACAATAAATGAATGAATGAATCTTCATGCAATTATTTTTGCAAAGCCCTCTGCATCACCAAGCACACAGCTAACCTTCCATCCATTCTCTGTAAGGCCCATCCACACTCGGGACACAGGAGTGCTAGGGCTTATCCCAACTGAATTTGGGCAAGAAGCAGGGTACAAATAGACAAACAACCATTGGCACTCACATTTAGATCTATCGACAATTTAGTTTTAAATTAACCTGCCCTGGATTGTTTTTTTTAATGTGGGAGAAGCAGGAGTAGCCCAAGTCAAACTACACATGTTCAGATTTGACCTCTAAGCTGTGTGGCGGACATGCTAACCAGTCTCCCACTGTGCCACAAACTAACAAAATTGGCAAAATGAATGGGAAGGTCGTAATAGAACACAACTCTAGGTGGTTTCCATCAGGTACTTAAATTTGCCCCTGTTCTATTACCCATTAGAACCCATTAGCATCTCCCTTTACAAAAAAAAAAACCTAAGTATTATGCTCCACAACTGTTAATGTTTATTATATTACTGTTATTACTTCCTTATTATAATTTCACATTCAGCGTACCATTTAATTAGCGAGGTTGCACCGGGATCGTTCAGCAGAAGCAGTATTACTGCAGAAATGCTATTATGCTTTGTCATTTCAATTAGATAGCAGATATTTCCCTTGCATGCTTAAGTACTTGTTTCTTTAAGTGTTATTCTAAGGCTTAATGAATATCACACCCATAGTGAAACAAAATATAAATACAACACTTTTATTCCCGTTTTCAACACAGCCACTTTATAGTATTTGTACATCCTCCATTCCAATCGTTCCTTTGGTTATAGTGCACATATGAGGATATTTGTGATTCTAATCACGGACAAGATATATTTTATGCTAAACTAAAGTGACTTTTGATATTGAGCTGTCATGGAATGCAAGTAGGAACCCAGAGTCAATGCGCCTTTGTGGCTCTGACACCTGCAGAGCTCAGCCTCCTGATCCTAAGGTGATTAACATGCACCTCCAAGCTCTCCGGCCCTCCCACTGAACACCCCCTTGGCTGTCCATGCTGGCACTTGGCACTTATTCCACATTGCTCCTATTGCTGAGGAGATAACTCAGGTCTTTGTTTAAGATGGCCAAACGTAGTGAAAATTGAGCTGCTAGTGAAATTAATTTAACAGGGAAAAAAATCAAAGGAATACAATACCTCCAAGTTTGGATGTCCCAGTTTTAAACCAAAATCATCAAACTATTCCACAGAACTTCGACATGAATAGAGTTCACCATACTTACATACATACACACATATATATATTCTAAAAGAAAAAAGATTTCATATGTTTCAGTGCAATGTTTAGTGAGAGATTACTGATTTGTTGGTTCCTGAACATTTTTAGCGTTTTATTCTTGTTGGTAACTACTTTCTTATTTTTGTTCAATCACTATTGTGCTTTTAGGCCTTTTAGCCATCATCAAGCGTGTTTTGTGTAGAATTTTGGTATTCTGTGACCGGTGTGGTATATGCAATCACATGAAAAAATTAAGAACCTTAATAAAAAAAATAAGTAACTAACTACTGAATTAAATTTGCTCTTGTTACTATAACTAAGTATTCTTTTTGTGTAACTTGTTGTGTAACTTTTTGTGTAACAGTTTTTTTATGAACCTGTCCTGTTCAGCTGTTTGACACGGAGAATGGAAGTCTAAGTGCCCGGTTGGTCTGAACAGTTTTAATGTTTCACGTTGCGAGTATGGCATACTCCCATTGTGATCATTCAACATACCTCGTTTATTATGACAAAGCAGCTAACAGGAAGGGGTTATGGGGGAACAGAAGAAAAGAAACACAAGAGAAGAAAGAAAAGAAAAACAAACAAACAACAACAAGAAATACATTGAACGTCTACACTAACTACTAATGTGTCGGTGCTATCATCAGCAAGATGTATTTCCGGTTGACACCATGTGGGGAGCCTGTTGACCAGGGAAAGAGGGGGACGGGGGTGGGGGAGTCTATAAGGTAAGTGGTTGAAAGGGTTAGAGTGTACACAAATCAGCTCTATGATCTGGAACCCAGTAATCGTGTGAATCCCTTGTGAGTGTAAGCCCATTGGTGACCGACCCTACACCGCCCCACCGCCACTCCCGGCACCGGGACCCCCCCATCCGAGCGAGTGATGAGTAATTTTTCTTTTACTAAAGTACGTTTTGTTGGAAATAGTTTACTCAATTACATTTTAAAATGCTTATGTTACAATGTAAAAAACAAAAAAAGAGCGCGAGAAAAAATATATATAGGATTTTGCATCTGTGAGCTTGTACAGAGTGTCCTTCTGAGTGGCTCTGCTAACTGCACCGCCAGACAACGAGAAACTAAGGGTGTGTCAAAAAATCAATTATTCATCGAGATTCGCCACATGACGATTCGATTACGATTGATAAATGTTAAAAAAAACGATGATTTTTCCTTAATAACTTAAAGACCGGTTGCTGCTAGTGGAAAGAAATTCAGGACACGTCTGTCGCCCGGACACCTAATGAGATGCACAAGGTTAAGATGGCTGCAGTGGAAGTTACTGAGCGAGAAATTTACTCCTGTTCAAAAGACTCGAAAATGCATTTGTGTAAGAGACAGGCAAGAACCGGGTTGCGCTTTGGGTCCTCTTCTGTGCGCAAGTTATTTTTTAGACTGAGAGGGGAAGAGCGATAGTTCATTGTCTTTGCCTTTCAGTTGTCCAGCAATAGGTTCAAATCGTGTTGCTCGGAAAATTTCCCTACTGTGTTACTAAGTCATGTGTGCGTCTATATGGGTACTGTATTGTTTAGCCTTCATTCTTGTTGTTTTTGAGATTTTAGCGTAGTAAGTTGTAGTTAGAGCTCAGCGCTATGCTAATTAGCAAATTCACTAATGTGTCGATTTTTGCGTTGTTTGGTGGTGTACCAAAGTTACTCCAGATGCAGAAAGTGTAAAACCAGCATTAAGTGCAGCGGTAACACTACAAACATGCAAAATAGTACAGAAATCTGTAAAAACAAAGTACCGTAATTTCCCGAATATAAGGCGCACCCGTGTATAATGCGCACCCCAAATTTACTTGTAAAATCTAGGGAAAATGATTTTACCCGTTTATAATGCGCACCCTAATTTTAGCACCAATAAATAGAAGAATAGAAGAAAACAGAGCTCGTGTACAGATACAGAAATGTCATTTTACTGACTGGTGAAACACAGCACAAGCATAGCAAATTGGTAATTCAAAACATTACCATAAACTGACAATATTTACGGTAATAATATGATTTGACAAATTCTCCAACTTACCAGAATCTAGGAGAAAACAAAACAGATGTGACTTTTCTTTTAAAGACTGCTGTATAACTTGCTTGTTTCATCATGATGAATTAATGTTTCTTCCATGGATTAATACGGTAAAATGAAAGTGAGAACGTAAGTCGGAAATCCGAGAGAGCTCATCGCTGTCGACACGACAGTAACAATAGGAACTATTGTTATTTGGGTTTGAGTTTCCCGAGGGACCGATATAGTTGACGGACACAGGAAGTGTGTGTGCTTACGTTTGTTACGGTCCGAGTTGCAGAGCTGCAATAAACGTCAATTATATAGTATTCGACAAGGAATACCATAGACCAGCGGTCTCAAACCGACTCCACAAAGGGCCGCAGTGGGTCCTGGTTTTTGTTCCAACAGATCCAGCACAAACAGTTCAACCAATGAGGTTTCTACTAACATAAGCAGCACCTGATTGCAATCAACTGATTACACTTGTAAGAAACCAGATTGGTGAAAAGGTATTTGTCTCGTTTGGTTGGAATGAAATCCAGTACCCCCTGCGGCCCTTTGAGGACCGGTTTGAGACCACTGCCATAGACCCATTAATAGACTTTTTTTGGGGAAAAATCCCCATTTCTTTCAGTAGTCACATGAATAATGAGGTGGCCTGTGAAAATCAACGGGAAACAACTCGGCAAGGACTTTCCAGAGAGTACTCTTTAAAAAATAATGTGGTATTAATAGCTGATTGGACTTTCTTAAACATGTATAATCTGCGTGATATGGTTAGTGCTGATTGGGATAGATAACAGAATCATTAGATAATCTGCAAAATGATTCCATGGTATTGAAACACTCCCTACACTTGTCGCTGCAACAGTGCAGAAAAGCTACGCATCTGTTGGCCCTCTGGGGGCCCCTGCTGGCTGGGGGCCCTAGGCAATTGCCTGGTTTGCCTAATGGGACGCGACACGTCTGGTGATGCATCGATCATTGTTCAATCATCGAATAGTTGCACCCTGAATCGTAATCTAATCGAATCTTTGGGTGCCTAAGATGACACACTCCTACTACAAACCGTATTATGTCAATAAAAGTGTTCTGCATCGCCGGCATATTGGATAGGCTTGCTCATTGTCACAGACATTTTAACATAATAGTTAAAGTACATTACAAGATTAATATAAATGTCTTCAAATAGTGATTGCAACCAGCTTCCAGCTAGTGTATTGGGCATTGGTGAAACGATCCTATGGCTGCTACAGAGGGACACAATTTTCCTAATTAGCATGGCTAACAATTTACATTCCATTGAGAATAGCACTCAAATTATGCAAAATACTGTATATATATAATATGTAGGGGTGTAACGGTACACAAAAATCTCGGTTCGGCACGTACCTCGGTTTTGAGGTCACGGTTCTGTTCATTTTCGGTACAGTAAAAAAACAAAATGCAAAATATAAATGTGCTAGTTGTTTATTACACACTTTTTTGCTTTCAGCAATAGGAACATTAGCCCATACAAAGCTAGAATTCTGCTCAAAAAGTAGCGGGTATTTAAAAATAATCCAACAACAATTTGCCTTTCAGACCCTGCATATTGGTCAGCTTTCTTTCTGAAAGAAAGAGGAAAAAAGAAGTCCTGTGCTAAAGAGAAAAGCAATCCCAATGACAAAGATTTTAACATGTACTTTACAAATGAAATGCCTCAATGAAACATTTTCTTTTCTTATGAACTGTTTTCAAAAGCTTTATTAGTGGATTTTCTCAAGTTAAAGCACCACACAGAAATTGATAAATTTAATTGTGTAAGCAGGATGTATTATTCTTATTATTTAATTACAGGTGTTTTAGCTCATTTCAATTTATTTTACTTAAATGGGCTATTATTTATTTTATTATGTGTTTATATTTTACAAATGTGACGTAGTATTCATTTATATTGTATATTTTATGTTGTATAACTTTAGTTCCTATGTGAATATTAGTTCCTACTTTTTTTGTTGTGGTAGGAGGGCTTTGAATTGAACACGGGGCTGTGTTGGTTATTATTATAGCAGAGAAGACAGCCGTAAATCAAGTTTTTAGTTTGAAAATTGACCGGATCTGCCGTCAAATAATAAACTCTGCCGTTCTTTTCGCGTGTGTCGCGTTGAGTTGCTTCTGGGACGTATCTAACACGCGGCCGCACTGCGACTGGTGTGCCTTGGCTGATTGACTCTAACGCCCGCGTTTCACTGCGTTCTCGCGATGGCCACGTTGTCGCGCCGTTGACGTTTCTGGACTGTCCTACCGTATTAGTCCTCATTATAGTAGAGAAGACAGAGTAAATATAATCTACACAAAGAAACTGTATCCCGATTGACTCACAGCCTCGAAAAGTAAGGGTTATATTTAGGGCTGTCAAACGATTAAAATTTTTAATCGAGTTAATTACAGCTTAAAAATTAATTAATCGTAATTAATCGCAATTAATCGCAATTCAAACTATCTATAAAATATGCCATATTTTTCTGTAAATTATATATATATTCTGTAAAATAAATTGTTGGAATGGAAAGATAAGACACAAGATGGATATATACATTCAACATACGGTACATAAGGACTGTAGTGGGCATTTCACTCTACTGTCATTTAAATCTGTCTATGCTGTCCTCACTCCGAAGCGTCTACTTTTTCCAAAGCTATACAGCCAGGGAACGACGCCTTAATAATTAGACTTCTTCCTTTTTCATCTGATTTATTAATAAAATGGCCTCAAACCATTGTCCTCTTTAGACCGTCGTAAAACTACAAAATAAAAGTACACAAGCATTGCATTAGCAACAACGTTAGCTTAGCACGCGATACAGGTTCACTAAACATAAACAAAAAGCGTCTCATACAAAAAATATAACATTTCGCTTACTAACATAATATCTACATTATTTATAACAACCATACTTACGGACAAATCTTGTCCAAGGATCATATAAGCACAACATTATCAGCCCGAGACGTCGTGCAGCCATTATGAAGAAAGAAAAGAAGAAAATAATAAACCATGTCACAAAGCGACCACAAGAGTTCGCTGTTGGACAGCACAAAATGCCTTGCTGTAAAACTTACCAAAAGGCAGAATACGTTCTGAGCGGGACATGTGCGTTAATTGCGTCAAATATTTTAACGTGATTAATTTAAAAAATTAATTACCGCGCGTTAACGCGATAATTTTGACAGCCCTAGTTATATTACGTCAGAAACTCGTTCGACACGCGTCCGTTCCGAACCGACTACCACGTACCGAAACGGTTCAATACTATTACATGTACCATTACAAAATATGTGCTCATATTATCAGGAGTTGCTAACTTGCTATCATGTGTAGTATGCTTTGTCTTCCCCATTTAACTGAGTAACTATAACTTTTGAGTACATTTTAATGAGCTACTTCTACTTGAGCATATTATATGTACTTTTTCCCACCCCTGGCAGCCATCCCTTGACAAAAAACCGAATGATCGTCAATAAAAAGACATAAAAAGGATGCTCTTTTTTTTCTGGGGCTACTTTGCTACGCCTAGGAGTGGGTGTCTTAAATTTATGCTGGATGCAATGAAATATCAAGATTGTCAAGGTATTTTGAAGTGTCATAGGCTGCACCACTGTCAGAAAGTCTGGTTTCTCTGACAGCATACACCCAATACACACAGCTTCAAATTCCCAAGGATGCTGAGAACAAAACAGTGTTCATAATCTAACACCCCTTTTTACACCATGCTTCAAATGTTGGCTTTGTATGACACACAAAACTTATCAAATATCTGATTTCCCATTCTTCTTCACTCTGTCCCGATATGCACATCTAATTAGAAGGCACACATTGATACAGTATAGTTAGTAGTGTGTTAGGTTTACAGTGTCTTCTGGCTGCAACTTCAGAAACCCTCTTTTTGTGTTGCACATTTTTCATAATGTCCACACTTTCCATCCCCATGCCCATCCCTCCACTCCCAGACCTGGCCTTGTGACACGGGAGGATTAAACAAGCCTCAACATTCTGGTGTGCCTTGATTATGTCCAGGGATAAGAGCTGCTTAATTGTAATCACTGGAGCTGTTCTGTGCAACATAAACATTGGAATACACCACACATTTAATATGCATATTAGGGATGTCCCGATCCAGGTTTTTGCACTTCCAATCCGATACCGATATTGTTTTGCACTTCCGATCCAATACCGATACTGGCCAATACCGATACCGGCCTATCTGAGCATGTATTAAAGTTTAAAGTTATTTAGCCTCCTTACTTAGTTGTCAGACTCATGTTGAAAAGGGTGTTAGTACTCTTGATAACAACTAGCCAGCTGAATTAGGTGAGTTTGAATAACACACGATGTTTGAAACTGACCTGTTTATTCAGTGACAAACACAAAAGATTATAAATAACAAACAGAAATAGCATAGTCAGTCAGTAAAACGTGCAAATAATATTGTAAACTGTCAGTGGAAAATCCCACAAATCCCCCAAGCTATTAGATGCTTTTAATGTTTCGAGCATTAGTTACAAAAATTGTATAAAAAGTAGAGGTGTGCAAAATTTCCGATTTTTAGATTATTCGCGATTCGGCCGTGGGAGATTCGAGAACGATTTACAAACATCCAAATTCCGATTATTGAAATATGCGAAGTAAAGCGGAAGTACACAACACTCAGCGCGCCGCGCGGTCTTCGGGACGGTGCGAGAGTAGCTAAACATCATGCTTCTCATTACCCGGCCCCTCGGGTAATGCCAATGCTCAACTCACGGCTCTAGCTCAACTCATGCAACGAGATAAAAAAACACAACAACATACCTGACTGCTGCCGAAAAGCTGCTCCAAAGTACATCCATATAATGTTACGGTGGATATCATTTATATAGGACTAGATGCAATATAGATGTGGTAGTGTTAGCAGCACATCTACAAAACGCTAGATGCGGGCGTTATAAACGGCCGCCATCTTAAAGCAGTACACTTCCCTGCAAGGCTGTTGTAGCGAACCTTCCAAGCAAACCTAATTAACTTTTTATCTAAAATACTCCTAAATCGGTAAAATATTGACTTGAGTCTATCTTTAAAATAGTTTAAAAACTTTCACATGTCGAAAGTAGACAAACGGGAAATTATGGAATAACGGGAGCAATTTTAACAAATTTAATGGTTGATTCACAACATTAAATTAATTGAATGTAGTTTAAAGCTGCTGATACAGAATGGGGACTGGAGTTTTTTATTTAATGTTATTTTTGTATATTTGTTTACTGCTATATGTTAACTTGATACTGAAATAGTAGTGTGGTTTAGCCTGAGAGTATTTTTGAACAATTTTGGAACTAATGTACAAAACATAAAAAAAATTTAAAAAAAAAAGAGAGAAAAAAAAAGGAGGGGGTTGCATCAATAATCGTTTTATAATCGAATCGGAGCCTCTGAATCGTAATCGAATCGTTAGGTGCCCAAAGATTCCCAGCTCTAATAAAAAGCCTTTCAGGTTTAAATAAACGACTATTTCAGTTTCAAGTTAACATTTTAAAACAGTAAATAAACTACTCAAGTCCCCATTCTGTATCAGCAGCTTTAAATTACATTCAATTAATTTAGTTTTGCGAATCAACTGTTAAAGTTGTTAAAATTGCTCCCGTTATTCCATAATTTCCCTTTGACATGTGAAAGTTTTAAAACTGTTTTGAAGATAGATTCAAGTCAAGATTTTGCCGATTTAGGAGTATTTTAGATAAAAAGTTAATTAGGTTTGCTTGGAAGGTTCACTACAACAGCCTACAAGGGAAGTCTCCTGCTTTAAGATGGCGGCTGTTTACTAACGCACCTAGTTTTCAATGCATGTGTTGCTCACGATGTCGAGTCTGTCATATTGCATCTAGTTCTACATACATATGATATCTATTAGACAAACATGTTTACTCTCGGGACGCAATGCGGTCCATTTCTCATTGCGTCCCGAAGACCTCGCTGTGTAATAGTTTCGCTTTACTTGACATATTTCAATAATTGGAATTTGGATGTTTGTGAATCGTTCTCGAATCTTCCATGGCAGAATCGCTCAAGGATGGAATGACGTCTGGGCATGTTGTACCGTGGTTCTAATGCTGCGTTCCAGAAAAGTGGGATGTCGGACTTTTCCGACCTCCGACTAGGAAAATATCATTGGAACACCACTCAAACTGGGAGGTCCAAGTCGCGAAGTCGGAGAAAAAATAACTACCCCGACTTCCAAGTTGTTTCAATCTGACGTCACTGGACAAAATGGCGCTCAAGAACACGAATGATAACACAATAATGAAGTAAATCAAGTTTTATTTGCGACGCCATGTATTTTTTTCCTCATACAGTGAATTATCTTTGTTGTGCTATGTTTTTATATTGACGATCAGCAAAGGATGTAACTAAAAAAAGGCAGTTTACAGTTTACAAAACCCGGACCGGACAATCGAAAAAAAAGTGGATCGGAAGTCTGGATCGTAATTTTTCCGTGTCGGCCGATCCGATACCGATGCGCATTTTTTTGCCCATTTCGGTGTCCGATCCGATCCAAATATCGGATCGGGACATCTCTAATGCATATATAACAGCACATGTACATAAGAGAGAAAAAAATTCGGTTGTAAGTCTTAAGTGAACTTTAATGGATAGTCCAGGTCCAGGACAGGTTCTCTATTGCTTTTTATCTTGCATTAATGGCTTGTTGTGGGTGGTGAGTACATGTCATCAGTAATGTTTTTTTGGGGGAAAAAAACATTTTCAGAATACCTGACTGTTTTTATGTGAATCTTCAATGTCAAAATTAAATAAATTTTAAAATGTTTATGTGTAATTTTACAGGTCTTCACATATCATTCCCTCGGTCTCATCAAACTGCTCTCTTGAAAGTCTAGCTTGATAGCTGCTGTACATCATATCTAAAGAAGGCTAAAATTGTTGGTTTGATATTTTTTAGTGAACAAGCACATTGACAGAATGTTAGCGACCTTCGAGCGCAATAGGTTGGCCATCTGGCTTTATAGTTGTCAGATGTGGGGTCAGCTCTTAGATGACCTGTCCTTGGTGCAGCACTGAATGCCCTTTGTCCTACTCGTCTTTGCATGTGGATGTTAAAGTAATATAGTGTTAACAAGGTTTTGCTCCATGGCTCCTCATTGATGAAGTGTAATATCGCTATTTACTGTTTATGTATTCAATTTTTCAAAAGAGGATATAATCAGAACAATTTAGGAGTTTGTACTCGTATAGTTTAGTTTATGATATAATGGCATTGAAATGAAAAATAGTCGTTTGTTGTAAATGTTTGGTAGACTCTGTGTGATGGATTGTTGGTTTAATTCATGTCTGTAAGCAACAGAGGTAAAAAGGAAGGTGAATGAAAAAGGTGTCAAGCATATTTGCGTTTTTATCTATAATTCATAATAAAGCAGTTCCCAGGTGTCTAGATATCATACCTATGGCATGCTTTTGTTAAAATACCCCATAGTTACGAATACAAACAAGTGTTACAACACATTTCCTACCTTAGTAAAATAATCTTGTTTTAGGGGCATGTTTGTTGTTCATGCAGTTTGTGAGCGTTCATTTTATGCTCATTCTAAGCTGAGGAAAGCACTGAATTCTACAATATCTCAAGATTTCAACCTACTACTTGAGTATCATCTGCCTGCATTTTTACAACAAATTGTTTGTGTGGAGTCACTTGAGATTAAATTGAGATGAATTAAAACATTAATGATTAGTTAAATGTCACCGACTGCTGACACGGAGCTACACTTAAAAGGGGGGCAGTACAATACCACAGTGAATCTAGAGTGAGGAAACCCTGAAAGGTGCAAAATATATGCTGATATTTATGCACCCAATTTAAGATATGACGTTAAATTTGTTTCTGCATTAATTTTAGCTGTTTATGTAACATAACAGCAGGTATATTTGTGGTTTAAAATGGGAACAGCTGCTATATCAGCTGGAAGGAAAACAACACTTTTGAAGCAATTATAAGTGCGGATGTTTAGTGAATATCACTTGATGAATCTAAATGAGTAAAGCAACGCAAAAGTGGAAAAAAAAAACCCATTTATGTCCACACCTTTTGCTTAGTAGTCAAAAGTCAAATAGCAATGCATGAATGTGACGAAACGTTTACTTTTCGGCCAAGATAATATATGTGGAGGTCATGTGAGCAGACCTCTCAAAGAGGCTGTCAAATACAGACAGGAAAATCTCTTCCTCTCCTCCTTAAGAGCTGGCAATAGATATAAAGGGACACTGTCAGAAAATGAACGTGGCAGAAAAGATGCCAGCGCATTCATCAATGCAGGGCTTTATGTGTGGGAGGCTTTTTGATGTGCTGCTATGGCTCCCACTGCATTGGTCTTCTGTTGTGGTTGAAAGCCAGAAGCTTTGCCCAGCTGGGACACTAAACTATGTTTTATGAAAGCTCTCTTTCCTGCCCATCTTAACATGACCTGCAGAAAAGTGACCTTATGAAGTATGTGTTGAGAATAACAAGTGCAGTGTCTCACAATAAGAAAGCTCTTAAAGAAAATGCCGAGGACACCGATGGTAAATGGTAAATGGTGTTATACTTGTATAGCGCTTTTCTACCTCTCAAGGTACTCAAAGCGCTTTACACTACATTGCCATCTACCTACTGGTGACACAGCACCAGGAGCAATGCGGGGTTCAGTATCTTGCTCAAGGATACTTAGGCGAGTTCATCAGGGTGGAGAATCGAACCCACAACCTCTGGGTTGGGGGACAACTACAACACCACTGAGCCACGCCATCCCCCATGGACACTTGCATAAACATTCTTGACCCATTTATTATTATTACTATTCATCTATTTATCCATTATCCACCATTTAATCCGGTTATTATTTTCAAAATTATGATATTTTGAACGGTAATGTCACTTTCTTTTTAAAGAATGTGGGTATTGTGGCTCTTTCACATCTTTTTTTTTTTTTATCCACTGCTGCTGATTTCCTCGATCCAGCTGTTTAAGTCTGCTACAGTGGTACCTCAACACACGATCGCATCGACAAACGATCCTTTCAACATCCAATGTAAAATTTGACTCGTCATTTATCTCGACATATGAAGACATGCTTGAAAAACGATGATTTATGACAGTGTTGCAATTTCATTGTTTTCCTGTAAGACGGACGCATGGCGGATTTTCTTGTGAGAGAAATCAACATGGGTCCCAAGAAGGTTAGTGCAGGTGGTGGAAAAAGGTGACGCTTACCATTGCAATTTAAGACGGAAATGATAGAAAAATATGAGGGTGTTATGCGTGTGAGTGAACTGGCTCGACATTATGGCCAGTCTCCTCAGCCCTCCGTTCGCCAGTCTCTGTAAGTTAAGGTGGCATTAAAAACGTTTTTTAAAATTTCCGTTTCATTATTATTGTAACATCGGCAAGGAATTCGCTAGCTTGGTCAGGTTTTTAATAGTTTAATATACAACTTGTGCAACACAACATGACTACTGTCCGCCGTGGACGACAGCAACAACAAGAAGAAAAAAATTAACTCTTCCCACTGTTCCACACCCCTCGCTCTCTCGTCAGTCACATGGTGCGCTCAAGAACAGCATGCAAAACACAACCGCCGCATTAGAACCCGATTCATTACATTAATATTGTTATTATTTTTATTATTATTCAGATTTGTTTTTATAATTAATTGTTTTGCTATTTGTAATTATACCAGCAGTATTTAGGTTTTTGGTCTGTGGAACAAATTAATCGAATTATAGTGTACTGTGTTCTTATGGGAAAATCCTGCTTGACATATGACCATTTCGTTTTACAAACCAGATCCTGGAAAAAAAATAATAATTTGCATGTAGAGGTACCACTGTACTTTGTAAACCAGTGCCAAAACAAGAATAAAGAGTAGCAGTCACGTATAGAAATGGAAGACAAGCAGCACAACAGGCAAGAAAGAATGAAGGATGAAGAGCAAGAGAATTTTGAACTAGCAATGTCAATTACTCGTTCCCATGTCCTAATACCTTGCTGAAGATAATTGCCATCGGACGTGGTTCAGGAAACACCACCCACTATCCCACCCTAAGAATTAACCTCCATGTTGGTGTCCCATATAAGAGTTGTATAAAAAATGCAACCTTTTCTCTAGCGTGTTTGCCATTGTCAGTTGTATCTTTGAGGGGACAAGGTCAGGGTCTAATTCCATTCCTAATCTGTCTTTTTATGTCCGTAAGCAGATGTTGCCCAAGATAGTGTCATTTGCACTAATTCAAATTAGCCTCCAATTATCTAAATATTAAGTGTTATTTTACATTATTACAAAGTCGTACTTAAAAATGTCTATTTTTAGATATTTTAAGCTAGAATGGTCAGCACTTCAACTGGCCACAAATAATCTCTTGCCTCAATATAACTGTGTTAATCCGTTGTTTCCTGTCACTCACGCTATATACTACACTGCTCACAAATAAGCCACCCTGGTTGCACCACAGGGATTTAGAAAGTATATTTCAGCACAGCAAAATCAATTGCTGACTGTTTGTAGCCAGCACAGATATCCAAATTTAGTCTGACGCCAATTCCAAATGCCTGATTTTTGCATGTTACTCCTCTTTGGAACTGCTTGCTGCTGCGTTTGCAATCTGCATCCAGCTGTTCGAGACAGGATATGAATATCTCCATCGTTGCATATCAAATTATAACAGAGAACCCACCCCCAAAAGTCTACTGCATATTCTGCTCATACTGAAATTCAGCCAATTGTCAATCACATTTCTCATTAATGAAAAACAGCAACACAATTCTAGTTATATTTGCGTTGGAAAATCACATGTGTTGCTCTCCCCCTCATCTGCACCCCTTTCTGCTCCATCATAATCTGCTCTTATGGGTCTCAGCCCATGGTGTCTTAAACCACTTTGTCTCCAACAGCTGCTGAGGCTGGGTACAGGGTGGTATAGAGAGATTAAAAGCGTCTTTGCAGCCCCCTCAAGGAATCCCACATGCTTCTCTGCCTCTAGCTCCTGTTGTCTTTGATCCAATTCATTTTAGTCCTGCTCCATGCAAGGGGGTTTCTATACATGCTAGGCTATATACGGGCCTGCTGTTGACATTGCTGTTTGCTATTGATTCATTCATCTAAAATAAAATCCTGACCTCTTTTCAGATTCAAATTGCTGGGGAGAACGTGGGTTTGGCGTGCTCTACTGCAAATGTAACAGAAACTAGACTAAAGTCGAATTTTGAGATTGGATTTTCATCATTGTGGCATGCGGATGAGTGGTTAGCATGTCTGCCTACTTGTTCTGAGTTCAGCAGTTCCGTCCCGGGCTTGAGCCTTCCTGTTTGGTATTTGGCCGTTCTCCCTGTGCCTGTGTGGGTTTTCTCCGGGTACTTCGGTTTCATCTCACATCACAAAAACATGCATTGCAGACTGGTTGAACACTCCAAATTGTCCCTAAGTATGAGTCTGTGTGTTTGTGTTTGAATTTTTTTTTTTTTTTCCTCCTTGTACCCTGTGATTGGTTGATAACCAATTAACGGTGTACCCTGCCTACTGCCTATAGTTAGTTGGAATAGGCTGCAGCACCCCAGTAGTGCTCTGATTCATCATAACACCACAGAGTGTATGATGATGCTCAGAGGCGTGTGGAATTTCCGATTCTTAGATTATTCGCGATTCGGCCGTGGAAGATTCGAGAACGATTCACAAATATCCAAATTCCGATTATTGAATTATACCAGATAAAGCGGAAGTAAAACACAGTCAACGCGGTCTTTGGGACGCAATGAGGAATGGACTGAGAGTAAATATCATGTTCAACTCATGCCGCTAGATAAAAAAACAATCATACCTAACTGCGGCTGACAGCCGCTACAAACAACGCCCAGTTGCTAGTTGCTACAAACATACGGCTACATTAGATATCATATACTGTATATGTAGAACTAGATGCAAAATGGCAGACGACGTCAGTGTTAGAACATGTATTATTGAACAGAGATGCGAAATGACAGACTTTCCGGCGTAAGTAAACAGCCGGCATCTTAAAGCAGTAGACCTCTATAGTAGGCTCTGTTGTTGCGAACCTAATTAACTTTTTATCTAAAATACTCCTAAATCGGCAGAATCTTGTCTTGAATCTATCTTTAAATGATGAAATAGTGTTAAAACTTTGACAAAAGTAGACAGAAGGGAAATTATGGAACAACGGGAGCAATTTTAACAACTAACAGTTGATTTACAACATTAAATTAATTGAATGTAGTTTAAAGCTGCTGATACAGAATGGGGACTGGAGTTTTTAATTTACTGTTATTTTTGTATATTTGTTTACTGGTATATGTTAACGTGATACTGATATAGTAGTTTGGTTTAGCCTGAGAGGATTTTGGAACAATTTTGGAACTAATGAACAAAACATAAAAAAAAAAAAGGAGGGGGGTGCATCAATAATCGTTTTATAATCGAATCGGAGCCTCTCAATCGTAATCGTAATCGAATCATTAGGTGCCCAAAGATTCCCAGATCTACTCAGCAATATGTAGCTTTTTTTTCGGGGAAAGGTGCGTGCTGGACCTGCAAATCTTCAACTTTGCTCTCATCCCAGGGCAGACCATTGATAAATAAGAGGAATTAGTCATCTCCACTTTGCTCAATGATGGACTGGACGTGATGGCCAAGCTCAGGGGAATGCCTGTCATCTTAGATTAGTTGTTTGCAATAAAGGCTGTGGTTGCTCATAATGATACACAATCAGCTGAACAACGGTCGGATACATGACCTTGTAGTGTCATGTAAACTGCACTGACCTGTAAAATTCGAGGTATGAAATCAGTTTTCCCTTTGAGAGCCTCCTGAATGGGAAAACATGACTTCCTCGTATCTCAAGATTTGCAGTATACAGCCATCCACAACAATTTCTCTTTATCATGAGGAAACATTATTTATTTAAAATGTGAACCCCCAATCTCTGATCTGAGCCTCCAGAATGTGATGTACTTTCACCATTTTCTTTGCTATTTATTCATTGAAATAAGCATATAGCTGGTACTCATCCATGGAAAAAATATTTTCCAATTTCATACATGTTCTAAGGCTACATAAATATAAATTGTTTGTTGTCAATCTAGATTCTTCTGGGGGATCTCTTTCAAACACGAAGGCTAGGTTCATACTGAAGTTCTTAATGCACAAATCCGATTTTCTTGTGTTTTTTCCGACTCAAATGAGGCATGAACCTGACAATATGAACGAGACAGATCGCATAAAAGTGAACCATTTCAAGTCCGATCTGGGTCACTTTAGTATGTGAAGTCCGATCTGGGCCACACTTTTCCAGAATGTGTCGGCGGTCTGAAGTGTCAAGTCTCCCAAATCGGAATTCATGCAGCAATTACGTCAGCAAAGAGCGAGTGCGGCAGGCAGGAAGGCAGCGATGGCTGTGCATTAGCGTTAGCGCCTAGCTTGAACTCGGCTTTTACGCAGGAGGCAGGCTTGACCACAGTCATTAAAAAATAAAATGAAGAAAAGGATAAGCCTGATAATGCATGGTTTTCTCAATGTGCACCAAATAAGCAATATTTCAGTATTGCTTACATGGTCGAGTCGGGGCAAACTAACGCACACACATAAGGTTTATGTGTGCATGATGCACGCACAGTGCGTGCATGTGTTCTATTAATCCATATAAACTTTGAATATAAGGCTAAACAGGGATTTTGTCTTTTATTTGTGTCGTCTTTTTGGAAATCAAAATATGATAACCCTGGAATGACCGATGAGAGCCTGCATGTATAGTCATTTGTTCTGACGCTTCTGCGCATGCGGGCCAGTTTTCTCAGCGCGTGTCAGACTGCTTATTAGTGCGCATGCGTAATACTTGAACGGGTTCAATTGACAAAGGCAGTCCTAACGGGCACGCCCAAAAAAAAGACCTGCGTTATGAACCTAGCCTAAGTGTATTATGATGTGTGATGTTAAAAACCTTTTACGATGACCGCTACATGTTCAAGCTCATACGTAGTGTACACTGGATTAAATGATTAAATCCATAATCCTCAAAATCTGCCCACTCATATGATTCAGTTAGTAGTACTGTTTTTCTCCTCTTTGGCGCTCTGTAGCAAATAATCAATACTTGGCCTAAGTTGCAATGTGGATACACAGGTACAATTAGGAGAAAAACCCGGTCTCCATTTATTTTTGGTTTTAATTCTTTTATTTATCTGAAAATTATATTTTATAGGTTAGAGACCATTTGCAGTTATAATTTTTTCTGAGCCAAGGTCCATCTTGCATTTGTAGAACCCAATGATGCAGAAATTGGCAGCTCAATTATAGAACCTATTGGGTATATTTTGACTGAATAATCAAATTTCAATTTCTTGACCCGCACCTGCGCCAAGTATGTGAACTGAACCTAACCTGAGATTAAGAAAAACATTTGAGTTTGATTTTAGTAAAGTGCAGAGAACATCTTATTTTGCTATGAATGCAAACCTCACAGAAATAAAATGTTCCTCCAAGGAAATGGTTTGAGTCCAAATTATTTAGATTCATTTTCCCCCATAATGGATTTTAGTATTACAAGACTAGAATGATGTGTGGCAGTACATGCGTATGAGTCATTAAGAACTTCTGCACAAGATTTAGAGTTTAGTAGAGTTACAGTTTGTGAAAAGAGAGTGAATTATATGCCCAGATCACATTGCCTTTTCCGTCCCCTGCTTGGCTATAAGTACGTGCATACACATTTTAAGTTCAATTTAAAATTCAGTAAGATATTCATTCAAATCTGTAGTTATCAAGTTGTCTGTGTTATAGACTTTCTTAACATGACACTTCATTTATTATTGCCATTTGTAATATACCAAGGCTGTCACTAATTGTCAAAAGATTTATCGTTGACTTGATAAAACAAATGCACATACAATCTGTACACCTGTTCACGTGCAAGCCTGTTTGTGCTAGGGGGGTGACAATATTTTGATAAGGGGATATATTGCGATACATTGTAGCCCAAAAGGTTATTGATATGCTCCCACCAAGAATCGATATGTCGTTTTAAAAATGTGTCACTGTTTAAAAAAAAAAAAAAAAAAAAAAAAAAAAAAAACGGTTGCTCCCAAAATCTTCTATTTGAATAGTGTCTACGTGAGCCATTGACTGCGTCGCACGTCTAACGCTGTCAATGGCACTGAAACCAGAGCATTCACTTTTTGGGCATTTACAGGTCACTTTCTGTTTATTTTGAGTCACTTCCTATTCATTTGGGGACATTCTTGAGTAAATTCCTTTTCACTAACCCAAAATCAATAGGAAACGACCTGTAAATGCCCCAAAATCAACAGGAAGTGACCCGTAAATGCCCCACAAGCAAAACAAAGTGACCGAAAATGAACTCATTGCATTGCATTGTTGGCCACTGACAGCCATAGATGTCTAATCTTTTTGATGTTGGAAGGATTTGTTCATTCGCTCCATCCCCCAGTTCAAATTGATTGGATGTCTACTAGTGACGAACTCATTCCAATTCACAGCAGAAGGAAGAAAATAGCTTGTTTTTCTGTTTATTATTTTTTTCCCGAATATCCTGGAATGATTTATTGTACAATGTATCGATAATTGTATCGCCAAAACGTTAGATAATCATTATCGTTATCGCAAAGTGTATCATATCGTGGGGTACTCAGAGGTTCCCACGCCTAGTTTGTACCTTTTCTTTTAATTCTTAATGACTAGCCTTGATAATTAATTTAGTGAAAGTAAGATAAGCTTGTTTTGGCTGCTTTTAGAGTTTGGCCTTTACACTCCCCAGAGGCCATATGGCCATATGTCTTCCTCACTCTGGCCTGGACAGTTGGACTGCTCCCATGAGTTTATAGGAGTGAAACACACAAATAACCCCCTTTAGGAATTTGTAGATACATGCGAGGGACTTATTTTCTGTTTTGGTGGAATAAAAGAAAAGCATACAAAGATTGGCAGTTGTCCACCTTGGAAGATATTTTTTGTATATTACAAATATCCACACCTAACTATTTGGTGGGCTCACTTCTCTTTCCATTATTGGTCCCACTGTGTAACCTCTATTTTCACAGCTCAAAGCCACTTGCTTGTGTCCGGTTTCTGTTGACAAGTCGTTTAACAACGTTGAGCGTGCTCTCCAGTTTGCCCTGTAGCCATCAGTGTGTCCTGTCTGTTAATATCGAGGTCAGGTTAAGCCACTATGCAGCGGTTTCTAGGACACAACACTGCTGGGAAGTTGAAATCAAGCTGAAAGTCCTGTGGGACAGAGTGTAGTTATTTGACACCCGCTAATTCCCCTAAATATGTGCCCTCGCTCACTCCACAATTGTTGTGTAGGCACAAACTCTCTGATGAATTCTTTCTTTTTTATGCCTCTCTATTATACAGACATGCACACTGACACAGCACCAAGCGAGGCGGCCATTCTGAACATTTATCATTTTCTAATGAAGCGCTTGTATATTGTGTAAATGGTCTGAGTGGTATGGCTGGTAAATTGCACCAGAGCAATCCAGTGAGATTAAATTCTGCCTTTTCAAACATAATAAAGCTAATTATCGATTAATACTCAGAGAGTTATTGATTTTGCTATGATTCTTTTGCTTTGTTTGGGTAATTTTCTTTGACGTATAACTTCACTGCATCCGACTAAGAGGTTTTTGTAATGGCTAACGTTTGTTTGGGTACATTATACGGACAAATTATAGTAATTTATACTGATAATGTTTTTATTAGATTGCTTCTCCCGTTCTTTGCAAATCCTGTAGGCATGATTAGTGCAAACAAGTCCACCACCTATGATTTTTTAAAAATATAAATAGCTTCCTGAAGGGCATCACTTCCCACCATTTTATGACCCTGCAAAAGCTTGCCAATCAATCAATGTCATTTATTTGACCTCCTCTATTTTTGAACTATTCTTTGAAACAAGTATTTCGTTCCACTTTCTCATAATCTCACAGACTCCAAGTGTCAAATCATTCTTGCTTTTACTGAGCATTGATTCTTTTCCTTGGGATTTTTCTACAGTCTGCAGATATATATTTTTTTCTGTCAAATGTGAAGACAATCTTTCAACAAAAAAGGTGTCAGAAAAGTTCCAGGACAGCTGTCACAAAGGGTAAACACTTCAAGTCTTGGTGCCTTCAAAGTAATGCAAATGAACACATTTTCCCAGTGTTCTCTTCATTTATTCCTTAACGGATTCTGCTGTGTCAGTTGAGCAGTGAGGTCGCTTCAGCATAAGAATGTTCTTTTCGGCCAGAAATGGTTGGAAGTTATCTCAGGCCTTTGTTGTCACCAAAGACAAACCTAGAGGAGGAACAAGACAAAGCACAGTGACTCCCTGAACAATTTTCCTTTCCCTATAGTGGTTTTGTCTCTGCAGCATAATAGCTTGGGTCTCGGCCTAGGCTAGACCGACAGGTGTAGGAGTCTTGGAAGAGCCTTACTGGAGTTGCTAATTTGGATTAAACCCTTGCACTGATTGGGAGGCACTTTCATTGTGGGCTTAATCTGCAGCACATTTTTAGCCCCCCCCCCCCCCTCACGTGTTTTGGCCTTATTTTCATCTATTAATACAGGTTGGAAATTACATCTTATTTCAACCGATATACACCGGTACCTCGACATACGATCACACGATTCTTGTTGTTTTTGAGATTTTAGCGTAGTTAGTTGTAGCTAGCGCTCAAAGCTATGCTAATTAGAGAATTCACTAACGTGTCGATTTTTGCGTTTTTTGGTTACTTTAGATGCAGAAAGTGTAAAACCAGGATTAAGTGCAGCGTTAACACTACAAACATGCAAAAATAATACAGAAATCTGTAAAAACAAAGTATATTGGTTAAATATACTCTTATTTCTAAAGGCACTTTGTTTGTTTCCAGAAAATGTGGAATTCATTCCACCAGTGTAAATTTTATTGTATTGTTAAGAGAAATAAGTACAGTGGTTCCTCGACATACGATCGCTTCGATAAACGATCTTTTCGACATCCGACGTACAATTTGACTCGCCATTTGTTTCTACATCCGACGGCCTGCTCGAAATACGATTTTTGACAGCGCAGCATTTTCTTTGTTTTGCCGAAAGACGAACGCACGGCTGATTTTAGTGTGAGAGAAATCAACACTGGATCCAAAAATGTTAGCGCAGGTGGAGAAAAAAAAGAAAAGGTGACGCTTACCATTGAAATGAAGATATAAATGACAGCAAAATATAAGCATGGTGTGTGCGTCCATGAACTGGGTCGACAATAGGGCTGTAGAATGACGATCTCGGCCGGGGTTCCTCCTCCGTTCGCCAGTCTTTATTAGTTAAGGTGACAATTCTTATTGTGGTAACATTGCCAAAGAAATCGCCAGCTTCGTCAGGTTTCCAATCATTTATTCCATCAACTTTTGCAACACAACACGCCACTGGTGTTGATGTCAGCATCCAAACAGAAAGTAAAATAGAACCGCGCTCTCTTGCTCACCGTCACGTCAGCCCTGCGGTGCGTTCAGGTAAAGCAAAAAAAGTCTGTCACATTAGAACCCGATTTGTTACATTATTACAGTTATTATTATTATTATTATTATTATTGTTGTTATTATTACTAGAGGTGGGAATCTTGGGGCACCTAATGATTCGATTACGATTCTGAGGCTAAGATTCAATTATAAATCAATTATTGATGTACCCCCTCGCTTTTAATGTTTTGTACATTAGTTCCAATATTGTTCAAAAATTCTCTCAGGCTAAACCAAACTACTATTTCAGTATCAAGTTAACAGTTAAAAACAATAAATAAAATACTCAAGTCCCCATTCTGTATCAGCAGCTTTAAACTACATTCAATTAATTTAATGTTGTGAATCAACCGTTAAAGTTGTTGAAATTGCTCCCGTTATTCCATAATTTGTACTTAATACTTATGTACAGTATGTTGAATGTATATATCCGTCTTGTGTCTTTTCTTTCCATTCCAACTATAATTTACAGAAAAATATGGCATATTTTACAGATAGTTTGAACTGCAATTAATCACGATTAACTTTTAAGCTGTGATTAACTTCATTAAAAATTTTAATCGTTTGACAGCCCTAATTATATTATTATTCTGAGTGTGATTCATTATTTGTTTTGCCCTTAGTAGTTGCTATTTGCAATAGTAACAGCAGTATTTATTAAAGATTTAGTGTAGGTTTTTGGGCTGTGGAACGAATAATGGGATTATAATGTATTGTAATGGGAAAATCCTGCTCGGCACATGACCTTTCGATTTACAAACAAACAAGGGAATTAAAGGGCAACTGAAGAGCTTTCCGGATTTTGGTTTAATTTTACGAATATAAACTTTGGACGAGTTCGTCAAAACAACATTGATGACATTATCAACACATAACTGCAAGGATAATTTGCGTTTAGTTTTTTTGCACTCCGTTAAATGTCCCTTCCCAAACCTGGAAGTGTGACGTAAATTCCCCGACGCAACAGAAGACTATTATCCACAGCTAGCATAGCAGCAACGGCTATATCAGTGATATTTCCACCAAAGGTAACCATTCAGGATCGCTCTTTTGTGACGCTACCGATGGCAAAGGCTCCTAGGAAAGATGATCGACAATTAATCCCTACATGTTTGAACCTGAGGAGTCAGATGACGACAATTTACTTGACACAGCAGATGTCGTCATGACGCCAATTGACAGCTCGACACTTCACAAACGGGAGAGTGAGGGTAAGCCTAAATCCAGCATCGTGATTTTTCTATTTGACAGAATGCGATTACAGTACATGATTGTATATATTTTCCATGCTCTCCACATAGCTAAAACTGGATATTAGGTAATGGGACAGCTCCTACCGATCTAAATATGGTAAAGCTAGCCCAAATGTGGCTAAATAAATGATATGTTTTTGATTTTTAAAAATAAATGACAAAACGATTTTATTTTCCAGGTGTTGCTGTAAACCGTCAAGTAATTACCCTTCCAAGAGTATGCCTGTGTCGTCAGGTGATCCCAGATGTGAGAGCCAAACTTGAGGAGGCTGAAGCACTGACAGGGAAATGAATTACATTAAAAAAATAAAACCATAAATTGTAAACAACATTGACATATTTTGTTGACTGTTTCTGTATTCTCTTGGTATATAACATATTGTAATTACCGTAATTTCCCGAATATAACGCGCACTTTTTCCCCCCAAAATCAACTTGTAAACTCATGGTGCGCATTATAAATGGGTACATGGATGGAGACAGAAATATATATGTATTACATATATATATATAAACCGATTTTTTTTCATTGACACGGCCACGTTGTGTTGAAGAAACGTATGCGGCGACCCGTTGCCAACCATTACGGTACGTGACGTCACCATTTTGTTTCGGTAATACTTCACTCTAATCGGCCGAATGATTTCGTCTGTGTTAAATTCAGCTTTTTTCACTCTTCATAAAGCACAGAATTTAGTTTCTTGAACTCATTTGAGTCGACGTTTATTGCAGCTCCGCAATTCGGACCATAACAAATGTAAGGGCACACACTTCCTGTGTCCGTCAACTATATCGGTCCCTCGGGAAACTCAAACCCAAATAAAAATAGTTCCTTTTGTTACTGTCGTGTTGACAGCGATGAGCTCTCACGGATTTCCGACTTACGTTCTCACTTTCATTTTACCGTATCAATCCATGGAAGAAACATTTATTCATCATGAGGAAACGAGCAAGTTATACAGCAGCCTTTAAAAGAAAAGTCACATCTGTTTTGTTTTCTTCTAGATTCTGGTAAGTTGGAGAAGTTGTCAAATCATATTATTACCGTAAATATTGTCAGTTTACGGTAATGTTTTGAAATACCAATGTGCTATGCTTGTGCTGTGTTTCACCAGTCAGTAAAATGACATCTCTGTATCTGTACACGAGCTCTGTTTTCTTGTATTCTTCTATTTATTGGTGCTAAAATTAGGGTGCGCGTTATAAACGGGTACAATAATTTCCCCTAGATTTTACAAGGAAATTTGGGGTGCGCATTATACACGGATGCGCCTTATATTCGGGAAATTACGGTATATTACATTCTGAAACAATATTCAATAGGCCACAATAATAAATGATACCGGATTTATGTTGAATCAGCATCAGCTTTCGCTGTCAGATTGTGACACAACATGGAAAGCTAAGTTATACCAAGCAAACAATGGCACACATCAAAGAACATACATTTAGTAAGCAACACAAAGTGAGGATAGCAATGGACTTGCGCAACATTGAAAAATGATAATGGCAGTGGGAAATATGTATTTACTCTTTTCTGTAGCAGTGTTTCTTAAGTGTTCTCTATACAAAGATAAATCATTATCATTAAAATATGAAGTTAACTAGATTTTTCTTTAAAAAATGTGTACTGTATATATGACTACTATATGATTTCATGTCATCAAAATTTGCTACATTTATTTCTCCTAAGTCATCGTCATCTGATGTCACAGACGGAAGAAATTCAGCATCTGGCAGGCCTCATAGGATCTCTTCAGTCGTCATCGCTGGACATTGCATCACTTGGGTCATCATATGACTCGACCCACTCTCTCTTGATTTTGGGAAACTGGGTGGCGACTGACTTTCAAAGCTTTTTTTCATCGTGTTGAGGGTTTCTGCTGCTTAATTTTTTATGTTTGGCTTCCTGGAAAGAAAAAAAAAATATCACAGCAGCATGAAAATATTGGATGAATCCTAATTTTAATTTAATAATTTTTAATAATAATTTCTTGGTGATCAAATAATAATGCCCCAGTCAAAGCAGCATCTATTTGATGCTATTGTTCCCTCTTCAAATAGGCAGACCTTGATGTTGATGCTGTAGTACAATAGTCATTGTTTTATTGAGATGTATTTGATACATTAGCCTGGCAGGTGGATTGTTTTATATATAGGCTTTATATTTACCCTGTGACAGGCCAAAAAACAACGAGCCAAGGACCTATTGGTGGTGGGGACATTTGAATTTACATAATACCTATTCATATAGTAATAAAATCACATGAAAAGACTACCTGTCAGCAAACCTATCTACTTATGACAGGGCAACAGCAACAAAAAAAATGTCGCGCTTCAACAAACAGGTAGTAGGAGTCCCCCTCGTTTATCAACAGAAGTGCATCAAATTTTAGAATCAGAAAAGCCAGTAAGGGTCTCTACTTAGGTCTTTGTAAAACCAAGGTTGCATTGTTGTTGGTTTTTAAAGCTGTCGTCGCTGAAATGATGAAAACAATGAGCCGATTGGGGACCTGTATGCATGCTCACAAAAACAGTCCAAACCTTTGCAAGAGAAGTTTTTTTGGACGACTCCTGGAGTCTCGAGTCTTCCTGTGAGCAATTCATCGCTACACATCGAGATGAGAAGACGAATCTCGCGAGTAAAACCCAGAAAATGTTTGCAATATATGGCGAGGATAGCGTCGTGCTATATTTCTGTGTTCAGAGTGGTGGCGAGGCTCCCTGGAAGTTAGGTCATCAGGTAGCGTTCGGCAGGGTGGCGCGTCCCTCGTTGCTATGGTGTTGGACTTTTTGAGACAGCGAATGATGCATTTAATACAATTCAACTGAGTAAAACACTCAAGAGCGAAATCCGAAAAGCTCTTCAGTTGCCCTTTAACTTCGTATGTAAAGGTACCACTGTATTATATATGGACTCAGGTATATTTTCCTTTGTGAACATTAAGACATTTCAGGCCTGGAGGAAATACCACTCTCCTCCCTACCCCTCAATATCTCGACAGTTCATCGTTCAGATGACAGATACAGCTTTAGACTTAAGGCCACTTTCACCAAGGAAACAGTCATCGCTGTATGCCCTTATAGCCCCTCATGTCAAACAAATGGCCTGCAGTCTTGGAAAAGTGATAATGTGGTCAAACACATTACTTTTGCCAGAGCCAAAAGCTTTTCTTTGCCGGATTCTGCATGAACGATGTTTTCTGCTCAGTTTCTGACTTGCTGCCCAGCACATACTGTATATATCACCGTCCCGAATCACCTTCTCATTTATCATTCTTTGCCCTTTTTTTTCTCCCATCATGTGCCTACATTTTGAAGCAAGGTGTACTGTTGTACAGATATCATGAATTTGTTGTTGTCTATAAAATACTGTATCGTATGTACTGTATGTAATTTAGCAGATGAGTATTGAACATTCAGAAGTGGTAAAATATAATTGTCGTCCATCCAACTATTTTATCCTGTTCCAGATGAGAGCGGGACTGGAGAATGTCCCAGCTGGCAAGTGATAGTAAACACTCTGAATTGGCTTCCAGTGATGACGTGACTGGGAACGTATCATATGTTTCACTTTACCCAAGTCAACTATGTAAACCACAAGCTACCAATGGCCCCAGTGCTAACATCATGGGTGACAGTATTTTCTAAAAAAAAAAAACACTGCATTGGATTATATCATTCAGAAAAAAAGCTGTTTTGTATACTAAAATTTTTTTTTTCACTACCACTCACTAGCAGTCTTCCATAACTACAGTATCCAATGAAGTAGCTCTATCCAGTTGGAGGTTTAACCCGTCCTAAGTACCTTAATTTTCGGACTATAAGGCACGCCTGATTATAAGCTACCACCCACTAAATTTGACCCGAAAACGACATTTGTTCATAGATAAACCGCACTGGACTATAAGTCGCAGCTGTCTTCACTGTATTATGGGATATTTACACCAAAATATATTAACCGGTAACAATTTATTTGACAGCAGCAACATAGGACTGTCAAAAGACCAATGAACCACCATGAAGCTCTGAACCAATTAGCTGCAAAGCTTCATGGCTTCAAGAAGCTTCATTTGGCCATCACTGCTCCCTTAGGGGAGACTCAACCTCTGCTGCCACCTGCTGTCAACACTGTTGTTGTCCAGCATGCCTCCTAGCATGCATTGCAGCGCTACAGATGTGGATAAAAATCAATATTCATGTTCTGTGCTAGTTATCAAGTTACTGTTCCAGTTGTTTCATTAATTGCTAGCTATGGTATTTGGTAGCACTTTATTTGACAGTGGCGCCATAAGACTGTCATAAGACAATCATAATTATGACATGACACTGTAATGAGCATTAATGAATGCTTATGACAGATGTCATTTAGTTTCATCTGGAAAATTATCTCACTTTTGAATCGATGTGAAAGATCCAAGCTGGACATAAATGGAGTTATTGACATACCGTATTGGCCTGAATATAAGACGGCCCTGATTATAAGACGACCCCCTCTTTTTCAAGACTCAAGTTTCAAAAAACACTTTTTGAACACCAAATTAATTTTTATACAAAAAAATAATTGCAGTACATCTGAAACAAATGATTATAACAATATATGTGAGAGAAAAAGCATGTTATTTTGCCTCATTCAAATCTTAATATCTGAACATTTAAATATGTAAACTAAAGTGCAATCACATTCGTAAATAAATGGCTTCTGGTTTTTGAAATGTAAATAAACACAATCTATTGTGATAAAACAACAAAATTGCAATAACTGCATTAACCATCAAAGTGAGGTCTAACTAACTGTAGTCTTGAAACAAATCTGAATAAGGAAAAACATTGCAATAAAATAATGCAAACTGGTTAAACTTGAGAGTAGCTGAGATCTGTCATGACAGAACATCGCTTCAATGATATCTGGCGCCATCTAGCGTCGTGAATGGGTATAATAATTAGACCTTGACTATAAGACGACCCCCACTTTTTCAGTCTTATTTCAATGCAAAAAACACAGTCTTATATTCGGGCCAATACAGTAATTTGCCGGATGACACCTAATTAGCATTTATTAGTGACCATGATAGTGTCATGTTATAATTATGACGGTCTTATGATAGTCTTATGATGCCCCTCTCAAATAAAGCGTTACCTATGAACCCAAATAAATCAACAAATAAGCTACACTGGCCTGTAAGCCACAGGATTCAAAATGAGGGAGAAAAGTAGCGGCTTATAGTCCGAAAATGACGGTATGCTGTGGAAATTTTTAGCAAGTGACATCACTTCGTGTCTTGTCTGCAGGTGCTGACCAGACAATATTTGGATCTATGTGAGTGATGGATTGGTGATGGCGTGTGTTTGTCCTCAGTGTTATTATAACTAATACTGACATTGTGCTACTGCAGTCACCGTGCAAGCAAGTTGCTCTGCCACAGTGTTGTGATAGCTGTTCCGCTCTTCTCATAATGGTAGGTCTTTGCCATGGATGAAAGGTTACAGAGAACAGCAGGCAGTGCAAATCTAACTCCCATTCCACTGCCGTAATTCCTACTTTTCTCTTGAGTTTTTAAACCAGTTTTCTGACAATAGGAGAGGAAATTTGCTTTTGCTCTTCTCTACTTGATATGCAAATCAACCTGGAGAGCCTTTTAACCATAATTTGTCTTTATTGTGTTGCTGCAACATATAATTTCTGGACATTTAGAGTGGGGGAAAAAATTACGTCTTTACATTTCAGAAACGGTCTGATTTATTTATTTTTATTTTTTTATAGTACAGTATCTGTAGCCTTTCCTCTTGGATTGTTGCTGTGTCATTTGGCATAACATGCTGTTTGCAATCAGTAAGGACTAGTCGGTGGTCGAATGATTTTTTTTTTGTCTCTTTCAGGGGCAGCATGGTCGTATTATTTCCCAGGTTTTTCACTCATATTTTTTATTGTTATATGTACTGTTTGCAACAAAGGGAGATGAGGACAAAAGAAATACTTTCTTTGAATTATAATGAATTCAAGTGTGCTTAGCTAAGAAAAAGGAAGACTCACTGCTGCCTGCGTTGCGTTTAAAGAGGGGACTGGTGAAAATGAGATGATGCAGTTCATTTAAAAGCATATTGACTCCACCATACATCTTTTGTTTTTTCTTTTGCCACGCCAACATATATTGTATCTAGTGAGTATGTGTGAGAGGGTATTCACACCCATAGAGGGCAGCTGAGCTCTCCACAATTTAGACAAAGCACAAGCATTAGAGTTATGTGGCGTGGCTGGCCTCCTGCCCAGAAATAGTCATGCATGGTATGTTGTTTATAGAGGGACGAAATACAAGTGTATGTTCAGGACTCTCATGTTCCTTCATAATGTTGAGTATCTGCCAAATGAAATGAGTAATTAGTTTATATTTTCCCCTTTTAGTAAGCCAAGCTATTAATCGCTTAATATGCCTCAAAAGACAAAATATAATGAAATACAATACAGAAAATGAATCCAGTCAGCTCCTTGTTTTGAATGTCACTGTTGCATTCAGACTATGGTGTCAAGCCTGGATTTTAGATCTTTTTTTCCCCCGCTCTCTTTCTCTCTGTCTGACCATGTAGTGGAGGCAGAGGAAGCAGAAAAGAGAGAAAGAGCTGCCACGAGGCTTGCAGTAGTTTCTGATAAGGCCGGGCTGACACTCCATTGCAAAGGGCAATAATCAACTGTCAGTTAATTATTATTTTCGATATGAATTGGTCGACAGTGTGTTGTAAGCATTTGTCTGATAGACAATGTCGTTTCTGAGATAATGCAATGAGAAACTACAAGGAACATAGCTTCATATTTAAATCAATTTTGCATGCTTCAAGTCTAAAATTTATGATGAAACATTACCTTAGTATAAAAGATAGCTTGCACAAACTATGTAATGCTTTTGGATTAATTAATTATTTCTAAGATTACTGTGATTAAGATAATCAAAATAGGCTTTAAGTTTTAGGCAGTTTGGCTTAAAAAGAAAATGGCAAAAAATATTTAAAAGGGAAATATTGATTACTTAATTTTCCCCTAATCTCAGTACTGCACATTCCAGCCAAATACAAAGTACTGCAATGAAAATTTGAAAATTTCCACTGTTATTTGCTGCTTCTGAAAATGTATTGTTGTTGTCAGCTATCATTAATTGACTAGCGGTCATAACGGTAAGTGTGCTCCATGTTTCATTCCCTCTTGCCACAATGATCGAGGCAGTTTTTACCGCAGTATTATTTACTGTACTGTACATTATATAGAGATTTTTTTTTTCTTCTTTTAAAAAAAAAAAAAAAAAAAAAGAGGTCAAATTTGTTTCCATCTTCATCTGGTGAAATGGGGCTACATGCATATGAATGAGGCACTAATGGTCAATTTATGGCACAAATGAGGCTCATGTTATAATTACAGCTCTAATTAAGATAAAAGTCCATGATATATAAATACACTACATGGCCTTGAATTTTGCAGACTTAATCATGTTACTTCTCTTAAAGATATATCTTCACTTACACATATTAAATATTCAGATGGTATATACAGCATTGCAATGTGATATTATAACTGAAAGTTTGAAATTATGGCTGAGCGATCTGAACCCCCCCCCATCCCCCCATAATGTACGATTTCCATTCTTTTCACGATTTTATTTAAGCTTGTTTTTTCTTGTTTTTGTTTTTAAATTTAAAAAAAAATCTGCAATGAAAGCGTAATAAACAAGCACCTAATCAAACATTGTATTCACCTATGAAGTAAATATAACCAGTGGTTCCCAAAAAACGGTCTGCAGGCTACTTGACCCAAGCCAAAAGAGAAATAATTATTTCCGTTTTAAACCCAGCACACACGAGGCATAGACTTCATAATGTAATTGATGGGACACGGGGCTGATAAATAGGGGGCCTGCATTGTTGGCAAGGCCGTCAAAGCTGACCGAGTGGAATCACAGACAAAGAGCTTTTGTCGTTGAAAATTCTTGTGAATAAATGCTTAAATCCCTAAATTCTTTATAGATATGGATGTAAAACGGTCTCGATTCTTGGTGAAAAGCAAAAAAAAAAAAAAAACGTGTAGGTCGGCATGTGCCGGTATGAGAGTTTGACAGTACGATAACTTTGGGCAAAAATACAGCGGTTTCACGTTATCACGGTATTGCAATTATAGTTCCAAAATGTGTTATATTGAGATGTATGGGTTAAAAAAAATAAAACATTCCGGGATTTTTATTTTTCGGAACATATTTGCCAGTTGGAACATGAATATAATGTTAGAATAAATAAATAAACAAAAAATAACATATTTTAAATAAAATTAAAATGAATTGATTTATTTTACTTAAATATGTTGAATGTACAGCTCATCTTTAAGTTCACTGTGGCGCCGCCTTACCACAACAAAGAGCTTTTTACGTTGAAATTCTTGTGAATAAGTGCTTACTTCCCTGAATTCTTTATAGATATGGATGTAAAACAGTCTTAATTCTTGGTTAAAAGCAAAAAAAAAAAGTGCAGGTAGCATTTATTTTACGTAAATATTTCTAACTATGATGCCAATGCCTTAGTTGCTAATTTCTCCATTTTTTTCACAACGTTTCAAAATGCATGCATGGTACGAAAAAATATAATAATTACCTTTAATCCTCGAACAAATCACTCCTGAGACAATCCTTCCTGTTTGTATGTGGTACAGCTTTCGTACTTTTTGACCTGAAATCCACCTTTAGTTCGCTTCGTGCATGTTGTTTGTGAAAAGCGCCTCTTGATGTGGGCGGCCCCCTGCTTGAAGGAGTTGCGCAGTGCATGGCCGAGCTGACCCGTCAATAATGATGATGTCTATGCACGAGGCTTCATCAAAGCTTATGTGTGATGATAAGGAGCCATTAGCACACTGTACACATATTACAGAAAAAATGGAAGGCTTGTTTATTCCCCTCAATCTTCCCAAAACCACTTCTTGGCCCCTGACTTAGTTGCTTGGAAATGTATTTAGGGGAATTATCTACGTGGTAGAGGGAACCGGTTCAGCTCCAGTTGCTCAGCTCAGGCATGCACCGGGGATTTACATGGCCTAAGCTAATGAGGAGCTGAAAGACTTGTCTTGAACTAACATTGGTTGAACAGAAACCGGAGTTTTGGGTGAAAATTATGCCAGAGCAGATTGGAAATGCATGATTTAGCCAGGGATTGGTGTTTAAGGCATTTCTGGAAAGGTGGCATTGATGTGGGGAGCATTGGTGGACTTGAGTAACTGACTGTTGACAAAAAGACTGAGGGCTGATTTTATGCAATGGAAGGTTTGTTTATTCAACAGGTAGCTTATAGAGAGCTTAAGACATTTTGCAATTTATCTGAATAGTTGCTTGTTTTCTGTTAGGAGGATTTGAAATTTAGTTTTTCTCAAACTAATTCCCTTCACCCATGGCATTCAGAAAGGTTTCCTGCTCACCACTCCAATTACTTGGCTCTTGCTGCCATTCACGCTGGGTGCGTTTTATTTGGTCTGATCCTTCTGTCACACAGTGTGGAGTTATAGGAGGTAGCTTGACTCCCTAGTGGCAAAGACAGGCAACTCAAAAAGATTGTTAATTTGCAAAATAATAGAATTAAGCATATGTGGTTATCCTTAAGCTACAATGACAGCAAAAGGGAATCAAATATACTGAAAATTGATTGTGAGACTCCAAGAAAGAGCTCATTGGAGAAACGCGGGGAAGAAGGCTGGCTCAATAACAAGCCAGAGGTGAAAATAATGTGTGAGTGGCACGAGAGGTGGAGGAAGTGATTGGCGCAAGAAAGACCACATGCTGCCTAAAGACACCAGGAAGCAAAGTCGAAGGATGATAAATACACAAACGAACAAAATACCTGAAAACAGTCCACTTTCTGGCAACTTCATGAATATAAGTATTATATTTGTTTACATTAGGGTATATTCATTTGATATTTCATTTAATTTTGATTTGTCAGATTTCATTGCAATTGATTTACAAGCCTAAATTGAACTAGGATAGGTTTCGGCTCACCCTGACCATAAGAACAATATATAATTTTCCTCTCATGGTGTCCAAATACCTCCTGGGCACATACTGGTCTATGCTTGTGGACACGAACATTGGGACACAATGCTTGTGTGATTTCTTCTACTAACCAAACCCACTTGTTTGTACAATGGGAAGAAATCAGTGCACACCCCGGAGGTAGTGTTAAATTTTTATTTTTGTACTTCTCAGAGCACATTTCTCACAGCAGTGGTGAAAGATACAATGGTCTTTTTTTTTTTTTTCTTTTTTTAAAGGCGAGGTAATTTTGTAAATTCCTCTCCATTTCTTTCTATTGTTTATTAAAATATACTGCTAATCAGATGATGGCTGGAACTTCTTGCTTTTCACAATTTGAATAGGTGAATATATTCCGAAAATAAAGATCAACTGTAAATTCCTAATAAACCAGAAGGGTAAAACTTGCTTGTTGTTGTTTTAATATCATGCTATTATTTCACTCTTGAGATTTGGATATTTATACCATGCATGACTGTGCCATTTCAAATTATTATTAAAAAAAAAAAAAAAAAATGTAACTTAAAGTTCCATGGAGCTAAGTAGAAACATCTAGGGATGTGCCGATCGCATATTTTTGTACCAGAGTCAGAGTCCCCTGCTTTTGCGAATCTGCCAATACAGAGTCCCGATCAGATACAATTTTTTTTTTTTTTCAATTTTTTTTTTTTTAAAGTCTATCAGATTTAATTTTGTTTTAATTTAAACAAAAGTTCCAAACATGTTACAGTATTCCCTGTTCCGCTTTTTCCGGGAGTGTTGCGGAGTATGAAAACATATATACTGTATTTTTGTTTCTTTTGGCAATGCCATTGTATTTATGGATTATTTGGTTACTTTTTAGCCCTTAAAAAAGTTAAAAAAAAAAAAAAAAAAAAAAAAAAAAAACGATCCTTTTCACCCAAATCTGATCCTGAAAAATGGCTGGATCAGCTCAACCCAACCCAACCCAACCCAACCCAATGAAATCAGTCTTAATTTATATTTTATTTTCAATATATTTTCATCAAGACATTTTTAACTTAGCACTTTATGAGTTGTAATCATGTCTGCCCTGCCTAGTCAAGCTAGGGCATGGGTCGGGAATCGATGGCTCGCGAGCCAGGTCTGGCTCTTTTGACGGCTGCATCTGGCATCGTGGACAAATCTTTTGAAATAAAAATAAATAAATAAATAAAAATAAAAAAGAAAAGGTTTCGTTATACTCCTTTGTGCATTGTGTGAAACGGCGATGGTCACCGGCGACTAGAAAGCCGGTTTGCAGTAATTTTAGTGAGAAAGTGGCAAACATACATGTCGTTGTGTCCATCTTATCTATTTATATATCAATGGCATTGGCAACGCAGATGAGGTAGAGACACTGTTCAAGTGGGGTCGCAGTATTTTGCTGTCGAAAACAGCGGCCGATGTACGTGAAGTAAACTTCCCTCGTTTTTAGTTTTCTTTTCCGCGTTTGCCTTTTGAGAAGATGGTAAAAAGACGAGCAGTATTGTCATTTTCAGCAGGAATGGACAGAGGAATTTGCCTTTGTGAAGAGAGCAGGTTCTGCCGTGTGTCTAATATGCAATGATAGAATTGCATCTATGAAAAGGTCAAAAATAAAATGGCACTTCGACACCCGCCATACTACATTTGCATCAAAATATCCTGCGGGGGAAAACAGGAAGAACGCATGTCAAGCGCCACTATCAAGAGTGCAAGCTAGTCAGCAGCAACTCCGTGTTTGGATCCAACAAGGTGACTGGAATTCGACTAGCTTTGCTGGCGCTTTAGCAATTGTGAGAAACGGAAAGCCATTCACAGATGGGGAGTATGCCAAAGCATTCATGCTTGATGTTGCCAATTAACTTTTTGACGACTTTTCGGATAAAGACAAGATAATTAAACGGATAAAAGACATGCCTCTGTCGGCAAGAACTGTTAATGATCGTACCATCATGATGTCAAATCAAATTGAGTGAAATGCGGCTCCGTTTTTTTTCTCTCGCTTTGGATGAGTCATGAGTCAGTTTATCCCAGTTCAGCGTGATTGCAAGGTTTTGACTATGAAAGGGACAACAAGAGGGGGAGGATTTATTCAAGTCCTTCACAGAGTTCGCTAAAGAAAAAAAAATATACCGATGGATACATTTGTTTCGGTGTGCACTGATGGTGCTCCGTGCGTGGTGGGGAAAATCAGGATTCTTGGCACTTGGTGAACATGAAAAGAGACTCATCCTAAGTTTCTCAACGCCTGCATGAAGCCTAACCCCACCAGGTGTCAACCAGACTACAAATCCATCAGCAAAACCATGCAGCACCACAAGTTGCATTAATGGTAAGAAATACTCATCATTGATTAGCAACAGCATAACCATGTTATTAAAAAGAATTCAGAGACTTATTGTACTTTAAAAGTGTTGAATATTACATGAAATGCACACATTACTTGTATTTTTAGTTTTAAACCTATTGTATGGCTCTCACGGAATTACATTTAAAAATATGTAGTGTTCATGGCTCTCTCAGCCAAAAAGGTTCCCCACCCCTGAGCTAGGGTTTTAAATTAGCAGTTGAGAGAGGAAATAAAGTTTATTGTACATGTATGCATACAGTTTATACCACAATTTGTCGGGTTTAAGGTAATAGTATAATAGTCTCTCAACTGAATTTACATTAAATTCAGAATCTGTTATGCTACACTATTTGGGATTGGCTGGTCTAATCCAAAAATGTGAGTGTCGTGTGTGTGTGTGTCTCTGTCTGTCTGTCTGCCTGTGTGTAAATAGTCTAGGACAATACGATGGATGTTTTAGTGTTTTCGAGTGTTGTTGTGGACTAGATTCCACGCCGCATTAAGTCCGTCTGAATGGGTGTTTAGTGAATACTGCTTAATTCCAGATTTGATAGTAGTGTTGATTCAGCTTTTCCATTTCTCTAATTGTTTTCTTTTATTGAAAGAGCACACTTGGCATACATATGAAATATTTGTTGTGCCAGGACAGGGTTCATTGACTTTCCTTCTCCTTGCCAGATTGGATAAGAGAAGTTATCATGTTATCTGATTACTCAACAACTCTAATGAAAGACTCACACTTACCAAATATTCATGAAACAAGCAGGAGTGTGCCTCAGCACACTGCGGCTGAGGGCTGTGCGTTTATACCCTCTACTGGCTAACTTGTAACCCGCAGGCAGCACAGGCACGAATAAGTCTGCAAATGATTAAGCAGCTGATCCTAAGAAAATCAGGCACCAAGGATTGATAAATACTGCCCCATGCTACATAACTACTATGTTTCAAGACAATCAGTTCAAGAATGACAGAGGATTTGGACATCTAAGTTGGCGTTCACAAAAACAACAACAGCAACTACCTGAGTGTCATGACTTGAAAGGCCTTCGGGCTATTGTATCTTTTGTTTTGGAAGTGATTACTCCACATTATCATTACGGGGATCGCTGGGTGTTAGAAGTGAAAATAGGTAAGAGGCGGAATACACCCTGAAGGTTGTCACCCAATTGTAAAGCTCCGACCAATTTCAGGTCTTTTTATAGCATGATCATTAAATTCTGGTTGTTTTTAACAGGTCATGGAATAAAATTGCTAAAAATCTATTAGCATTATTTGAAGTTTTGCACTAAGTAAATTAAAAAAAAAAATCCTTCAAACTGAATCAGGGCGCACACGTTTTAAAGTAAAAAATGTACCGTATTGGCCCGAATATAAGACGGCCCTGATTATAAGACGACCCCCTCTTTTTCAAGACTCAAGTTTGAAAAAAAGACTTTTTGAACACCAAATTGATTTTTATACAGAAAATAATTACAGTACATCTGGAACAAATGATTATAACAATATATTTGAGAGAAAAAGCATGTTATTTTATTATTATATATTATATTATTTCAAATCTTAATATCTGAACATATAAATATGTAAACTAAAGTGCAATGACATTCGTAAATGAATGGCTTCTGGTTTTTGAAATGTAAATAAACCAATCTATTGTGATAAAACAACAAAATTGCAATAACTGCATTAACCATCAACGTGAAATCTAACTGTAACTGTAGGCTTGAAGCAAATCTGAATAAGGAAAAACATTGCAATAAACTAATGCAAACTGGTTAAACTAGTAGCTGAGATCTGTCATGACAGAACATCGCTTGAATGATATCTGGCGCCACCTAGCGTCTTGAATGGGGAGAGTACCTGAGATCTGTCATAACAGAATATCGCTTCAATGATATCTGGCGTCATCTAGCATCGTGAATGGGTATAATGTCTAGACCGCGAATATAAGACGACCCCCTCTTTTTCAATCTTATTTCAGTGCAAAAAAACACAGTCTTATATTCGGGCCAATGCGGTATGTACCTGTGTTAAACTGATAAAATGATATTTCATCCTCAGAGAGCAATCATAGTAAAAATGCCCGGAACGAAAACCAAGGAATTCCATGGACACTCCCCTTTTATTACCTTTAATAATTTTATTTGCTTTGTGACTCAGTTGAATTCTTTTCTGAAAGAAAAAAAATCTTTCAAATATGGACTTTGGTTGCTATGGCCCAATGTTAATAACATTCCGCAGAATAGAAGCCTGCTGCTATCTGCTTTGAATGGAAGATGAGGTAACAGGATGTATTATAGGTTTTTCCTCCACTCCAGATGGTTAACAACTCCTTTTGAGAATAAAATCTAGAGAGACACCCCCATCCCCCGCAAAAACAACATAAGCACACACACACGTGTACTCCCCTCTATAACTTGATCCCATTTGCAGTGAAGGCGGATTGCTGATTGACCTTCAGCAAGGTCACTCAGAAAGATACTCTTTTCCAGTAAAGGTCTGGTAGCACAGAGGTGTGTCTTGATTACAAGTGGCCAGTTTTAATGATGCAGATGTTATTGTTGGGTACACATAACTATGCATGAATAGAAAATTAAGAGTCATGTCTTTATTTTTTTCCCTTAGCAGGTTTGTGGTAGCATCTGTTAAGTTCGAAGGTTAGCGTCACTCAATTGTTTAGACTGAAATAAGATCAATTTGATCATAGTTAATAAAACTTGTTTACCTTTCATGAGGTAATACAAATCCATTTTAAGGGCATTTTAACGATTGTAATGGGGCATACTCAGAGGTGGCTGGAGTAGCCAAAAAGTTTACTCGAGACTTGCGTTTGTCATCCAAAATTGTACTCAAGTACAAGTAAAAAAAGTCATGGTATTTGGTGAAAAGAATGAATGAATGAATGAATGAAATATTTATTGTCATCATCATCGGTATCAATGACAGTTACAAAAATGTGGGCTAGTTTGGCCAAAGAAAGAGAATCATTGACAGTCACAAAATATGGAATAATTTGCCCGAAAAGACCGATGACAGAATACTAAGGTTATGAGTATCATTGGGGGTAACAGCTTACAAGTTTAGATTTTTTTTTTTTTTTTTTTTTAACTAATATTTTTTTTCTCGGAACAAAGTTATGTATATGCACCGTTATTATTATACCGTACTATAACCTATTACATAACATTAAGCGAAATAAATTATATTTAGTTTTTCAAAATCACTGAATTCCGGTGAGAGAAAAAAATCGACAGAAATGCAGTATAATTCGTCCAAAGAATATGATTGCCCTCTAGTGGTGAAAATAATTCATAGTTTAAATAGTTAAATAGCGAATAGTTCCTATCATCAAATCAAATCACATTAATTTCTATAGCACGTTACAAAAAAAGGTTTTCCGTGGTCAAATGGTGCCAAATAAAAACTGGGAGAGATGTTAAAATCACCGCTTTCGGGTCATGTTAAGGGCAGCGCTCTATGTCAATTTTTAACGGTGCTTTAAAGACGCCACATGATTGAACAGGCCGGTGTGTTAATAGAACGGCAAGCTTGAGTCTGATTAGTATAATGGTATCATGTGATTATGCGGCGTCTCATTGTGGAAACTGGCAGAGCTACTGTTGGCTTCGCTGGAAAAAAAAAGTCAAATGTAATATGCAGAAAAAAGAGGGAAAATCAAACGACTAGTGTAGCGGAGTAAAAATAGCGTTTCATTTTCACAAATCTCAAGTAAAAAATATAGCTTAATAAAACTACTTAGAAGTACATTTTTCTCATAAAGTTAGTCAAGTTAATGTAACGCATTACTACCCACCTCGGAGCATACTTCCTTTTTTTTCTAATATCAAGTACATAATGTACATTATTTTATATGTGCATCTGTATAAATGTACAGTATACAGTATAAACACGTGCATATACGCATTTTAATGTATTATTTACTGTATAACTGTATACAGGATCACATTGCCTACTACTAATTGGGGAAACAAACAAAAAAAAATCCACTGAAGCCATCAACACTGACATCAATACAGCATTTTACCACAAAATGTAAATATGAGGATGTTAAAAAAAACATGAACCCATTAATATAGTTTGGCTTTAAAGGCCACTGGCCAGATTGAATATGTGTCCTTCTTGGCAATCAAGCCGTTTGGGGTAATATAACAAAAGCATTCTAGTGACATCCTGATGGTGGTGCTAAAGGAGAATTCTTGATCCTGTTTTCCAATCCTAATGATTCATATAAACTTGGGTTTGTTCATATGGTAGATGTAGATAGATCAGTCTGACCATCGATTCTCTCAAATGCTCTTCTTAGATTAAAAAAATAAAAATAAAAAAAATACAGAGCAATCTTTCTAGCCTGGCTGTCTGCACCACCATCACTACCTGTGTTCCTATGGAAACAGAATATCCTCTGGCGGTTAAAAATTACAAAAAAAGAAACCTTTTTGCTTTGACGATTTCCCCCACTGCAAATCCCACATCTAAATAATTCCCTGTAACAGCAACAAAAAAAAGTAAACAAAACTCGACAAAATGCTTTTTATTCACAAACAATTGCAAAGAGGCACATTTTTAAATCCCACTTAAATTTGATGTAATAATCAGCATAGTGTAGTGTTTATAAATCTCAATTTAAAAAGAATGCCGAAATATGTTCTTTCATCGTTGCTCGCAAGGCTACCGTTATCCAACTGTGTTTCTGCTTGCCCCCCACCCACCCCCAACCCCCATGTCCCATCTTCACCAAAGTTCTCGGTGTGTGGCAAAATAATATGCAGCAGTGTGTTCAGAGACCTGAACTGAACTCCAGCTGTACCAGTTTGATAGTTTTATTTCCTTTTTCATTCCATGTGGGTTAAACCAGCATTCAGTCTAACAAGAAATTCAATTTAACTACAGCGTGACCAGTGTATTGTGTATTCAACCAGTGTTGTTTTTGTCGAAAATGATGAAAACGAAAATGTTTTGTTGACAAGCAATTTTTTCTTGATGATAACGAGCTAAAAATGTGGCTCGGGAGACTAAAACATAACGAGACGAGTGCCAGTTTTCGTCTGACGAGAAGACGAGACAAATATGTGACATAGTTTCTGTCATGTTCACGATGCGTGACTATTTCATATTGTATGTGGATTACGTCGGCTTTCATCATAGTAGTGTTTGGCACATCTCACTCTGCGCCTCTTCCTCACTCTCCTCATCGGAGTTTAGGATGTTTTTCAAGCTAAGCTGTGCTCCGTCGTGCTTGTTTGGATACACATGGTAAGATTTGTTTTCTTATCTTTGGCAAGAGAGATTATGCATTGTTGCTGTTAGGAGTGGGAACCTCTTGGTACCTCACGATACGATACGATTTGCGATACAAAGCTTACGATAACAATGATCTCACGATATGGCGATACAACGATTATCGTTACATTGGTGAGGAAATCAACCTGAGATATTCTACAAAACGACTAATAAACAGAAAAACAAGCTTCTGTTGTCAATTGGAATGAGTTTACCACTAGTAGACGTCCAATCCATTTGAACTGGGAGGGTGGTCCCTCCCACTTCAAAGGGATTGAACGTCTATGGCCATCAGTGGCTGCCAATGCTAGGCAACGAGGTAATTTTGGGGCATTTCAGATCATTACTTTGTTGATATGGAGTCACTTCCTTGTTGATTTCGAGGCATTTTATGAGTCACTTCCTGTTGATTTTGGGTTACGGAACAGGAAGTGGCCCAGGAAATCCCAAATGAATAGGCAGCGACTCAAACTCAACAGGAAGCGACCTGTAAATTCACTAAAATGAACAGAAATTGACTTGTAAATGGCCTGAAAATCAGAAAGAGTGACTGTGAATTAGAGGTGTGCAAAATTTCCGATTCTTAGATTATTCGCGATTCGGCCGTGAAAGATTCGAGAACGATTCACAAACATCCAAATTCCGATTATTGAAATATGCCAAGTAAAGCGGAAGTATGACACACTCAGCGCGCTGCGCTGTCAATGAGGAACGGAGCGAGAGTAGCTAAACATCATGCTTCTCATTACCCGGCCCCTCGGGTAATGCCAATGCTCAACTCACGGCTCTAGCTCAACTCATGCCACGAGATAAAAAAAAAAAAACAACATACCTGACTGCTGCCGAAAAGCTGCTACAAAGTACATCCACATAATGTTACGGTAGATATCATTTATATAGGACTAGATGCAATATAGATTCGGTAGCGTGAGCAGCACACCTACAAAAAGCTAGATGCAGGCGTTAGTAAACGGCCGCCATCTTAAAGCAGTACACTTCCCTGCAAGGCTGTTGTAGCGAACCTTCCAAGCAAACCTAATTAACTTTTTATCTAAAATACTCCTAAATCGGTAAAATATTGACTTGAATCTATGTTTAAAATAGTTTTAAAACTTTCACATGTCGAAAGTAGACAAAAGGGAAATTATGGAATAACGGGAGCAATTTTAACAACTCTAACGGTTGATTCACAACATTAAATTAATTAATTGTAGTTTAAAGCTGCTGATACAGAATGGGGACTGGAGTTTTTTTATTTACTGTTATTTTAGTATATTTTATTTACTGCTATATGTTAACTTGATACTGAAATAGTAGTTTGGTTTAGCCTGAGAGTATTTTTGAACAATTTTGGAACTAATATACAAAACATTTAAAAAAAAAAAAAAAAAAAAAAAAAAGGAGGGGGGGTGCATCAATAATCGTTTTATAATCGAATCGGAGCCTCTGAATCGTAATCGTAATCGAATCGTTAGGTGGCCAAAGATTCCCAGCTCTACTGTGAATGCTCTGGTTTCGAATGAATGAACGTTCGTTTGACCCTCCCAGTCTAAATAGATTGGGCGTCGAGCGCCATCAATGGCAGCCATAGAGTTAACTGAGACACTATTATAGTTGAAGAGTTTGATAGCAACTTGTTGGTTCCTTTTTTTTTTTTTTTTTTTTTTTTAACATTGTCACCTTTTTATAGGTCTGTACTGAGTGAGCATCACACACTAAATGTAACTCATCGTGTTAGCTTAGTATTTGCGTTAGCATTAGCATCAACTTTAGAAGGGCGAGCATCCTCTTAAATGCTCGGAGGACTTTTTTTTGCCCATACAGTTTGTAGATTCTAGCTAAGTTAAAGTGAAAATAATGTACTGCTTTTCCTACTACTGTAAGTGTATTATCATCAAGAAGTTGTTGTCCTTGTAGATGCTACAATATGTGCTCGTCTCTCTGTGTTCATTCAAAATTGTTGAAAACTAATTTAATTTTGGACTAAACCTTTTGCATTTTATAGACGAAAACATTTGGACTAACTGCCTACTAATACTAAATGAAATTTGTATGAGATTTCGTCAACTAATACTGCACGAAGATGAGCACATTTTTTATGACTATGACTATTGTTTTTAATGACTAGAATATGACTAATAGGCATTTTTGTCCACAAGATGTAGAATAATGCAAAAATTAACAGGGCTGCCAAAAACAACACTGTATTCAACCAAAAAAAGTTAAGTGAGTTCATTCATCGTGTTCCTTCTTCTGTTTTCAAGTCTGACAAATCGTTCGTCATGTTTAATAATGTATCCGTTTCTGACCGCTCCTCTCCAACATGCCTACCAGCTGTGACCAAAAAATTAGGCAAAGGTACAGTATGTAATAGAAGTGGGAACCTGTTGGTACCTCACGATAAGATACGATTTGCGATACACAGCTCATGATAACGATGATCTGACGATATAGCGATACAACGATTTTCAATACATTGGTCAGGAAATCCTTCTAGGATGTTCTAAAAAAAACTAATAAACACAAAAACAAGCTTCTGCTGTAAATTGGAATGAGTTCATCATTAGTAGACGCCCAATCCATTTGAACTACATTTGAACCTCCCACTTCAAACGGATTGAACGTATAAGGCCGTCAGTTGCAGCCTATGCCAGGCAATGAGTAATTTTGGGCCGTTTAAGGTCATTTACCTGTTGATTTTCAGTTGCTTCCCGTTGATTTTGGGGTATTTTATGGGAATAACCCAAATGAATAGGCAGTGACTCAAACTCAACAGGAAATGACCTGAAAATGCCCTAAAATGAAAAGCAAGTGACCTGTAAATGCCCTGAAAATCGGACAGAATGACTGTGAATGCTCTGGTTTTGAATGAACTTTTTCTTTTTTTTTTTTTTTTTTTTTGATTGCCACCTTTTTGAATGAATGAAATATTTTATCGTCATCATCATCGGTATCATTGACAGTTACATAATGTGGGATAGTTTGGCCAAAGAAAGAATCATTGACAGTCTTAAAATATGGAATGATTTGCCCGAAAAGACCGATGACAAAGGAAGATGGGAAAAAGCATATGTTTATTTTTAAAACAATATCTCGATTCTTGACAGGAGCATATCGGTAACCTTTTGGGATCCAAAGTATCACGATATATCACCAATTCGATATTTTGTCACACCCCTAGTATGTAAGCTTTGCTAGAGCTTCTTTAGCTGTCGTCTTTATTGAGTTAATAGGGGTGAGGAATCAAATGTCAGTCGGGGTAAGGCTTCGGATCAGGAACACGCAACTGGTTTCATGCACTCACAGTTGTAAGGATTCAAAACACAGACACAGGAGTTGTATCACAACTGGAGATCAAAAAGATGGGCAATTTTAGCAGGTGTTGAGCAAGCACATCATTTTGGGCGGGAGCTGTCCTCTCTGTGTAAGCCATGCGTGAAAGTCAGCTGGTAGGACAAGGCGGTATTGCATGGCGAAAGCTTGACACGCATCCCTGACCACTCTCACAGCTCTCATGGTTTGCCCATCCCTGGTCTGAACCATTTAAGTCTGGCTTATTAAGCAGAGAGACAAATTGCTTTTTAATCGATCATATTCTCACTAATGCCACTCCATTCCCAACCACTTGTCTCCCCTACATTCCATATATGGTCAGAGACTGGTAGCTAAATATAATTCATAATTCTACTGAGATTAAGTTACATGAGAGTGGCGTACAATACTATTCTCCAAATATTAATGATAATTGTGACAAGGATGCAACAAGGACCAAAATGCTGATGGGTTGACAGTTCCACTGATGCAATAGTGACTTGCAATATATTCTGCCATTTTATTATTATTATTATTATTATTTTAGGCTTGTTATCAACCCACTGGACATGCAGCTAGTAAATCGCAGGTGACAGTCATTCACACACAACTTTGGACAAGTTAAGCCCCTTTCACATATGCCAAAACACTGTTAAAATTCTAGGATTTAAACTGGTAGCCCTTGTATGTGAAAGCAATTTCCCGGGTTGACTGACACGGAGACGATGCTGACATTTCACGGGTCGCGTCTTAGTATAATGTCCGGGAAAGTACCGGGACGAGGCGTATGTGAAAGCAAGCGTTAAATTCCCAGGTCACACCACAATGGCTGATGACATAAATATCATGGCGGGCCGATGGTCACTTCCTCCTTCTTCGCAGTAAGACGAAAAGCGGTAAACAAACATCGCAATTATCAACATAGCATGTTGTAAATAAATTAAACTGAAATCATAACGAAATTAAAGTTGCTACTGGATCGTAGAGCCGGGGAACAGAGTCAATCGACCATCTTTGGAAATATGTGGTTTAACTGTGGAAACAAGGTTGTACCTCAAAGCAAAAAACAACAGAGGGATGGGTTCAAGGGTTTATTAAATACAAGCAAAAATACACGCAATCGCGGGAAAGGGGGAATAACACAATGGGTCCTTGACAGTAGGTCAACGGGGATCAATAATACTAACCTAAGCGGTAGACAGAGAGCTGATAAGACAACAAAACAAATACACTGAAATACCAGCACAACGTAGGGGATTTTAAAACCAGGGTGGCAGAGGTGTTGAATTGCGCCCAGCAAGTTAATAACTCGGCACCCTTCTCTTGGATCGCCTGGGCTTAAATAAAGTCTTGATAAGCTTGAATTGGTTGCAGTTACGACATCGGGAACGCTTCCACAGCTCTGTAAAAAATAGGGGTGTGCCATCTTTGGCACCCCACGATTCGATTCGATTCGATTCGATTACAATTCAGGGGGCTACGATTCGATTCCTGAAGGATGATCACGGTATTGACGATGATCACGGTTATCACGATTATCGATGCATCGTTACTAATTAAAAAAGTAGACAAACAAATTTTTGTCAATTATTTATTTAAAATATCCTAATGATTCAACCGGAACGATAGAAGCATGCCCATACAACAAAAAGCTGCCCTTAAGCTGCTTTTTTATTTATTTATTTTTACAAGAAAGTGCAAAAACTTTAACCATTTTAACGGGAGTACTTATTTTTCTCAACAATACAATAAAATTTACACAGGTGGAATGAATTCCACATTTTCTGGAAACAAAGTGTCTTTAGAAATAAGACTTCTTTTAACCTATATACTTTGTTTTCACAGATTTCTGTACTATTTCGCATGTTTGTTGTGTTGCCGCTGTACTTAATCATGGTTTTACACGTTCTGCATATGAAATACACGTTAGTGAATTAGCTAATTAGCTTAGCGCTCTGCGCGAACTATTACCACCTCAAAAACAACAACAATAAAGGCTAAACAGTACAAGAGGGTTCGTGTACTCACCTCTTATAGACGCACACGGGTCTTAGCAACACACTCAGGACATTTTTCAATTGACATGACTTGAAACTACAGCTGGACATCGGAAAGACTATGAGCAACGAACTATCGCTCTTCCCTTCTCGCTCTAAAAAATAACTGTGCGGTCGCACAGAAGTCTCATACATACTGTACTACCCTATCATACACAAATGTATTTTCCAGTCTTTTGAAAAGGAGTAAATCTCTCGCTCAGTTACAGGCAGCATCCGTTATAATGTTGTGCGTGCGTCCGTTAAAGGTGTCCAGGCGGCAGACGTGTCTTTAATTCTGTTCCGCTACGAGCGGCTGTCATAAAGTTATGTGGGAAAATCATCATTTTATAACCTTTATGAATCGTAATCGAATCATCACGTGTCGAATCGCGATGCATGTAATAATCGTTTTTTTGGAACTCCTCTAGTAAAAAAAAACATGATTTGACCAACATTGTGACAGGAAATGCCAACCAAAAAATGACGTAATGTCCAGATTATAAAATCAAACATTTTAAATACAGTTTTATTGTATGCCCTCAATTGCTTTTTCAGGAACTTGAACTTCATTTACATCATGAAGTACAATATTCTCTGTTGAAATTAAGGATATTGTCTTGAATCCCCAAAACACCATGTTGTCTTTTTAAAAGTATTTGTCCTTTAAAACTTTTGGCTGGTTACCGGCTGACAACCAGTTTCGTTACCCGGGAGCCGGGAGCAGAAGTTTGTGGTAGCTTGACTAATTGTCTCCCTCCTCTTTAGTGTCTTGGACAAGAACACAGAGTTGCTAAAGTATGTTTCCCCTTTTTGCTTCGGAGAATTATCTTGCTTGTGGCGGCTTAAGAAAAAAGTTTACTTAAGTAGTTTGTCAGCTGATAAAGTGGTTCCCAACTTCAGGTCATGTCTTGTTTCCTTTGTGGTCTTCTGGGAATGAACTACTTTGCTGGCTCTTCTTGGGCAGTACTACATCACTGGATATGCTTCTGTGCAGCTCAATGAAGAGGCCTGGCCTTGGAGAAGATAATCACTTTAAGGTTTGGAGTGAGGGGGAAATTATAAATCTTGCAACATATTATTGTGAGGAGAGCCAGACTCTGACACAGTGTCTGGAGATCACTTTATCTCAAATACCTCCCCTGAGCTGTGATTCTCTCTCACTTGGTTCTTTGCCTACCACTATGAAAGGCAGGACTGCATGGATTCAAAAATCCCCAACCCTCTGCTGACTTGCTCTGCTTCATTGCCTGCAATCACGCAGTCCTTGCTTTTATGATTCATCAAGGTGAGAATCAGTGGGCAACGGTGGACTGCCTGACAGCATATTGGCAAGTGAGGTCAAACGACACTTACAAAAGCTCCTTGAATTCCCCATAATTCTCCTGGGAACCATTCAGTCCATTAGACACCTGTCATCCTTGTGGTGGACTACACCTTCTTTGGGGGAGTGAGTTTCCTCCCACTGGTCATAAACATGTAAATTAGGTTAATTGGACACTCCAAATAATAAAACATTGCTTTGCATTCTGTATAGCGAATGATCTCCCTTTATTAATTCGTGTGCTGCCAACAATGTCGTTATTGTGTTTGAGTATTCTATTATCAGTGTCGAACAGGTTCTAGAGGTTTTTTTTTTTTTTTTTTAATACCATGCAACAGGTCCATATTGCATCCGTCGCTGAGTGATAAATACTAGTCTGCAAGGTGAAGTGCAATGAAGAGAGAACCTATCCATCCAAGAGCGCCTCCTCCACTCAAATCAAGGTCATTTGAACTTTAAATCGTTGCCTTTTCAAAATGTCCCCAGTTTAATTAACTCTCTTGAACTTTTGGATGGAAAGCCATTTTATTAGTATGGGAATGCATATTAATTTACTGGCAAAGGGCCAATTATGGTTGACAGTCAATGTGTGTGCAGGCTTTGTGTGGACTAATATGACCTAACCAAGCTTCACCTCTTATAGGAGCTCTCATTGGCTTGCCTTAGACGCCTTTTCTTACTCCCCCCCCCCCCCCCCCCTTTATAATAATTCTAATATCAAATTCAGTTTATCTAAACAATAATCTGAAATCTGGTTCTACATTTTGTAGCTAAAAAGGAATTAATATTCGTCCTGCTTTTATGTCATGCTAATATACATTGCAGATGCTTCTTAAAGCAACACTTTGTAACTTTACAGTTTTAGTCGATTTTAGCCACGCCGGTGGACAAAAGCGGTAGTGTTTTACCTCAAGGAAGACTGGGGACTAGCGCTGCATTTCCCATGAGCACTAGCGCTGCGCTTCCCATGGGGATTAGCGCACATCCACATAGTGTTGTAAAATCAGGACGGTCGCCTGCAGATGGATTAAACATTTCTGTTTCCAGCGGCTGTGTGAAGGATGAAAAGTAATAAGGTAATGAATTCAGTTGTGGCTAAACGATAGCATATGACTGTTAGCAACCGTGTGGCTAACCCCCCTACAGCACCAGAATTTGTCAGCGCTGACGTGTTTTGTTGGTGTGGGGGAGGGCGGGGTACAAGCCAGCCAGGGCCAATGTTTATTCTGTATATCCTGGTAGCTGCCATTTATTTTTCCTCCTCAGACAAACATTTTTGTCTCTGTTGCTCTTCCATCCTTGCAGAATTCACGCGAAAACATTAGCATTGACTTCCGTCTTTATAATGAATGGGTAAAGGGGGAAATGATGTATGCCAAAAAGCAATCAACACATTTATAGTTTCTTTTTTTTTAATGTGTGGCAGGGTTCCTGCCACCCTCCTCAAGGTTAATTAGTGCCGGTACAAGCGATACAGACCCCATCAAGATATAAAAGTGGTGTCATTCAACTACTTGTCAGTTGACGCATGTTTTATAAAGGTTGAAAAGTTACCTAGTGTTGCTTTAATGGAAGAATTTCAAAATGTGTCAGTACCTTCATCTAATCTGAAATCTAAATTAATGCAGTAAAATTGAGAAATGCTGTAAAAGTAACTTACATTGAAATGCAACATACAATATAAGTTTTAGTTTGGCAACTCGGCCATCAGCCATGAAAAGAAATTACAGGTACACGATAATTATTGGTCCGATTACTATCGGTCCGATAATAAGAATTATGACGTCATCCCAATAAATCCAATAACATTTTTAATAGGACCAATAATATACGTACAATATTTATGGCACGGTGTTGGCGGATTGGGATGCGTGCATTTGTTTTCACTCCTATTTTGCCAGTACAACGTATCAGTGACTGTGTGTGGTTTGGGATAGTGGGAGTTTTACAACAAATCAAGCGCTCCCTTTCTGTGACGTAACGCTCAAGCGACGGCAGTACTGTGCAGCACGGCTCGCTAACAAATCAACTAGTAGTGTAGGATTTGTCAGTGGAAAACACTTCACTTGCAATTTGTAACACGCAAAGCCAACGTTCCACGAGGAGGGAAAAAGGTGTCTAGCTACAACACATTTTAATAAGCCACTTAAAAGATCACGATTGATTCGACGGTGTTTTAAAAGAGTACGACGACGCGAGGGCTGCAAATGAAACTGCCACACTCCTTCATACTTTGAACGGCAACCATGCACGGCACATATAGGTTTCACCACGGACATATGGACGTGTAATGTTATTCCTGTCAGCATACTTGGTCTGACGGTGCAGTGGCTGGATAAGGATTTCGCACTCACTCACTGCCGTTTATATGGATTATTATAAGGCAAGCCATTAATGCTTTTTGTTCTACCATATTTGATAATGAGGAATGCGCTTTCACTAAATTTATAACGTTTCAGTGTCAAAGTTATTTACTTTTGGATACTGTGAAGAGTCTTAGTGCTTTTTTTGCTTCAGTTAAATTAATAAACATTTACCTGTAAATATTTCTTTACTTGAATCCTAGCCTAAGTTTTGTTACTGTTCTAGAGGCTTTATTTTTCTATCATTGAGTGATGAACCTTAGTATGGCAACTACCAAATGTTTGCATTCTAAAGTGTTATTTTTAGTTATTTAAGTTATTGAGAGGCCTTTTGATAGGCTTGCTGTCCCATAATTGCCAGGTTAAGTTGTTTCATGGACCAAGACCACAACAGTTTCCTCTCCTATTGCACCAAATGTTTTATCTGATGACAAAGCACAACACCTGTTGGGTTTATGTTTTAGTTCAGTGCTCATTGTTCAGGGAACAGCTCTTCAATGACATTGCCTAATTAATTGTGATTGACTCATATTATATTCATTTGAAAAAATAAATAGTGGTACAAAATTTGATGTCGAGACTGTTCTTGTCTTGTTCTGTTCATTATAATAATGCTCATGTCATCATGAAAAATCTGGTTAGGTCAATGGCAAATGTATGTTGAATCCACAATTTTTTTTAATCTCTAGGGGTTCAAAAACTAAATATACATATATATATCAGTGTTTCCCACCAATGAACGAGACTGTGGCGGGCCGCCACAGTCTCGTTTGCCCCCCCGCCGAGAAGAAAAAAAATAAAATAAAATAAAAAAAATCAGATGCGTCAGTCAGCCGATTACACAGCTGTAGCCCACTCCACTCTAATACTCGCGCGAGTGAGAGCGCGCGCGTCCGTACGTGCACACACACAGACACACGCGCCAACAGGTCGCGCTCATAGACGGGACTAGTGACGGGATCTGTCGTTCACTTGAGTAAACGAATCCATTCCGGTTCGTTCAATAAAAAGATTCGTTCAAACAAATCGTTCAACGAATCGTTCGCCCCCCCCATCTCCCTCCCCGCCCAAACGAATCGTTCGGTTACTGAACGGGAAGTGACGTTGCCGAACGAATCACCAAAGACCGCTTAGCAGTATAACTGAAGGGGAAGTGACATTGCTTGGTCCCTCCCTCTCTTGCACACAGGCACCGCTCGTCGTAGTTTCAGAAATGAGTGACAGGCGGTATCATTCTGCTTCCACAGACAGCCTCGTCTCCCTCCTGCTGCTGCAAAAGCGAGGGAGAACTTCCGCGTCGTCTGTCCTAGTTCTATGGGCTCAAAGTCATGGCTCGTGCTTGCATTTCGATTTAGGACACGGTTAAACATTTTCCTTTTGTGAGGGGAGTAGGGGTCGGGGGCGCACGGACTTTCTTTAGCAGGTTCTTGATCACATATACAATGCTGCTGCTACCAGCCAACGCAGCATGCTTGCTGTCACGAAAATAAAAATACATCGAAAGTTTAATTTCTAAATATGGAACGACCAACACATCATATTTACATCTCGCTCTGTTGTATTTTTGTTTTTTAGTATTAAGATGATCGTATTGAATTTTTGCACTGGTATTAATAAATAAAATAATCCGGTCAGCTCCCCTGTCGTCCCCGCATCTCAGATCGTCAAATGCTGACGAGAAATAATTGTTAGCTCTTTACGATGTCGCCTTTCTGCTCTCATTAATTTGTTAAGAAAAATGTAGACATATTGCGACATCTCCCGTGTCCGCGTGCGTTGTTTTTGGGCGCTTGAGTAGCACATGATGGACGGATTGACATAATTTGTCCAACCAACACCCGACACGCTCTGACACGGAAAAAAAAAACACTCGGAAAAAAATTGACATGTATATACAGTTTCATTGCAAATCAGTATTATGGTGATCATACTAAATATTTTTTTTCTGTGCACATATGAGATAAATATTGCTGCCATGAAACCTCCATATAGTGACAGTTCTCTGCCCGCTTCACTGCCGTCACGCGACCGCAGCTCAGCTTTTGCTTGCCTCGTAGCTACCCGTGTTTTAAATTACTGTAAATTTGATAGTATGTCGTCATAGGTAGTCACGAGTTTGTTGAGAAAAGTACTACTCTAAACCATGCTCGCTAGATTTGTGTGGTGTTTTTGTCTGTTTGAGCAGCATTTGATAGGCTCCACGTTAACAAATATGTGACAAAGTCATTTCCTTTCATTTTCTGATTCGTTCACCGCATAGTCATTACTGGAAAATCAAGTTAGCAGCAAGCTAGGTCAGGAACCGGAGGACCGAGTCACTGAATGGGAAGTGACAAAACTCAGTCTTGCCCCCCTGCCTGCACGCTGGCTGTTTATTGGCCACACGTGGACGTGAGTGACAGACGCCCTGATTCTGTTTCCGCTCCCTCCCCTGCCCGCGATGAGGCTGGCGTCTGATTGGTCGTGGGCGATGTCAGAAGACGCTGCCGCTTGCTCAACGCCCTCCCACGCAGCGAACAAGCACCACCTTCAGAGAACGAATCAGTGCAGATGGTGATTAGTTCGGTCTCGTTCACCCAAACAATTCGTTCAAAAAGAACGAATCGTTCGCGACCGATACAACACTAGAGGGGACTACTAGCCTGGTACACCAGACTCATAGCTGTGCTATGCAGGCATGAAAATCTCTCACCTTTCGGCGAAATTCGCCGTTTTGAAGTCAAAAAGGGCGACCTACGTGAATTGCGTAGATCCGAGGAGAAATTCTTTTTGGGAGGGGGGGGCGGGGTCGGGAGGTTTTATTTATTTAATTATTATTATTATTATTATCATCGTGTGATTAACTTAGTACGTAAACTGAGCACTTAAGAAATTGGTTCTTTAAAAAAGAGACACTTGGACAGTCAGCAAATCCTTCTAGATGCTTCGCTGACAAGAACCAATCATCGGCCCAAGCTGCGTTCCATTATTCCAAACGCGCGCACTCCTTACGTGACATGGAGTGCTCGGAGAGCCTTTGGTTGCATTGCAAAGCTGCGAAAACAAAAAGCAGGCCTTATCCACACCGGGGCAGACCAGAGCGCAGCATACACACTTGCCTGTGTTTGCCAGCAGATTGAATTTGGTGAGTAATGGTTTCAATCGTTTTCACATTTTGCGATATAAAAAAGTTACTGCCATTCGTTGCAGCTTGCGTTGAACACTGCCAGAGCTAGCCAAATCTCCCATGAAAAAAAAATAGCTCCCGTTAAATTGGCGTCAAGCTTGTGTATTTAGCAGTAATATAAACGAAGAAACACACTGTTGAGTCAAATTAAGCGGCATGCTCTCGGATGGGGGGGCGCCTCGCATCGCTCCTGTTGTGCGCCTGAGACGTGTTATTTTCGGCTGAGACTTGAGCTGACGGCCGGTGTCGGCACAACACCGGCCCGACGAGTGGTGGGTATGAGTCCTGCTTCTTAAAGCTTTTCAGAAATACAGGGATCCCTCGTTTTTCGCGGTTAATGGGGACCAGAAGCCGCCGCAATAAGTGAAAACCGCGAAGTAGCGCCCCCCCCCGCCATTTTTTTGTGCGTGTTCAATGCATTTATTCAGATTTTACATTGGAAAAAAGATACATATATATGACATGTTTTTTCACTTTTTTCACCAAAGTATCATTTATAAATGGTTTTCAAGCACTTCAAAATGTAAGAATTATGATAAGTTTTAAACATGTTACTGCCCCACCGAATTATTTTTAAACAAGAATAAATTAGTAAGGAAATGCTTGGCTTTATTAAATGCTTCATAGTGAGTCTACTCAAACCCTCTCAGGCTTTGGTAAACAGTGATTGACACATGTGCAAAGTTTTTCTTTTTATATATATTTTTTTGTTTGAAGCAACTTATTTGATTGAATAATAAAGACACAAATGTCCTAGCCAAAATGTGGCCCAAACGCAAAACAACATTACTTCAATGGAAAAATGTTTCAATCAAGAAAAATAGTTTTCAAATGCTTTTTTTGTCTCAAATTTATTTTTGCAATCAAAAACAATTTTTTTTATTGAAGTGACTTTTGGGGGATTAAAAGTATATACTGTATTTTGATTGAAGCAACTTTGTTTTTTGATCGAATAATAAAAACACAAATCTACCTCCATCGTTATTGAGAGAAAAAGAAATTAAGAAAGCTTTAAAACTAAAAGCCACCGGGGAATCTGTTTTTTTGTTTTTTTAAATATTTATATATCATTACATAGACATGCCTCGTAGGGAAGGGAGATTGAGGGATAAAAAAAGGAGTTAGATGAGGCTGCTAAAGGCAGTGGATACTTCATCAGCTGGGTGAATAGCAGACCTGGTAAGAACAAGTTTGCAATGATAGTCGGGTATTAAATACAATTATAAACACAATTACAATGTTATTTTTCTATAAGATTTTATGTCATTGCTTTATTAATCATTAGGTGCTAGAGTTGTTAAGTATGGATAATAATGAAATAATAGTTTTAAGAAAACTGCTGTTGGTGGCTCAGTGACCATCTGATCTGGTTTGTTCTCAGATGAACAAGTTGAGGAAGGAAGTTTTGATGCAGAGGTTGAAGGAAGAAAAGAGGCAGACTGACTGAGTCACAGCCAGAAAGTGTTGATGACAGTTTTGATTTCTATTCACTGTTGCCCCCTCCCAATTAAAGTATGTCACAGTCGCAGCAAATTATTATCTAAAGCTGGTTAAAATTGAAGTTATGTTATTTTAAGGTGTATTAAATACTTGTTCATGTGCCCCTTTTGATCTACGAGCACCCACCCCTCCACCGGTCTCTGCACGGCCCTGCTGAAACACAGTGTGGGTCGACAGAGCTCAATATTTTGTTGGGGTGTACAGTGTACTGGAACATATTTCCTCCACACCCTTCTCACCTTTTTAACCCCTGACCCATTTTCATGCCTGGCTATGAGAGTATGAGTCTGGCCACCATTAAGCAGAAAAAAATTTCCAGGGCGGAGCCAGCCACAGCAAATAGACAGCGGAGCGGGCCAATCAGCGACGGGCTGACGCGACGTCGGTTAAGCGACAAGAAACTAGCGAGAGACATTTCAACATATTCAACATGGCTAGCGCGAGACAGACTGTTGGTTTTAGTGACTCGATGTGTTTTTGGTCATGTAAAACTAAATTTACCGCGGATTGGAACATATTGCCGCTGAGTCTGGTGTACCAGGCTACGGGACTACTGTCTGCTGCATTCTGCTGCATTTGGCACGATCCGGTGACACTGCATACAGCAATTTATATTACATTTAGTGGTCTCAAAATGCCCTAAAGAGATACACCAGGCTTGAAAATGTACACACACACCCTACCCCGAGGGTCAGAGACCCTCCCACCACAGTCTCCTAAAATCCTGTGGGAAACACTGTATATACATATATATATATATATATATATTTTTTTGTTTGTTTGTTTATTATTGGTTATATATATATCGGTATCAGCTTTGAGGAGCAGGAAGTTATCAGTATCGATTTCAAAAAATGGATACCGTGCACCCCTAAAAGAAATTGTAATATTTTTGATCAGGTGCATCCCAGCAGAAAGAAATCTTGTTTAAGAATTTGAAATTTTTTCTGCTGCAAGCATCAGAATATTTGTCATTGAGAAGTAAGTGTTTAATACTGTATATATTTGTAAGAATGATGAACGATTTGCCCCCACCTTGATTTTTTTCACTTTACACTGATACTTCTCTCTCCATGAGGACGCTAAATCCAATGGTCTGCTTTGCTCGGCTCAAACTGTTAAGCTGCAGCCCCCATCTAATATAAAGACTTATTGCTCAAACTAAGGAGCTTCATTTGCCATTTAAATTTGCCTTACAGCCCAAAACTGATAAGTTTGCAGGCTTCTCCGGCGATCTGACACCTAGGCACACAATCCGTAATTTACGTCCGACACAAAGGAGCTTGGGAGTATTTGAGGTCAAATTTGTCCCAAAATATCTGGCCCTGGGAGTGTGTCATTTTCTGTGTTGAAACATTATTTTCTCCGTTGTCATAGTTCTGAGAAATTCCTCTTTTTAAAATTTAGATTCTTTGAGCAATCATCATCCACATATACAGTACGTAGGTCATTACTAAAAGATTACTATTGCTTTAAAGTGTTTGTTATTGGAAGAGTGATCATCATGACTACAGTCCCTAAAAAGTCTCTAAATAACTACAAATAAGTTTTTGTCCTTTTGATCTGCTTTCTTTTTACCCTAAATTACAATTAGGCCATCATGACAGCTCTTAATTCCCTTTTTTTTCTGTCATTGGCTCCAATATTGCTTATTGCACCTTTCAACTCATTCAATGTCACACTGCCGGAGCGCTTTCAGTATATTGACAAGCCAGCGAATAGCACTCCAATACCTTCATTTACACCAAGATGTGCAGCTCCATTTTTGCAGCATTGTGAATTTGGTTGAGAAAGGAGGGCCAAATAAGTTTGTTGCCATGCAGTCACCTCCAGTTCCCTCTAATTTGCAGTTCTTTTAAGGTGTTCTAGGTTGTAATAATGAAGGCTTTGGGGTTATCTTGTGTAATTTACTACAGTAATGAGTCTAAACACATCACCAACCCCCAAGCAGGAGAAGGAACTTCAAGGAGCTTGGACAATTGTATGCATGACTTAGTCGATATCATTTTGTAGCATTTGGTTTGATAATTTAGGACCCATGCTGATGTTATTACGGTTGCTGTTTGAATGTCTTTTGTGTGTATCTGCGTACTTTCTGTGTGTATACCTATCTTCATTTATATTACAGTGCCGTCAAACAGCTTTAATTCATTTGCATACGTATGTACCTTTGATTGTTTTCCAAAAAGAACACATGCTCAATGATTTAGTCTTCCTCGAGTCATTAAAGTCTAAAATTTCATTTTAAACACTGAATTTTTTGTATTGTACTTTGCACGAAAGAGGATATTGGCATTAAATATCTACTACCATCCAGTTATCTCCTTGGCAGTGCATACAAGTTCATAACAAAAACATTGATATAAATCTGTGAATATAGAATAAATGTGACTGTAAATTTTTGTCCATCTCCAATTCCACCTGTGATTGACTATAAACCGTTCCACGGTTTAGTTTTTTTTTTTCTACCAAAGTCAAAAAAGGGACATGCTACAGCTCCTCCCAACCATGATTAGGACAAGCAGTATAGAAAATAGATTTTATGCGCTATTGTTGTCATTGTTATCCTATCATCAAATGTTGCAGAAACTATACAGTAGGGGTGTGACAAAATATCGAAATGGTGATATATCGTGATACTTTGTATCACAAAAGGTTATCGATATGCTCCTGCCAAGAATCGCAATATCGTTTTAAAAAGGTTTCAATGTCTAACAAAAAAAGTAAATAATAAGGAACCAACAAGTTGCTAGCAAAATCTTCCACCATAATAGTGTCTCAGTGAACTCTGAGGCTGCATTGACGGTGCACGACGCCGAATCCATTTAGACTGGGAACGTTCGTTCATTTGAAACCAGAGCATTCACAGTCATTTGTCCGATTTTCAGGGCATTTACAGGTCGTTTCCTTTTGAGTTTGAGTCACTGCCTATTCATTTGGGTGATTCCCAGGTCACTTCCTGTTCTGTAACTCAAAATAAACAGGAGAAGTGACCCGTAAAATACCCCAAAATCAACAGGAAGTAACTGAAAATCAACTGGTAAATGACCTTAAATAGCCCAAAATTACCTCATTGCCTGGCATTGGCTGCCACTGACCGCCATAGATGTTCAATCCTCATTTGCTGCCACCCACCCAGTTCAAATGGATTGGACGTCTACGAGTGATAAACTCATTCCAATTCACAGCAGAAGCTTGTTTTTCTGTTTATTAGTTGTTTGTAGAATATTCTAGAATGATTTCCTGACCAATGTATCGGTAATCGTTCTATCGCCGTATCGTCAGATCATCGTTATCGTGAGCTTTGTATCGCAAATCGTATCGTATCGTGAGGTACCAAGAGGTTCCCACTTCTACTATACAGCTCCTTTTTAGCCCCCCCAAAAAAACAGTTCCTTTGTAAAACCAAAAAAAAAAAAAAAAAAAAAAAAAAAAAATCCTTAAAAATGAAATTCCCCAAACCTATTTATCAACATTAAACTTGTTTGTTACCATGTTTCCATGGCATTCATCTCCTCATCCCCCCCAACCCCTAAAATCGCGATTTTTTATAGAAAAGGACCCACAGTGGTAGGAAAAAGTATCTAAACCTTTTGGAATTTCTCATATTTCTGCATAAAATCATCATCAAATGTAATCTGATCTTTGTCAAAATCATACAGATGAAAAAAACAGTGTCTACTTTAACTAAAACCACCCAAACATTTATAGGTTTTCATATTTTAATGAGGAAAGTATGAAAACAAAAGAAGAAAGAGGAAAATTAAGTAAGTGAACCATCACATTATATATTCTGTCCCCCCCCCCCCCCCCCCCCCCCCCCCCCTTGGCAGCAATAACTTCAGCCAGACGCTTCCTGTACCTGCAGATCTGTCTGACACATTGATCAGACTAATCTTGGCCCGTTCTTCTGTACAAAATTGCTGTAATTCAGTCAGATTCCTGGGATGTCTGGCATGAATCGCTGTCTTTAGGTCATGCCACAGCATCTCAATGGGGTTGGCCACTCCAGAACGTGTATTTTGCTCTTCTTAAACCATTCTGAAGTTGATTTACTTCTGTGTTATGGACAATTGTCTTGTTGCAGCATCCATCCTCTTTTTAGCTTAAACTGTCTGACAGACGGCCTCAGGTCTACCTGCAAAACATCCTGATAAACTTTTGAATTCATTCTTCCATTAATGATAGCATGTTGTCCAGGCCCTGAGGTAGCAAAACAGCCCTAAATCGTGATGCTCCCTCCACCATGCTTCACAGTGGGGATGAAGGGTTGTGGTTGGTGAGTTGTTCCATTTTTCCTACACACATGACATTGTGTGTTACTCCCAAAAAATTCCTTTGGTTTAATCAGCTCACAACATATTTTGCCAAAACCCCCGTAGAGTGTCCAAGTGCTTTTTGCGAACATTAAACGAGCAACAATGTGTTTTTTTAGACAGCAGTGACTTTCTCTTTGGAGTCCTCCCATGAACACCATTCTTGGCCATAGCATTACGTACAGTTGATGTGTGCACAGAGATATTGGACTGTGCCAGTGATTTCTGTAAGTCTTTAGCAGACACTCTAACATTCTTTTTTTTACCTCTCTGATCATTCTGCGCTGAACTCTTGGCATAATCTTTGGTGGAGGGCAACTCCTTGGGAGAGAAGCAACAGTGCCAAACTCCATTTGTAGAAAACTTCTCTGACTGTCGATTGATGAACATCCAGACTTTTAGAGATGGTTTTGTATGCTTTCCCAGAATTATACAAATCAACAATCCTTGATTGCAGGTCTTCAGACAGCTCTTTTGACCGAGCCATGATGCACATCAAACAATGCTTCTCAACAAGACAATTCTTACCAGGTGTGTATTTTATAGTGGGCAGGGCAGCTTTAAACCACTCATCAGTGATTTAGCACACACCTGACCTAAATTATTTGGTAATAATTGCTTTCAATTGCTCTTTAAGTTCTGTCCTCATTAAAATATGAAAACCTATAAATGTTTGAGTGGCTTTCTAAAAGCAAACACTGTTTTTTCATCTGTGATTTTGATAAAGTTTAGATCACATTTGATGGTGATTTTATGCAGAAATGTGAGAAATTCCAAAAGGTTCAGATACTTTTTCATACCACTGAATATATTTTTTCGGGACTGATAAAGTTTGCCAAAATTGTGAAAGAAGCTTTCATGGATAACATCAGTGTTTTCAAAGATGGACCAGCTTTTTATCAATTTTTACTTCTTTTTGGTATTAAAGGTGTATCAACCCCTGCTAAACCAGGAGTGTAAAATGTAATCTGGGCAGGAAGCGTCAAGGGGTCTAATCTGGCCTGTTGTTTTTTTCTGCCTGACAGGCACATTGTAGCTCATTAATACTGTACATACAAAATCACATGCTTTTTTTTTCTTTTTTCTTTTTTACATTTGCGCCGTCAAACCATAGTTTTGTGTGATCGAGTGTGTGCACCACTGCACTCGGCCCTCTTTCATGTCCGCAGTTATGTTCGTTCATTTGCCCCCTCCCAGTCAAAATGGATTGGACATCTAACACTGCCAATGGCAGCCAGTGAGTTAACAAGGAAGTGACCCCAAAATGCCGCAAAACCAACAGGAAGCATACCGGACATGTCCGAAAAATTAACAGGAAATGATCCCAAATTTATAGGAAGTGACTTAGTATCTTAAAATTACATGAAAGTGACTCAATATAAACTCATCTTCTGCCATTGACAAAGATAGATGTCCAATTCACTTATACTGGAAGGACTGGCTACCATAAATTTGGCCCGCAAATCAAAATAAGTTGACAAAATGAGTTTTATTTTGCCAGTGCGCATCCTCCATAATGCTTTACGGGAGAACTGTAGTGCACTCTACAGCATGTTGTACACTGAATGTCCATGATAAGTAAGAATGTGTGCAACATGCAGTGTCTGTAAGTCCATATGGTGTTTTCGGTGAAGCTTGACAGTGTTGTTAGACCACAGTGGCATATGCGTCTGTGAGGCAGTTGAGTGTTTCCGTAGACAGGGAGCAGCCAGCATGACTAATCTGGGAATCTCCTCTGTGGCAAGCACGGATGGCCGTCCTTCACGCCTTGCTGATGGAAACTGCACACCATTGGTCCCCCAACACGAGTGGAGTGGGTGGGAATGTAGACAAAATGTTATGTGTTAGAGGCGTTACTTCAGACTTTCAGTCAGAGCCTAATAAATCTTTTTTCTTCTTTCTTGCTTCCATATCTTCTAATAGGAAGTAAGACCGACAAAGTATTAATATAAAACCATTTGTGATATTTTTTTTTTTGTATCAATACTTCTCTGAAACAACTAAAAGTCCTTCTGGGACCAGATATATTTTTACTAGCTGTGGTGAGTTGTATTTTTAGTTTGCCAAAGAAATAACAAAAATAAAGAACGAAGAATTGCCGTTGCATTCCCAAGGAGGCAAAATTGGAATATATAGTGGCTTAGTGAAAATAGGATTGCTTTGTTCATGCTGCAGTTGAGAACTTTAGGAAACAGCCTTCCTGTGTTTGCCTCCCAGCTGGCTGGAGTGCTGCTGTGTTTTCAACCACAGTGGGACAAATGATGAATTTGTAGGTCGTGCGACAAGGGGCAAAAAAAAGCTTACCGGAATACATTCTTTTACGCAATACATTTTGAGAAACAGGGATGCTAGAAAACAGATGTGACAAACAATTGAAAAGAAGTTAAAGATAATTACACTGTTAAGCACTGTAGCCACTGTCTCTAAAACACACATTTAAACTTGCAATGTTTCATAGAATAAAATATATATATACAGTGCTGCTCGAAAGTTTGTGAACCCCACAGCGATGGTCAGATTTTTTGTAAAAAAAACTAAAATAACCTTATTAAATGTTAAGTTATACCCAAATCCACAATACTGACATTCCAAATAATGGACTGAAACAAAAGAAATAGTTATATTGTCATTCTTTATTTAACAAAAGTGGTTGATTTAAGAAAAACTCAGATATCATGTGTGCAAAAGTATTTTAACCCCTTCAGTTAATAGGATATTGCGCCTCCTTTTGCAGAGATTACCTCAACCAAACGGTTTCTGTAGTGACTAATCAGCCTCTCACATCTACTTTGGGGGATTTTTGCCCATTCTTCCTTGCAGAACGCAGTCAGTTGAGAGAGGTTTGATGGGCGTCTGGCATGAACTGCTCGCTTCAGGTCCCGCCACAGCATTTCAATGGGATTTAGGTCAGGACTTTGACTGGGCCAGTCCAGAACACGAATCTTCTTCTTTTTCAGCCATTCCTTGGTTGTATTGCTGGAATGCTTTGGATCATTATCATGTTGCATGATCCACCTTCTGCCAAGCTTTAACTTCAAAACAGATGGCGTCAGGTTATGTTCTAGGATTTGACAATATTCCTCAGAATTCATGATTCCCTGGACTATGTGGAGTTGTCCAGGTCCTGAGGATGAAAAGCAAGCCCAGATCTTGACATTCCCACCTCCATGCTTCACTGTTGGGAGAAGGTTCTTTTGGTGGTATGCAGTGTTGACTTTTCGCCAGACATGGCAGTTTTGGTTGTGACCAAACAGTTCAATTTTGCACCTACATCAGTTGATGAAAACTCTTTTTAATTTAGTCTCGACAACACAACTGTTAAAAAAACAAAAAAAACTACTGAATTGATTGATTAGGAAATCAGGTTGAAATAATAGAAAATTCCAAAATGTTGAGGGGGTTCACAAACTTTTGAGCAGCACTGTATGGTAGAAAACACAGACAAGGCTGAAAAAGCAGTTTCTGCTCTTGCACTCCTCTTTAAAAGAAACTGCTGTATTTTAAGCCAAGAGAGCTGTTGTATTTGATAGAACGATATGTCTATATGCTGCCTTAGCAGATTCATGGTGTCCCCGAACAATTTTTAATTTGTCAGTTTTACACTGAAAACCCCGTTTACATATGTCGCACAATCGCTTTTGTTTCAACCCAGCCATAAAATGAAGGTAATTAATTATATTTATTATTCAAAATGTCATTTTTAGCTCAGAATCATTAATTGATGTCTAATATTTCGTTTAAAAAAATGACTTAAAAAATTATTCACTTGCATATTTTAAACTTTTAAACAAATGACGTCACAATGAAAAAAATGGTGTCTGTAAAAAAGTCACGGATAGCTACCTCATAACTTTCGCTTAATTGAATTTTTTTGTTATTGTCACATGTTCTCCGATATGTTAGATGATAATTAATCGATCCATACAAAGAAAAATTGAAAGAAAAAAAAAAAAACGTTTAAAAAGGTTAACATATGAAAAAAAACATCTCGACCACTCCTTGATGTCTGCCATTTCTGCATCGCGACTCTTGTTGTATCACCATGTTTCACCCATAAAATTCCCCCCAAAATCCAGCTGTGGCCATTCGCAGCTGTGTCTTGACACTCAGTGTTACATGCTACATGGAGTTTTTGGGTTGAAACATGGTAAGTACGTGATAATATCTCGTTAAAGTCATAGCGTCTGTAATTCTGCTCTCGCGTGCTCTCACCTCCAGATAGGGTTTTGCTGTTTAAAAAACATTTTTCTTTTTAAATGCCCTCCTGTTCAAAAATTTTCTTCCTCCAGAAAATTAAGATTTTTAGCTATCCCATGATTAGGGGTGCAACGGTTCAGTTAGCCCACGGTTCGGTTTGAACCTCGGTTTTGGGATCACTGTTTCGGTTCGGTTTCGGTTTGCGTTTTGCTTTTTTTTTTTTTTTAAACTGCCTTTATTTTAATTTTAAAAAACGAAATAAACACTTAAAATGTAAACATTTTCGACTGTTACAATGCCTCTTAGCTCTTTGGCTAGTGTAGTGACTGACTACTCAAATACACACACAGTAGTAAAAAAGTTACTTGGCAAAGTAACTGGTGATACCTTTCATGTTTTTTTTTTGTTTTTTTTCCATTAAAAAAAAACAACAACAAAAACCCAAAAACACAGTAACCTTTGCTATGTTTGGAGGTCATTTAATGTTTTGAATCAACCGTTAAAGTTGATAAAATTGCTCCCATTTTTGCATTAGTTTCCTTCTCTCTACTTTCGACATGTGAAAATTTTAAAACTGTTTCATCCTTTAAAGATAGACTCAAGTCAAGATTTTGCCGATTTAGGAGTATTTTAGATAAAAAGTTGCTTAGGTTCGCTCGTAAGGTTTACTCCAACAGAGCCTTTCTTAGAAGTTTACTGCTCTAAAATGGCGGCTGTTTACTAATGCTACCGAGCCTTTCATTTCGCATGTAGTTCTATATGCAGGAGACATCTAGGCGTAGATTGTATGTTGTCTGCTAAGTCAGGTAATATTGGAGCCACCTAGCCTAGCATTGCGTTTGCCACAGCGTCTCAACAAACACTCTTCCCTCTCCGAGTCTCTGACTTTTCTCGCGTCATTCAAGCAACGCATTGTCTCGTTGCAGAAACGGTGACCAAATCCGAACGGATTAAAAAAAAAACGTAATGCACGAAAAACGTGCAGATTTTGAACTTAATGTACAGCGTACACATTCAAAAATGAGTGCTCACTTGTACAAATTACGACGAGACCGTACAATTTGACAGGTATGAATTATAGTGGACCGTCACAGTTAGGTAGTAGCACTCTGTAGCACGGGATGTCCAACTTCCAACTATCAGTGGTCAGGGCGAAACTATGTGCTTTAGCTAAATCATCTTCGATGGCTTTGCGTGCCATTTCATAAATGTCGGGGATTACGTTGTTGGAGAAATATGTCCGTGAGGGAACAATGTAACGCGGGTCAAGCGTTGCAAATAAATTAACGAAGCCCGCCGTGTGTTTTCACTGGTGTCATCTTCGGGGTTGTCCTACCCTGAGAAAGTGATATCTGTGGGTGATGCTGGCTGAGGTGCCGGAGTCATGTTATAAAAGTGTTGCCATTAGCATGGGGAACAAGCGCTGAGCAATGCTTGCAATTTTATATTTGTTCAATATTTTCTCTCCCTCCGCATTGTAATCCACGGGGAAACCAAAATGTTGCCACACCGCAGATTTGAAAGAAGCTGGTGCTTCCTCAAATTCGGTCTTTCCACTCCTCCACTCGCCATAGCTATTTGTTTTCTTTCTTGTTTCACATTCACTTCCCTCGTAAGCGAGAGAGGGCGTTACTCGGCTTCTATAGACCCTACCCACGTGACGTCACAACTCCGCCCTCCTGACTGGTGCCGCCCAATTGTCCAACAACACATCGTGTTTACCTGTTACGGCTACGTACATTCCTCCTATTTACGGCGTGTTTTTCTGCTCGTTAACATTAATAATCAAAATGGTGAAGGCGTGTGTGGCGGTCGGTTGCAATAACAGAGAAGATAGACGGAGAGACTTGAAGTTCTACCGGATTCCGAGAGACCCGGAGAGGAGAGAGCGAGATGGGCTGCTGCAATTCGACGAGAAAACTGGGCTCCAAACGATTACCACAGATTATGTAGTAGTCATTTTATATCTGGTAAGATGCATTTAATATATATTTAGAGGGTTTTGGGCTGACAACCACAATTAAGATCATTGCTAGGCTAATCGCCGACAACATACACGTATGTATGTAGTGAGAGTGCTATCGCTAAACCATATAAACATTAAAAGCCCTAGCTCCATTGACAAATGACATGAAATACATTAGACTTGACAGTGGATGTTAGCAAGAACAAAAGATTTTGAATTGAAAATTTCGTAACTCACCTTTCCAAGCACAAGATAGATTCCTGCCGAATTTTCGTGGACGAGGACCTGTTTCACCCAACCAGCAACTAAGTATTTATAAGCCTCCAAGCTCTTAAAGTTTTTCAAACTTTCGTGAGAATAGGCTGATTTTGTGTGGACAAGATAGTTGTAAATATCAGGGTAGCTAGCAGATGTCAGGCAAAGACGGCACAGACAGCGGGTCGAAAAACATCGATTTAGGCATCAAATATGGATCTGGCGAATGGATAAACTGAAGCTTTTCCACATAACGCCTTTTATGCAACGCATCCAGTGAGTTTACGGCATCCGAAAGCACCGGGTCTTCCATGAAATGCATTATAAATTGCTCGATCAATTGAGACCATTGATAATACAGACACAAAATGACGGACAAGGGGGCGGAACAATACAGCGATCACGTGATTTTGTGACGTCGGTGGGTAGGGTCTATTACACAAGTGCTTGACAGCGATCCGACATTTACTTGTGGGGCGGGAATTTCTCCACAGCGGTGCTTCACGTCACACACAGGCACACAGAGCTCGATCAATTCATTCCATAAGCGTTCGGAATTAATTGCAAAACCGAAAAGGCGCGGTTCATAAAGGCGAATTGAACCGTGCAGGGCGAACCGAACGGTTCGGCTTTGAACCGCAAACCGTTGCACCGCTACCAATGATGTATCACACATGAATATCGGACAATTTTCAAATTTGGCCAAATTGGCGGTCTCAGAGCGAACTTCAAGTCACCTGAGTGTTTTCCGCCATACATATTTAGGAATGTTTTATGGCAAATAAGAACTGCCTGTTAATTATAATGTGTGGTGTCAACGGTTTGGCTGATAAATTCTTCTGAGAACATATTTCTACCATTCCATCTGGTGTTCAACGGTCATGAGAACTGAATAAACTCCACGTTTAAAATACAGAAATATCTCCATCAATCAGCACGTCAAAGATTGACATAAGCTACATTTAAAAAAATGAGCATTTAAATTCAACAGACATCCAATAAATTTTTCTTCCAGGGTGAATTTAATGTTCAGTTATCTTTTCTGATGTCTTTGAGGGAGATGATAATTAATGTTTCAGGTTATTACATCAGACAGAAGTTGTCCTTCACCAAGTTACTGCCAGTACCAAGAGAATCTTCATCTAGCATGATTTACATTGGGCAACTATGACCTATCCTGCCCCTTCTCTTTAGATGTGCAAAATCACACACACCAGAAAAGATAGGAGAGATCATTCACCTAATGGAACTTGGCCAGTTACACAAAATGAAATGTATTGGAGAGGAGTTGGTCAAACATTCTAAATGCTTGACTGGAAATATTCTAAGATTAAACATGGCTTAAAATAAAGTGATCATGAGTCACGCCCGAATGCAAACTTTTCAACTGCATGTGCCGTCATGTTAAAGCTGTTAGAATGTCTGTTTAGAGTAGTGGCCATGAAATGTGAAGTTAAAGTGCTCGATTGTGCCTCAGGATAGGCCTTGCTGCAAAGTTCTTATCTCTCAAATGATTTCACTAAGCTTCATTCATGTTTGTGTGTGTATGTAGATGAGAGGCAGGAAGGAAGGGAGTTTTGCCTACTTTTATCCAACTGGAGATATTCCTGGACTGGAATTTTAATTGGTTTGACTGGTCATCCTCAGAGATATGGAACAAGGCTGTTTCCATTAAAGATTACAATGGCCCTAAGTGTGTGATGTATGGGGTGTGTCTATACTGTACGTGTGGGAGGAAAGGAATTCTTCTTTATCCTTTCCTGGCTGTCTCCCACACTGCTCTACATCTCATCATCCATAACAAATAGAAAGTCAGAGGAATTAGAAAATGTATAGTGATTCACAGGAAGGCTCAGTTAGAATCTATTATTCAGAGTGAAGAAGCAACGTTATGAAGTTATGGTAATGAGGAGCTTACTCTGCTACAAATCTTAAGGCCATTGAATAATTTGCTTCACTGTCCGTCCTCTTCTTACCCTTCTTCATCATTCTGTCTCCTGTCTATCATCGAGACTTTCATTCAAGAGGGCGGCATTGTCATGAAGCAGCGTTCTTACCGGTTAAGAAGTCATGGTAAATTTCACTCCATAAAGCCTGGAATTGAGCTGCATCCTAACACGTAGCATATATTGCATATACCTCAATTTATCTCCTTTGCATTAAATATATATTCATTCAAATATGACGCAAACAATCTTAACGTTTTCCAATGCTGTAGAAATGTGTACAAGAATGATTACATTTCAACATTTTTGTCAACAAAGATTTTCGTCATAGTCTGCGACGCACGTTTCTATCAGCAGGACGGCTGTTGTAAACAAACTGGTGGCTATATGATGGGACATGGATTCCAAAGAGGAAAAAAAAACTTAGGAGAACACAGAAGATGCAACCTTTCTTAGGCTGAATAAATTGTATTCATTGCCAACGTGGAAGGATTTCCTGAATGTTTGCTCTCTAGCGAGAAGTTTTCAAATCACAAAAGGAGTAATGTGGAAAGACATTTGCAGTGAAGACATACTACTTTTGCAGCCAAGTACCCAGTAAGTGCGATTGCATTACTTCTGGAGAAATTAGAGGAGTGCAGAAATAGATCTAAAAAGTAGATTGCATCTCCAAACTCCACTACTGCTGCAAATTTTGTTGCAACCCGGGATAAATAAAGCATAGAACACCGTTCACAGATGGTGACTGGTAAATGAAGGAATCATTCATCAACAAATCAGAACACCTATTTGCAGACTTCAAAAACAAAACCGAGATAGTACAGAAAATCAAATACATGCCTCTGGCACTAAGACAGTAAAGGAAAGGGCCATAAAAATGGCACGCAACATCACTAATCAGCAAATCAAGGACATTAATTCAGCGGCAGCATACTCAATTGCCTGTGATGAGTCGAGTGATGTGATTGATATTGAACACCCATCGCTTTTATGCAGGTACGTGAACTCCAATTATATACTTTACCTTTTCAAAAGGGTGCCGTTTAATTTTTGTAAATGCAGGCTGCGTTTTGTTGCACTGTGTTTGTTGCCCAGATAAGAGGCACGTTATGCACATTCTGTTGTTCTTTTTTTCGAATCTTCAAAATACACATGACATAAAAATTCAGATTTCTTTATTGCATTTCTTTAATGTAATGAAAGCAATTAAACATAATTGATTAATATTGTAATGAAGTTAAACTTGAGTCAGTATCAGACAACAACAAGTAGTCACATGGTGCGTCATTCTCTATAGAGCACACTGCAAGGAAAATAAACATTTAATCATGAAGGCTGATTATGTATTTATAGCCAACTTAGTCATTTTGATAGTTGGCTAATATACCTAATATAGATACATACAACATGTGTTGCTTTCATTATAATGCTTATATAAGTCATTTGAATTTTTGTGGCTTCAGACATATTTGTTTTTTTGTTATTTTGGCCTAATATGGCTCTCTCAACATTTTGGGTTCGATGAAGGTTAAGACACGCAGGGCCCTATTTTTGGACGCTGATTAAATCCAGGCAAAGTGGTGTTTTAGACCAGGTTTTGGACTGGTTAGTCCCCAATTTCATTCATTCATTCATTCACTTTATTCCAATTATTTCAACAGCTAATCCTCTATCTGATGGAAGGAGAAATGGGTTTGCTCGCTGGAAGGTTGACTCTCACTTGGTATGAGGAAGTACAAGAGACCTACGGGTAACGCGCACTGCGTTGGTATAAAAAACAACATTTGTGTCACATTTTACGTCATCAAAATAGTATGTGAGGCAAGGATGATAGGATGAAGGATAAAATGAGAATGTTGACTTGAAAACAACAATAGAAACAGTGTGAACTGAATAGAGTTTAATTTCATATTCCAACGGAAAAAAGCAAATGAAAAGGCAAAATTATTTGTTGTAAATTGACACTGTTTGTTGGATTTGTGAGAAGATTCATGTTCATTATGTACAAATTTGGCGATAATTTTGTGCACTGTGTTTCATTAAATTTGATATTATTTGAGATGTAAACATGACAGAAACTGCACGGTCAAGGTTAATGCAACTAAGCAGGTTTAATGTTGAACAATATGATATATTTCTCCAAATTTGAATGAACAATTCCAATATATGCACATTGGGTTTAGTGGTCTGATAATACTGCAGGCATAATGATAAAAACATACATTTTGAACCATTTAAAAACATACTGTCCAAATGAAACCAAAATTTGAATGGAAATTCATGGTTAACCCTTTAAGGTCTGGGCCAATTTTGTCTTATTTTGCATGCCTTTGAAGTTGCCTTTATATTTCAAAGAAAGAATTGTTTACGATGGCCTGGTTTGGTCCCTTTTTTTGTGACACCTTGAACTTCATGTCCAAACTGTTGTTTCCTTCACTGACCAATTATAAATCATCATTTTGGGCCCAAAAAGACCAAAAATTCCAAAATCGTTTTGTCAAAATTTTTAATATTGATGTCCAACTGACAACCAAACATGCGTAACGAACCGTTTTGAAACTTAGTAATATTTATTCAACATGTTAGGATGAACATTCAACCAAAAAAACTTATAATAAATAGTCTTATATTTGACAATTCAACATAAACAACAGGTATAGCCCTAGGCGTTTTTTGCCTTTATACATGCTCTAGTCAAAACAGGTTATATACAGCAGACCAAACAGTGAAGAACAGTGAAAAAATATACCATCTAACACAAAAAGTGTTTAGAGGCCATCTCTATATGAGTTTAGGTATTGCGGCCCATCACCTGATGAAAACTATGTACACACAATCAAGCTTCTTGAACACACATTTATATACACAAATTGAGAAGACTGATTGTGGGAAAAAATATATATATAACATTGGGAAAAAAAGTATTTTCAAAAAATATTTACAATAAATAAGTTAAATTTTTTTCAGGCATGCCACTCCGAAAAGCAGTCACACAGCCCACACTTCCATGGGGTGTCGGTCCTCTTTCCACCCTTCCATTTTCATTTCACTTTACTTTCATTGTCACTATAAATGTACATGAAAAAAAAGTCAGTATTTATGAAAATAATAAAGTATAAAATAAAAATATATACAGAAATAAATAATAATGGAAATCTATATGTATGACAATAGAAAGAATACCATAGCTGAATATGTGCTACATCCCTAATCTTCATATAGAAGGAAGACCACAAATTATACTTTGATCCGATATGCACATTTTATTATTATATACACAAACACACACTTATATTGCATCAAAATTAACTTTGTCTTGCAATATCAAAAGAAACTTTTTCAGCAGCAAAAAAAAAGTGGGTTGGCTTACCTCTGCTCGTCGATGGCGTCACCCACGTGTTCAAATCCGTCACTATCTTCACTCGAGGACTCTTCCGAAGAAGACGATGATGACGAATTTGGACCATCCTCTTCCTCACGTTGATCATAAAGCACAATTGCTTGCGCTAAATTTAGTTATCCGTTCATTCTCAAAGTCACACAAAGTCGCTCGCTCGCTCGATTCAAACGGCCGTAGGTCGCCACCTCGCTGCTTCAGAACACTCCTCCCTCTCGTTCGGTGGAACCTCGCACGGCAGTTATATTTATTTAAAAAAAAAAAAAAACGTATGTTGTGCTTCCACTGTGACTTCGAAAGGGTTCGTTTGATTTGTGTTTTTTTCATGGAGCTTCCGTTTTGAAAAAGGACAAGAAATGATGGAAATATAGACATAAACAAATTATCCATGCAGCGTTTTAATGTTTTTTTGAGAGGACAATAAAACTATAAAACTTAAATGACAATATCTCACGTTTTAGTTGGTCGATTGACTTCAAATAACAACGAGAGTAAACCGCAACTTCCGCACTTTAAAACGAGACCAACCAACGGCATGTGGGTGACGTAATTAAAACGCGAGGGCGCTTCAAAGACGACGTGCGCTGAGGACGCGCCGGCGCGTCCTTCGACTCTCAAGGGTTAATGCACATGTAAAACTCGTGGGGTTTGGTACCTTTAGCAAGGTTAAGAACCACTGTACTTGATGCTTGTACAAATACTAACTCTTCCTGTATGTTGGGGGAAAACAAAACAAAAAAAAACAATCACACGTCTTGTGATGGGACTATTGAGCATGTGCACATTGTTCAAATGATGTATCGTGCAGGCCTTTGTGACATTTGTGGAAAATATCCTCTCTTTTACCCCCTTTTTTTTTTTGGTAGCCTCTGATGGGACCAGCTGGAAAGTTTGTCATTAAATTGAGCGAGTTCACTGGTGATTATTATTGATACAACTTTTGTTGAGGTGTGGTTCACCTGGTCTATTCTTAAATCAATTGCAGGATGCTTTACACTATTCACAACCATTTACATTAACAATCACTCTGGAAAATTTATTCCAGACAAATGTGCTTCTTTTTAAAATGTAGGCTAAAGCTATAGTACAGGAAATAGTAATTATAACATTGAATATGATATGCCATATTTAAAACGATGCTTCTTTGTCCAAACACGATGAAAACTTTAAAAGGCCAACAACACCTTTGTCATGTGCATCGCAGTGAAAATAATCTTGTTTAATAAATTGAGAAGAAAAAATCTTATGTGTGCTGGGGAAAAATGTAAATACAGCATAAGCCAGTATTTCCAGGAAGTGTTAGCCTGGCCTGAAAGCTGATATATTATTAATGATTGTACTGTTTTAGCCAATTAAATGTGAGTATTCCTAGATTGCCAGCCTTCCCTCCTGACATCATTAATGCTTATTATTCCATGTTCCATTATTCAGTGTGTATGAACAGGTGTACAAATGACGTCACAAAATGGCTAAGTCATTTTTTGTTTTGTTTTAAACATGATTTTCCCCACTATCAGATGTATAAGAAATTTACCATTTGCATCGTTAAATACAACCCCTAGCAAAAAGTATGGAATCACCAGTCTCGGACGAGCACTCACTCAGACATTTCATGATGTAATGTAATAATGTATATGGAATCACTCCATTCTGAGGAAAAAAAAATTGGAGTCATTAGAAACAAAGAAATAAAAAACAAAACACATCTCTAGTATTTAGTAGCACCACCTCTAGCTTTTATGACAGCTTGCAGTCTCTGGGGCATGGACTTGATGAGTATTCTTCATCTGGTCTGAGCCTTGCTGTGGACGATTTTTTTTTTCAATTTCCATCACAGGTTTTCAATAGGGTTGAGAGCTGGGCTATTTGCAGGCCATGACATTGACTGGATGAGTCTTTCTCCCTGGAATGCTTTTACAATTTTAGCTGTGTGACATGATGCATTGTCATCTTGGAAAATGACAAACATATTTTCAATTGAAGGCATAAAAAAGCCGTCTAAAATTTCGATGTAAACTTATGCATTTATTGCATTTATCTCCCCAGTGCCTTTGCCTGACATGCAGCCCCATATCATCAAGGACTGAGGGAATTTTGATGTTTTCTTCAGGCAGTCATATTTGTAAATCTCACTGGAACAGCACCAAACCAAAGTTATCCCTTCAATGGCGTACCGCACGCAGGCTATTTTTAGACCGTGACGTCGCATCGTAAAGCGGAAGTAAAGCCGAAGTGGGACATTATAGACCCGCCCTCGCATAGACCCAACGTAAAAAGTCCTACTTTTCTCCGGTAATCTTTCAAAAACGAACATGCTGATCACGCATTGCTTTTTTGGAACTTGTAGAAACGACTCTAGACATTACGACATGAAGGATGTTTTCTTCATACGTTTCCGGAAACCAAAAACTCGGGAGGAAAAAATGTGAAGACCGAATCAAATAGCGTGGACTTTAACACCAGCTCGGCGAATCCATTCACGTTTCATATGCAGTAAACATTATGTTGGGTTGGCATGGTCTTTCAGAGGACAAAGAAGGAAGCCATTTTTATTTAACTCATTTTTTTAACGTAACGTTGTGCCATACTGCTTCTGTCTGACAATGAATGACCTGAAAAGAATTACAATGGTATCTGACTGCCACTGTTACCGTTTCTGTTTTATATATAAAAAAACAACTTTAGTAAGGGGGGAGTGTAAATAAATTATAGGATCAAGATGTGTTATCAATGAAAAAATTTCAAGTGTTCGTTGGCTGTCACTGAGTAGCATTTGCGATCGCTACACAAAGCTAACTAAATTACCCCCAAGAACGGTAAGAGACGAAGGACAACCAGAGGATATATAAGAAAGACAGGGCTGATGGTAAAGGATAGCTTGTTGAAACAGGAGAATGTCATTGTCAGTCGCGTCGATAAAAAAGCTAAAGCTATGCTTAGGTCGGCTCGTTTTTTTTCGTCTTTTTAGCCTTTGACACTAAAGCCATCTCTTTAACTGAACATTTTTATGTTCTTCCACATCTTTGCCAGTCAATTTGGCACCAGGCACATCATTTTCGGAGAGAATTGGTAGGTTTAGCTCTGTAAACATCTCCTTCGTACACAATTTCAATTCATTTCCTATTAGGGACAAACGGTGGCTTGTCCCTACTTAGCAACAGTATCTAATGTCATGAATATTAATGAGCGGAAGTGACGTGTTGCTTGCGGTACGCCATTGAAAATATGTTTGTAACTTTCTAAGATGACAATGCATCATGCTACAGAGCTAAAACTGTTAAAGCATTCCTTGGAGAAGGACTCATCCAGTCAATGTCACGGCTTGCAAATAGCCCAGATCTCAAACCTATTGAAAACCTGTGGTGAAAATGGAAAAAAATGGTCCATAGCAAGCCTCCTGCAAGGATGATCTGGCAACTGCAATCAAAGTGAGTTGGCACCAAATTGATGAAGAATACTCATCAAGTCCATGCCTCAGAGACTGCAAGCTGTCATAAAAGCCAGAGGTGGTGCTACTAAATACTAGATGTGTTTTGATTGTTATTTCTTTGTTTCTTTCTCATGATTCCATATTTTTTTCCCTCAGAATGGAGTGATTCCATATATACGTATTTCTCTGCAATTGCTCCGTAAAAGTAACACATACTGACCACCACAATGTTTTTATTCATTTCCTTTAGTGTTTCTGAATGCTAAAGAGCTGCACTTTTGAGCTAATTCATTATTTTTTTCAAGCTTTTTATCTGCGTTTGTTCTACATGGTGAAATGTCTGAGTGAGTGCTCGACCGAGACTGGTGATTTCATACTTTTTGCTAGGGGTTGTACTTTAAGTAAGCATATTTCACATGGAGTTCATTTATACTAAAGTATTATCTGATCCCTTTAATTACATTCCTTAAAAATCTTAAAGCTGAAAGTCGTCAATCACAATTTTATTCTCAAAATTTTAGTCCATTATGCTCGTCTACGGTACGACTGTAGAAAAAACTCCACCTTCCCTCTTTTTAAACTAATGAACCATTCTCATAACATCTGCAGTCAAAGTATGAAAACATCTCAGCATGACGTTTTCAAAGGAAGAGCAGATTTTCTTTGATTGCAGAGAGGTGATGATTTCTCACTCTGCCAAGACCCAGCAGGGGGCCACAGGAAAATCTCTGGGATGCCAAAGCACCATCCATGAAAGTGGGAGGGATGGGGAGGCATATTAACTAAAAGAGTGGCTGGACAAATTTCTGTCATTGTACAGCTTAAATCAACACAAATGTTGTGCATATAACTTTATTCACCTCATTGCTGCACATTGTTCTCATGTCACCTTCAAAGTATATGTAATTGCTGTTTCTCTCTAAAACCTTCTTGTGTGCTTCTTAAGATAAGCAGTGAAATTACAATACTTATGGTATGCCTGGTTTGGACATAATACGATACGATGACCTTTATATTGGTAAAGCAAAACCTTAAGTACTTGGCTGGCTCTCTTCCACTGTTCCTGCTTCCCTTCATTGTTTCCCTTTAGTTCTAAATCAATTGGCACTTCCGCATTAGTTTGACTTTGCCTCTTGGAACGTTTCTGACCTTCTTTTTCCTCATTCCAAATGAAAAACGGTACAATCCCCCAGTCTCTGTTTCACTGATGTATACTAATGGCAGTACAGAGGGGTACTAGGGAATTGTAACTTGAGCCCAGAGTGCTCATATTACAGTGTCATCGAAATACCAGAGAAAAGAAGGAAGTAAAAGTAAAAAGATGTAACCTTTTCCTTAATATATTACTCCCTAGCAGTATAGCCCGGTGTTGCTCGGGTTTGTTACATGAACGCGATTCAACCGAAAGACAAATCAAACATGCTTTCCTTAGGGACGCAGCTGTAATGGAGTAATAGTAAAAGGACACCATAAAGGAGGTAAGGCAAAATCGCTGTTCCGTCACTGTACAGTATTGTGGTGCGCGACATGGAGAAGAATGAGAGAGACAGTAATTGTTTCACACTTGCTGCTCTTGTGCCCCACACGCCACACAACCCCAAGAGTCAGCAACTTATTGAACAGAAAACACCAGAACATAACAACGGCAACCACCGTTCTCAGTCATGGTTGCCACAACTACCCATGAACCATTGCGGGCGTAACACATAATAAATAGTAGTCGCTACAGTATGAATATCAAGCCGAAATAACCCCTTAGTAATATTTCGGAAAATGTTTTTTTTTTTTTTTTTTTTTTTTTAAATCCAGTGTCTTGTTGTGGAGTACTCAAAGCCACAATGTATCATCACAGCACATTTAAATTTGTAAATAAAACCATGAAGTTTGGAAGCCAACTGCAACATTGCAGTCACAAGAAACTACTGTCACCACCACAATCTGGGATTTTCTTTGCTAATTTTTTGAGTTTCGAATGAATTTTCTGCACTAAATGGAGGCCTACAGAGATACGACCCATCTAAGAACACTCCTAGAAACAAAGTGCAACTGTAAAATTTCGTCAAAATCTGCTGCATTGACGGTGCACGACGCCCAATCCATTTAGACTGTGAACGTTCGTTCATTCGAAACCAGAGCATTCACAGTCACTCTGTCCGATTTTCAGGGCATTTACAGGTCACCTGCGGTTCATTTTAGGGCATTTACAGGTCATTTCCTGTTTAGTTTGAGTCACTGCCTATTCATTTGGGTGATTCCCAGCTCACTTCCTGTTCTGTAACTCAAACACGAAGTGACCCATAAAATACCCCAAAATAAACATGAAGTACCTGAAAATCAACAGATAAATAACCTTGAATGGCCCAAAATTACCTCATAGCCTGGCATTGGCTGCCACTGAAGGCGATAGACGTTCAATCCGTTTGAAGTTCAATGGTTTGGTTCAAATGGATTGGACGTCTGCTAGTGATAATCTCATTCCAATTCACAGCAGAAGCTTGTTTTTCTGTTTATTAGTTGTTTGTAGAATATCCTACAATGATTTCCTGACCAATGTATCGATAATCGTTGTATCGCCATATTGTCAGATCATCGTTATCATGAGCTTTATATCGCAAATCGTAACGAATTGTGAGGTACCAAGAGGTTCCCACTCTTAGTAGAGAACTTCAAATATAGGTAGAGCGCACTTGCATTGTAGCCATGTTATTGTTTGTTGTTGCTGTTCCGCTGCCGCCGTGCAGAGCGCGGTTGGATTTTCGTGTGCAATTTATTTGAGTGTTGCGAAAAGTGAGTGTTAAACAGAGTGTTATTGTACCTTTTAACTTTTGTTGGAATTCGCCCCCCCGGCCAAGCCGCACGGAAATGGCGATAGCAGAACGATGTGCCGCTCTGCCGATGTCTCCCCCGCGCGCATCAACCGGGAGTGCAGGTACTCCACGCGTTCACTCCCTGCGTTAACCTTTTGTACTGACTCCATGTTCCTAAAGTTTGAAGAAGACTCACTGAAAGCATGTTGACAATTTATTCGTCGACAGTGGTCAAAAAAACAAGGCAAAAACAGACAAATGTGGAACAATTCTGGATCCAAAACAAGGCTCCATAGAAAATGTTTCCGAGCAGCAAAATCTGTTTGTTATCTCAGTGTCCAGTGTTTTTGAAGGCTGCGGTCGAGTGGGCCGGGCCGAAGGTGTGGCTTGGTGTTGTTTCGGGATCATCCCTCTGTGGCCGGTTTTGGACGGTTTAGGTTCGTGCGTGGATGGGAAGTGGTTGCCACACCGACCGATGCTGGTCTTGACGTACCAAGCGCCCGCTATCAACTTTGTTATCCTGGCTGGTCGGGACGCTACTTGTTTTAGAATAGAGCGCCCTGCTCTTTGTCCTTGGAGTGGCCAGGAGAACTGATTGCGATAGTTGGTGCGTCAATCTTGCTCGTGACTCACACGTTGGGCTTCTGTGATAAGATGGTGTCAAGTTCAAAAATAGACCCTTAGGTAGACATTTGAAAAATTACCCAAAAATAAGGAGAGAAGACACTCAGTTTTCTTGGCCAAGGAGAGCAAAAGAGGGACTAGACAGAGAAATGCTAGATTATGCTGTATAGTCACCAAAATTGATCTAAGGAAAAAACCCTCCTTGCTCTTTTTATTAGGGGTTTGTCCTAACACAGAAGGGTGCTGCCCTGAAGGGAGGGGGAAAGCAAGCTGGAGACACCCATGTGATTTTGGTTGGCTATGTGTGAGCATGTAGGTGGAACTAACTAAATACACGTGTGTAAGCAAGGGCACAGGTAAAGTGGTCAGAATGACCCAGACACTTCAGTTATGCAGCGCTGCGGCCATGGAAGATGTCCTCGAATGGAAAATTGTCCTCGAAGGTCTAGATGAAAGTCTAGACGCCAGGTGCTGAAGATGTCCCGGAAGGTCTAGTTGCACAATGATGCGGCCATGAAGCAAGGCAGTTGTCATCCCGACCCTCTTTACTCTTTGTAACACTTAAACATTATACTACAACCTAGTATAGCAAGCAATAATCATTTACTGGTTATATCAATAAGAAAAAAAATGGCAATATGTATTATGTATGCATTAGGTATGTATGAGCACAAGCAAATATTCAATCAATCAAGCAAATATTCAATCAACCCTCGATAATTAACTCAACAGATGGCGTTGTGTATCTATTCTGCTTCTTTTACATTCAACTATTGTGTGCTATTTATTTAGGTGTTTTAGAGTAGTATAAACAATCCTACAGTACATACTGTATGAGAAATTGTACTATTCCCTGAGTGATTGTATTACGTGTGTTAGAGTAATGCAAACAGTTAGACGGTGCCTACGAGAAACGGTACCATTTTCCCATTTCCCCCTCATGAGCCCTGATAAGGTGATTCACTTTACTGTTTCCAAGGGCATGGAGAGAAGTCTGCCTAAACTATAGTTAGATGAATGTGTTAGACTAATGCAAACAATTATATGGTGTGTGTGAGAACGGTACCTATTCCCTTCATTTTCAAATGTGTTTGTGTGTAATTGTGTCGCCTAGCTGCGGGAAATTTCATGATAATACAGGAGTGTTTTTATTTCTAAGTCCCAAAACACACTGTAGGTGAAATAGCCACTGCCTTTGTAGTAGCCTAGTAGTAGTACGTGAACTATCCAGCATGCGTTGGTACTCCCATTGTGCACGCCTTGTATGAAGAAAAAGTGGGAGCATGACGAATTTGGACCGAAACAACTGTTTTTGGATGGGAAAACCAAAATGGGATCCTCAGCACCCCCTGCTAAACTATTAATCAAGGTCCACGATCTTCTGGGATTTGATTGAATAAGAAAGACACAAAAACAACATTTTAACAAAAGTGGAGAACGGCAGAAAAAGCTATTTGTTCTTCTTGACAAATATCAGAATGCTACCACGCCATCCAACTTTAAACTGAAATCATTGTTGAGTTAAACAATGTCACCGAGCTGGGTCATGCTTTACAAAAACACAGTGAGTAGTTTGCAGGCTCCTCGAAAGCCTCCTAGTTGTCAGCATTGTTTCAGACAGGGCACTGCAAGGACTACAGCTCAGGGCAGGTGGAGAACACAGCTGACAGGAAGGGAAGGAAGAACTGTGTTAGGCTCATGCATACGGAACACAGGTGCTGTCAAGGCTATTGTCAAAAAGTCATGTGGTGCTTATGGTGCACCAAAATGGGATTTGACTGTGTGTGCATGAGAGCCACTGCCTGCCTGCCATTTTCTTTGTAAATATTTTGGAGAGCTCTCTTTGAACAGGGAATTTGTCTTCCACAATAGCACTGGAAATAAAGGAGCACAAGAAAAAGCGACTGGATGAGAAGTGTGACAAGGACACGTCATGGTGAAGATTTGTCCCAAAAGAAAGTAATTGTATAAGATTGCAAGGTAATGAATCTAAGGCAATGATTAGTAAAGAATGCACGATTGTTGTAAATACAAGTCTGTGCAATTGCGTGTCGTGTTAGTTTCAGCCTACAAAGGCAACCAAGGCTCTCTTGACTTGCAGCCCAAAATCGACATAGAAAATATGCTGTCGTTACACTTACCCATCACAATCATCTAGTCAATTTTTTAGATGACGGGGGGGAGGAAAATGGTGACCTGCCAAAGCGGCTGGTGGCACAGACATTAACTGGATGAATCCATCCAATGTTTCTGCATTCAGCTGGTGATGATTGTCATCCCTGAAGGGGGAGATGATGCTGGGAGGACTGCCATGGCATCGCCATGGATCCAGATGGCCGAAGACATGAGGCGACGCATGCAAGCAAATTATCAGCAGACCACGTTCTATAAAGGCTGAACTATATATTCATATGGCAAACATGTTTTTTCTTTATGCTCTACATATGGAAATAGGCGCACAGCATTTGGTATTTTTTAAAAAATGTAACCCTTTCACAAACATAAAGGATTAAAGGGAATTCAGATTTTTTTTACATTAGGCTTAATCTTCGAGTTAGCGGGGTTTAACTAGTCGGTGGAGTTGATTTCAACAAATTCCGTGTAGTTTGTAAATTATTTGTTAGTTTCATGGCTCCGGAGTGGCTAAGCTAGTGTGAGTCAGTGGTGCCTGCTTAGCATGCCAATAAAAAAACGAAAATACCAGATGTGACATAGTCAAATTAATTCAAAATGCGAATCTTTGTTCGAAATACTCATGCTGTCACACCAAAACGCCGTAATTAATTTTAATTCTAAAGCAGGACTATTTTTTTTTTCGATGCGTAATGTGACCACAATCATGCTCTGTCTGCGGTGAAAAAAAAAAACAGTGTAATATCACTGCTGTTCATACGACAATTATTGACATGCAACAATAAATTCTCATAACTTTTTTTCTGAAAACGACCAACACCGTTGATTGCATGGGTCATCGGTGAGTCTCATGCGTGCATATGTTGTTTTTTAACTTTTGATGGGTCTCAAACTCGTCAAACTTGGCCTGTATGGATATTCATCACCTGTGATGTTTCTTTGCTCTAGATCTGCTTTAAAACATGTTATATTATATATGCAGGTTCCACAACGTAAAAGCCCCAAGCTCCGACGCTCTCCCCGCTTCGTCTCCCTCATGCGCTGGATGGCGGCCAAAAAACACTCTCACGCTGCTCGTTCTGAGTTCGTTCATTTAATCCAACAAAAAAACTACTCAACAGAGCGACATCCAAAAAACGCAAACAGCGTAAACATAGAAAGTAGAGTGATTAATCCAGAGAGGGAGAAAGGTCGGAAAACTGTTTTGGCTCTATCTGACTTATTCCTCTTTCTGCCTTAATGCGACTGTCCGCCAAAACAGCTTCTTCTGTATCGTCCGACGTGACGTCGCAAGCTAATTCCCATGAAATAAAATAAATGAATAACAACTAACATGAATAATCAACTAAACTATTATTTAGGCTCCTACAATATATATATTTTTTCTTTTTTTTAGGGCTGTCAAAATTATCGCGTTAACGCGCGGTAATTAATTTTTTTAATTAATCACGTTAAAATATTTGACGCAATTAACACACATGTCCCGCTTTTAGTAAGTTTTACAGCAAGGCTTTTTGTGCTGTCCAACAGCGAACTCTTGTGGTCGCTTTGCGACATGGTTTATTGTTTTTCTTGCCAGTTCAATATGGCTGCACTACGTCTCGGGCTGACGCCTACGTTGTAATGTTGTGCTTATATGATCCTTGGACAAGATTTGTCCGTAAGTATGGTTGTTGTAAAGAATGTACATATTATGTTAGTAAGCAAAATGTTATATTTTTTGTATGAGACGCTTTTTGTTTATGTTTAGTGAACCTGTATAGCGTGCTAAGCTAACGTTGTTGCTAATGCAATGCTTGTGTACTTTTTTTTTTTTTTGTAGTTTTACGACGGTCTAAAGAGGACAATGGTTTGAGGCCATTTTATTAATAAATCAGATGAAAAAGGAAGAAGTCTGATTATTAAGGCGTCGTTCACTAGCTGTCTAGCTTTGGAAAAAGTAGACGCTTCGGAGTGAGGACAGCATAGACAGATTTAAATGACAGTAGAGTGAAATGCCCACTGCAGTCCTTATGTACCGTATGTTGAATGTATATATCCATCTTGTGTCTTATCTTTCCATTCCAACAATTTATTTTACAGAATATATATATAATTTACAGAAAAATATGGCATATTTTTGGATGGTTAGAATTGCGATTAATTGCGATTAATTACGATTAATTAATTTTTAAGCTGTAATTAACTCAATTAAAAATTTTAATCGTTTGACAGCCCTAGTTTTTTTACTACTGTTTGTAAATGTACCGAATATGCTCCATTTTATAATTAAGTAAATCACAATTTTTTGGGTTTTGCAAACATTATTTCGTTTTCATCTAGATTGCATCAGTCAGAAATGTAGATTGGAGCAGTTTTAAAGCTGATTATACAAACAACGGCTGTAGTGACGGCGCAATAGAATAGAGCACTATGGATTAAGTAGCAAAACGTGTTGATTAATCTTGCTATTACAGTATTTGATAAAAAAGTATTGTTTAGATGTATTTGATTAATTGTTGTTTACTAACATTAAAGAGGTCATAGAGGTCATCAGAGTATCCTTTTGGTGTGAAACTTCAGTTTCCTCTCACAAATGCAGCATCGTGCACCAGACTGCACATTACAATAGGGAATTAGCTGGAACCATGCAACACGCAGAGGACACAGCAAAGGTGGGGGGAACATTGTTTTATTAATTTCACATTCAGTCGGGCTGTGCATGACTGATGGCATGAAAGTGATGGGGAGCTGCAACATCACAATCCCTGCCCTTTGTTATCTTAACACTAATTAAGAATTCTTTGTCAGGATCAACTCACACTTGGGATTCACATTGCCTGAGAAGTGTTTTGCAGACTTGACTGTCAGCACTATGATCAAAAGGATTATAATGAGACGTCCTATTGAAGGGAACAAGCAGATGAGCCTCATTTGTGAATTGTTTTGGTGAAACTTTTAGGCTCTTGAATATAAAAGAGTAGAAAGGACACCCAGGAGAAGTTTGTGTTAAAGACATGCTCTTCCTTGTGTTTATGTCTGGAATATGACTCATTCACAAAGCTCTACAATGGCTGCATTTCTATTCTGTTTCCAATACAGACTCTGAGATCACAGTACACTGAGTAGGCAAGTCAGGAGATCTTAAAAAAAAAAAAATTGGGCAAATTATTCGCCCCTTAAATGGCCTGACGACCTTTACTTTCTATCGGCAACAATAAAATATGTTACTTATATAAACATAACTGGCACTTCAAGGCACAGAACTGCCTTCCCCTTGTGATGAAAATAATATTTTCTGGTTTTCATTGGAGATATTTACTTCTGTATTGCAGTATGCGCTTTGTTTGTTACCCTACAGCAGTGCTTCTCAATTATTTTCTGTTACGCCCCCCCAAGGAAGACGTAAATGTTTCGCGCCCCCCCCCCCAACTCTCTGCCACCACTGTAAATAGTATCATTCGTCTATATTACTATTATAAGTACGCCTCAGCCTAACATTGTGTCCTTTTTTTTCTATTAAAGAAAAAAAGTAACATAGATCAACTTATAATAAAGTATAACTTTTTTAACATTGTGTTGCTTGTAACAGAAAAGACTTAACGCGCATCAATTTGCCTGAAGTTAAAAAAAAAAAAAAAAAAAAAAAGTCACATCCAAACTGTAAAAATACACTCAAGGTACATTTTTGACCATTTGATACTGAAAAATAAAATGTAATAAAATCAGTAAATAATAACAAATTCAAATTGATTAGAAACATTTACTCTTCAGGACAACGTGCCAAAAAATTTGACCGAAAAACAAAACTGAATAGAAGGGGGGGAAAAAAAGTCTTTGGACAGAAGGAAAGTTTTTATTTTCGCTGATTCACCACAGTGCTCACTGGTTTACTGATATAACACTGACAAAGCGGGACGATTGTGACAATTGGCAATATTCGGCACATTTTCGCTGAAAAACAATCAAGCGGCTTATCAATGAGATTGAGGTCGAATGTCTTTAAGTGGCGTCTTAACTGATTTGGCTTCTCCGCTATAATCATTTTTAGACTCAGTAAACAGTGGTCTTTCCTCATTTCCCACTATATTAAAAGTCAAAGGCAAACGGCCCGAAAAAAGCGCATTCTCGGCGGCCGAGGTAGAACCGTAGGTGAGGGCGGTGGTCGTGACGATCCCAAGCCGAAAACGGTACTTCTCGGCCGGACACGTGAGAACCGAAGAAGACAGTGGGTCGCTGCGTGAGTCCAGCTCTGCATGAGTCTCTTCCGTGTGCTCTTGCTTACTTCAAAAATACTGCACGCACTTTGAAAATGAGAGCGCCACTGCCACCCACGGAGTGGATGTGCAAGTACACTTTACTCTAGTACGGCAAAAAAAATAAAAAAAAATAAAAGCATGTTCCCCGAGGTCACTCGCGCCCCCCCTGGCATCGCTCTGCGCCCCCCTGGGGGGGCGCGCCCCACCATTTGAGAAGTACTGCCCTACAGGAATGTGCCAAGCTATCAGCCACAGATCTGGTAGCGATGAGTTTTGCATGACTATTCTTGATCATCTTAGCTTCAAATGGAGCACATCGTCCTTTAATGGTCTGCCACCATCTTGACACTTGAGCAACAGATCTTCAAACTTTGTAACATGTCGCTCACTGGGCACGTTCTAGGTGAGGACCTCCATCCATGTTTGTAGGGCTTTTAAATTTTAGATAAAATAACTAGGGCTACAGCTATCGATTATTTTGTAGTTGATTAATCTATCAACTAGTTAGTTCGAATAATCGAGTAATCGGATTAGAAACATTTATTGCGTTGCAGAATAAATATTAGGAAGATTGCACTTTCAAAACGGCAGTAAATGCGAGTACAAGATACATTTCCAGAGTGTTTCAAACTATGTAGTATTGCACTTTCATTTAAAAAGACATTAACATACCTGAACTTAGCCTCATACGGTGTAAAAAAAATAAATAAATGAGGATGTACAGTATGTACAACAAGAGAACAATTGGCTAACTTGCATTACAAAAGTCTGCTAGCTTAAATGCTATAAGATGCAAAACTTTTTTTTTTTTTTAAATTAATAATGCTCGTAACAAATCGTTGAAACACATACACACACAAAACGAGTAAATATAAACTAAATTACGAATGCGTTAAAAAAAAAAAAAAACATTCGTTTTTGTTGGTCTTAACAGGGAGCAGCTGGTTTCAGCCATATTAAAGAAGTTATGTCATATTCACTGTTGCCACTAGAGAGCAGTGTATCCACCCAAATCAATAAAACTAAATGCAAACACTTTCAAAACAACCCATGATAATCTCATCAAACGAATCCTCAAATCAGCAAAATTTGATTTGAAGCTGTTTTCCAATTGAATTACTCGAGTTAATCGATTAATCGTTGCAGCACTAAAAATAACAATCAAAAAAGAAAAATTAATTCCCATTTGTCACCAAACAAACACATGCAGGAGTGTGCCACCTTAGGCACCCCATGATTCGATTCGATTACGATTTCATGGTGCTACGATTCGATTATTGAACAATGATTACGGTATCGACAATGATCATGGTTATCATGATTATCAAGATTATCGATGCATCATACATTACTAATTAATAAAGTTGCCAAACGCATTTAAGTCCATTATTTATTTAAAATATCCTAATGATTCAACAGAAATGATGGAAACATGCCCATACAACAAAAAGCCGCCCTTAACTGTTTTTACAAGAAAGTGCAAAATCATTAACTATTTTAAAGGCAGTACTTATTTCTCAACATGCCTATACAAAACAAGATGCTCTTTTTCACAAGAAGGTGCAAAAACATTAGCTGTTTCAAACAGCAGTACTTATTTCTCTCAACAATACAATAACATTTACACTGGTGGAATGAATTCCACATTTTCTGGAAACAAACAAAGCGTCGTCAGTCATAAGACATCTTTTAACCAATATACTTTGTTTTCACAGAATTCTGTACTATTTCGCATGTTTGTAGTGTTACCACTGTACTTAATCCTGGTTTTACATGTTCTGCATCTGAAATAATGAACAACGAACAACTTGACATGGAAATACAAGTTGCTAATTAGCATAGCACTCAGCACTAACTAGTAACATCTCAAAAACAACAACAATAAAGGATAAACAGTATAAGAGGGTTCGTGTACTCACCTTTGATAGACGGACACGGGACTTAGCAAAGCACTAGGGACTTTTTCCAATTAACACGACTTGAACCTACTGCTGGACAACTGAAAGACAAGGAGCAACAAACTCTCTCTCTTCTCCTCTTGCTCTAACAAAGAACTTGCGCACAGAAGCGTGACCGCCGGATTCCTGCCTGTCACATACACAAATTTATTTTCCAGTCTTTTGAAGAGGAGTAGATCTCTCGCTCAGTAACCGGCAGAATTCATCATAACGTTGAATGTGGTTCCGTTAAAAGTGTCCGGGCGGCACACATGTCTTGAATTTCTGTCATAAAGTTATGAGGGAAAATCTTCGTTTTTTAACATTTATGAATCGTAATCAAATCATCATGTGTTGAATCGCGATGCGTCTGATAATTGTTTTTTTTTTGGCACTCCCTTATCACATGCAAACCCACACAAACAAATCAGGAAAATATTAATAGATTAATTTATTTTAGGTATTTTAAAATTGGGAGTTACTTTTCAATCACCATGTATAAAACAAACGAAAAAAAGTGTTTGTTTTTTTTGTTTGTTTCGTTTTGAGCTCACATCACCCAGACCCATTATGGATGCATAAAATTAATATCTTTGCTTGGATCTATCAAATATGACGGACTTTAAAAAATATTTCTCCATTAGTTCTACTGATTTACTCCCTGTGATTTAATATCTAGATGTTTGATCTTGATAGACGTTATCTTTGTTCCACGAGTCTTGTTTCTTCTTCATTTCCAACACAAAGAGCTTATTTACTAATCTGGTTCTGTGCTTCATGTGTGTAATTGGCTTTCTTGTAAAACATTGCATTGAAAAATTGTTTTCCTACTCCCGATGTGGCAAATAGCCTCCGGATTCTGTCAGTTATGAGTGATTAGACCTTTGCTAGAGCATTTCTCAAAGGCATTGCTGGGATGTGAGCCAGCATATTGTGGTCAACGTAGAGCATCCACTAATGAGTGGCAGGTCAGCCTTGTTTATGGATTAGGGTGGACATGAACCTGTTCAATCAATGCCACTTATTTCTTGGCTCATTTCCTCCTCGGCTATCCATTTGTGCTCCTGCAAGTGCCGGATGCTCTGATAGCGTACCGAAAAGGATAGAAGAGAAACAGTTACATTTTTTTCCTTTCAAAGTTACCACCTCCGCCCTGTACTCAAGTGGAATAAAGTCTGGCACACCCATGAATACGAGTGGTAAAGAAAATGAATGGATGGATATTTGTCTTGATCTCATTTTTATGTCATAACAATCTAACTTTTGAACAGTGGTGTATAGACTTCATATCGACTGTGCACTGCGCAAAACATCGAGAAACCCACAACCAGTGCCTAAAACAACTATGATATATATACATGCTAGCATGACGAATCTTTTGAATACGGTCAGTTCATGATAAAACTTAGATTGCAGTTTTGACTCTATCCAGTTTCCATCTATGGTCACCTGATGAGGGGAAAACAATTCTCTGTGCTCAAATACTATATTTGTATTTATTGGCGTTATCCGATAATGAATTTTTAACCGATATCCTAATATTGTCCAACTCCAAAAATCTGATAATGATATCAAACCATTACCGATATATGCAGTCGTGGACTTGGCATAATATGGCTAAATGTATTGTGATGCCCTACTGGATGCTTTACTAATGGTAATAGTAACAACTTTTCCAAATAAGTATTCTGTGAAAAATAAGAGAACAACTTCAACTGAAGTCATGGAAAAAGGGCCTATATTGCAGCACTATATTTATTGTTGAAATCAAAATAGTCTGCATCAGGTATTTTTGGATCAAGTGCAACTCCAAAGTGTCACGTTCTGCTGCTGGTTAGATTTTGTTTATTTCAGAGAAATGTCGGGAGCGTTCCCGACATCGCACAGGCAGGAGTTCCAGCTAATCAACAATAGTATACAAACGCCGGCGAAACAAGACAATGATGCCGAGATATTAGCTTGCTGGTCGCCATTCGACACATCCTATTTTCGGGTCGCTTTGTATTTGCCATCTTGTTCGTCAGCCATCTTTGTTTTGTGCTCCTCTACCTTGTGCAGGTATTGAGTGTATTTTTGTTTGTCTTTTGGCTCTCTGCCCACCGCTCAGTTTCACGTTATTGATCCCCGTCGACCTATTTGTCACGGACCCCTTTTGATATTCCCTCTTTTCCGCGATCGCGTGTTTTGTTTTGTTCATGCCTTACTAAATCCCTGAAAGCTTTCCCTCGGTTGTTTGATCTTGGGTCCTATCTTGTTCTCCCCATTTGTGGACCGCAACACAAAGTGCCAATAAGGCACTTACTCTGTCCTCAATTTATGTGTGGGTACACAAATCGCCAGATAGCGAACAAATCAGGCTCTAAAGATAAGTCAGACATTGGACTAAAGTTGAATTGGCTTTACTGTGGTCATCTTTGTCTTGAAAAGAGCATTGAAACTTTTTTGTAAAACTGAAAACAACAAAACATGTCAAAAGTATGAAATAAAGTCACAAAATAAAGCAAAGTATACACCACGTGTCAATTTAAATATGCATAGGTGGTACAGCTTGCAAGCAATGAAATAATGTAACCACATTTGACCACAAATGAAAACAAAATGAAATATACACATCTCCAATTTACCACACAATGCTAATGAATATGAAAGGAAGAACATAACTTACTTAACTCAATGGCAAGAACTGCTATGGTACAGTGGCTGCAGACGTTAGCGCGTCCATTTAGCTCACGTTGACATATGATTACGTCAGCAGAAAGTGCTGGGACTTATCAAACCTTATTACACCTAGTATTGCTTTAGTATCGTTTAATCTATATTTACATTAAATTGTATTTATTTTACTATTATTATGGTAATACATAAAATAACGACTTTGGGAAACTACAGTAAAAACTTACTAAGAAACAAATTACAACTTTTGGTCTCTTTTTCCAATGGAGTGAAGTAAATGTTAATTCAGCCTAAAATGATTCCTAATTCTGGTGCGTGAAATAATTCTGCCTCTTGTCTTTGATATAGATTTTTAAAGTTATTACATTCAAGAAAGGAAATGCAATACATGTCATTTTTAAAAATTAAAATGGCATAGTTTTTTAAAGACCTCCAGCTATTCCTACTTTCATCTCTATATTTTTAGGTTTCATTAGTTATGCATTGGCATATGTGGAACATTTCATTCAGAAACCCTCAAATTCATAAGTTCTGCTCGAGTTCCTCTAAAATTAAGCTACAATAAGAGTCAGTGGAAGAAGAAAAAGAAGAAAAATAATGAAATCTGAAACCTCGCCTCAAATAGCCCTTAGCATATGGGATTACCTCTACCATACTCACCTTAATTGTGAACAAAGCGCAGAAAAAAAAAGTTGATTGGGCTTTGGACTTTTTCCAAAAGGTCACACTATCTGGGTCATAAATTCCCACAGTATTGCTGCTGCGTGAGTTGCAGACATACCACGACTGAGAAACACAGAAGAAGATAGATACCATACTCACAGACCTTAGTGAAACTCAAAATCTGCCATTCTTACAGCATGTTTGTATAACTGGCCAAAAATGCCTGTTTCATCAGGTCTCAACATGCACTAGGACATGCAATGTACTTTACATGCTGTATATCACAATGCTTATTTTTGTAGCCTGACTGAATCTTTTTTTTTTTTTTTTTTTTGTGTGTGTGTATTTGAGAAAACATGCTGCAGCAAAACTGGTACCAGATCGTGTCTTCGATAGTGTCTTCAGAGTGTAAACAAATCAATTTAACTGGCAGAGTGACTCGTGCTTGGGTCATAAAGCTTGTATGTTACAAGAGATTGTTTTCCAGCACAGCTGTTGCGCTAATAATACATTCAGTCAGTATACAAATTACATTTTGTACACTGAAAAGAACACCATATGCTGTATTAATTTGTGCTGTCAAATTTATCGCGTTAACGGGCGGTAATTAATCTTTGTAATTAATCACGTTAAAATATTTTCGCATTTAACGCATGCACGGAATTATCCGCTCATGCATTGCCTCAAACAGATTATAATGACCCCGTTTTAGCATATTGAGAGCTAAAACGGCAGTGAAATGCGAGTGGACACAGATGTTCATTGGACCGCGCTTTTTATTGGCATAAGCTTTGGCGATTCGTTCACAACAAAGCGACGTGGGGAAGAAAGACAGGAGATTATCTTTTTCTTAACACCCTGTATTGAACAAAACGCAGAGAAGATACGTATACTATTTGCAGCCACCACTGACAGTCATGGTTGCCCAACTTCCCGTCATGCATTTGGGCGGAACAGTTAAGTCGCTACAGTATCATTTAGTGAAAGCACAACAAAAATAATATTCCTATCCCTCAAAAAATGAGGTTCACAAAAAGAAAAGTGCTCAATGCAAAGAGAACTGGTATTCCCAATCAAAATAACTATGCAAAATACACATGAAACTTAGGCTACGTTCATACTACAGGTCTTAATGCACGAATCCGATTTTTTCGTGTTTTTCCGACTCGGGTGAGGCATTAACTTGACGGTCTGAACGTGACAAGTCGCATAGAACAGGACCCCTTTCAAATCCGATCTGGGTCACTTTCGTATGTGGATCAAATCCGATCTGGGCCACATTTTTCCAGACTGTCGCGGCTGTCTGTACTGTCCAGTCTCCCAAATCGGATTTCATGCAGCATTTACGTCATCAAATAGCAAGAGAGACGCTACCGTAGCGATGCAGCTGTGCGTTATTAGCATCTAACTTGCAGTGAACACGGCTTTTGGGGAAGGGCTGGGCTTGACAACAGTCATAAAAAATGGGTTGAGGATAAGCCTGAGAATGCTCAGTTTTCTCTCTGCTCCAAGTGAGCAATATTTCAACATTGCCTACACGGCCGAGAGTCGGGGCAAACTGCCCGTATGTGTGTGTGACATGCACGGACAGTGCGTGCATGCTATCGATCCATACAAACTTTGAATATAAGCCTAAACGGGGATTATTTATGTCTGTTATTTGTGTCCTCCTTTTGAAAATTAAAATATGATATCCCTGGAATGACGGATGACGTGTGTCATTTGTTTTGATGCTTCTGCGCATGCGGGTCCTCTTGCTCAGCGCGTGTCGGACTGCGAATTAGTGCGCATGCGTAATACTTGAACAGTCTCAATGGACAAAGGCAGTCTGAACGGGCACGCCAAAAAAACGGATATGACAAAAAATCGGATTCGTGCATTAAGACCTGTAGTATGAACGTAGCCTTACTCAGACTTTGCCTTGGCTAGATCTCTAATTGATTTAAAACTTGCCATTGACACCTTGCAGTGTATTTCATTCACTACCTTACGTTGTCAAAGACACTGTGGAAGAACGGCAGGGAGCCCATGTGACGTCCAGCTCGGCGACATCAACAATGGCGAGCTATTAGTACATTTTTGATTGAAAATTTTACACATTTTATTAAAATAAAAACATTAAGAGGGGTTTTAATCTAAAATTACTATAACTTGTACTCACATTTATCTGAAGAACTACAAGTCTTTCTATCTGTGGATCCCTTTAACAGAAAGAATGTTAATAATGTTAATGCCATCTTGTGGATTTATTGTTATAATGAACAAATACAGTAATTATGTACAGTATGTTGAATGTATATGTCCGTCTTGTGTCTTACCTTTCCATTCCAACAATAATTTACAGAAAAATATGGCATATTTTAGAGATGATTTGAATTGCGATTAATAACGATTAATTAATTTTTAAGCTGTGATTAACTTGATTAAAATTTTTAATTGTTTGACAGCCCTAGTATTAATGTTTACTCATTAAAGAAAATTATTATTACAGTTAAGTGTTGCATATATACAGTCAGGCCATAGACTCCACTATCAATTGACAAGACGGCTCCCACAGACATTGCGCCTCGCCTTCCCGTAGGGGGCCGACCCAGGCAGAATGCTGAGTTGGCTTTCACTGTGATAAACTCAAACACACGCTGCGTTCTAACACCGGATTTAGGTGGACACAGGACGAAGGTTTGACTGCATACAAGCAGGCAGGAGTATCTCGATTGATTTGGTCAAGGATTCAAGGTAATTATTATATTAAATAGCACCATTCATGCACTTTGAAACATGAAAAAAATCAATGGATAAAATGATGTAACTTTGGCTTCAAATATTTACGTAAAATGAACGATAACTTCCCGTTTTTTGCTTTCAACCAAGAATCTAGATTGTTTTACGTTCATATCTATTGAAATTCCAAGATTTAGGCATTTATTTACAAGAATTTTCAACTTAAAAAGCTCTTTGTTTGGTGTCGGCCGCTATGTTGGATTTTGTATCTTTACATAATAGCGGAATTCAACCTAAATAAATTGTGGTTGTATATAGAAAAATGCAAATTTAGCTTATGTTGAATAAAATAAAGCTGATTCTGAATGAATTCCTCAAGTATTAGGTTTCTGATGTGAAAATTGAGTGATTTATTAGCTGTTGAAAACTTGCAATAAAAAAAAAATTAAGTTGCTATTTTGGGCAAAAACTTAAATGATATGTTAAATATTGCTTTTGATCCTGAAAATATAGGTGATTGTCAATGCATTTGGTGATTTTGTGCATCTAGCATATCATTTGAGAATTTTATAGCCATTTTGTTTTGTTCTACTTGTATAAAAAATTATTAATTGGGATTTTATTAGGGAACGACTTTGAATTTTTTTATGTCGCATCTCAAGGAGACTTATATATGCCTAAGGGAGGTGCCTGTTTTGTTTTAGGTTGCTAGCGGCTTTGGTTTTAAAAATACTTGAATTTTAAGTTTTTTAAAATAGGCCCCCTACGGATCAGCCCCGTGTCCTGTCAACCGATAGTGAAGTCTATGGTCAGACCCATACATACTGTGTCATTAACACAACTTTTTTTTTAGTGACTCTATACGGCTCATTATAAATTAAGCTTTTACTTTGTAATATTTTGGGGGTAAATTCTTAGCAGTCTGTTACATCTTTCAGTCTGCAACGCAGAGCCATTACCTAATGGTGGATTTTTAGTTTTGTCTTCAACAACTGCAATACATGGATCCAGGTCAGGTGATACATTTGGCATTTGCATAGCATTCCTCTTTTTTGCCTTAAAAAACTATTGATCGCTTTCACATCATGCTTTGGGCATCTGTGATGTGCTGTCAAATGAGTTATGAAGCATTTAACTCAATATGACGAGATGATCTTGCAAAAAAACATCTCAGTAATTTGTTGTGATATTTAATGGGCACAAAATGCCATTATAACATCATTTACCCTGTTTTCTGTTTGACTCAACAGTTATTTAAGCCCCATTGAGCTGCAGTGACATTGCAAACGAGCACCACTTTTAAAACTGCGTCCTACTGCCAGTTTCTGGTGTCTTGTCAAGAGGGACGACAACCTTTTACAAGTCCAAATGACTGTTTAGTAATGCGTATCTATCACCTCCACTGCAAGCTTTCTATTCACCTCAAACTTTGCTCAATGCCAGAGAGAGAGCGAGAGCGGGGAAAACAGTAGACATATTAAAATTCATAGTGTGTCCATAGAATATTACAGTCTTGGCATAGATTTGAAAGACTTTACCCCAAAATAAGAAATGCTTTTTCCAGTGCTTTCATCCTGCAGGATTTTATTTGTGTGATTTTGGAAACCGGCAGCACATATTTTACATCCATCATCGCTGGATGTTGCGATAGAATTGTGTCAAAAACTTGCTGCCTTTGTCTTACATAGTTCAATCTATTCGATTTAATTTTTCCCCCTTTGCCAAAAAACAGTTGTGATGTTTTTATCTTCCCGTTCCGTGACGGAAACTTGATATCTTGACAGGATTTCTGCTCTGTCAATTTTGTTCATAGTTGTCAGCTGTACAATTCGGGAAGAATTTCATCAGTAGGAATTCATGTGTTTGTCATCATTATCACAAAGCTTTTGCAGTAATGCCAACGCTTGCATTTCCCCCTTTAGGCTCTATTTTCATGACCAACGCAACTTTAGACTGATATAGAGGCATTGTGAAAGCGGTCCTGTGAAAAATGGCAAATTCCTCTTGGATGTGAATACGCTAATTCCTTTCAGCGCCAATAAAAGCAGGTCCCTTCATTCACTTTAATGTGGCGCATTCATGTCTCATGGAAACATCACTGTAGAAAACGATGCAACATTCTGTGCAAAACAAATATAATTCCATGTCTGAAATTTATTTATTTATTTACATTGATTGATATCTCACCATGACAGAGTGAACATGTTAAACGTCACGTCATCCAGCAAAACGCATATGAACATCATGAATCAAGAGTGTAAATATTCATCTTGCAATTAGGCATTATTTAGGCCTTCACTGACGGACAAAATAATAATTTTTGTAAGGAAAACATCACAAAATATATTAAAGGGGCAATTGCTACAAAGTAGCAACAACTAGGGTTCTGGTTCTTTGACATACGGCTGATTCGATATGTACAGTGTATCACAAAAGTGAGTACACCCCTCGCATTTCTACAGATATTTAAGTACCGGTATATCTTTTCATGGGACAACACTGACAAAATGACACTTCGACACAATGAAAAGGAGTCTGTGTGCAGTTTATATAATAGTTCATTTATTTCCCCCTCAAAATAACTCAAAATATAACCATTAGTATCTAAACCCCTGGCAACAAAAGTGATACACCCCTGAGTAAATATGTACATCCCTAAATGTCCAAATTGAGTACTGCTTGTCATTTCCCTCCAAAATGTCGTGTGACGCGTTACAGGAGTGCTGTCAGCATTGCTGCAGAGATTGAAGAGGTGGGGGTTCAGCCTGTTAGTGCTCAGACCATATGCCGCACTCTACATCAAATTGATGTGCATGGCTGTCACCCCAGGAGGAAGCCTCTTCTGAAGACTACTCAAGAAAGCCTGCAAACAGTTTGCTGAAAACATGTCAACAAAGCACATGGATTACTGAAACTATGTCCTATGGATTTGATGAGACGGGCGGGTTCTGTAACTTCAAATAAACAGGAAGTGACCCATAAAATACTGGGAAACACACATATGAATAGGCAGTGACTCAAACTCAACAGGAAATGACCTGTAAATGCCCTAAAATAAACAGCAAGTGACCTGTAAATGCCCTGAAAATCGGGCAGAATGACTGTGAATGCTCTGGTTTCGAATGAACGAACGTTTCCAGTCTTAATGGATTGGGCATCGAGCACCATTAATGCAGCTTTAGAGTTAACAGACACTACCCAGACAGCAGACCGATGTTGAAAAGGTCACTTTTGCACCCTCAATTAATGTTGTTTCAACGTTAAAATCCTTTCAAAACCTAAACGTCATTTCGATTATTAATAACATTGGAATAATGCTGAATCAATGTTATGTTTTCGACTAAAACGCCCACTCATCCATAATTCAGTGACTTTTCAATCATATTTCCCGGTCAATCATTAATCAACTATTTGCCAACATTAGTTCATCAACTATAAAACAATGTTAACCCAACCATCGCCTGACATACTATAGAACAACGTTGTTTCAACGTCACTTGACGTCGAAAATTTTGATGTCAACCATACTGATGATTTTGATGGAAAATCAACGTTTGTTCAATGTCGGTCTGCTATCTGGGTATAATAGTAGAAGATTTTGGTAGGAACTTCTTGGTTCCTTTTTATTTATATATTTTTTTTAGACATTGACACCTTTTTAAAACGACATCTCGATTCTTGGCAGGAGCATATCGCTAACCTTTTGGGATACAAAGGATCACGATATATCACTATTTCAATATTTTGTCACACCCTTAATGTAGATGTACCTCTGCAAATACCTACTCCTACACTTTTTGAAAAGGTATTTACTTATGAACATCAGTAATCTGAACTCCCACAATGAATATAGATTTTAAGATAATTGTAATTAGGGTAACAAATGAGTAAACTCACAGACAATAGGAAATGCGGGATGTTACCATAGATGTTTGAAGGTTAATGTCCTTTGATGAAAGTTATATAATTAGAACTTTACCTCCTAAATTTGTTAAATGTTACAGTATTTAATGATTACCCGGAAATAGTCCATCATGCATATAGTTAAAAAAAAAAAAAAATCTCCAAGCACTCTCACTTTTGATTGACAGCAGGAAAGCTCAGGTACAGCTAAATCTAGGTCACACTCACACATGCTCAATGTCAAAGAGAAGTAGGTGTCTGGTTTTCGGTCTTTTTCAAGGCAGGCCTTCAATGAATAGGTGATGGATTGATGCTCAGTCTTTCCAAGTGATGGCTCAGAGATTGTTTGTTACCTTTCCATCAGCTCTGATCTCTTTCTTCACCATTCCTTCTCGCCACCACTGTCAGAATAGCAGAGATTGTGAGAGCATCGATAGAATATAATACAAATGAGCAAGCCGTTAACTTTGGCTGTTTTCATCCATTCGCCTCCTGTTCTGACTTCTTCGCCCACATCTCTGTAAACATGTCTCAGAAAAGAGTACGCCTACATGGCGAGACAGGAAATACAAAAGTAATGATTGTTGAGATGGATAATACAAATTATCGAAACTATTGGTTCACATTCATGTACATAATTATCACTGAAATGGTTAGTTTGTCAGCCGTAAAGTGCAACTCACTGATGAGCTACAAAGGTAATTCTTGCCTTTGCAGTTCACATTGACATTTGAAATTTACAGCTGTCAATGGCAGTGAATTTTATACTTCATGTCTAAAAACATACATCATGTTATTATAAGTCCAAAGCAATTGTTTTGAATGTCGTTATAGCACAAAAAAAATCCAACACCAATATCAGTATCACACTTGCACGGTAACACTTGGGATCTGCCCAAACTGGTACCAAAGATAGGACACTTAAATAGCAAATGTGGGGTCGCCATGGGAGGGATAACATAACAGCGATGCTGTACTTCTTTTTCTGAGCGAGTGAAATCAAATAATTTCCTAGTGTTGCTTCAAGTAAATAAAACCTACCACCTTATAAACTGGATTCAAAGATGAATTCATCTTATTTTGTGTCATTATTTTCATTCTTTAAATGCAAGAATTATTTATTTTAAGTTATATACTTAAAATATTTTCTTCTGACCTTTTGCTATCTTTTCCCAATGGACAGTGTAGTTGTTCCAGCCCTTGTAGGAGATTTGGACTGAATAATAATTCGCTCGCTGTTTTAGATACATTCTGTTTCTGCTCATTGTCTACAATCTACTGGGGATGTATACGCGTCACATTGACTCAGTGCTGCTTCATTGCATGAATATTTACTTAAAATCGCTACTCCTCTGTTATTCTGATTGGATCACAATGAAATTTGCCAGGTATATGCTATGTATTAAGCCTGAACGATATATCGTTTAAACATCGCCATCGCGATGTGCACATGCGTGATAGTCCCATCGCAAGCACGTGCAATAGTTTTTTTTGTTTTTTTTTTAAATCCATATACGCCTTGCTTTCTACTCTGCGCACAGCCTCACACCCTCCCTCTCCTAGCCCTTTGTTCGTCTCAATCACTGCGGCACTTGCTTGTTAAAGTTAACGATGGCTTTGATCTGGCCAAAGAAGCAGACTTCACACGGGCATCTGTCAATCGACGTTTAACTTGTTAAACAGTTTCTGCAAGGAAGCCGCGCTGGAATGAATGTGTGTGTGTGTGTGTGTGTGTGTGTGTGTGTGTGTGTGTGTGTGTGTGTGTGTGTGTGTGTGTGTGTGGAGATGTTGGAGACATATAAATGTCAGAAGTGATCATGAGGAGTTTGAAATTTCTACATGTCGCTCCAACGGTCACAGCTAAGGTAGATAAACAGAAGCATTTAATAGAGCCAAGCATTTATCTACTACAGTACTTGTTCAAAAATGATTTGGTTGGACAGTTATGTTTAAAACTGATCATAATTTTGACATATGAAGTGCTTTTATATACATTTCTTAAATCACTTTGAGGGAAAAAGTGAGAAAAAACATGTCTTATATGTATCTCTTTGCAATGCTAAATCTGAATAAATACACTGAGCACAAAAAACACACACAAAAAAAAAATTGGGGGGGTGCGCTACTTCGCGGTTTTTCACTTATCGCGGCGGGTTCTGGTCCCCATTAACCGCGAAAAACGAGGGATCACTGTACACTGGCGAGTCATCAAGTGAAAATTTCTTTAAAAAAAATGTATATACTTTTATTTTAATATCGCAATATAATATCGCAATATATCGCAAACCCCCAAAAAATCGCAACAGTAGTTTTTTCCAATATCGCTCAGGCCTACTAGGTATGAATTTGCATCAATCCTTGGAGCCCTAATTTCATGTTTCAGGGCTGATTAATTGCATTCATTACTTGCAGACATAGGCTAGGTTCATACCGCAGGTCTTAAATCATTCACTCCCAGACATTTTCACCGGAGCAAGGCCCTTCGCTCCCGGCTGTTTTACTGGATTTTGACTGATTTTGCAAGGCCCACCCACAGAAACTTCTGTTCTATTGCTATTTAAACATGGAAACAATCAAAATAAAGATTAGACTTCTTTCAGCAGGAAAAAAAAGTTATTTCATATCTTTTTCCACTCTTTAGAAAATAGCATTAAAAGATAGCTTGGTTTGAGCAATTTTCCAATTTCTGATTAAAAAACAGAGAAATTGAGCTTTTTGTAAAAGCATATGTTTCAAACATTGACTTTAACACGGCTATTTTTCACTTTTGTGACATCCCAAACATCTGAATGTTTTCGTTCTACAAAATGACATAAACAACAAGACAAATAGTGCTTTTGATTGCAAAGTAACAATTTACTTACACATAACTAAACTATTGAACTGTTGAACTATTTGCGCACATAACAACGGGGAAGGCTCTCGGCTGCTCCCGGTTGAATGAGGTGGCTCCCAGTAATCTGATGAGTCCGGATCAATATCGGTCTCACTTTTTTCATCATCTTCATCGTTGGTTTCAACCCCGGGCTCGGGAGTAACGCAATGTGAGCTCCGCAGAACGCGTGTAGAACCTGATGCTGTTGTGGCCGTCACCGTCTGTCTCATCAAGATAGATTTATTTTTAATCCTTCTTTGACGTTGGTTTTGTTTTCTTTTCAAAACACTCCTCCAGTGTCGTTTGCCTTTTTTTCCCCGATCGTTCTCCACATTTTTCTCATGCATCTACACAAGATCCCTCCAACTTCCATTTCCTGACTATTTTTCTTCACTTCCTTTCTTGGCCCGAGATGCGTTCTTACAAAATGCGCTACTGCCCTCCAGTGGCCAGTTTTATTGTGCATTGTGCATTGCAGTTTAGGTGCAACAAAACCTAGAGATGCCTCTTGTTAAAAAAAAAAAAAAAAAAAAAACGTAAAAGACATAAATATGTTTTTGGGACACTGAAAGAATTAAAAATAGAACATATTTATACGTTTTTGGGAGCAAATGAGTTAATGCACAATTCTGATTTTTTTGTCATATCTGTTTTTTATGCCCCTTCCGACTGCTTTTGTCCATTGAGCCTGTTCAAGTATAATGCATGCACACTAATTCGCAGTCCGAGGTGCACTGAGCAAACTGTCCCGCATGCGCAGGAGCATCAAAACAAATGACTACACATGACATGCACACACACATACGGACAGTTTGTCCCGACTCCCCGCCTTGTAAGTAATCTTGAAATATTGCTCATTCGGTGCAGAGAGAAAACCGAGTGTTCTCAGGCTTATCCTCAACCCATTTAATTTTTTTATGACTATTGTCAAGCCCGCTCTTTCCCCAAAAGCCACGTTCAAGCTAGGCGCTAACGCTAATGCACAGCTACCATACCGCTTTGCCACTCTCGCGCTTTGCTGATGTAATTGCTGCATGAATTCCGATTTGGGGGACTTGACAATTCAGACCGCAGCCACATTCTGGAAAAATGTGGCCCAGATCGGATTTTAACCTCATACGAAAGTGACCTAGATCGGATTTGAAATGGCCCACTCTTTTATGCGACTTTTTCTGTTCAGACCGTGAAATTAATACCTCACTCGAGTCGGAAAAACACAAAAAAAAACTGATTCATGCTTTAAGACCTGCGGTATGAACCTAGCCTTATTGTTGCCTGTAGGTTCTAATTTAGCCAGTAAAGGGATCCTGGTGGTCATAATTCATTTTGAACTTGTTTTGAAGATAACTGGAATTATATTTTGCACTCCTAATAATTGGTCGATTGTTGACCTTAGGAATTTTTCCCTATTGCAAAAACTTATCAAGGCACGAATTAGTGCTGCAACGATTAATCGATTAATTCGAGTATTCGATTAAAAAAAAGATTCAAATTTAGCTGCTTTTAGTATTTGTTAAATTAAAGTGGCGCTGTAATGGTTTATTTTGAAAGTGTTTGCATTTAGTTTATTGATTTGGGTGGATACACAGCCCTCTATTCTGCTTCATTTCACATGGCTGAATCCAGCTGCTCCCTGTTAAGATCAACATGAGCAAAGTTTTTTTTAATGCATTCGTAATTTAGTTTATAGGTATATTTAGCCTTTTGTGTGTGTGTGTGTGTGTGTGTGTGTGAATATGTGTCTGAAACATTTGTTAAGAACATTGCACAAAAAAAATCATAATAAAAGATAAAGTTTTAAAGCATTTAAGCTAGCAGAATTTTGCTATGTAAGTTAGCCAATTGTTCTTTTGTTGTACATAGATCCTTATTTATTTATTTTAGACCGTTTGAGGCTTAGCGCAGGTATTTTAATTTTTCATGTTCCTTATCCGATTATTCGAACTAACTAGTTCATCGATTAATCGACTACTAAAATAATCGATAGCTGCAGCCCTAGCATGAATATCAATAAATGAAATATATATAGGTATGTGTAAACATATGATAACAGATCCGGACCAGTGTTCATCCTCATTATCTTTGACAATGCTTAAAGAAAAATTATCTTCTATTGTAAACAGCATTACTTGTGTTGTATTGACTTTCTGTGTTTTGTCACATCTGTAAGTCCATGAAAAACCTGTAATATACAGTATCAGACCAAACAGCAATGAGTTTATAGGCTGATGTTGTGCGCTCCTGTTCTGACATTTTGGCCCAAATAGAACTGTAACCCTGCGACAGACGGAATGCCAGTGCACACAAACTGAAAAGGTTCATGTGCTAAAAAAAAATCACATTGTCCAAGTGCCCCTATAAAGGTATCTGCACCAACCAGTGCACCATCACCTGGCCTTAGCTAATCAACAGATGCAGAGACTCATGAGAGTAAAAGGGAAAATGACTAGAAATTTAACATGGCTGACAGTCTATGGCAATAGATTTTCTGCTTGTAAATGAGCTTCAAACTTAACCAGCTCAATGCTGCCTGAAAAAGAGAATATGCAGGACATTAATAGTTTATTTTGGCTATTGCATGTTTTAAAAAGCTTTTCCAAAACCTTTTAGATAGCAAATGAAGTATACGCGTGGGTGAAAATGTTCATGAACACATACAGTACATGGTGTTTTTACCAGCTGTCTAGAGTGTCAATACAATTCAAAGCCCCCCCCCCCCCCCACCTTATCACAGAAGTCCGTCTGTTTGTGTGGACTAATGATGATGGTCTCTAATGTTCTTTGAGAAGAAGCAATTAGCTGCTGCTCTCTCCAGACACAGTCTGCACACAAAGTATAGCATTTGCAATAGAGTTTTTCCACTCTGCTTTCAGCGGAGCCATTACCTGGCAATATAGAGCTGTCTGGGGCTTTAGAGGGAATGAGGAGTGCTTTAGATCGCCTGAAATAATTGCATGGAATTCAGTTTTATGACAGTATAGCATGAGGCTGTTTCATATGAGAGGAACAAGCCACCGAAGAAGCAAATGAGCGCGTGGTATATCAGATACTCTCATTCCATTCCATAAAATGTTGAAAAGATAAAAGCAGCTCTGCAAGAATGTCATGTACATCATACTGTATCATTTTATTCCTGACGTACACCTCACATATTTCTCAGAGACAGCTTTTCTTCAACATCACAGGATGTGTGATTGTGAAAATTCAGATAGAATTTGCAGGCCAACGTCCACTCCTTCATCTAGCAGGCTCCACTCATCATTTATTATTTATCACAGAATAACTCAGGCGAATTCATTGTAGGTTCAAGGGGAGCAAGTCGTGACAGAATATTTAATGTGAGGTATCACAAAGGATATGAGCAAATATTTCTTGAGAATTCAGTTATCAATGTTGACCATAACAAGTGCCACGACATTCTGCAGAGTAAAGACAGTTGTAGTGTGTGAATACATGACTTGGCATGGGTATTGAGAGTATAATATTCCTAGTATTTAGACCTGCCAAATAGGGGTGGGAACCTCTTGGTATCTCACGATATGATACGATTTGCGATACAAAGGTCCATCCATCCATCCATCCATTATCTTCCGGTCGGGTCGCTGGGGCAGCAGCTTTAACAGGGAAGCCCAGACTTCCCTCTCCCCAGCCACTTCAACCAGCTCTTCCGGCGGGATCCCAAGGCGTTCCCAGGCCAGCCGAGAGACATAGTCTCTCCAGCGTGTCCTGGGTCGTCCCCGGGGCCTCCCGCCAGTGGGACATGCCCGGAACACCTCTCCAGGGAGGCGTCCGGGAGGCATCCGAACCATATGCCCGAGCCACCTCAGCTGGCTCCTCTCTACGTGGAGGAGTAGTGGCTCGACGCAGAGTCCCTCCCGGATGACCGAGCTTGTCACCCTATCTCTAAGGGAGAGCACGGACACCCTGCAGAGGTAACTCATTTCGGCCGCTTGTATCCGGGATCTTGTTGATACAAAGGTCATGATAACGATAATCTCACTATATGCCGATACAACGATTATCGACAAGTTTCCTATGCGAAATATGGGCGGCGCCATCTTGGAAAATGTCTGGTCTGAACTTCCGCTTTAGAAAGAACAACATGAATTGCGGTTGAAGTAAGCAGTGCGTTGTTATCATGTTAAAACTGCAAAATCAAGCCAGATGAACCCACGGAATCTCTAAAAATGGATTCGGCACGACGTAGATGAGATTGTATGATTGTGATCATCCGTGGACCAAATTATAACAACCTGTAAGCCTTTGTTGACGTGAGATATACATTGATACGCCGGCCACTTGAATGACAAAATAAGGTGAAATTACAAATTAGATTGCATTTGTCGAATGCAGAAGGGCTGACACGGATTTTGTTACAAGGAAATACTACAAGTTGTGTACACACAAACAAAACTAGTATGTCATTCTTTTTTATTGCAGATACTGGTGGCAATATAACATTTGGACAATATGAGTCCATTTCTTGTTTTATTTAAAACGATTGGTGCATGTGCAAAACAAGTCAATAAATCACAATTTATAAATTTATTATTGGAAAAATGGCATACAAGAATGTGATATCATAGAGCAGAGCTTCGGAACCTCGCCAACTTTCACCCGACATTACGGCCTCCCAACAGGCTTTCTCCCGCTGTCCTTGGTAATTCCAGCTCCAATAGTGTATCTTAAAGTTGCTGCAGTTAAAAAGCTCGTAGTTGGATTTCGGGATCAAGCTGACGGTCCGCTTCGAGGCGAGCCGCGGCCTCTCGGCCGTCCCCGGGTAGAATGACATCTCTATATGGTCATCAATGTACAGTAAGTGTTGCTGTGAGGCACAGAAATGTATCTTCCCTTGCCTAACAGCGTTTTCCACCTGTAAACAAACGAACAAAAAAACTTTTAACACTCATTTATGCGTTGACATAATTTTGCCATCTACACGTACTAATTACCAACAGGCTAGCAGCAGATACATTAGTTGTAGTAAATAATATTAAAGATCATCATAATTACAATCATCATCGTAATAACAATATCGAAAGCAACAAGTCATTTCATGCGCAAGATTTTAGCTGTAACATTTTTTGAGCACTGGACACAGGTACAGGTGCAGGTACTGGAATGCCTGAAAGCTTTTCAGGTTCTTGATGGCATTTCCATCCTCTGCCATAGTCAATAAAACAGGATAATTTACTTTTGATCACCCTCGGCTATTTCCTAATGTTGACGTCCCATGTCGAGATGGCATAAGAATGAGGTATTTCCAAATCGTGTCTAGGGTTTTTAGTGAGTGATGCCACTCTAGCGCCATTGATGGTAAAAAATGGTAAAAAATGTGTAAACGTAAGTTGCTTGCAGACATAAGGAAGTAAAGTGGAAGTACCTTGGAAACTTGTCTATAGGTCTGGAAATCTTTCTAGGATACTATACAAAACAACTAATAAACAGAAAAACAAAATCTTCATCCTTCTGCTGCAAGTTTATCACTAGTAGACGTCTAATCCATTTGAACTGGGACAGTGGTAGCAAATGCCAGGCAACGAGGTAATTTTGGGCCTTTTCAGGTCATTACCTGGTGATTTTCAGTCACTTGCTGTTGATTTTGGGTTACAGAACAGGACGTGACCCAGAAATGAGTTGGCAGTGACTCAAATCCAACAGCAAATGACCTGTAAATGCCCTAAAAAGAACAGCAAGTTACCTGTAAATGCCCTAAAATGAACAGCAAGTGACCTGTAAATGCCCTGAAAATCCGAAAGAGAGACTGTGAATGTGAAAGAATAATTTATTCATGCTCATAAAACACATAACTGTTGTGATACTATATTCATTTGTTAGACTGTATTATCTATGTTCTTGCGCTGCACATGTATTTCTTTGAACATAATACAAAGGGTTTCTGTGGACTGTCTTATCTGATTTTACTCCCCCTTGTACCAGCTAGCGCTAGTTTTACAAGGTCGTAACTCACGATGTTTTACAGCTGAAAATCACCAGAGGTGGGCTGTAATAAGTTTGGTTTTTGCTTTCATAATAGGTATCGTTTCATAGTAAGCAACACCGTTTCAACAAGTATATACACCCTTGACTTGTGTATTCTCAGTGTACTCCTGCATGTACACAGCACCTGGCTGGAGCACACAGTGCACCCCTGATATATATCTTGTTCATAAAGTCTTCGAAGCAGGCAATCCTTGGCTGTGTTGATTCATTTCTCATTGAGCTATCTGTTGATACTTTTCTCGGAGTTCAAATTTGAACTTCCCTGACAGTGAATACGCTGGTTTCAAATGAACGAAGGTTCATTCGCCCTTTCCAGTCTTAATGGATTTGGCGCTGAGGGCCGCCGCTGGCAGCCATAGAGTTAACTGAAACACTATTATGATGGAAGATTTGGTAACAACTTGCTGGTACCTTTTTTTTTGTTTGTTTGTTTTTTTTGTTTCAAACATTGACATCTTTTTAAAACGGTATCTCAATTCTTGGCATGAGCGTATCAATAACCTTTTGGGATGCAAAGTATCGCAATACATCCCCATTTTGATATTTTGTCGCACCACTACTGCCAAATCATATTTAATCTAGTCATTCACCTGAGAAATGCTTTGTTGAGAATTAAATGGCTCACTGTATTGACCTCCATTAAGTCAAAGTTATTCACTTGCCAAACAAAATGATCATAACTACTCCTAATGAAATAACCATAAATCTCACCGGTATGATGAGTGGTCTATTGCAAAGGCATGTACTGAAGTCGAGAGAAGCGCTTCCCCTTTTGATGTTTGTACCCAAGCTTCTATGTGCTCAGGGTTGATCTGTCCTTGATTTGAACATACCCTGAAGAAGAAAACACTTTTTAATGCCAAAGTGAAAGTGGAGAGAAAATAATCAACTTGGACAGGCAGTAGTTCAGTCTGTAAGTGTTTGATTTTAGGGGGTTTGAGTCCTTCTCTGGATGCAGCAAAATTCAAGCTAAACTAACTTGTGCCATGTTCCATACATCCAGAACTGATTATGGTGAGGCACAAAGCTGACACAAAGATGAAAACTCCACAATTGAAATTTGTACTTGCAACATTCTGGTGGTTAGGAAGAAAAGTACATATATATTCAGTTTTATACATTTTCAAGTATTTACATCTGGATAAAATGCCTAATTTAAGAGCTAGCACCTCTTCTTTATATCCACCAATTTCAAAACGGCCTAGAAGGAGGGCTCAAAAAGTCACTCGCTTTGTTCTTCTAATTCTTGTTTTTCTTGGTGAGGACACTAACTAAAATACATAGAATTTCCACAGCCGCTCATGCATGCAGCATCCGGCAAATACAGAAGTCCTCCGTAAGGCGCACAGCACATGTGACTACAACGAGGGCTCTACCAAACGATTATATTTTTTCCGATTAGTCTGTAGACTTTTTTAACGATTAGTCGACTAGTCTAATCATTTTTTAATGATCCTGTTATTTTATTTATTTATTTTTACTCATCTTGCAATTACATTTCTGTTGATGATTATTAGTTCACAAAAATGTTTTGGAACACTTAAATTCTTTATTAAAATACAAATAAACACATAAATAACAATAATAAATCACAAATAAACAATGAGGTCAAATACTGATGGCATTAACTACTGCAAAAGAATGGAATGTAAACAGATTCAGAACACTGTGACTTCACTTTTCCAACATGATTAAAAACAATTGATTAAAAACAATTGTTACTTTCTCTTTTTGTGGTATGTCTATATTGTTCATAGGATTAGAGTGAGCACCAGTAGAACAAATAAATGTCATGTATCACCGGAGTGTCGTACGTGAAACAAACTTAATGATGCACGTTGATTCAACGCTTGAGTCGACCGGGCAAATAAATACATTTAAAAAAATAAAAGGACTACGAATTTGAAGTTGTACTATTGCTACGAGAAAAAAAGTCTAATTTATTTTGTAGGGGTAATGTAGCCGTGAGTCGCTACGCACTTTACACAGATGTACCTTTTCTGGGCGCTAAGACGAAGCATGAGTATACATTTTTCTATTGATTATAATTTGATGTAGATGAAGCAAAATAATAAGGATTTCCTTATTTGTAAAACCGATTCTAAAACATACACAAAGATACTTTCAATATTTTTAGCGGAGGCGGCAATGCTCTACTTAAAGTACTTAGCTGCTTATTCACCTACATTAGCCCCTAATACTCTGTCGTACGACCCACCTAAAGGCAACTTCAATAAAAAATGTCGTTATATGAACTTATGATCCGCCAGCTTGTTGTCTCCTGTCGTCTTCCAAAATTGTACCATGATGACGGTGCTTCAGGTGTTCATTCACGGCCGACGTGCTGCCATGGTATGCAAGCTTGGCATTAAAGACACTGCACAGTGTACCCACCTTTTTTTCATTGAAATAAGTCCATGCTTTGGTCACTCTGGTGTGCTTCTTGAACCCCCAGCATCCGACAATTCAACTTTCCACGCATATATTTTCTGTAACCGTCGAAGGGATAATGTACTCGTCGACGCATTCACGTCATTGGTGACGTCGACTACGTCGACTAGTCGGGACAGCTCTACTACACACATTCAATATAAGAGTTGCGGCTAGCATTCTCAGGCAGAGCCGAGCTGTTCCGGTGTAATTGAGCCTTGAGGGTAGAGGTGTAACCAACATGAAAATTAGAGGGTCATCAATGGGTGAGAAACATTTCATTGTGCAGATGAGAAATCCATAAAACGGATGACGGCCTTTGGACAAATTATGGTCAGAATATAATGTTTTCAGCATGTCAAAAACAAAGGAGTTGAAAAAAATGATTGCATATTGAAATATTGATTTGGAATCGCATACATACCCTTGAACACCTCCACTATTTTTTTGAAGATGATGACATTTCTTCTTAAACATTTGAAGAGATCTTAACTCACAACATACATAGATTGATTTTGAATTGGCTTATCTCGTATTGAAGTGTTTTTTTTCATAGCTGTGAGGAGATGCAAATGATGTAATCATCATTCAAGAGAGCAGTTGATCCGATGTTTGGTTTGTCAGCTTTGTTTCTAGTCATTAAGGCAGTTGAAGCAGACGTATTAAAGGGCAGAATGAATCGTCCCATGGTATGAAGCATCAACATTCATTTGTGCTGTTGTTGTCATAGGTCGTTTTTTTTCTTCTCAGTTCCTATGATGATTGTATTTTTGTTGATACCACAGTATGGAAACAAAGGTCAGGCTGCTGTTCAGTTAGTTCGTGCTGTGTTAAGAATCATTTATCGAAAGTAGAAATAAAAAATACATAAATGGCATATTTATATGTATTACACGGAATTGCCTCAGGGCATATTTGTCCATCAAAAAGTGATAGTGTTTTTAATTTTTTTATTTTTTTTTATTTTATTTTATTTATATTTTTTTGTCAGCAAAACTGCATCTGCTGCAACAAAGTGTTTCCTCATGGGGGAAAAAAATGTGAACCATGTGTACGGGCTAAAATCGGGCGGATAAATGTCCCATTAAATATAACCTATATGCAAATTTCAGTGCGGATGTAATAGCACTGTTGGGCCACCGTCTTCCCAATGGGACCAGGGCGGTCACCCGAACCATCCGTGCCCCAATCAACCAGCCCTCATGGAGAGGACAAGGAGATGCCCCTAACTCTGCCCACCAACCCAGACCTTCAACCACTGCAGTAACCCCAATATATTATCTTACCTTACGTATCTCGACATACGATCGCATCAACTTATGATTCTTTCGACATACAACGTAAAATTTGAATCGTCATCGGTCTCAACATTTGATGACATGCTCGAAATACACTTTTCACGACAGGGTCGCAGTTTTATTGTATTTCCGCAAGACGGCAGCACGTCAGGTTTTCTTGTGAGAGAAATCATCATGAGTTGAAATAAGGTTAGTGCAGTTTTTAGTAGTGGTGAAAAAAGGAAGAAGGTGACGCTTACATTTGAAATGAAGAAAGAAATCACAGAAAAATATGAGCATGGTGTGTGTGTGTGAGTGAACTAGGTAGACAACACGGTTCACCGTGTCCTCTACATATTGTCTCTTCCGACCTACGTTCACCAGTAAATTAAGGTGACAATTAAAATGCTTTCTTAATTTGTTTCCATGTGTGTAATGTAATGCATTTGTTAAATTAGACAAAACACGGCCCACCGTATTCTCCTGTACCTGCTCTTTGAATTTGACCTTTTAGCCAGATTCCCGGAATCACGCCAGCCGAACTGCCGGACCCGCGGCAGCACAATTCCAACGACCCGGGCTGGCACAACCCCAACAACCTGGCTAAAAAGCCAAACTTCACGCATTCACCTTAGTTTTAACTAGTGCTGTCAAATGATTAAAAAATTTAATCTAGTTAATCATATTTCAACTGTGTGATTAATCATGATTAATCACATTTCCCTCGGGATGAATAAAGTTGCTCTTCAGGAAAAAAAAAATCTAGGAAAATACTATAATTGACTTAAAATTTGTTTTCAGATGAAATGTATAATGTATCAATGAATTAATACTTAACCAAATAGTTTTAAAATCTTATTTAACAACTCAGCTCCTATAAAATAAATTGTCGGTATTATAGAGAAAAGAGTTTCACAGATTAAAGTGCCTCAGACTAACAATGTGGCTCAAGTACCGTTTGGCATGTTGCCCAAAATTAACTGCCAACTTAAAGAGCAGACAAGCACAATGCAGTAACAATAGCTAGTGTTTCAAAAAATGTGTAAACAACTTGTCTGTTAAATTCAACATTTCACACAAATAAATGCAGCATTTGCAGTTTTACACTAAATGGCCTGAAACCTGTGTGAGATTTAAAAAAAATAATTATAATTTGTCAATTTTCACACACTTAACTGAAAAACATGACACTAAAATGTGTGTAAAGGTGTTTAGAAATACTGCTTAAGTAGCCAGTCATACCCTTTTTTTTTTTTTTGGTCCAGTGGTCTCCTGTCAGTGCAACAAACGTAACTCTAGCTAGTTGCTCCACCTTCGTTGCCTTTTCATTTTCAAAAAGTTCATGAATTTTTGTGGCAATAGTTGCCCGTGAAGGTGTTCCGTATGTTGGGTCGCCCGATGATATCTGGATGAGAACTTCAAGGCCCTTGTCTTCGACTATGTTAATGGGTCTACAGTCTCTGGCTACCCATCGAGCGATAGCAGTAGTCAACCTAGTTGTTGTCCTTTTGTTGACACGTCCGAGTCCGCACTCTGCCAGTGTAGCTAGATGACTTTAGCTTGTGTTTGCGGTGTTAGCATCATTGCTAACACTAGTGAAGATAGGCTTTGCCCGAAGGTGGTACTTTAGGCTAGTTGTGCTTCGATGGAAGGACAGTTCATCACAGCAGTATGTGCACACAACTTTTGTTTTATCCAGATTTCCATTAGGCAGCTTTTTAAAACGGAATTTGCCATGGAGCAGTCCTGGGTCATCATCCTCACTCATCATGGCTGGCTGCATTTTGTCCTGCATTGCCGCGCGGAGAATGTAAACATCACCGTGTGGGACTACGGGAGGCAGTTGTGGCCAAACTTAGTGAGAGCGGTAAATTGCGTTATTTTTTTTTTAATGAGTTAATATTTCCAGATTAATCATGGTCGTTAACGCGTTATTGTTGACAGGCATAGTTTTAACCCATTGTACTGACTCCATTTTAAAAGCTGGAAAAACGCTTCGAAACGCAGGTTAACAATTTATTCCAAGTCGACAGCAATCAAGACAGCAAGGCAAAAACAACACACAGACCCAGACAAAGAGGAAGGCTGAATCCAGGGTCAACAATCAACAAGAGAACAAGAGTTTCCAAGACAAATGACAGCGATTAGTTAAACATTCATTCTTTTAAATGCTCTTAGTAGGTGGGCTGTGGTCCGGAAGAAGGGTGATTTTTTTTTTTGCGTTATTTAGGTTTATTGTCTGTTATGGATTGGGCAAGAGAGTTCGGGCGTTACTGTTGTCAGGGCAATAAGAGTTGGGATTTTGCCAGCCTCAGCGCCACGTGAGTGCTGAGTGTCAACTTCGCAGTCGCGGGTTCCTCCGTTATCAGATGTTCCCTGTGTGAAGAAAGTATATCCTATCATTGTTCTGGACTGTCCATTGTTGGTTACCAGAAGAGCTAATGGTGGGATTTGGTGGTCCAGATGTCTTGGCCATCCCATGCTTGTCTCGCTCTGTCAGCGTCAGTCTTGCTCAGTCAGCTGCAGGACGCGCACGTAGAGTCCCTCCGTCAGCGTGACGTTGTTGATGTTTGTCTTCTCTGGTGATGATAAGGCTATGCTAACCCTGCAACTCTCAGTCATTGACAGCCGGGCTCTTTTGTCTGCCCTCTCATATTATTTATACTCTGCTTATAGTCTACTTTTTTTCCTAAACTATGAGTAAATGCTATTTATTTTATACTGGGTGTGTTACAGTAATACAAACAGTCAAACAGTAAGTACAGGGAAAAATACTAATTCCTTCCCTCCACACGAGCAGTTTCCTCCGACCTCTGTTTGCCAGTTTCTATAAGTTAAGGTTACAATATTTCTGACATAATTTCAGATTAATTTATCATTGATTTGTTTTGCTATGTGTAATTGCTGTTGGTAATTGTACCTGCAGGATTGATTAAGGGTGTCTTACGGGGAAATCTCTCTCTACATACAACCATTTCAACATACAAACCAGGTCCTAGAACGAATGAAATTCGTATGATGTACCACCACTATATGGCGGAAAACACAGACAAGACTGAAAAAGCAGCTCTTTGAAAGAAACGGCTGTATTTTAAGCCAAAACAACTGTTGCGTTTGATAGAACAATATGTTTATATGCTCCCATAGAAGATTCATGGTGCATTAAGGCCCCGAACTATTTTTAATTTGTCCGTTTTACCCTGGAAACTCCGGTTTACAGACGTTGCGCAGCCGCTTTTGTTTCAACCCAGCCATAAAACGAAGGTAATTAATTATATTATTTATTCAAAATGTCTGTCATTTTTAGCTTAGAATCATTAATTGATGTCTAATATTTCGTTTAAAAAAAAAACAACTTAAAAAAAATTATATACTCGCATATATTAAACAAATTACGTCGCAATGAAAAAAATGGTGTCTGTAAAAAGTCACGGATATCTACCTCATAACCATCGCTTAATTGTATTTTTTTTTTTGTTACTGTCATTTCTCCAATATGTTAGATGATAAATAATCGATCCAAACAAAGAAAAAATAGAAAAATGTTTAAAAGGGTAAATATATGAAAAAGAAAATTTCGACCACTCCTTGATGTCTGCGATTTCTGCATCGCGACCCTTGTTATATTACCATGTTTCACCCATAAAATCCCCCAAAAATCCAGCTGTGGTCATTCACAGCTGTGTCTTGACACTTGGCGATACATGCAAAATGGAGTTATTTGATCGTAACAAGGTAAGTACGCAATAATATCTCGTTAAAGTCATTGCATCTTTAATTCTGCTCTTTCATGCTCTCACCTCCCGATAAGGTTTCACTGTTTAAAAAAGTTTTTTTTTTTTTTTTTTTTTAAATGCCCTCCTGTTCAAAAATTTTCTTCCCCCAGAAAATTGAGATTTTAAGCTTTCAAATGATGTATCACTCATGTATATCTACAATTTTGGGAAGTTCGTCAAATTGCGGGTCTCAGAGCGGAACTTCGTCACCTGAGTGTTTTCTGCCATATACATATATTTTATGAAAACATTTTTACATTTGTTATATTTTCATATTTGTTCATATATTAAAAAAATAAATGAAAATGTATTATTTAAATGTATTTCTGTCTCTGCTGCTGAAGAAAATCATTAGGGAATCACTACACACACACACAGTCTCACTCCAAACAATTGTCATAAGTTGAGAACCCCTGACTAGGGTTGAATCAGTTGTGACTGTATCCTATGTGCTTGTGTATCGTTTGAGAGCTACAGTATTTAAAAATAATGTGGAATCAGCAAATTGGATGCATACTTAATTTCAATGTCATTTTATTTTGGTCACAGATCCCCCCCTAAGAGACGGAACAATCAAGTCCAATCTATCAGAGCCTCGCCTTTCCTTGTTCTGCTTGTGGTGTGACGGCACTCACCAACATCAAAGGTACTACCGCCTCTCCCTTCATACCTCCAGCCTTCTTTAATCACTTGGTTCAGCTCATCATTGCAGCAATTATGTTTCCTGACAGTGTTTTTAGTTTAAACATCCAACACATGCCTTTCCCTGTAATGCCTCCTCTGGGGACTGGCTCACTTTGCTAGTTAGGGGCTTGTTGATTGTTATTTCAATATGTTTGTTTTATCCCCTCCAAGAAACTGTTTCACTGGAATAATTTACACAATTACAATGCGGTAAATATGTTTGTTTCATTTAAAAAACAAAACAAACAATGAAACAGGCAAACTTATTTATAGAGTAAGATAAACCTTTACAATATGCTCCAACTGTCAAACTACTGAGAATCAAGTCAGATTTGTAGCTAGTAAAGTAAAATATTTTAAAGGTGTGCCTGTGCACCACTTTGTACTGTGGAAGGAATACACGTACACCGTTAAGGTGAAAAGCAGACGTCTTCAAAGAGTAATATTATGCTATCACTGCATGGCCATCGGATTTGATCAGCAATAGCACCTTTTGAAACCTGTTACAAAATATTGCATCAACATTATTTCTAAAGCCTGCGTTGTCTTTGTGAGAATACGGAGGTTTCAATTGTTAATGAAAAAGCATTTGAGATTTATGAAGCACCCATGAAATAATGTCTGTTTTATATTAACAGTATTATTTTTTAGTAGTATGTAGAACTTATGGTATTGAGCATAACACTCGATTTGTTCAGCTTCTACTCTCCACATGTTTGGAGACCACCATAAGAGTGGTGATGTGTGATTCATGATGAAACCAAGTCCTGACACAAATTGTTGTGGTGAGGGTGTGCAAGTTATTGATGGTACCCTGTAAAATCAAGTACAGTCAAACTGTACTTACTAGACACCAGTGTTGTTTTTGGCAGCCATTTTAATTTTTGTCTTAGTCTTAGTATTTTGGAAGAAAATACTTACCGTATTGGCCCGGATATAAGACGGCCCTGATTATAAGACGGCCCCCTCTTTTTCAAGACTTAAGTTTGAAAAAAGACTTTTTAAAAACCAAATTAATTTTTATACAGAAAATAATTACAGTACATCTGAAACAAATGATTATAACAATATACTTGAGAGAAAAGCATGTTATTTTGCCTCATTCAAATCTTAATATCTGAACATTTAAATATGTAAACTAAAGTGCAGTCACATTCGTAAATGAATGGCTTCTGGTTTTTAAAATGTAAATAAACCATAATCAGTGTTGGGAGTAACGCCGTTGCGTTATTTTTTCAGTAACGGGGTAATCTAACTAATTACTTTTTCCGCCGTTACAACGCCGTTATCGTTACTGACGGTCAAAAGCGGTACGTTACTTATTCTGAATAAATTGAAGAAACTACCAGCCGTGTCAAGTTGACTCTCTGCTCTGTTGATTTGTCATCCAAGACTTGGGGTGCGTTCAGGTTCGAGAATAGCGCACGTACTTCTGACTCCAAGCTGTTTGTCCCTGCTCATTCAATTAGACAACGGTTTCCAAAGTTTGGTAACGTTTCTGTGTTTGCTACACCTGATGCTAGCCTCGTTCCCATCTCCCACTGTCAGCCAGCAATAATTCTGCTTCCATCTTGAGGACGGCAGACGCTTTGAAGGTGACGTGAATTGTCGGGAAACGAGCCTACCTAAATGCAGCCCCTCGAGAGATGCGATGGAAGTGATTGTGATTGGCTGAGGGTTAGAGTCATGTGTTGTTGTAAGCTAATCAGAGCCAGTGATTTCACAAGCAAACTGGAACAGCGCGTGCGGCAAACACACACGCAAAACAGATGCACAGGGTCGGGATGGCAGAGCATTCAGAAGAAAAATTGTCCTTTAAGAGGGGGAGATATAGACACTATTTCAAGTTTGTCGAAATTAAAGGAAAGAACCTGCATGTAATGTGTTATTTATGTCCCGGGGCAAAGTTTTTGTCGACATCTGTGGTAAGCAATTCAAATCTGCTGAAGCACCTAACAAGTTAACTACCTGTCTGTTCTTCTCTATTCCACTGACTCGAATACTGCTCAGAAAATTTCAAATTCTTTGACATACAACAAGTTCTTTTTAAAGTAACGGAAATAGTGACTTTCCCTGGTAACTAGTTACTTTTACTATAGAGTAATTCAGTTACTAACTCAGTTACTTTTTGGAAGAAGTAGTGAGTAATGTAACTAATTACTTTTTTAAAGTAACGTGCCTAACACTGACCATAATAATAATAATCTATTGTGATAAACCAACAAAATTGCAATAACTGCATTAACCATCAAAGTGAGGTCTAACTATAACTGTAGTCTTGAAACAAATCTGAATAAGGAAAAACATTGCAATAAAATAATGCAAACTGGTTAAACTTTTGAGATTTTGAGATTTGTCATGACAGAACATTACTCCTCAATTTCAGCATTCGCTTAAATGATATCTGGCGCCATCTAGCGGCGTGAATGGGTATAATGTCTAGACCCCGAATATACGACGAGTCCCACTTTTTCAGTCTTATTTCGATGCAAAAAAACAGTCTTATATTCGGGCCAATACGGTATTAGTCATGTTTTAGTCGTTTCAAAATGTGTTCCTCTTCGTCTAGTTTTAGTCAAATCAGTAAACTCAGACAAATTTGGTCTAGATTTAGTCGACAAAAAATTTTTTTTCGTCTATAAACTTCAAAAGTTTTAGTCAATGAATAAATAAATAAAAAGGCTTCCAAAAATTTCGAATGAACATGAAAGACGAGCACATAACTGCAGAGTCTACCATTCACCATTTTCATGATGAGAATATACACACTCAGCAGGAAAACAGCACATTATTTGCAATTAATTAAATACACCTGGACGCCACAAGCTGTATGTAAAATGTTTTCCAAGAGTTTAAGAAGACACCGAGTCACCGCGCTAAATGCCAATGCTAACGCGAACACTACAAGTTAGTTTAGTGTGTGATAATCACTCAGCACAGACCTTTAAAGGCTAAAGCAACATGACATATCTAGCTAAGATAAGAAAGCAAACCTTTCCAAGCAATGTTCCCTCTAAACTGCGCGCATGCGCAGTCACGCACTGCTTGCACATACTCAGCGCACAAAATAAAATTCAACAGAAACCTATTGTAGTGTCAATAGGACTACTGTTTGTCAGCTAAGCAGTGATGTGTCAGCGCGACACTCCGATTGATACATTCGATACGGCAGCACTACTAGGCCTATTGTCGGCAGTGCTGTGATATGTCAGCGCGACACTCCTATTGGTGGGTTCGATTGGCAACACGACCCTCCCATGGTGGAGAAAAGTGAGTCTGACTCCTGTGCTGATTTACTGAAGCAACATTCTGCTGCCAATCTTTTCAAGCACTACAGTATTATGTACTATCTCATAAGGGTGTAACGGTAAATGTATTCGTATTGAACCGTTTCGGTACTTGGCGTTCGATTCGGAACGGGGGCGTACTGAACGAGTTTCTGACGTAATGTAACCGTTAGTTTTCGAGGCTGTGAGTCGATCGGGTTACAGTTTCTTTGTGTAGATTATATTCACTCCGTCTTCCCTGCTATAATGAGGACCAACACGGTAGGACAGTAAGAGATGTCAACGGTGCAACAACGTGGCCGCCGCGAGAACGCAGTGAAACGCGGCCGTTAAAGTTAATCAGCGAATGCACGCCAGTCGCAGTGCGGCCGCGTGTTGAGTCCCAGAAGCGGCTCAACGCGATGCACGCGAAAACAACGGCAGAGTTTATTATTTGACGCGAGACACGGCCCTCCTGCGTCAATACTACTAGCTAGCAGACCGGAAGTCACTCGTGTAAAAATACGGTGGATCGGGTCGATTTTCAAACTAATATGCAATCGTATCCCACTTTTGAGTCCATCAGATCTCTTGAGTGGTAGATCGGGGCACAGTTGACTTGTCTTTGTTGATTTACAGTTGTCTTTTCTGCTATAATAATAACCAACACGGCCCCATATTCAATACAAAACCTTCCTACCACAACAAAGCAAGTAGGAACTAATGTTCACATAGGAACTTATACAACATAAAATATACAATATAAATGAATACTACATCACATTTGTAAAATACAAACACATAGTAAAACAAATAATAGCCAATTTAAATAAAATACATTGAAATGAGCTAAAACACCTGTATTTAAATAATAAGAATAATATACAGATCCGGCTTACACAATTAAATTTATTAATTTCTGTGTGGCGCTTTAACTTGAGAAAATCCACCAATAAAGCTTTTGAAAACCGTTCATAAGAAAAAAAAATTCATTGAGGCATTTCATTTGTAAAATACAGGTTAGAATCTTTGTCATTGGGATTGCTTTTCTCTGTAGCACAGTACGCGGGGTCTGAAAGGCAAATTGTTGTTGGATTATTATCTTTAAATACCCGCTACTTTTTGAGCAGAATTCTAGCTTTGTATAGGCTACTGTTCCTATTGTTGAAAGCACAAATGTGTGTAATAAACAACTAGCACATTTATATTTTGCATTTTTGTTTTCTTACTGTACCGAAAATGAACCGAACCGTGACCTCAAAACCAAGGTATGTACCGAACCGAGATTTTTGTGTACCGTTACACCCCTACTATCTCATTTTAGATCTGATATAATTTAGTTAATTATACCAACAAAATTGTTTTCTGTACCATTTTGCAACGTAACTCATGGAGCGACAGGTGTCTAGCCAATAATATGATACAGTTCACTTCAGTTGCCCTACGCAGCCAGTTGTAGCATTGACAGTGTTGTGCATATGTGCCCTGCCCATACGCAGCATGCTAGTTAGCTAGCTAACAATAGTGCAGCGGAGATAAGAGACACAAATGCTAATCCCTCATCATGGCGAAAGGAACGGGCAGCGATACTACAGTTATCAAGCCAATGTATAATGGAATGGCTGTCGGAGTATGTACAAACGGCTGAACAAGCGGTGAAACTGAGTGAGATTTTTTTTAAACCTGCCCTGTATACACTGCAAATTTATAACGTCTTACTCAGATTTTTTTTCTTAAATCTAGTCAAATAATTTTTCTCCATTTTGGTTTGAGTGTTAAAGACTAGTTAACAGATTAATGCGTAAGATTATTCTACTGACTTTAAGTCAATATAACTATTTGTTCTAATTAAGCCCATACATCTAAAAGTTGGTCATTTTTCACCTAAATCAAGAAATAAATGCTTAAAAATAATGTTTTGCACAATAGCTATTCTTGAATGAAGAAAATTTCTGACCTTACAAAGCTTTTTAACTCATTTGCTCCCCAAAACATATAAATACGTTCTATTTTTAATTGTTTCAGTGTCCCAAAAACGTATTTATACGTCTTTTACATTTTTTTTTTTTGTTTTTGTTTTTTTTACAAGAGGCATCTCTAGGTTCTCTTGCACCTAAACTGCAATGCACTATGCTCAAAACTCATTTTAAAGCAATAAAACTGGCCACTGGAGGGCAGTAGCACATTTTGTAAGAACTCATCTCGGGCCAAGAAATGAAGTGAAGAAAACTTCTGAAGACGCGTGAGAATTTGAGAAAAATGTGGAGAACGATTGGAAAAAAAGGCAAACGACACTGGAGGAGTGTTTTGAAAAGAAAACGAAACCATTGTTAAAGAAGGTTTTTAAAAAAATCTATCTTGATGAGACAGACGGTGACGGCCACAACAGCCTCAGGTTTCACACGCGTTCTGCGGAGCTCTTGCGTTACTCCTGAGCCCGAGGTTGAAACCAACGATGAAGATGATGAAGATGATGAAAAAAGTGAGACCGATCTTGATCCGGACTCATAAGATTAGTGAGAGCCACCTCATTCAACCGGGAGTAGCCGAGAGCCTTCTCCGTTGTTATGTGCGCAAATAGTTCGACAGTTCAGTAGTTTATTTATGTGTAAATAAATTGTTACTTTGCAATCAAAAGCTCTATTTGTCTCGTTGTTTATGTTATTTTGTAGAACGAAAACATTATATGTTTGGGATGTCACATTAGCGAAAAATAGCTGTTAAAGTCAAAGTTATGTTTGAAATGTATGCTTTTACAAAAAGCTCAATTTCTTTGTTTTTAATCAGAAATTGGAAAATTGCTCAAACTAAGCTATTTTCTAATGCTGATTTCTAAAGAATGGAAAAAGATATGAACTAACTTTTTTTTTTTGCTGAAAGAAGAGAGTCTAATCTTTCTTTTGGTGGGTTCCATGTTCATATAGCAATAGAACATAATTTTCTCTGGGCCTTGCAAAATAAGTCAAAATCCAGTAAAACGGTCGGGAGCGAAGGGCCTTGCTCCTTTGAAAATAGCTGGGAGTGAATGAGTTAAAGATTTAATATACTAATTTATTGCTTGATTAAGTAAGCTTATTTTCATTAATTAATTCATTCATTCATTCATTTTCCGAGCCGCTTATCCTCACGAGGGTTCAGCCAGCTATTTTTCTTCAAGAAATCTGAGTAAAATTTACTTGAAGCGATGGCAGATAATTTCACTTATTTACTTGTAGATTTACACTGGAAACAAGGGAATTTGACTAGTTTTAAAGAGGTGTGTTTTTGAAGTCTAGCTGCTCAGACACAGAGAATAGGAAGCTTCCGTGTCTTTATCTACTGAACAGTTTAAATGTATGAGTTTATATACTGTACTCCCATTTTGGTTGTTCATTTTGTTGTATTTATTAACTCACCCATGCCACCACTGGACCTTACCCAGGCCAAAGCAGAACTCTTGATATGGTTAAAGCAGGACTCTCACATATAACATAGTACACATCTAATGAAAAAAAAGGAGTTTGGTCTTTTTCATTTTAAGTGGGCCAAATCAATTATATTTAAAGTTAATTAATGGAAATTGCTGCTGTAATTTCATACTTTCAATAGGCCATGTAACTTGCTATGATCCAAGGTTTTGAACAGGTGTGATACTGGTGTGTGGTCACCGTGTACACATCTGATGTTGCTCACCGTGGTTCGCATTGTGCTCAGGGAGCTAGTGTGTCTGCTCAGACACATGAAAAAATAGAGGAAACATTACCAAGCACCACCTGACACATAAAGTTTAACAAGAAGACCCTGGAATAGGCACATGCACAGGCCGGTGAGTAAGCATATGTGTGTGTGTGTGTGGGGGGGGGGGGGGGGGGGGGGCGACGCAGCACGTCACATTAGTGACAAGACCAAACACTGCTAAATGCGTGCTAACTACACATACAATAAGAAAATATCACATTGTGAATTTATGACAGAAACTATGAATTTTCATCTTGTTCTGGTGTCGTCAGACGACAACTAGCATCCATCTCGTTATGTTTTAAGCACATCATCGTGACGTCATCATCATGAAAATTGTTCATTAACAAAATATTTTCGTTGTTGCCATCGTTGACGAAAACAACACTGCTAAACACCAATAACTACTTGGCTTTTAGCGCCATATTTTAGTACATTGGGTTTTGTGACTGACTGGCTCCTTCTGGAGAACGTTGCATAATCCATCCATCAGCAATCCATTATTCTTATGTTTTCAAATAAAGCACACAAACAGAAGCCAATGGATTCCGATGACAGGTTTTACCACAAATGCACTCCAAATAATACTGCAAATAAATAAATGAATAAATACATTGATTACATTTTTGCAAATTTTAAGATGAAAAAATGCAAGTGAATGTTTGAGTACTCGACAGAATGTTTTCAGTGAGCTGTCAAAATGATTAAACAAGCTTTAATGGCCAAAAAATGACAATGAGAGTGGAAGGTTTCATTGCTTCCGATTTATAGCCAATGATGGAATCGCATCAAGACGTTTTATCAATGAATAGAGTGTGAAGTGTTATAATTTGAAATTTCCTTCTAAGTAAATACTCGATCATTTGTAAGCCATATATAACGGTGGCTGTGAATGTGTTTCAGTGAGTTCATAGATGTTATTTATCCTTAAGTGAAAACATAAACGTGCCGCAACTTCACTGTATTTCATACTAATTAAATGTATTTATGCCAAGAGACCAGTTTGCCTTTGTGATGGAAATAATCTATTCCTTCCTTCCTTTGATTTAGATGTTGCTTCTTCTACAAACAAACCATGCACAAATGATATGCATGCTTTCTGTGTTATATTTCTCTTCTTTGAGTTCAATGTAAAGAAGGTTAGTATAGTTTAGAAAAGCGCTGACTGTATTGACCTTCACTTTTTCGTTTTTCTGTTTTTTTTCTTTGCCGTAAGTAAACATCTTCTGTTGTTAAAGTGCGTATGACACCAAAAAGCATGTTTATTTCATATTTTACGAGGTGTTTTATGTTCCTGAATGAAATGGACCGCTTGGATGTGTGTGGAAGCGATCGTTTTATGTATTCAATTTTTGAATCCCGCGCCATGAAAATGAGTAACTTCCGGCTCCAGTCTCGGGTTTAGGATGAATGCGAATGTGACTTCACCCGGGTCAGCATCTCACAATACAGCATTGCTTTATAGCATGCAGATGGACTGCGGATTCAGCTGATTTTGCAGATTAATCCGTTTATTTTTCGCATCACGCCAGCAAATGTGCTGCAGAAAATTCTTGCTGCACCAAGGAGAGGCGTGTGAGCCTTTTTGGTTTCAAAAGGTTCCTATTCATCGCGGCTATTGGTCAAAACAAGCCCTACTACTGTGTGAACATTGGATTTACGAGGAAGTGAGCAAACATCATATTTTGTATTATATCAAATACTGGGATCATGGCACACGTTTTAATACGGAGGTGGCCTGCATTCTGTGGCTGATTGTCCACCGAGAATGCCACACGGCCGACGACCTGCGCCTTGTCGCACACCCCCCTCGGTCTTTCGCGTGCCCGCCAGGAGAGCGCTATACTCAGCTTATTGCCCTCTTTGTGTACCCAGTGTTCTGTCAAATTTTCAACCCCATCAGAAATTGCAACTTTGTGTTAAAAATGGCTGCGAATACAGCGATTAAAAAGTAAAGACTGCAAACTTTCTTTAAATAAAGGACTATTTACTTATGTTTGATCATGAACGGACATGTAGAAAATTTCTCCTCAGACACATTCTGCCATGTTAGCTGCACACCAACTACACCCCGCTCTCTCACTGTTTACGTCTTCGCCGTGTAGTAAAGCATTATTTTACGCATATTCATGTTGACCATGTGGCAGCTATGCGCTCCTCAGATGTCGGCCGGTTTGTCCAGCTGCTTCCCCGGCTCTCCTGCCCGCAGCAGGGGAACAAGTCCGACTTGTTCGCCGCCGGGCGGGTTGCAGATTGGCAAAGACAATCAACAACCCTGCCGTGTAAAATGATCTGGGTAGTTTTGTGTGATTTTCTGCGAATGCAGAGAAAAAGGCTTTGAAATATCACTCGTTTCGTGTTAGCATGTAGGCCAGCTGTCACGCCTCCTGGTTTGTTTACGCTCTCCGAAGCCGGGGCAGGGAAATGACAAAAGCCGGACAAACCCCGGTGGCATAAAATATATAGTTTGGGAGGTGCAAGAAGTGGACAGTTTTGACCATTATGGAGTAATTTTGCCATGTTGTAGTGAATAAATGCATTTTAAATATTTCATATTCCATTTAGCACAAGATTGTTATTGTCATGACCATACCATTTATTTCGCAATTGGGGAAAAATACTTGGATAAAAGAATATCCTGTAAAAATATTGGAGCAGAGAGACTGAAACAATGACATTTTGCGGCTCACTTCGTTGCATTTTCCTCATTCTGAATAATTCCCCCTCAATGGACTGAATTCTTAATCAGATGAAACCATGATCCTTCCGACGTCATCCTCCTGTTGGGGACACTAGAGCCGTGTAATGCTAGACATGGCTAAAAGGCAGATTAGAAGACTAATTTCTCGTCATCTACGCTTTGCCAAATTGTTGTATATAATCGAATCGTCTCAAAATATGATTGTAATTCACATATAATGTTATTAAGGACTTTTTAAAAATCATGTCATAGGCACTTTAAGGTAAATGAAAAAACACACAAAAAATGGAATGTGAAGCAGGCAAACTTGTTGATGTTCAATGATAAGCTTAATTGTCATGCCTGTCATATTACCCTTTAAAGTATGTTACATACTGGATCCATTGACCTCATTATCCTTACCAAGGTACAAATTACTACAGTTTCTCAAGTATTTGCAATTTACAGTAGCTGTTGTATTTTATTCCACTTGTAAAATAACCATTTCTAATTAGAAGAAATAATATAAAACGACCTATGCTTCATTAACCTGAATAGGAAGTGTTTTTTTTTTTTTTTTTTTTCTTGTAAAATAGAGACTCCTCTGCATAATTTGTTTTGGAGGAAGAGTGACGAAAGAAGCTCTAGATAAGTAAAAATATAAAAATAAAGGAAGTGAACAACAAACATCAAAGTGGGATTTGGCACTTTAAAGGGAAATGGACTTTGTGCTTACCATGACTTTTAGTGAAGTATGAATCCTGTTATGCATAGAAACACAGACACGCTACCTCTTTCCCCAAAACAGAACTCATTGATATTGCAGTGGCATTAACTGCATTAATAAACTAAACTGTGCATTGAATATCCTCAAATTAGGTCTATCACATTTAAAGTGCATCCTGAATCACGATTCTCACTAACCAAATGAAAGCATGGGGTGCATGTGGTTAGTGAAATTGCTATATAGACCTGAGGTTGGCGATTGGAATGGTTCTTCCTGTGCTTGTGTGAATTTTCTCCGTGTACACGAGCTTCTCTCATTTCGAAAATGATAAGTAGTACAGAATTGAGTGAATAGATTTAACCAAGCATGCATTCCAATTCTTAATGAAAAATTACATTGTTTGTGCACATTGACAAAGCTCATTTGCACTTGTGTAGCTGAATATGCCATGGAAAATGCAGATAATGAGAGGAAACTCAAGGTTTTCTAACAAATCTGTTAGAGTGTACTCATGTAATGTGGAGCACAGCATGTTGTTGCTTTTTGCCAAATGGAGAGTGTTCTTGTTATAGCTTTTGTATGTGACATGTCTCAAAAGTACTGTCGTTGCAGTTAATCTGATTTAACATCTTTCTTTTGTCTCCCCTTTGTTTCCCTCTTTCTAGCTCTTTCTCATTCTAGCGTTGTCCCCACACTGTATTTTGCTAGAGTTGGGGATGCCTGTTGCCTAACAGATATCAGCCTGCATATCTACTTACTAGGTCTGTATTGTTGTGGACCATATTGTAACCTTGATATTATGCTGCCATTTGTTATGGATATCAGGCTGTATGTGTGTGTGTGACAGTGATATGCACTCAAGCTTGTAAGTGTTATCTGCAAATCACAAGCTTATGACACTGTGAGTGATATTAAAGCCAAAATGTGTGTGTGAATGACTGTGGGAAGGCTGCATGTGTTGGATATGTGCCCGCAGCATTGCTTGCATGTCAGAATGCATTACAGTTCTGTGCATGATCAGAAATAATGACAGGGTCATTTCTCCATCTTGACTATGATTGTTTTATTTGGGTGAATAAATTTATTCCTTTTCATCTTTAAATGTCCTATTGACAGTGTGTAAAAAGTTTATGTGCACTTTGATTGATTACACTGTGTTCCAAATTATTATTCAAATGTGATTTAGAGTGTAAAAAGAACATGTTTTTGTTTTTCCATTAACTCATGAGTGGCATTGTGTCTCAAGGCTCTGCAGATCATTGACATCAATCTCAGACGCTATGTTCAGACCACACTTAATACACAAATCGATTTTTATGTCATATCTGATCTTTTTCTGTTACCATTCAGACTGCCTTCTTCTATTTAGCCCATTCAAGTGTTATGCATGCGCACTAGCTTGCAGTCCACCAAAAGCTGAGCAAACTGACCTGCATGCACAAAAAGTGGAAACAAATGACGGCAGCCTACACATGCTGGCTTTATGTTATTCTAGGGTGACCAACTGATGATATATTGATTTCCGAAAAAGAGGATACATATAACAGACCTAAATGATCCTCATCGTTTACTCAAAGATTTCTCATTATTTTAAAAGTTTATGTGTATGGATAGATCATGTACGTTTGCACCCCCCTTTCCCGGCCATGCGAGGAATTTATTATTTTTTTCATGTTAGCAATATTGATAAATTACGCAATTCTCGTTTTGTTTCCCCGCGAGGTGTAGCAGGTGATTTACATAGCATTATGACGACTTCAGAGCTAGCAGTTTAGGCTTAGTTGCCATTTACTCACACAAGCGAGCACACCCACTAAACCCTTTATTGCCAAATGTATCACATTTGATACATGATACACCTAAAATTTCATGATTTTGAGACTAATTCAGAATTTTAGCAATTCTTTAAAAAAAAAAAAAAAAATGATGGATGCAAGTCAACACATGCATCTGCAGGTTCCATGAGAAAACCAAACAGGATTTAGCAAGGGTTATAGATATCAGAGCGCTTGTTACACATTTTCATTTTGACTTTTCCTTTCACAAATTTGAAAAAAAGGTTTCATTAACACCTTATTTTTCAAATTTTGGGATTCTCTGATAATTGCTTCATGTTGCAGGTATTTAAGGGTTAAAGGGATTATTCTCTTTTTGACTTTGATATACTGGACTGTCTCAGGAAATTAGAATACACAATATTCTAATTTTTTGAGACAGTCCTGTGTATATATACAGGACTGTCTCAGGAAATTAGAATACACAATATTCTAATTTCCTGACTGTCTCAGGAAATTAGAATATTGTGTATTCTAATTTTCTGAGACAGTCCAGTATATACACACACAGAAAGAAAACCAGACATTGTCATGTTCACACTTCATTTTTTCCTTTTTTTTTTTTTTTAACGACTGTGGTCAAGGCAGCCTTCAGCCTGAAAGACAAGCTCAAGTCAGCCACTAAGGGTTAATAGCCTTGGCTTTGCTGTCCCTCTACTGCACACCTCAGTCTCTGCCATCTTCCTGTTATTTACTATCTCAATTTGTTGCTGATGTAATTGCTGCATGAATTCCAATTTGGGAGACTTCAGAGTTCAGACCGCAGCCACAACCCGAAAAATTTGGCCCAGATCGGATTCAAAACCACATGCGATAGTGGCCTAGCTCGGATCTGAAATTATCCACTTCAACGTGACCCGTCCCATTCAGACCATCAAGAAAGTGTTTCATTCGATGCGGATAAAGGCAAAAAAATTGTAATTGGGTCACTTCTGTTGGTAGTGTGAACAAAGCCTAAACATTCAACAGAAAAAAATGAGGCTGAATAGTTTTATATTTGATAATTCAACAGAAACGGCAGGTATAGTCTTTGGCTTTTTTGTTCTTACTACATACAGTGGTCAAAACATATTACATACAGTTGACCAACACTGTAAAATAGTTAATCGAAATATAATATATATCATCTAACACAAACAGGGTTTGGAGGGTATCTCTTTGTGAGGTTAGGTATTGCACCCATAACCTTATCAAAAGTATACAGTATACATACAATTCATCTTCTCAAACACACACATCTATATACAAATGGGAAAGATTGATAGTGAAATAAAAAATTAATACAACATTGAAAAAAAGTCATTAAAAATATTGACAAAAAACTAGTTCTGTTCAAATTTTTCAGGCATGCTACTCAGTTTCCCCTTGAACAGGACACAGGGCTACATCACACAGCCCACTTTTCCGCCGTTTGCGCTTTCTGGCACTTCTCACTCAACGACAAATCTGGCCCATCCTCCTTGATGAAATAATTCATTAGCTTATGCTAAATTTAGTTTTAATTTCATTCCGCATGTTTCAGAGTCGCTCGCTCAATCCAACCGGCCGTCGCTCGTTACCTCGCCTCCCTCTCCTTAGGTGGTGCCTCGCTCGGCAATTTATTAAAAATGTTCACATTACATCCTTCCTTCATGACCTCACAATGGCTCCTAGGATATGTAGTTTTTCGTGGTGCTTTCGGTTTTGACAAAGGACAACAAATGAAGGAAATATGGACATATACACATGGTCCACACAGTGTTTTAATGTATATATACTGTATATATATGATAGCAAAAAAACTATAAAACTCAAATGACATTATGTCCTCTTTTTCTTTGGTCGATTGACTTCAAGTAAAAATGGGCGTGGACCTCAATTTACGCACTTTCAAATGAGACCAGTGGCATGGGTGACGTAATTACGGCGTGACGAGACTTCAAATATGATATGCGTAAATGTGTCACCGCCGACGCGTTCAGTGTTTAAGGGTTGTTTTTCAATTTTCAGAATGAAGACACTTATTTTCCAAAATATTATTTAAAAAAATGTTTTCCAACATTGAGTAATGTCATATGTTAGTCGGAATGTTAGTTGAAAAGTCATCATTCAAATTATGAATAGACAGCATAGAGATATATACTGTAGGATTTCTTTTTTTTTTCAGAGAGAATCTAAAATACCCTTCACATAAAGTTTGGGTTAGCTTTGCATGTGTGAACGGGCCCCAAGTGTGTGATGTTTAATTCCCTTTATTGTGCCAGCAATTGTTGTATTAAGCTTCCATTTTGTTACAGTGATGCTTCGTAAAAACCTACAACAAATGCCATCCTTGCTACCAGGTTTTGACTTAATTAGCAAATGGGTCTCAAACTTCAGAATGCAAACCCATAATTGGCACCCAACAGAGTAGCCTCATTAATGTGTCTGCTGTTGGGAGCTTTGTGAATCCCAGATCTCCCCCCACAGGCTTTTCCTTGGCGGGGAGAATTAAGGGTTTTCCCTTTCGGCATAGGTGTTAGAAAAGTGCAAATGAAAGAGATTAAACTAGCACAGATGCCACTCTCAGTGCTACGAAACTCTCACTTCGTGCAGTCAGCTATTTTAATTGGTTCAGTTTAATGCATCATTTCTGTGGATTTGCTAAAAGTCAAATCTCCAGAGGCCACATGTTCCATTCCTATTTGAAAGTTGAGACATATTTTCGGCGGCACTCACACTTTCGGGGTCTGGGTGTCTTTATTGACCTGGTACCCCTCCTTTCCCTTTTTTTCTCTCCCTCCTTAACCTGGAAGATCAGGACAAGTGCAACTCATACCAGACATGGAGGACTACGAAGTTCGATCAGCTGCCAGCATCCTGGCATCAGTAAAAGAACAGGAGGCCCGTTTTGAGCAGTTAACCCGAGCTCTTGAAGAGGAGCGTCGCACACTGCAACTTGGGCGGGCCAATGCGACTCCCAACCCTCCCACGAGCCAACCGTTAGCATGGCAACAAGTGGTGATGCAGGTAAAGTGTGAGCATGCCAGCCCATCTTTCCTTTTCCGTTTCAAACATGCCACTGCATCTTAGAGACATTTTGCTCTCCTGTGCAGTCGATCCATCTGAGCAGTTTATTCCATCATCATGTCAGGTCCTCATCGGTGGGAATCCATCACAATTCTGTTGATCTTCTGGCATTCTGTGACACCTATTCACATTGCTTGAACCCTGTGCTAGATATTCTGTGAATTACCTTTTTGAGGCAAAAGGATTCTACGTCTCTTTGCTTCCTTTGCACCTTTCGTCTAAGCTGCTGCTTGCAATCCAATTCAATTTCATTTTTTGATATTGTCTGGTGGTGGTGGTGGTGGTGGTGGTGATTGAATATGGCCTGTAATCCAGATATATTGTAGTAGAAGGCTGGGTCAGGGCTCCTCTCACTGCTGACTGTATTTTCAAGTGCAGGAAATGTAAATTGGACAAATGAGGGATATCATCTTTGTAAAATCTTAGGTCAAAATCTATCGGAAGATTTTTCAATTATCGAACCACTGCTGAGAGAAACTACACGACTGTACTGTATAATAAAGATGTCCTCGATCCAATTATGTGATCAGAAATCGCTCCCGATCATGTTCTTTTCAGAGACTTAGCTTTGGGTTAATTACATCGGGCTTTAAAAATTTATTAAGTGTTTTATGTAAGATTATTTCTACGTGATTTGTTTGCTGATTTTGTGCGGTGCAACTGATGTGCAAAAAAGGATTTGTATATCTTTATATTTGGTTTAAACAACTTCTCTACTAAACATTTTATACAGCTATAATGTTAGGATAGTTCACACACACACACGCGCACACACACACACACGCTGGATATATTTTATACATAATATATATTAATTTATATTAGGGCTGTCAAAATTATCGCGTTAACGGGTGGCAATTAATTTTTTTAATTAATCACGTTAAAATATTTGACGCAATTAACGCACATGTCCCGCTCAGACAGTATTCTGCCTTTTGGTACGTTTTACAGCAAGGCTTTTTGTGCTGTCTAACAGCGAACTCTTGTGGTCGCTTTGCGACATAGTTTATTATTTTCTTGCCAGTTCAATATGGCTACACGACGTCTCGGGCTGACGCCTACGTTGTAATGTTGTGCTTATATGATCCTTGGACAAGATTTGTCCGTAAGTATGGTTGTTGTATAGAATGTACATATTATGTTAGTAAGCAAATGTTATATTTTTTGTATGAGACGCTTTTTGTTTATGTTTAGTGAACCTGTATAGCGTGCTAAGCTAACGTTGTTGCTAATGCAATGCTTGTGTACTTTTTTTTGTAGTTTTATAACGGTCTAAAGAAGACAATGGTTTGAGACCATTTTATTAATAAATCAGATAAAAAAGGAAGAAGTCTGATTATTAAGGCGTCGTTCACTAGCTGTCTAGCTTTGGAAAAAGTAGATGCTTCGGAGTGAGGACAGCATAAACAGATTTAAATGACAGTAGAGTGAAATGCCCACTACAGTCCTTATGTACCGTATGTTGAATGTATATATCCATCTTGTGTCTTATCTTTCCATTCCAACAATTTATTTTACAGAATATATATATAATTTACAGAAAAATATGGCATATTTTATAGATGGTTTGAATTGCGATTAATTGCGATTAATTATGATTAATTAATTTTTAAGCTGTAGTTAACTCGATTAATTAATCGTTTGACAGCCCTAATTTATATATATTATATTACATATTAGGGCTGCAGCTACCGATTATTTAAGTAATCGATTAATATATCAATTAGTAAGTTTGAATAATCGAGTAATTGGATTCGGAACATTTAATGCATCGAAGAATAGATTTCAGGAGATGTAAAACAAGCTTGGTAAGATTGCACTTTCAAAGGAGCATTCATGAGTGTTTTTTTTTTTTTTTTTTTTTTATGCAGGATTGCACTTTCCTTTCACAAGCGCAGTAAATGCATTTAAAAAGAAATGACAATACCTGACCTTAGCCTCAAATGGAATAAAAAAAAATCAATAAATGAGGATCAAATTACAACAAAAGTCGGCTAGCTTAAATGCTATAAAATGCTAGTTTTTTTTAAACAGTGCTTTTAACACATTGTTTTGAATACATATTCCCTCAACAAAAACAAAAAAAACTGCTAAATAGACCTCTAAGCTAACACGAATGCATAAACAACAATATTAGCTCAAACAAAAACTCGAATAACCTTATTTTGGTCTTAGCAGGGAGCAGCTAGATCCAGTCATTCACTGTTGCCACTAGAGGGCAGAGTATCCACCCAGATGAGTAAAACGAAATGCAAGCACTTTCAAAACAAACCATTACAACGCCACTCTAATTAAATGAATACTCAAAGGAGCAAAATTTGATTCGAAGCTTTTTTCTAATGGAATTACTCGATTAATCATTGCAGCACACTTACATATTTATATATAACAGTGAGAAGCATAAGTATTTGCACCCTAAAATTACAAGGGGTGCACCCTAAAAATTACAAGGGGTGCAAATACTTCTGCTCATCACTGTATATATAACTGTATACTGTATATTTGGATATACTTATTTTACTCTTTTATACATAACCGAGGTATCGTATCGGGACTGTGTAGTGGCAGATCGTCAAAATCGGGTGACTCAAATGCAAAAATATGTTTAAGGACATACAGTACCTACTGTATATTATATGCCAGGGGTGGGCAACCAGTCCTGAAGGGCCGCAGTGGGTTCTGGTCTTTGCTACAACTGATCCAGCACAGGCAGTTTAGCCAATGAGATTTGCCTGTTAGACAAGAAGCACCTGATTGCAATCAACTGATTGCACTTGTAAGACACCAGATTACTGAAAAGGTGTCCTCTTGATGGGTTGCAACAAAAACCCTCTGTGGAATAGTTTGCCCTTCCCTGGTTTATGCCCTTGTTACAGATTTCCTGGCTGAAGAAACTAGTTGACGAGACCTCAGTCTTGAGGATGCTAGAGTATGTTTTGGACATACCCATTTTTGCCCATAATAAATTTTTGAACAAAGTGTTTCAGGCTGCACATGTTTTAATAAACAGAAATCGAAAGCAATTTGTTCATGCAGCACCTGCAAAGCTCAGATGCAGCACATTTATTGGTGCTAAAAGCATAAAGAGCATTTATTATTGATAAAGTAAGACCTGCAGAAATGATTATACTTACCTTACACTTGCCTGAGGTCATACTTTGTTAATGGTCTGTGTCAATGTTTACACCGAAGGGCCTCACAGAGTGAGGAAGCAAAAGTTGGAAGTGTTAATCCCTCATTCAACATAGTTTCTGTGCTCCGTTACCAACACTGTGTACTTTCGTGATCAAAACAACCTCCAAATGAATTCTCACATTGCTAATTAATACACAAAAACAATAATAATGTGCAGCGTTGCAGAGAGAAGCATTTTGCATATGTGGGCGAACACCATTACTAGAAAACTGAGTTTTAAAACATTCAGGCTATCTTATAATGCATCCCCTCCAAAGAAGTCCAAAACTACACCACATTATAGCAGTTCACAATCAATATTTACCGTATCTAATAACATGACAAAAGCATTAAAAATGCAGCGAATATGTACACTCACCAGGGAGGCTTATTATTTATAGATCAAATCCATCCTCTTTTGCTTCTCCTAGTTCTGTTTAGTAGTCAGAGATAGCTAGTTTTTACTGCTCAAAAGTGCCAAATCCTCTTCCAGTTTGATAAATTGAACTTGGATTCAACAGGGTGCTATTCACATAAGTAATACTTTTACATCATGCTTACCTATTAAAAAAAAAAAAAGTATTCCTCAATCAGTTTGGAAACACTATAGGCTTCAAACTCTCAGTTAGTGTATTTTTATGGTGTTGTATGTGCAGCATTGTTCAGGTCCTAAAAAAATGTTATAATGTATTAGAGCTGGGCGATATACCGAAAATTTACCGTTACCGAAATTCTTCACGATAACCGACGTACTTTTGACCATATCGGTAAATTCGATAATTTTAATAAAACAAGAAAATATAGTCTTTTTATCCCGCTTTGACTCTGTTGTTCGGTTATGTTCATTCCCCTTTAAGAAAGCAGTCAGTGTGCTTACGTATGAAGTCACATGGTTATCAGGAATTTAAACAAACCCGGTAGTCTAACACTAGCGGCTATCACTACAAGCAAACGTGATGGAGTCGGGCTTAAGGGAGCTTCACCAAGCTTTCTCCTGACATTAAGTAGGCTATTGGCGCCCGCTCTCCTCCCTGGTTCTCACGATTTCAGGAGAGGGTGCTTTCACTGCTTTCTACTGGAAGCCAGGCCACAGGCTAACGCTAGCTACAAATGAACGTGATGGAGTGAGATAGCGGCGCTAACCTTGTCAAAACGGCTGAACTTAATGAGTGGATTGATTGGACACGGACTGCATCTAGCAATTAGTGTTACGCGTTATTTTGTATCCGTGTGTGTGTGTGTGTGTGTGATTTCTATGATATCCCTTCTATGATGGGAAAGCATTCATCATAAATTATAATCCAACAGTGAAGCCTATAATATGACCATTTAATGGCCACAGCTATTTTTTTGTATGTGCTTGCTTTATTCTGCAAAATCTTAAATGTTTCATTGGCAAAAGAGCAATATAGCTTTAATGTGAGTATGTGTGTGTGTGTGTGGGGGGGGGGGGGGTGCATATGTACGTGCATGTATTAAAAAATGCTCTGGGAAAAAAAAAAACTGAAACCTTGACGTAAATGATTGTGTGGAGTAATTATGTCACAGCAGCCATTAACAATAAGTTGTCTGTTTGAAGTGTACTGTTTCAGACTGTAAGTCATTTTTGTTATAATGACGTTTGCGCAGTCGTCGTATTAATTTTTTTAATGTTGTACATTGTTCAAGTCATACAAGCTGTTATAAATGTTCATACTTGAATTCTTTTTGTTTACAATATTTTTTATATGTTTAATGTTTAGAGTGCATGTACAATTGTTAAATATGTTAAATTGAAAGCTGGTAAAAAAATCAACGAGAAACAGTTTACAGTTTACAATTTATCGTCATTTATCGTTATCGAGGTAAATCTGCTTAATTTACCGTGATATGTACTTAAGGCCATATCGCCCAACCCTATAATGTATGCCTGACCCGACTTGACTTGTTACAGTGCTCGACAAAAGTATTGGCACCCCTGCAATTCTGTCAGATAATGCTGTTTCTCCCAGAAATGATTGCAGTTACAAATGCTTTGGTAGTAATATCTTTATTTATTTTGCTTGCAATGAAAAAAACACAAAAGGGAATGAAAAAAAAATTAAATCATTATCATTTTACAAAAAACGCCAAATGCGGGGCGGACAAAAGTATTGGCACCCTCAGCCTAACACTTGGTAGCACCACCTTTAGACAAAATAACTGCGAACAACCACTTTCGGTATCCATCAATGAGTTTCTTACAATGCTCTGCTGGAATTTGAGACCATTCTTCTTTGGCCAACTGCTACAGGTCTCTGAGATTTGAAGGGTGCCTTCTCCAAACTGCCATTTTCAGATCTCTCCTTAGGTGTTCTATGGGATTCAGGTCTGGACTCATTGCTGGCCACTTTAAAAGTCTCCAATGCATTTTCTCAAACCATTTTCTAGTGCTTTTTGAAGTGTGTTTTAGGTCATTGTCCTGCTGGAAGACTCACGACCTATGAGGGAGACCCAGCTTTCTCACACTGGGCCCTAGATTATGCTGCAAAATTTGTTGGAAATCTTCAGACTTCATAATGCCATGCACACGGTCAAGCAGTCCAGTGCCAGAGGAAGCAAAGCAACCCCAAAACATCAGGGAACTTCCGCCATGTTTGACTGTGGGGACCGAGTTCTTTTCTTTTAAGGCCTCGTTTTTTTCCCTGTAAACTCTATGTTGATGTCTTTTCCCAAAAAGCTCTACTTTTGTCTCATCTGACCCGAGAGCATTGTTCCAAAACGTTTTTGGTTTTCTCAGGTAAGGTAAACTCCAGCCTGGCTTTTTTATGTCTCTGGGTCAGAAGTGGGGTCTTCCTGGGTTTCCTACCATAGAGTCCCTTTTCATTCAGACGCAGACAAATAGTACGAGTTGACACTGTTGTACCCTCGGATTGCAGGACAGCTTGAACTTGTTTGGATGTTAGTCGAGGTTCTTTATCCATCATCCGCACAATCATTTGTTGAAATCTCTCGTCAGTTTTTCTTTTCCGTCCACATCTAGGGAGGTTAGCCACAGTGCCATGAGCTTTACACTTATTGATGACACTGCGTACAGTAGACACAGGAACACTCAGGTCTTTGGAGATGGATTTGTAGCCTTGAGATTGCTCATGCTTCCTCACAATGTTGCTTCTCAAGTCCTCAGACAGTTCTTTGAGCATCGAGAAAATAAAGAAGACCAATGTGGTACACACAAGGACACAGGACAGTGATTGAGTCAACTTTAATCCATTTTAACCGGCTGCAAGTGTGATTTAGTTATTGCCACCACCTGTTATTTGCCACGGGTAAGTAACAGGGTTTGTTAATTGCGCAAATGAGAGAAGAATCACATGATTTTTCAAAGGATGCCAATACTTTTGTCTGGCCCATTTTGGAAGTTTTGTGGGAAATGAAATTGATTTTTTTCCCATTCTCTTGTGTGTTTTTGATTTTTTTCCCATTCTCTTGTGTGTTTTTCATTGCAAGCAAAATATATGAAGATATTACTACCAAAGCATTTGTAATTGCAATCATTTTCTGGGAGAAATTGGGCATTATCTGACAGAATTGCAGGATGACAATACTTTTGGCCAGCCGTGCACTTCCTATTACATTGATTATTTTTTATACTTTCCATTGTACAGTATAATTAAGCGCAGTGTTTTGTGTATTAACACAAGAATTACAAGGGCAGCAAGGTGTTTGTAAACAGCCATGACCCATATTTCAGGATTTTTAAAAATGTCAATTTAACACGTTATAAATCAGTGAAAGAACATGTTAATGCTGCACCAGTACCAGTCTAAAACATCATAATGTTTCTGTTAGACATTCCATTAGCGTCTTTTGACGGGATCATCAAAAGCGGCTCAGTGACACAGATTGAAATCTGTTTTGAATCTTTCTCCATTGACAGTCCCTGCATGCGACCACTCCTCCTAAGACACCCTTTCTTCATTTGATATTGCACTCGCCTTTGCAAATTGATTTTTGCCCGAAGGTGCGTCATCATCAAGGCTTTGAAAGATCAAGTAATGTATTAAGCTCTATATGTGGATATGGATAGACGAGACACAGACAGACCATTCCTCTGTGGCTGATGAAGAAGGTGACCTCGTTTCACCAGACGGCTCATCTCCCATCTCGTGTCATGCCCATTGATAAGAAAACTGGATCATTTCATGCATCGTGGTTATCATAAACTGTTGGTTTAGTTCTATGTGTTATTATTCAGCAGACTTCTGGCACTACATAGATATATGATCATGTTGTCTCAATGCTGTGGGAAGTTTTCAAAGACTTTCCAGCTTTGGAAGGGAGGGAACAGTGCAGCTTTTGATCAGTGTTGCTGTCTGTGGTAAGGATATACAGGCCCAGCCCTGCGATGGCACTGCAGCACTCAACCAACAATCAGCCCTGTCGCCCTCCACCCACTTTCATCTCCACACGGCCCCCAGCCCCGTCTAGGCACAATGCTTACAAAGGGCTGAGGGTGATATAGTGACAGAAGATCTATCCTTCTACTGGCTGGGCCTGGGAGACCTTGTACCCTCATAAATCAGCTTCCTAACAATGAGCCTTAGTTTCCCCTGCTCTCTTTTTCTATCCCTCCTCTATCTCTACCCAATGTTTTCCACTCACTGTGCCATCAGGAACCTTCTCGCCCTCCATAAACACCCTAATTACCTTAGTGTGAAAGTGGCTCCTTTGTTTATTTTTGCACCTCACACTGTTCCCAAGGTCCTCCTTTGCCACTTTTTTTCTTTATACTGCTGTTATGTGGAGTAGCCAGCAGAGAATGCCAAGAATGTTGCTGCTTGTTTTTCATGTACCAAACACCTACTCATGCTCCTTACTATAGTGTATCAAATCATTTTTGGCGGTAGATCCAAATGGATGTGAAAGAGGCAAAGTATTGTTTACTTGATGATTTAAAGTGCATGTGACACGAAAAAGCATGTTTATTTCATAATACACACCGTATTTTATGCCCCTGAATGATATGGACCACATGGATGTGTGTGGAAGCGATCGCTATATTTATTTAGTTTTTTAAATCCCGCGCCATGAAAATGAGTGACTTCCGGCTTCGGTCTTGCATTGAGGAGGAGGGCGCTGTGACATGTACGGTAGAAGACGTCCTCTTCACTATACAGTGTACTGTTGTGTATGAGGATGAAGGATTCAGCTGATTTTGCGGATTAATACTTTTAATTTTCGCATCACGCCAGCCAAACGGCTGCAGAAAAATCATTCTGTATGCGGGAGAGGCGTATGCGCCTTTTTGGAGTTTCAAAAGGTTCCCATTCACCGTGGATATTTACTGTGGGACCATTGGACTTACGAGGAAGTGAGTAAACATCTTGTTTTGTATTATGTCAAATACGAATACAGCGATTACAAAGTAAACACTACAAACTTCCTTTAAATAAAGGACTACTTACGTTTGATCATTGATAGGCATGTAAAAAGCTCGCCTCATGCTCATTAGCAGCACGTTAGCTGCACAACAACTCCAGCCACCCTCCTCCGGGGAACGAACTGTAAATTGCTCTCCGCCGGGCGGTTTGCCGATCCGCGAAGACAATCGACAACCGGGTCGTCATGTCAAATAATCCAGGCTAGTTATGTGTGATTTTCCGCTTCGAAGACTTTGAAACATCACTCGGTTCGGGTTAGCATGTCGGCTAGCTGTCACTCCTTCTGGTTTGTTTACATTCTCCGAAGCCGGTGAAGGGAAATGACATATGTCCGATTTAGGTGTCATAAAGTATCATTCGGGAGGTGCGACAGTAAAGGTGAAGTCGACAGTTTTGACCATTATGGAGTAATTTTGCCATGTCGTCTTGAATAAATCGGTTTTTATTATTTCATATTCCATTTAGCACAAGACTGTTATTTGTCATGACCATGCTATTTATTTAGCAGTTGGGGAAAATACTTGGATAAAAAGAATATCCTGTAAAAATATTGAAGTAAAGAGACAGAAACAATGACATTTTGCCGCTCTCTTCGTCGCGTTTTCCTCGTTGTGAATAGTTCCCCCTCGACGGGCTGACTGATCCTTCTCATGCCATTTATATAGCTATTGGGGAAAAATACTTGGATAAAAAGAATATCCTGTAAAAATATTGGAGTAGAGAGACTGAAACAATGACATTTTGCGGCTCTCTTCGTCGTGTTTTCCTCGTTCTGAACAATTCCCCCTCAATGGGCTGAATAGTAAAACCGATGAGCCCAGTCTACCGCTGACGTCATCCACCTGTTGGGGACGCTAAAGCCCTATAATGATAGGCGTGGCTAACCGGCAGATTAAAAGACTTAATTTCTCGTCATCTGCGCTTTGCTAAATTGTTGTATACAGTCGAATCGTCTCAAAATATGATTCTAATTTACATAATAATGCCATTTAAGACTTTTTTTCTCGTGTCATATGCTCTTTAAAGTGAATTAAGCTGTGTCAGAATTTCTTTGTACCGTATTTTTCGGACTATAAGTAGCAGTTTTTTCATATAGTTTGACCGGCGGTGTGACATATACCGAGGAGCGATTTATGTGTGAAATTATGAACACATGATAATATTTCATTGGATTTAGTAATTTGGAGTGACACTGATGGTTGATAAACTTGTTGCCATGTTCTATATGCTATAGTTGTATGAATAACTCTTAATAGCTATGCTACATTAACTTATTGGGCAAGTTCTCAGTTCGTTGTTCATGCGTCATGTAACGTTAGCATCCAGTACATGAATTCAGCCTGTTTTTCTCTATTTTATTTTAATTTTGAATTGCCTTTCAAGATGATATGTCTGTTCTTGGTGTTGGATTTTATCAAATAACCCCCCCCCCCCCCCCCCCCCCCAAATGTGACTGTGAATTTTATGTTTTTTCATTGGACAATGTTGGACAATTTCAGACTTGCTCCGTTACGGCGACTCGACGCTCTCTGTGCGGCGAGTGCGGGTTGTGGGGTTTTATAACCCGTATCTCACATCATTTTTCGTCGGCGTGGGAAACAAAATAAACCACACATTTCCAAAGTTGGACAATGGACTGTCTCTTCCTCGGCTCTAAGACCCTGTAGCAATTGAATTTAGTTAAAATTCCAGTTTTGTTTTGCTATCTTTCCAGTTTGCCATGTTGATAATTCCGATGTTTGTTTACCGCTTTTCATCTTAGTGCGAAGGAAAAAGAAAATGACGATCGGCCCGCCATGATGTTTGACCCGTGCTGTGACCTGGGAATTAAACGGACTTAAACGGCTATTTTTACACAAGCCGTGTCCCGGGTAAATCCCATACTAGGATGCGATCCAGTTAATGTTCGTGTCAATTAACCCCGGAAATTGCTTTCAGACATAAGGGCTACCCGTTTAATTCCCGGGATTTAAACAGAGTTCAGCAGATGTCTAAAAGGGGCTTATGAGTCATAATGCCTTTTGGATAAGTTGAAATCAGTAGAAGGAGAAAAAAAAAAGATTTTAAACCAAACATCCTCAGCAGCGATAGTGTGGTCATGAATCCAAAAGTACAAAATAGAAACCATTTTAGTCTTTGAAAAGGTACAGTGAGGCATTTGAACAACTAATACAACTTTTACACGAAAATATGGACTAAAAGCTAAAGAATGATGCATAGACTTCATAATACATTGACGGGAAATTGGGCACGGGCCGATTAATAGGGGGCCTATCCCAGTCAAAGCTGAACAAGTGGAAACACAAACAAAGAGCCTTTTACGTCGAAACGTCTTGTGAATAAATGCTTAAATCCCTGAATTCTTTATAGATATGGACGTAAAACAGTCACAATTCTTGGTTAAAAGCAAAAATAACTGGCAGCTAGGATTTATTTTACGTAAATATGTCGAATGTGCTGCTAGTCTTTAAGCCACTTTGGTGCCGCCTTATCACCACAAAGAACTTTTTACATTGAAAATTCTTGTGAATAAATGCTTAAATCCTTGAATTATTTATAGATATGGGTGTAAAACAGTCTCGATTGTTTGTTTAAAAAGCAAAGAAGCGGGCAGTTAGCATTTGTTTTACGTAAATACTGTATGTTGAATGTGCTGCTTGTCGTTAAGCCACTGTGGCGAGGCCTTGTCACTACAAAGAGCTTTTTACGTTGAAAATTCTTGTGAATAAATGCTTAAATGCCAGAATTCTTTATAGATATGAACATAAAACAGTCTCGATTCTTGGTTAAAAGCAAAAAAATGGGCAGTTTATTTTACGCAAATATTGCGAATTATGACACCAATGCCGTAGCAGTTAATTTCTCCCATTGATATTTTTCACGTTTCAAAATGCATGCATTGTTCAAAAAATGTAATAATTACCTTGAATCCTCGAACAAATCACTCCTGAGACCATATTTCCTGTTTGTATGCGGTACAGCTTTCGTACTTTTTCAACCTAAATCTGACGTTTGATCGCTGCATGGGTTTGAGAATAACTGCGACCAGTGTTGTTAATAACGGCGTTAGAATATAACGGCATTATTAACGGCGTTATTTTTTTTCAGTAGTGAGTAATCTTATTAATTACTTTTCTCATCTTGGCAACGTGTTATTGAGGATGGAAAGACGTGCGTTACTATGCGTTGCTATATTGGTTGAATGACGCGATAAAAGTCTGAGGGAGAAGGACTCACCGAGACTACAGAGCAGAGCAGGAGCGGGGAGCAGACAAAAAAGCTGTGACGCCGAACAAACGCGATGCTAGGTGGCTCTAATAATATCTGATTGTAGCCGATAGCCTACAAACTACACCCACATGATATGGTAGATATGGTAGACATGGTAGATATCACATATATATATAGAACTAGATGTGAAATGACAAACACGGGGGCATTAGCAACATGTACAGTATAGGAACTAGATGCGTTAGTAAACAGCCGCCATCTTAAAGCAGTAGACTTCTGACGAAGGCTCTGTTGTAGAGAACCTTCCTAGCGAACCTAAGTAACTTTTTATCTAAAATACTCCTAAATCGGCAAAATCTTGACTTGAATCTATCTCTAAATGATGAAACAGTTTTAAAACTTCCACATGTCAAAAGTAGACAGAAGGGAACTAATGCAATAATGGGAGCAATTTTAACAACTTTTAAAGGTTGATTCAGGGTAAAGGGTAAATTAGGGTAAAGAATTGGGCATGGGCCAACTGTCCCAAAAACCTTTTACACTTCCCATTGTGTGACCTAAAGTTTTTTTTTTTTTTTTTTTTTTTTAATTGGAGGGGGGGGGGGGGGGGGGGGACATGAAAATTACCACCAGTTACTTTGCCAAGTAACTAATTACTCTTACATTCAGGTATCTTAGTTACTAACGCAATTACTTTTTGGGAGAAGTCATTTGTAACTATAATGAATTACTTTTTAAAAATAAGATTAACAACACTGACTGTGACCGACTTGGACCGACTGAAGCGGAATGTGGGACGTCCCCCTAATTGAAGGCGTGGTGCAATGTCTAGGGAATGTGTCCCATCAATATCATTATGAAGTCTATGAATGATGACAAAAACAGGCTAATGTGAGAGAATAATGAGACAAAAAGATTTTGCAAATGTAAAACTGGGATCTCCTATGAATCACACTGCTAACTGTTTAAGGTAATTTAAGGTCAAAGGCTGTTTTACATCTCAGTTTGGTACACACAAGGAGACTTAAGGGTTTGACTCTGTGTTCAAAATATCTCAAAGTTACACAAATATAGAGAAATAATGGCTAGTGTGCAAATACCTTTTGTATTGTGAGCTATTTATATTCCCCTGTTGGGGGGTTGAAACCTTTAGTCTTCAAATCAGCCCACTAGAGGACTTAATGTCTGCCCTCGTCCAAGTCCCTGCTATTTGATCACAATCCAATAAAGCATTAAGTTCCCTAAAAGCACTCAGAAGGGTATGTGGATGCTGCTCCAATTTTCGTCACTTCAAATCCTCTTTCCATAGATGAACTGACAGTGTCAGTTGCTAGAATTCCTGCTGGCAGATACTTGAGGAAGGCCAAGGTAGTACAAACATAAATTTAACCTCGATCCTTTGATACAGAACATAAACGGCAGCACATATGTTTGAAATAAAATGCCTCACTTTCATAAGAACTTGGTGCCTCAGGTGGAATGTGACCTGTCCAAGTGTCCAGCAGGATAACCAAACAAGGGAGGGGCTGACCCCATTTAACATTTAACAAAAGACTAATTGAAAACAGTTTTCCATGCCTGAAGGTGTTCTTCAAAGCAGTTAACACGCTTCAAGATTTTAAATACGGTACTCATTTAATGTTTTTTACCACAGTGATATAAATAAGTCATTGTCTGTATTGGCTTTTTATATGCTCTGAGAAAGTGATTTTGCATAGTATTTCGTAAATAAAAACGACAAATTTATGCTTAATAGTCACTGGACATTTTAAGATTTTACGGTAATTGTCCATTTTCAGACCAGTCTTCCCTGGCAATAATTAAAACCTACAACGGCGCATTGGAGATTATGTTCAGTGTTAAATTAGCACGCCCACATGGGAAGACTCTGGCTTTTCAAACCAGAGTTGAAAATGTGTTAAGGAGTCTGAGAGGTTCCCCTAAGGCTCACAAAATACTAGAGAATTTGTAAACTGAGTTTTTTTTTTCTAAAAGCCAACAATTTTCTACATTTCTTTTTAACACTATAACATGTTCAATATATTCCTGCACTCTACAACTACGATAAGATTTAAAAAAGCACTTATATACTAAATTGAAGAAAATTGCACATGAAAGCCAATTCATTCTATTGTTGGTTTTCAAATTTTCAAGCTTCTCAATCAATACATCATGCATGACAATATTGGTCGGTCACAGCATTGCTATAGAGTTTGCAATGAAAATACAAATGAGTATTACACCATTTCAATACAATTGTACTACAATTAAAAACCAATGCTAAGAGATTCTGAAAAGATACAGTGGGGCAAATAAGTATTTAGTCAACCACCAATTCTGCAAGTTCTCTTACTTAAAAAGATTAGAGAGGCCTGTAATTGTCAACATGGGTAAACCTCAACCATGAGAGACAGAATGTGGGAAAAAAAATCACATTGTTTGATTTTTAAAGAATTTATTTCAAAATTAGAGTGGAAAATAAGTATTTGGTCACCTACTAACAAGCAAGATTTCTGGCTGTCAAAGAGGTCTAACTTCTAACGAGGTCTAACGAGGCTCCTCTTGTTACCTGTATTAATGGCACCTGTTTTAACTCATCGGTATAAAAGACATCCGTCCACAAACTCAGTCAGTCACACTCCAAACTCCACTACGGCCAAGACCAAAGAGCTGTCGAAGGACACCAGAGACAAAATTGTAGACCTGCATCAGGCTGGGAAGACTGAATCTGCAATAGGTAAAACGCTTGGTATAAAGAAATCAACTGTGGGAGCAATTATTAGAAAATGGACAACATACAAGACCACTGATAACCTCCCTCGATCTGGGGCGCCATGCAAGATCTCACCCCGTGGCGTCAAAATGATAACAAGAACGGTGAGCAAAAATCCCAGAACCACACGGGGGGACCTAGTGAATGACCTACAGAGAGCTGGGACCACAGTAACAAAGGCTACTATCAGTAACACAATGCGCCGCCAGGGACTCAAATCCTGCACTGCCTGACGTGTCCCCCTGCTGAAGCCAGTACACGTCCAGGCCCGTCTGCGGTTCGCTAGAGAGCATTTGGATGATCCAGAAGAGGACTAGGAGAATGCGTTATGGTCAGATGAAACCAAAATAGAACTTTTTGGTAGAAACACAGGTTCTCTTGTTTGGAGGAGAAAGAATACTGAATTGCTTATGAAGAACACCATACCCACTGTGAAGCATGTGGGGGGGGGGGCATCATGCTTTGGGGCTCTTTTTCTGCAAAGGAACCAGGACGACTTATCTGTGGAAAGGAAAGAATGAATGGGGCCATGTATCGAGAGATTTTGAGTGAAAATCTCCTTCCATTAGCAAGGGCATTGAAGATGAGACGTGGCTGGGTCTTTCAGCATGACAGTGATCCTAAACACACAGCCAGGGCAACAAAGGAGTGGCTTCATAAGAAGCATTTCAAGGTCCTGGAGTGGCCTAGCCAGTCTCCGGATCTCAACCCCATAGAAAATCTGTGGAGGGAGTTGAAAGTCTGTGTTGCCCAACGACAGCCCCAAAACATCACTGCTCTAGAGGAGATCTGCATGGAGGAATGGGCCAAAATACCAGCAACAGTGTGTGAAAAGCTTGTGAAGAGTTACAGAAAACGTTTGGCCTCCGTTATTGCCAACAAAGGGTACATAACAAAGTATTGAGATGAACTTTTGGTATTGACCAAATACTTATTTTCCACCATGATTTTCAAATAAATTCTTTAAAAATCAAACAATGTGATTTTCTGTTTTTTTTCTCCACATTGTCTCTCATGGTTGAGGTTTACCCATGTTGACAATTACACGCCTCTCTAATATTTTCAAGTGGGAGAACTTGCACAATTAGTGGTTGACTAAATACTTATTTGCCCCACTGTAGTTTTGTTTGTGCAGGCTGGCACAGAGCTTCTTTTCAAAGTCCTCTACACAATACATATGTTACAGCATTTTTAGTTGGTCGCATAAATCTTTGTGAACATGGATTGCCTCTTCCATTTAAAACCAGGTACACTAAAAATTTAGAACACATACACAGCTTTACACTTTACTTGAGTAGCTACAGTTTATGAGTTCTGGCATTGCCTTTAGCTAAGACAGACTACAAAACCGGACATACTGAATATCACACAGCTTGCAATTCCTCCCCTTTTTATGTCACACACAAAAGTCTTAAGCCATTTGTTCATGCTGTAGCCAGAAGGCGTTTGTAAGTTGGCGCATTTCAGAGAGGATGAAGTAAAAGAATTTGGACTTAGCATGTGAAATGTCTGGTTTTGTAGAGAGAGACAGGAAAGGTGTAGAATGCGTGAAAATGCAAGAACTTATCTAATTTCCCTGTTTCGCTGAGCATTTTATTTAAGCTTGATCTTTGAATGTATAAAGCGGACATGTAGACATGAGGCATGTGCCAGCATGAGATTTTGACGGTATGATAACCTTAAGCAAAAATATCAGTTTCACGGCATCACGGTATTGCAATTACAGCCCTAAAATGTGTTACTTTGAGATATCTAGGTTAAAAAAATAAATAAAAAAGTTTTTCCTTTGAACAGGATTTTTATTTTTCAAAACATATTAGCAAATTGGAACATAAGTATAATGTTAAAACAAAACCTAAAAATAAAACATGAAATATTCTAAATACAAAATGAAAAGAAATGCAGTCCTTTAAGTGAGCCTAAACCCACAGCCACAGCAAAGTTCCAAACAACACTGAACTGCTTACAGTACTGTACTGTACTTCCGCTTTTTCCAGGAGTGTTACAACTTATATATTTTTGTTTCTTTTGGCAATGCCATTGTATTTCGGAAATATTTTGTTACTATTCTGCCTTTAAATTTTTTTATTTTTTTTTTCAAATTAAAACCCGATTCTTTTCACCTGATTCCGATCCTTTGAAAAATGGCCCGATTTCCGAACAAGTGATTGGATCAGGGACATTCCTAATTAAAAATTGCTCATTTTACCAGAGTGCTTCAGTTTTTTTTTTTTTTTTTTTGCTGCTCGCTGTATCAGCTCCTTTGCAATGGCGTGGGGTTCTTTAGCATGGAGCATGTTAAACAGTGCTTGCTGGCACTGATATAACACTGACAAAGTGGGACGATTGTTGGCAATATTCGTCACGTTTTCGCTGAAAAACAGTCAAGCGGCTTAAAAATGAGATTGGGGTCTAATGTCTTTAAGTGACGTCTTAATTGATTTGGCTTCCCGCAGTCTGCTACAAATATTTTTAGACACAGTAAACAGTAGGGGTGTGCCATCTTAGGCACCCCATGATTCGATTAGATTCGATTATGATTCAGGGTGCTACGATTTGATTCTTGAACGATGATCACGGAATTTAGCACTGAGCATGTTAAACAGAGCTTGCTGGCACCGATATAACACTGACATAGTGGGGCGATTGTTGGCAATATTCGTCACGTTTTCGCTAAAAAACAGTCAAGCGGCTTAGAAATGAGATTGGGGTCTAATGTCTTTAAGTGACGTCTTAATTGATTTGGCTTCCCGCCGTCTGCTACAAATATTTTTAGACACAGTAAACAGTCGGGGTGTGCCATCTTAGGCACCCAACGATTCGATTCGATTATGATCCAGGGTGCTACGATTTGATTCTTGAACGATGATCACGGCATTGACGATGATCAAGGTTATCACGATTATCGATGCATCGTACATTATCAATTAATAAAGTAGACAAACAAATTTTTGTTCATCATTTATTTAAAATATCCTAATGATTCAACAGGAACGATGGAAAAACATGCCCATACAACAAAAAGCTGCCCTTAAGCTGCTTATTTTATTTATTTTTACAAGAAAGTGCAAAAACATTCACCATTTTAAAGGGATACTTATGTCTCTCAACAATACAATACAAATTACACAGGTGGAATGAATTCCACATTTTCTGTAAACAAAGTGTCTTTAGAAATAAGCCTTCTTTTAACCAATAAACTTTGTTTTCACAGATGTCTATACTATTTCGCATGTTTGTAGTGTTACCGCTGTACTTAATCATGGTTTTACACGTTCTGAAATACATGTGAGCGAATTAGCTAATTAGCTTAGCGCTCGGCGCTAACTATTAACACCTCAAAAACAGCATCAATAAAGGCTAAACAATTCTAGAAGGTTCGTGTACTCACCTGTTATAGACTCACACGGGTCTTAGCAACACAGGACATTTTTCAATTGACATGACATGAAACTACAGCTGGAAATCTGAAAGACGAGGAGCAACGAACTATCTCTTCCCCTCTCGCTCTAAAAAATAACATGCGCACAGAAGCGCGCCGGGTCTCATACACAAATTTATTTTCCAGTCTTTTGAAAAAGAGTAAATCTCTCTCTAAGTTACAGGCCGCATCCATTATAACATGCGTGCGTCCGTTAAAGGTGTTCGGGCGGCAGACGTGTGTTGAATTTCGTTCCGCTACAAGTGGCTGTCATAAAGTTATGAGGGAAAATCATCGTTTTTAACCCTTATGAATCTAATTGAATCGTCACGAACTCTAGTAAACAGAGTGGTCTTTCCTCATCTCCCACTGTATTAAAAGTCAAAGCCAAACAGCCCGAAAATAGCGCATTTTTGGGGGCCTGGGGAGAACCGGAGGTGACGGCGGTCGTCGTGACACTCCCAAGCCAAACGTAGGGCTTCTCTCGCGGACACGTGAGCCCAGCCCGAAATCGGCGCATAGCTCTTCATATAGCTTTGCTGTGTGCTCTTGTTTGGTTAAAAATTCTGAACTCAGAACTCTGAAAATGAGAACGCCACTGCCACCCACTGTGTGGATGTGCAAGTACATTTTATTCTAGTACGGCAAAAAAAAAGGGTTCCCCGAGGTCACATGCGCAACCCCTGGCATCGCTCTGCTCCCCACTATTTGAGAAGTACTGTTTTACCATAGCATAGCAACATTGTTGTTGTAACAAGGACTGCTCCAACCAGATTTGTTGCACCTTGGGTGTCAGAGCCACCTCATTGGGTGTACTGCCAATTGATCTGATACTTCAGCAATATGAAACCAGGTAAAATTTGTTATTATAAAAAGAATAATGAATTGCTTTTAAAAAATGTTTTAAAAAAAAATGTAATTGTTCATTTTCATTGTTTTTCTATTGGGCAATATCTTTGTATAAGAATATATGCATTATGGCAACAGTTCAAGGTTTGAATTCACACAGCGTTAAGAAGCTGAAATAATTATTTTCTACTTTTATATCCCCCCAAACAGTTCTTAATAGCTTTCGAACTGCAGTTACGGATCTTAATGAAAGATTAAATAAGTTGAATCTAATCATTCAATGGTATCTAGTTGAAACAAATGCATAAATGCTCCTGTTTGGAGGTATTGCGGAATAAACTAGATCTGAATGCAGTGGTGCATGCTGGGCTAACTCTTTCATTAAGAACAACTGAATTCACAATAAGGAGATGAAACAGCACTGCCAAGCAAGTGGAATGCTAAACCTAAGGCATTTCCTCTCTGCTTGGGATTTCTCCTCTCTCTGTTTATTTTAAGTCCAGCCATCCCTTTCAGCCTCTCTTGACTGTCCAAACGTCTCTCAAAGTTCTCGGTTAAGCTTTCATTGACGTTATTAGATTAACATTCCGCCGCAGTGCTGGACACAGTACTTGATATGAGTGTGAATTCTTTCACGTACGTCCCACCCTTCCCTTTACATCCAGAGCAGTGAAGGGAACAGGACAAAGAGGTAGAGAAAAGAAGCTGCCTGTGTCCATGTGTATTTAGGGTGCAAAAATGTGCAGAGTACGAGCTTGCCTTTGCCTCAATGGGAGCAACTTTTGTTTTGTGTTTGAAACCCCCACCCCTTTTTCTCTTCCCCTCTCTCTGTCTGTGCCAAAAAGGGGGAGGGGTCCTTGGAGTGGGAGACAGATGCAGCTGGGGTGCATAGAAGTCTCTTGTCCGACCCATAGACTGTTAAAAAAAAAAAAAAAAAAAAAACCTGGACAAACCCTTGGTGGCGTCACCTGTGCCCTCAGCCCCCTACATTTGCTTCGCACTTCCACTGTTCAGGGAGACGTCATAAGAGGTGCCATGTTTTCTATCCACGTTCGGGAAGCTCACATGTAGAGTATTTGAGTGCTACCTGAGACATCTAAAAACTCTTGTTATTTATTTTATTTTGATTTGGACCCTAGAAAGAATAGAAGAAGAATCCATCCATTATGATGAAGACTAATCGGGAAATATGTCCCAATACAGACCAAATTCAGAGATTGGAACAGGCTTGAAACAGCCTAATTTTGTTGGTGAAATTGAAGTTTCATATCGGAGTCAATTTAAATTGCTCTGTTTTGAACCACACCTCCAGTGGAAATCATTGGTTCTGCAGGGTTTTAACACACTTCTTGGGACTCATTTTGTTGCCTCTTGGTCCCACCCACCAGAGAAAGACCCAAGAATAGCTAGAAAGTATGTGACTGACAGAGAGACACGGATGTTAGACCTCACATACGCCTTTTCCCCTCCTCTTCACCGGCCCCTGTGGTTTTTGTTCATAAGCCTGCGTGTTGTCAGATGTGCACACAGTGGTGCTCCAGCCACTACTGATTTGGACTCATGAGAGCAAAATTCCAATATATCTCCATTCTATACACATACAGTATATAGTCGCTGTAGAGATTTATGTAGCCTGCTAAAAAGTCAATTTGAATAAATACATCTTCGCATATACTGGCTCTATAGTAATATAAATTTCGAAATAAAAGTAATATAGAGTGTTGATATAGTTGAAAAGTTGCATTGCGATTTTGTTAGTCTTTCAAAAGAAGATAACTGAACATGTAGGGATATGAATAATAACACTGAAATACATATAAATGGAAGAAAAAAAAATCCTAATGGGGCTATATAAGCCAATCTTGGAATACACCGAAGCATTATTTCAGTGAATATAGCAAAACCCGATGAAACATGGTCTAGTTTCCATGATCCTGAATTATAAAATTAAAAAATTTAAAATGTTTTTGGGTTATTTAATTGCTCCTTTTCTTTCTCAATATGTTATGTTTGTACAAATGTGTATTGTTATTCATTCTTCATCTTCTTTCATACTGAGGTTCGTGGGAGTACTGGAGCGTATCTCAGCTAACTATGAACATGAGGCAGGGTATACAGTAATCCCTTATTTTTCGCGGTTAATGGGGACCAGAACCCTCCGCGATACGTGAAAAATCGCGAAGAAGCGCACCCCCCCAATTGTTTTTGTGTGTGTTTAATGTATTTATTCAGATTTAGCATTGGAAAGATATACACATTACATGTTTTTAAAAAAAATGTATGTGTGTATATATATATATATATATATATATATATATAATAAAATGTTTTTTAAGAACTTCAAATGTAATACAGTGGTACCTCTACATACGATCACTTCGACACACGATCTTTTCGACATCCGACGTAAAATTTGAGCCGCCATTTGTTTCTACATCCGACGAGTTGCTCGAAATACGACGACATGACAGCACTGCAAACGAACCCACGGTGGATTTTCTTATGTGAGAAATCAACACAGTTTTCAAAAAAAGTTGATACAGTTGGAGAAACAAGGAAAAAAGTGATGCTTACCTTTGAAATGAAGATGCAAGTTATAGAAAAATATGAGCTTGGGGTGCGCGTCCCTGAACCGGCTCAACAATACAGCTCCATGGTCCTCTTATGACCACCGTTCGCCACTATTTATAAGTTAAGGTGACAATTATTATTGTGGTAACATTGCCAAGGAAATCGCCAGCTTTGTCACGTTTTTATCATTTATTTAAGAACTTATCCAACACAAAACGCTCATTGTCTTAAGCAGTTGACTGCTCTCAGGAAAACGAAAGTATTATCTCTACCGCACCGACCTATCTCACTGGAGACGTCACCTTCGCGGTGCGTTCAGGGACAGTAAAAAGTGTCCGCCATATTAGAATCCGATTCGTTACATTATTTTCAGGAATAATTATTAATTCTTCTTCTTCTATTATTCTGAATTATTTATTTATAACTTATTTGTTTTTCTATGTTTAATTGCCATTTGTAACAGTGCCGGCAGTATTTATTAAGCATTTAGTGTATGTTTTTAGGCTTTGGAACGAATTAATGGAATTATAATGTATTCCTATGGGAAAATCCTGCTCGACATACGACCATTTCGACTTACAAACAAGGTCCTGGAACGAATTAAATTCGTATGTTGAGGTACCACTGTAATTATGATGTTTTAAACATGTTGCTGTCCCACGGAATTATTTTTAAACATAAATAAAGCAGAAAAATGCTTGCTTTATTGAATGCTTTATTGAGTGAGTCCACTTAAATCCGCTCAAGCTGCTCACTTACACACAATGAGTTGCCACGGCAACTGTTTAACAAGTTAAACGATGATTGACCCATGCGTCACATTGAAGTACACTTCTCTCTCTCGCTCTCTCTCTCGCTCTAATCAAACCATAGTTTCATAATGTATTGACATGACACATTCCCCATTCACTGTGTCACGCCTTCCCGAAGGGGGCCGTCCAAAATTCCGCTTCATTTATTAGCAGCCGGTCACATGCAGCGATCCAACACTGGATTTAGGTTGAAAAAGTATGAAAGCTGTACTGCATAGAAACAGGAAGGATTGTCTCAGGAGTGATTTGTTCGAGGATTCAAGATAACTATTATATTTTTCGCACTATGTATGCATTTTAAATGTTGTGAAAAAAAATCACTGGGACAATTAGCTGCTACAGCATTGGCATTATACTTGGCAATATTTACGTGAAATAAATGCTACTTGCACGTTTTTTTTTTTTTTAGGTGTTTTTTTTTTTTGTTTTTTTTTTGTTGCTTTGCTTTTAACCAAGAATCGAGATGGCTTTACGTCCATATCTATAAAGAATTCAGGGATTTAAGCATTTATTTACAAGAATTTTCAACAGAAAAGGCTCTGCTCTTCGTTCACATATAGCGTCCACTAATTTCCTTACTGACCAGCCTCATAGGTCGCAATATTTATGTGAAATAAATGCTACCTGCACATTTTTTTTTTGCTTTTAACCAAGATTCGAGACTGTATTACATCTATGTCTATAAAGAATTCAGGGATTTAAGCATTTATTCACAAGAATTTTCAACAAAAAAAGCTCTTTATCTATGTTTTCACTCGGTCAGCTTTGACGGAGACAGGCCCCCTATGAATCAACCCGCGCCCCGTGTCCCATGAATACATTATGAAGTCTATGATCAAACATTACGAATGTCCATCATCGTTAACTTTAATAAGCAACTCCAGTGCACTCACTGCCTGACCACCAAAGAGCAGGGAGACGAAGGTAGGGATGGAGAGTGAGACTACGCGATGGGCTCGGGACACCTCTTCTGAATTTTTTTTTTTTTTTTTTAACAACGAGAAAAACAACTAGAGCAAAGATAGAAGAGGGAAGAGATTCGGAGCCTCACCTGCATATTGAAAAATATATCTATGTATATTAGGTGTGTGACGGTCCACACAAGTCACAGTTCACTGCAACAGGAAAAAGGCTTTTTTTCTCTCAGCATTTGAAAGTTAGTTTGTATACCATTACACTCTTATAATAGGTGAAATTTTTTTAAAAAATGTAAAATGGGTGACCCAGTTTTTTTTTTCTTTTTTTAGAATGAAAAAGACTTCAATTCAATCAGTTAATATAAACATATTTGATGTGAAAGATGTTATACAATGGATCATGTAATGGCGTGTAGAATATGAAAAGTAACGTCAGTTTCTTTGCCGAGTAACTAAGCACTCTGATGTTGAGGTAAGTTACTAACTCAAGTACTTTTTGGGAGAAGTAATTTGTAACTAACTAATTACTTTTTTAAAGTAAGATTAACAACGCTGCATATAAATATAAATATATATAATGTATACATATTATATACAGTCATATACTGGACTGTCTCAGGAAATTAGAATACACAATATTCTAATTTTTAATTCTAATTTCCTGACTGTCTCAGGAAATTAGAATATTGTGTATTCTAATTTCCTGAGACAGTCCTGTATATATACACAGGACTGTCTCAAAAAATTAGAATATTGTGTATTCTAATTTCCTGAGACAGTCCAGTATATATTCAAAATTGTCCTATATGCATGTGTGATACATCATTGGAAAGCTTAAAATCTCAATTTTCTTGGGGATGAAAAATTTTGAAAAGGAGGGCATTTAAAAAAAAAAAAAAAGTTTGTTAAACAGCAAAACTCAATCTGGAGGTGAGAGCACGCGAGAGCAGAATCTCAGACGACATGACTTTAACGAGATATTATCGCGTACTTACCTTGTTTCGATCCAAAAACTCCATGTCGCATGTGTCACTAAGTATCAAGACATAGCTCTGAATGGCCACAGCTGGATTTTTGGGGGGATTTTATGGGTGAAAGATGGTAATATAACAAGGGTCGCGATGCAGAAATCGCAGACATCAAGGAGTCGTCGAGATTTTCTATTTCATATATTTACTAGGGCTGTCAAACGATTAAAATTTTTAATCGAGTTAATTACAGCTTAAAAATTAATTAATCGTAATTAATCGCAATTAATCGCAATTCAAACCATCTATAAAATATGCCATATTTTTCTGTAAATTATATATATATTCTGTAAAATAAATTGTTGGAATGGAAAGATAAGACACAAGATGGATATATACATTCAACATACGGTACATAAGGACTGTAGTGGGCATTTCACTCTACTGTCATTTAAATCTGTCTATGCTGTCCTCACTCCGAAGCGTCTACTTTTTCCAAAGCTAGACAGCTAGTGAACGACGCCTTAATAATCAGACTTCTTCCTTTTTCATCTTATTTATTAATAAAATGGCCTCAAACCATTGTCCTCTTTAGACCGTCGTAAAACTACAAAAAAAAGTACACAGGCATTGCATTAGCAACAACGTTAGCTTGGCACGCTATACAGGTTCACTAAACATAAACAAAAAGCGTCTCATACAAAAAATATAACATTTCGCATACTAACATAATATGTACATTCTTTAAAACAACCATACTTACGGACAAATCTGTCCAAGGATCATACAAGCACAACATTACAACGTAGGCGTTAGCCCGAGACGTCGTGCAGCCATATTGAACTGGCAAGAAAACAATAAACCATGTCACAAAGCGACCACAAGAGTTCGCTGTTAGACAGCACAAAAAGCCTTGCTGTAAAACTTACCAAAAGGCAGAATACTGTCTGAGCGGGACATGTGCGTTAATTGCGTCAAATATTTGAACGTGATTAATTTAAAAAATTAATTCCCGCGCGTTAACGCGATAATTTTGACAGCCCAAATATTTACCCTTTTAAACGTTTTTAATTTTTTTTTTTGTTTGGATCGATTATTTATCATCTAACTATCAGAGAAAATGTAACAGTAATAAAAAAAAAATACAATTTATCGATAGTTATGAGGTAGATGTCCGTGACTTTTTTACAGACACCATTATTTTCATTGTGACGTCATTTGTTCAAAAGTTTAAAACATCCGAGTGAATAATTTTTAAAGTAGTTTTTAATTTTTTTTTTATTTTTTAACAAATATTAGACATCAATTAATTATTCTAAGCTAAAAATGACAGACATTTTTAATAATAAATATAATTAATTACCTTTGTTTTATGGCATGGTTGAAACAAAAGTGGTTGTGCGACATCTGTAAACGGGGGTTTTCAGTGTAAAACGGACATATTAAAAATAATTCGGGGCTTAATACGCCATGAATCTACCATGGCAGCATATAGACACATTGTTCTATCAAACACAACAGTTGTTTTGGCTTAAAATACAGCAGTTTCTTTTAAACAGGAGTGCAAGAGCAGAAACTGCTTTTTCAGTCATGTCTGTGTTTTCCGCAATAATATGTATATGTATATATATATGTATATATATATATATATATATATATATATATATATATATATGTGTGTATATATATATGTATATATGTATATGTGTATATATGCATATGTGTATATATGCATATGTATATATATACATATATGTATATATATATATATATATATGAGGGCTGTCAAAATTATCGCGTTAACGGGCGTTAATTTTTAAATTAATGACGTTAAAATGTTTGATGCATTTAACGCACATGCCCCGCTCAAGCAGATTAAAATGACAGCAAAGTGTCATTTACACTTGTTACTTGTGTTTTTTGGGTGTTTTGCCGCCCTCTGCTGGCGCGTGGGATGTGGGTGCAACTGATTTTATGGGTTTCAGCACCATAATTATTATTGACATCAACAATGGCGAGCTACTAGTTTATTTTTTGATTGAAAATTTTACAAACTTTATCAAAAAGAAAACATTAAGAGTGGTTTTAATATAAAATTTTTATAACTTGTATCAACATTTATCTTTTAAGAACTACAAGTCTTTCTATCCATGATCGCTTTAACAGAATGTTAATAATGTTAATGCCATCTTGTTGATTTATTGTTATAATAAACAAATACAGTACTTATGTACAGTATGTTGAATGTATATATTCCTCTTGTGTCTATCTTTCCATTCCAACAATAATTTACAGAAAAATATGGCATATATTTCATAGATGGTATGAATTGCGATTAATTACGATTGATTAATTTTTAAGCTGTGATCAACTTGATTAAAAATTTTAATCGTTTGACAGCCCTAATATATATATATAACACTGAGCAACTGTTGAGTCGGACCGCTAAAAAAAAACTGTGTGATTTGTGTCTTTTTAAATAATGTGCATATCGCATAGACACATAGAATCACGTGAGCAGCAGTACGAGTTTTACTTTGAAAGACACCCATGACATTTCCGGTGTAGTTATTGCTAACGTAATTGAACTTGACGTTATCAGTAGAGGATGGCTGGCCGCTTCTGAGCTGCAACCTCTGAGCTCTCAGAGGGAAAACTCCACGTAAATACACGAGGATAACCCAAGGGCACGAGCGGAGGAAAGGAGGGAAAGGCAGAACTTTTCCGACTATTGGAAATAGCCACCAGACATTTCTACCCCACTGAGGTTTTTCCATTTTGGGGAGCGAAGGGAGGAAATTTGGATCATGCCTGCTGAAGTGAAACAGGTTCGTATTGATGCCTCGTCTCAGTCTCATCGTTGATTTTCGCTCTTATTATATTTGCTCTCCAGAGCTTACCATTCATCTGTCTGGTTTAAAGCACATCCTTCTCTGTCCTGTTTAACTGCTGGTTTACGAGATGTCATTTGGGGCGATGGCGCGTGTCTATGCTCTGATTGACGTGTCCCGCCCCCCTAAGATACCTCACAACATCAGGTGAAACAATGCGATTTAGTAATTATTTACTCTTAACTATTTAGGCTTTAATAATGTAGCGCTGTTGCGTGGGCGCTTCTACGTTTGCAGAAATTTGACTTGTGGAAACATTCATGAGCGCCCAGCCAACAATGCAAAAAAAAAAAAAAAAAAAAAATTCGCTGTTGTGTGTCCATGGGACAGCACAAAGTTTCGTCCCCGATTACTGCCTGTAAGGCTCTTGACTGAATCCACGTCAGATTTATTGCATGGGTTGTTCTGACAATTGTGTGAAAGGCATGACATTAAAGCCTTTTGTCTTTTTCTCGCATAGATACCACTGGAATGTTCTTTTGTTCGTGCTCGCAAGTATTTGTGTGTACCAGGGCATGATGTGCATACATTATTGAGCATTTTCCCGTCAAGCTTGGCAGCTCACTCAGTGAGAAAGACAGAAAGTGAAGGATTTAATAAGGCCAACATCTCAGCTAGTAGTTACTGTAGTAAACGCATTTGATGCCATTGACGGCAATAGTTGTCCAATCCATTTAAACTTAAAGGGCTGGCAGTGATTGAATGAATGTTCGCTATAAGTTTAAATGGATTGAACATCTACTAGTAAAAGAGCCCCATAATTGGACATCTATCATCGTCAATGGCACTGAAAAAGTTTTTTAAAACTTGCTGTGATAACAGGTGAAGAGTTTCTCCCAAATGTAAATAAATGTCACCCAACGGCTATTCACAAGCAACGGATGCTATTGATCCTCCCTCAGACACGTTTTATTTTCCCCAACCCTGTTTGTGATAACCCTGAAGGTTCTAAGTGTGAAGTTCGTGCTGATGGATTCAATCCAGGCTTGTGAATCAAGGGTCACCACTTGTTTGGCTCCTATCTTGGACGTACGCGTGCCGGAATGAGTGTCAAGGACCCAAGAATATACCCTTGCCATGTTTTTTCCTAAAATGGCTCGCAGAGGTGAAGGATGGACTTTGCATTAGTGACCTCCACAGAGCCTAGATGGTTGGCATACTTTCGGCGAAGCCGGCATCATGGCTTGACCTTTTCAATTTAACTGGAGATTCTGAGCACCTGCTTTGACAGAACTCAGTGTTTTGTTCACACTCAACCCCTCATTTGGTTGTATTTTTAGTCTTGATTGTGCAGCAAAACATCATGGAAAACAATGAAGTCAAACTCATCGCAGCTGTCACTTTCATCTTATTACACACAGCATACTTGTGGTTATCAAAACTACTTGGACATACCACAAGAATATTTTTTATGACTTTTGTTAACATTACAGGGGAGAAAAAAATTCTTACTAAAATGTTTGTAATTGTAAATGATCTGTGCTCGATTAGGTGCCATTCTACATTTTTAGTTTTTGACCTGGGAAGAGACAGATTGTTCATATACAATGGCACCCCTACATACAAAGTTAACTCGTTCCAGGACATTGTTTGTTAGTGAAATGGTCGAATGTCGAGCAGGATTTTCCCATAAGAATACATTATAATTCCACCAATGGCGTACTGCACGCATGCTATTTTTAGACCGTGACGTCGCATCGTAAAGCGGAAGTAAAGCAGGAGTGGGACATTATGGACCCGCCCTTGCATAGAAACCATGTTAATTGTGCTACTTTTCTCCGGTAATCTTCCAAAAACGAACATGCCGATCACACATGGCTTTTTTGTAACTTGTAGAAATGACTCTAGACATTACGACATATGAAGGATGTTTTCTTAATACGTTTCCCGAAACCGTAACCTCGGAGGAAAACATGTGAAGACTGAATCAACTTGCGCGGACTTTTAACACCAGCTTGGCAGTAAACATTTATGCAGTAAACATTTTGTTGGGTTGGCATTGTCTTTCAGAGGACACAGAGGTAAGCCATTTGATTTTTTAAACTTATTTTTTAGCGTGTTGTGTGCCGTGCTAGCCTGGTACACCAGACTCAACGCTGTTCCAGCTATTGAGTCTGGCCACCCTTCCCACGGAAACAATTTCCAGGGCGGAGCAAGCCACAGCATACAGACAGCGGAGTGGACCAATCAGCGACGGGCAGACGTGACGTTAGTAAAATGGCGACTTCAGAATGACGGACTTGCGCGCGGAAGTAAACATATGAAGAGAGCGGAGTTTATTCGACGTGGCTAGCGCGAGACAGATTGTTGTCAGTGACTCGTGTCGATGTGTTTTTGGTCATTTAAAACTGATTTTACCGTGGATTGGAACATATTCTCGGCTCTGCCGTTCACCGTCTGTGTTGCTGAAGGGACGACTTTCGACGCGCAAGAGTGACGTTGCTCGTGAAGAACACGTCACGCAAATAAACGAATCTGATTTGTCGATTGATTTTGTATCTGCTCGAAAAGGCCGTCAATGGGATGGGTCCCAGACTATTTCTCTCTGTTTGAAAAATACAGGGAGAATAGTCTGGCAGAGCCAGGCTAGTGCCGTGCTGCATCTGTCTGACAATGAATGACCTGAAAAGAATTAAAATGGTATCTCACTGCCACTGTTACATTTTCTGTTGTAAAAAAAACAACTTTAGTAAGGGGGAAGTGTAAATAAATTTTAAATAAATAATAATAATTTAATAAATGAAGATTTGTTATCAATTAAAAAAATTAAAAGTGTTCGTTGGTTGTCACTGAGTAGCATTTGCGATCGCTACACAAAATATAAATTATCCCCAAGAATGGTCAGAGACGTAGGAAAACCAGAGGATAAAATATATAGGAAAGACAGGGCTGGTGGTAAAGGATAGCTTGTTGAAACAGGAGAATGTCATTGTCAGTCGCATAAGAAAAAGGTGTCGATAAAAAAGCTAAGGCTATGCTAAGGTCGGCTCATTTTTTTCTTGTTTTTCAGCCCTCGACACTCAAGCCATCTCTTTAACTGAACATTTTTATGTACTTACACATCTTTGCATGTGAATTTGGCACCAGGAACATCATTTTCAGAGAGAATTGGTAGGTTTAGCTTTGTAAACATCTTTGTACATGATTTCCATTCCTTTCCTATTGGGGACAAACGGTGGCGTGTCCTCCCTTAGCAACAGTAGCTAACGTCGTGAATATTAATGAGCGGAAGTGACGTGTTGCTTTCGGTATGCCATTCGTTCCACAGCCTGAAAACCTACCCAAAATCCTTAATAAATGCTGCTGGTACTATTGCAAATAGCAATTACACAGAGCAAAACAAATAAATTATGAATAACAATCAGAATAATGATGTAATAATTAGAGATGCCGATCGATTGGGTCCGATCATGTCATTTTCAAAGTATCGGAATCGGCAAAAAAATATCGGACATGCCTTTTTTTACTATATATATATATATTCTTTTTAATTCAATCGTTTTCTAATTGTATATAACGTTACAGACATAATATGTTACACTCACCCAGAGTCTTTAGTTTAGGCTTAAGGTAGGGTTATCAAAATTATCCCGTTAACGGTGGTAATTAATTAAAAAAAAAAAAGTATCACGTTAAAATATTTAACGCAATTAACGCATGCGCTGCATGACCCACTCCCGCATTGGTGTCGCGTTCAATCTGTAATGACGCCGTTTTACCTATATATGGAGCTAAAAGGCAGCGTAAAACGAGTAGAGTGAATTTTGGCAGCCTGTGGAGCCTTTTTTTAATTGGCTAAAGCCTTACAATCCCTCTCCCTACAATAAGAAATATCGTGCGAAGCAGTGTGGGGAACACAGGTAGTAATTGATCTTTTTCTTAACACCCTATGTTACTTCCCAACGCAGAGAAGATATATCAATTGGTACCACTACGCACAGTCATGGTTGCACTTCCCATCATGCATTTGGGCAGAAACAGTTAAATGGCTACAGTATCATTTACTGAAAGCTCAACAAATACACTAGATGCCAATATTTAGTCACAATATACCAAGTCACATTTATCCTTTAAGAATTACAAGTCTTTCTATCCATGGATCCCTCTCACAGAAAGAATGTTAATAATGTAAATGCCATCTTGAGGATTTATTGTAATAATAAACAAATACAGTACTTATGTACTGTATGTTGAATGTATATATTCGTCCGAGTTTTATTCATTTTTTTCTTAATGCATTGCCAAAATGTATATGATCGGGAAAAATTATCGGGAATGATTTGAATCTAATCTGGAGCAAAAAAAAAGAAATCTGATTGGGAAATATCGTTACATATACAAAATATACATTTTAGGGCCTACTGTTGAGCCAGTTCACGAACGCGCACACTACGCTCGTATTTTTCTATCATTTCCATCTTCATTTCAATGGTAAGAGTCTTTTTCCTTTTTTCACCACTTGCACAAGTCTTCTTGGAACCCGTGTTAATTTATCTCACAATAAAATCCACCGTGCGTCCGTCTTGCAGGAAAACAAAGAAACTGCAGCGCTGTCATAAATCGTCATATTTCGAGCATGTCGTCGGATTTAGAAACATGGCGAGTCAAATTCTACGTTGGATCTCGAAAACGTGTGTCGAAGTGATCGTATGTCGAGGTACCACAATGAAATTGTAAATGATCTTTGCTCTTATAGGTGCCATTCTATGTTTTTAGTTTTAGACCTGAGAAGAGGCAGATTGTACATATGTATATTGGGACTGACCGATATTGGGAAAAACTGACATTGCGACTTTTTGGGGGTTTGCGATATATTGCGACATTAAAACCAGATGATGATGATGATGATTTAGATATTTTGGGTCACTCACCATGACCACATTGTATCCATATAATACTGTTTATTCCAGGCTAAGGGGGTTAATTTGTGAATGATGAAGATTGCTGTATATAAAAGCCAGAGGTAGGTAGTAAAACGTTACATTTACTCAGTTACATTTACTTGAGAAACTTTTTGTGAAAAATATACTTTTTATTTTTTGTTGAGTAGATTCGTGAAAAGGGAAACGCTACTCTTACTCCGCTACATTGTGCTACACTAGAGTTGTTACATTTTTCCTCTTTACTCTACATCATGACTTTATTTTTGTCAGAGATTTCAACAGGAGCTCCAACAATTTCACCAATGAGATGTCGCAACAGTAATCACATTACTCTATTATACCATTCAGACTCAAGCTTGCCGTTCTTCTATCATGCCAGCCTGTTCAATAACATCGTCTTTAAAGTGCCGTAAAAAATTAAGGATTTGCTGTATGTGGTGAGAAAAAAACAACCACATTTAAAAAAACAATAATAATAATAATTAAAAATCAAACATTGTAAGTAGTTACTCACAATGTTACTCATTACTTGAGTATTCTTTTCACCAAATACTTTTTTACTTGAGTACATTTTTTGGATGATGACTACTTTTAGTTGAGTATTATTATTTTGAATTAAAGCTACTCTTACTTGAGTACAATTTTTGGCTCCTCTACCCAGCCCTGATAAAAGGGATCCAGTCTCTGCACACTTGCTGCTTTTATGGAGCAAAACCAATAAAACAATTGCACACCCTGCGATAGGAATATTGCGCATGGCACATTGCGATGGCGATGTTCAAACGATATATTGTGCAGGCTAACGTATATTAGATTTTTGCCCTGTAGAGTGTTACTATATATAATATTTTTTTACCCAATTAATATCTCTGTAAAGCCTCCCAATTATCTGGGAAAACTACAGCAGACCATGTCTGAGTTTTGATTTTAATCAATTTGATAGCTGTACACCGGAGGTCTGTAGTGCCATAGGCCTCTAAATTCAGAAGACCTGCCTGTAGTGTCATCTCATCATGAAATATAGAAAAATAGGTATGTCACGGAGGAGAAATGAAAACATTATCAATAATCCAGTAGTCGCCATCCTTCCAAGGTCTATGAAAAACCAGGCGGCACGCTTCCTCTTCAGCAAGTTGGACCCATCTGAATAACAAAATAATTTATGGTGATCATCAGTCTGCCAGTTTCCTGACAGCTTTCAGGATTTTCTGCTGGAGCATCTGAGCGTTTGTTGCCTGCTGTTTGCGGTCTTCGGGAAAAATCTAAAAGTTGTAAAAGTATTTCAGTGGCAATGTTTGATGTGATGGCCCACCCTTGCCTCCTCATCTTATTCGGTCCTATCCTCAGGCTCAACCTTTGTGGATCAATATTTGTAGACATGTAGAGCATGAGAAATGGCTTTGTTTGGGGGTCATAAAAAAATAATGACCCTTACTGGTAAAGTATGAACACAAACTAGCTGAAGAAAATGCTTTAATGGAGGGTGCAATTGATAAAGGGGGAGCAAATGCTGATCTTTTGTTTTGAAGGTGTGTGGGTCTTGCTGGACACATAATCAGGTGGTGTTAGGTCATCCCAGATGGCAGCATGTCGATACCGGCTGTGTTTGCTTCATAAGACCTTTGTTTGCTCCTGGTGTATGACACATCATGTTACATTATGCACTACGCGCTCCTAAATATGTAGTTAAAGATGTTTTGTCTACTTGTTAATGTGACCAAATGGAAGGAGTGTTGTTGTTGTTTTTTTTTAGATTACTGTGCATATTGAAATCAAGTAGTAATTCTGTTTAAATGGTTTCATCACCTCCCAGCAATTATTCAATCATGATACTGACATCACATTTTTTCCAGATTCTGTGAAGTTATTTTTTTTAATCTGGAAAAACTGTTTTGTTTCGTATTTTTCTTTTTAAAGGGGATGTTGAGGGGAACAAAAACACATAATTTCAGATCTATTTTTTGTTATTGGACAGCATAAATATCTACAGTCATCCTGTGGTCCTACTAAAGTTAAAGGTTCTAGTTCAATGTGCTTGCATTCATGGCACCTTAAAATCAACTTTTATATCATGATTATACAGTCTATTTATATCAAATAGTATAACAATTACAAGTTCTAGGTATTGTATTTTGTACACGTATTAGGATTTTCCATTCACATCTGATTTTAGTCTGCCATTGCTGCAATTTATTTTCAAAAGGCAGTACTCCTTTCATAATAAGTATTACAACGCAATTCAACCCCATACATCTGCGCTCCAAGTGGTTTGTAATGGACACTAAGAAATATGCACAAATGTTAACGGGCACTATGCTATAAATAGTGCAATGTATGTTCAAGCTGTGTATAACTAGAACAACCGCTCAGCTTTTTGGATTTTTTTGGCCTGTGTTAGTTGTGGATCTCGAGCAGGTGTTCTTTTAACCCTCAAACCACCCCTCCCCCTTTTTCGCACCCCCCTAACTCAGTCCTGAGTCACTGCTGGCTCCTGTCTGGACTAATACAGCCTCACAATTGTTCCTTCACCGTGTGACCACTGTCGAATATAATGATTCTATCTCTTCTTTTATCATTTCGTTGATGGAATTAAAAAAAAATTAGATGCAGTATTGGGAAGCTGAAGGGATACTGACACGCAGCCATGTTGGGGTATGACAACAGAAGCAGTGTATTAATGAGGTGGCAGTCTTATTATTATGCCAGAGCTGCAGTTTCTCTTTGCATATTCAGTGCCTTTTATTCAACATTTTGTGCAGCTGCATTCAGTCTACACCACATTGTGCCTGATAACACCATTACTTGGCCCTACTAGTTTGTAACAAGGGCTTTTCAACGAGCCAAGTCTATCACATTTAGTTATACAATCTTAATCACAACAATGTCTCAAAGGGCTTCACAGGCCCACAGTTGGCATAAAAATGTCAACATCCCCTGATCTTATCTCCCCAAAAGGCAACAGAATACTCAAATTTTCATTGGGCGAAAACTAAAAAACCTTGACCAGGATAGAGTGAATGCCAAGTGGGCAACATTTATCACATTGAATAGTGCTATAGATTGGTATCGAAACCAAATGTGAGTCCATCCGATGACACATTCAACACAAATAAGCTTTTTCTCTCTGGCCATAATCTGTTGTATTTGTCAGAGATAATGTTGACAACACACATAAGTTAAGAAAAAATAAATAAAAAAAAAACTTGAATTTGATACCAGTTCAGGGTTAGTCTGCAGGCGCTGGACAATAAGATTCATATTTTTCCCTGTCTGTGTTCAACACTTCGCTATCTTTACTGCTGGAAGCCAACAACAAGATTCATGATTTGATCAGATGGATAAGAAAACAACTTGCCTCACAGAAATAAGAAGGTGCCCAATAATACTGTTTTGCGGTTACATCAGACAGGATGTGACATTTATTTAACTTTGCATCAGTGTTGTTTTTGGCAGCCATTTTAGTTTTCGTGTTAGTCTTTTGGACGAAAATACTTATTAGTCTTCTCTGTCTAGTTTTAGTCGACAATTCTCAAAATGTTATCGTCTATAAAGTTCTAAAGTTTTAGTCCATGAATAAATAAAAATAAATAAATAAATAAAAGGTTTCCAACAATTTTGAATGAACATGGTCTACAAGGACTTCACCATTTTCATGATGATGATAATACACACTTAGCAGGAAAACAGTGCGTTATTTGCAAATAATTAAACTCACCTGGACGTCACAAACTTTATTTAATTTTTTTTCCCAAGAGTTTAAGAAGACACCGAGTAACTGCGTTAAATGCTAATGCTAACGCTATGTTAATGCTACAAGTTAGTTTAGTGCAGTGCTTCTCAATTATTTTCTGTTACGCCCCCCCAAGGAAGACGTAAATGTTTCGCGCCCCCCCAAACTCTGCCGCCACTGTAAATAGTATCATTTGTCTATTACTATTATAAGTACGCCTCTGCCTCACATTTTATCCTTTTTTTCTATTAGAGAAAATAACAGATCAACTTATAAAGTATAACTTTATTATCATTGTTTTGTTTGTAACAGAAAAGACTTAACACGCATCAATTTGCCTGAATTAAAAAAAAAAAGTCACATCCAAACTGTAAAAATACACTCAAGGTACATTTTTCACCATTTGATACTGAAAAATAAAATCAGTAAATACTAACAAATTCAAATTGATTAGAAACATTAACTCATGAGGACAATATGCCAAAAAATTTGACCGAAAAAACAAAACTGAATAGAAGAAGAAGGGGAAAAAAGTGTCTTTGGACAGAAGGACAGTTTTTATTTTCGCTGCTCCCAGTATCACCTCCAGTTTGCAATGATGTGGGGTATATTGCACTGAGGATGCTAACAGTGCTCACTGGTTTACTGATATAACACTGACAAAGCGGGACGATTGTTGGCAATATTCGGCACGTTTTCGCTGAAAAACAACCAAGCAGCTTATCAATGAGATTGGGGTCTAATGTCTTTAAGTGGCGTCTTAATTGATTTGGCTTGCGGCTGTCCGCTATAATCATTTTTAGACACAGTAAACAGTGGTCTTTCCTCGTCTACCACTGTATTAAATGTCAAAGCCAAAAGCCAAACGGCCCGAAAAAAGCGCATTCTCGGCGGCCGAGGGAGAACCGTAGGTGAGGGCGGTCGTCGTGACGATCCCAAGCCGAAAATGGCACTTTTCATGACACGAAAATGACACGTGAGAACCGGAGAAGACAGTTGGTCGCTGCGGGAGACTGCTTTCGAAAACGGCGCACAACTCTCCAGCTCTTCATTCATGAGTCTCTTCCGTGCGCTCTTGCTTACTTCAAAAATACTGCGCGCACTTTGAAAATGTGAGCGCCACTGCCACCCACTGAGTGGATGTGCAAGTACACTTTATTCTAGTACGGCAAAAAAAAAAAAAAAAACATGTTCCCTGAGGTCACACGCACCACCCCTGGCATCGCTCTGCGCCCCGGGGGTGCGCCCCACTATTTGAGAAGTACTGGTTTAGAGTGTGATGATCACTCAGCACAGACCTTTAAAGTCTAAAGCAACAAGGCATTGCCAAAACAAAACTTACCAAGCAGCACTTGACACGTTTCACAAAAGGAGCCTGGAATGGGCACACACTTAAGCCTGTGTGTGTGTGTGTGTGTGTGGGGGGGGTTACAGCACGTCACATGAGTGACACAACCAAATGCTGCTAAATGCCTTCTAACTATACATACAATAAGAAAATATCACACATTGTGAATTTTCAAGGGAAACTGGCAAATTTTCATCTTGTTCTCGTGTCGTCTGGCATCCATCTCATTGTATGTTTCATGTTTTTGTCTCCCAAGACAGGTTTTAAACGGGTCATCGTGACATCATCGTCATGACAAAAATTGTTTGGTGATAAAATATTTTCGTTATCGTCGTCGTTGACGAAAACAACACTGCTTTGTATTAATCTGTGCTTGGAGTTACCCTACAGCATGACTTATTGTGACAATTCTGATTTTTTATTTATCATTAAAATCCAATCCACAAATAGTGGTATTATTACATAATAATATCAGTTTGGTCATTGCACAGCCTCATGCTCCAAGTTAGAAGCAAAAACACTATACTTGGAGCTACGATCTATTTACGTCATGTCATTACATTAAAAAATATTCAGACATGTATTGTAATCAATTTATCAATGAGGATTTGGCCTGGGTCACTGTAATTCTCTTGGGACCTCGCTTTCCCATTTTACATAAATATCCAGTGCAATTCTTTGCTGCAACTTTGTAGATATAACACACAAACCCTGACCCACATTTAAACCAATGAACTATAACATATATTGCAAGCCAGGCCCTCTTGTCCAACATCAGTGACCTCTGGCTTCACAAATATTCTTCTGGAGGGAAAAAAATGAAATCCCACATACATGCACATTCCAAAATCTATTGAATGTCTTCCCAGAAAGCCAATATAGCCACAAAGGAGGAAACCAACTAATATTTTGTCCTATCTCTTGCATAATAGAAAGCCCTTCATAACAATTGTACATATAACAATATTTCACTGGTTTTGCAATTTGGAATGTGGCTAAAAGCGTACATTTTCAGTGTAGCACATGCAGTAATTGAAAGCAGTGTCTGCAAATCTAAATTCAGGTTTTTATTTGTATTTTTTTGCACATGGAAAGAAAGACTTAATTAGTAATTAAAGTAATTAAAACTCAATTTGCTAAATGATAATTTCCTGTATCTTCTTCAGTTTGGTTTTGCTTTTAGAGCCTGCTTTCTGGGATATTTCTGGGTTATCTATAGTCTGTATATGCTCCACCCCTATTTAGTCTGCATCTTGGGACCTCTTGAAGAGGCCCTTCAGGGGAAGGTCAGAGTTTTTATGAAGCGTCCCTCAAGCAGAAAAAAGTATATGCCTCTGTTCCCCCCCTTTCTCTTCCATTCAATGTATGAAGTAGTACATGTAGGGTAATGTCGGGGCCAAGGGAAGCCATGGCTCAAGCCCCACTTGCATGTTTCGTCTAGAACTTTCTTTTGAAGGATTAGCCTACTTCCTGCTGCTGGAAACTGTCGGGATGTCAATGAGAGCATCGATCTGCCATCATGGAACCATCTGTCTCCGACTGCCTTTTGGGATTAATGATTCCCTCTGACAGCTCTTTAGTAGGCCTCTTTTAGAGGTGGCTGGCCATTAAGATTGCCCCGACATGTGGCAGTGCGAGGACTTGGCATGAGACATCATTGCTGTTTTATTCTTTGCATGCCAGTCATTCCAATCATACACTGTTTGAATGTGCAGACAGAGAGATATACTATTTAATTGGATTATGATTTTGTACCGTTCCGAACCTAACTTAAGTTTAATGTAGATAGAACAAGACTGTGTATCAAAGTTTAATAAGTCTGTTTGTAGTTGAATAACTCTGATGAGGTCCGGCACCTCATTAAAATGCTGTTCTGAACTTTACAACACACAACAGTTGCTCTTATTGCTGATGGCTTGAGTCCAGGGAGAAAAAGAAAACGGAGCACAACAGAGGTAAAATGAAAGTCTAAACCACTGTAAGTTGACTGACTTTGGCTCAACTACAACCCTTGCTACTCACAGCTTCTGCTGTAGCAGCTGCAGCTGCACACAAACATTATGCTAACCAGAGGCGAGAGTTCAGCCAAAACCAGGACGAGAACGCCCCAAAATGGAAAGACAAATGTGCTCCATGCATTCTTTGTACTGCCTGCTCTCCATGCAGACAACCATTTGTAGAGTTTAATGGAGGCATTTAGACGATCAGTGGTGGCTGTCATATGTCATTACATGGGATGGCACAGTCTTGTTTCTCATCTTCTCTTGGATATGCACTCTTCCCATTCCCAGAGGAGCCACTTGCGAACAATGGAATGATGCGCCTCTTATCACATTCCATGGACTCTTTTGAGCTATCCAGTGAATCTCTACAGCATATGCGACTGTGACTACTTAATGACTTCAGGGGGTTGATATACAGTGTAAATAAATGAAATACCATCCTGTCCTACTACACCCTTAATGTTGAATAGTTTGGAATCTTTACTAGGCAGTGAAATATGTCAACCCGAGACACAAAAATGAAGGGGCAAAGGCTAGCCATTCGTAGAAGGTCCTGTACTGTACTTAAAATTCTGAGGGATTAGAGGTGTGAAATTCCAATGTTTACGTTTAAGATCTTTTTAGCCTGCTGTTTCAGCTAACCAAACATTTAGTTTGGTAATGGTAGGACTGATTTCTATAATAGTTGAGAGTGTACGAGAAAAGTTATGAACAAAATATTAGATTACAAATCAATCTTCTTGTTCCAGAAGCTCCAAACACAGACCAGTTTTCCCACTTTTAGGTATTGTGCATTATGTACAGATATAAACCTTAAGATAAATACCTTAACTTAGGGAGTTATAGTGTAAATGCTATACGTGGTCTAGAGTTTCAGTACATACATACAGTGGTATGAAAAGTATGTATGAAACTTTAGGGGGTTCAGGGCACCATAGTATGCAAACAATGACAGAAGGGAGAAAATAATTAAGTGAACCATAACATTTATTATTTTGTGGGCCTCCCCCTTTGGCAGCAATAACTTCAACCAGATCCTGTATCTGCAGATTAGTCTGGAACATCGATCAGGACTAATCTTGGCCAATTCTTCTCTACAAAACTGCTATAGTTCAGTCAGATTCCTGGGATGAATCGCTGTCTTTTGGTAATGCCACAGCATCTCAATGGGGTTCAAGTCTGGACTTTGACTTGGCCATTCCAGAACGTGTATTTTGTTCCTCTGAAACCATTCTGAAGTCGATTTACTAGTGTGTTTTGGATCATTGTCTTGTTGCAGTATCCGTCCTCTTTTTAGCTTTAACTGTCTGACAGAGAGCCTCAGGTTAAACGTTTGAATTCATTCTTCCATTAATGATTGCAAGTTGTCCAGGCCCCGAGGCAGCAAACAGCCCCAAATCATGATGATACCTCCACCATGCTTCGCGGTGGGGACGAGGTCTTGATGTTGGTGAGCTGTTCCATTTTTCCTCCACACATGACATTGTGTGTCACTCCCAAACAATTCAATTTTGGTTTTATCAGTCCACCAAATATTTTTCCAAAACGTCTGTGGAATGTCCAAGTGTCTTTTTGCGAACATTAAACGAGCAACAATGTTTTTTGAGACTGCAGTGGCCTCCTCCGTAGAGTCCTCCCATGAACACCATTCTTGGCCATAGTTTTACAAATAGTTGATGTTTGCACAGATATATTGGACTGTGCCAGTGATTTGTGTAAGTCTTCAGCAGACACTCTAGGGTTCTTTTTTTACCTCTCTGAGTATTTTGCGCTGAATGCTTAGCGTCATCTTTTGTGGATGGCCACTCCTTGGGAGAGAAGCAACAGTGCCAAACTCTCTCCATTTGTAGACAACTTCTCTGACTGTCGATTGATGAACATCCAGACTTTTAGAGATGATTTTGTATCCTTTTCCAGCTTTATACCAATCAACAAACGATGATCAGACAGCTTTTTTGACTGGGCCATGATGCACATCAGACAATGCTTCTCATCAAGACAATTATTACCAGGTGTGTGTTTTATAGCGGGCAGGGCAGCTTTAAACCACTCATCAGTGATTGGGCGCACACCTGACTTAAAATTGTTTGGTAAAAAATGGTTTCAATTGCCCTTTAAGTTTCCTTAAGCAGAGAGTTCGCTTACTTATTTTTCCCCCTTCTGTCAATAGCCACGTTTACATGCTGACTTTTATTCATACCGATTCAAATCATTCCGAATGGAAATTTCAGATCAGCTGTTTACATGTCACTTCATCTATTCCGATCCATCGTTTACATGTGTCTGCCTTTATTCCGAAAGGACGTTTGACAACTGCCGTCTGACATGCGCAGATTAATCAAAACAAAGCGTCACGTTGCAAAACATGGAGATCGATCGTCAGAGTGCTGCTGTTTTAACTTTAGACCACTTGTTGTGCTTGTGGGGTCGTATCCGCTTCTGCTGTTTTGCTCTTTTGCCTTGTAGTAGCCGAATGTCAGCGTTTTCCACCGATTTCTAATCTGGTCAACGCTCCGGTCTATTCCGGCTTCGTGTAACCTCTCGTGAACTTTTTAAAATAGTTCACTGTTCCTCGTTTTACGCCCGTCTAAGCGAGCAATTATATTCAATTCTTTTAAAGTTTGAATTAAATACAATCTTTCCGCCGGACTCCAATCAGGTGCGCTGTGCTTGGAAGCCATGTTGCAAGTGACGTTACTTACGTCACCAAGTGACGTCACCACGTCAGTACGGAGCATGTGCAGAAAGAACGCAACCAGACACCTCTCCGCTTCCCTGTTTACATGATATAATTTTACTTCTAATCGGTTTGGGAAAAGGAATATTCCACCCCTGTGAATCGGAATGAAATTCCATTCGGTTTGGGCCTGTTCATTCCGAATGAGGTGTTTATATGGAACACATTTATTCGGTTTGAACAAATATTCCGATTGTAATTGGAATATTTGGCTCCATGTAAACGTGGCAATTGTTTGCATGCTATCCTCTTTAAAATATAAAAACCTATAAATGTTTGGGTGGTTTTAGTTAGAGCACTTTTTTTTCATCTGTGCGATTTTGACAAAGATTAGATCACATTTGATGGTGATTTTATGCAGAAATGTGAGAAATTCCAAAAAGGTCAGACACTTTTTCCATACCTCTGTACAGTACATCTCTAAAACTAAACATTTAATGTTTAGAGATGAATATTTCTGTGATCCTTATAGAATGATGGAAGGTCTTAATTTTCTCTAGTTGGTCAATAGTTGCAGGACAATAGTGCCCTGAACCCTCCAAAGTTTTCTGAGTTAAACAAACAAGGCTGTCGAGACCTCCCCAAGTTCAGAAATTCTTTCCATCATACTCTTTTACTGCCAGGAGAGTCTTACTCCAATAAATCCCTTTCATTGCTCTTTGTGCACTGTCACTTCTTCATACAATTTTGTTCATGTTTCCAAAGTGGCCAACTGGAACCTCTGTTGCTCATGCTACTAAAGAACACACAAACTCGGTAATATTCTGCATTCTGGAGTCAACATTTAAAGAATCTGTGCACGCAGTGCTATGCTATAAATTCAGACATAAAAATACATTATTCTTCAACGGATAAGGCATTTGGTTTGAAGAATAATGTCTGAATTTATTACTAAATTTATTACTAAAATACTTATTGTCACTGCCAGAATTATAAGCCGCGATGGCTTATAATACATTTTTATTTTATTTCAAAGCGCCTTTCAAAACCCTCAAGGTCGCTGTTATAGTTATATTCGACATAGATTGATATAGAAATTTATCATTTCTCAACCAGTCAGGCATGTGTGTTGAGGAATAATGTCTTTATGTCGGAATTTATCATTTAAATAACTAGAGTTGTCCCGATCACATAATTTTGGACCCGAGTTCGACTCCGGCTCACCTGATTTCAAGGATCTGTCGATACCAAGTACCTATCCAATACCTCGGCAATTTATTAAATAGTTTATTAAAGAACATACATTATTTCTTGTTTCTTTTGACAATATTCTTGTCCATCTTGATTATTTTGTTGCTTTTTAGCCATTAAAAACAACATGTTTCCACCCGATTCATATGTTATAAAAATGATATGATCAGGCCCGATTTTCGATCACGTAATCAGATGAGGGACATACCTAATCGTTATACTTCTGGACTATTTTGTTGCTCATTCATTTGCTTATCTCATTCACTACCATTGGCAGCGATAGACGTTACATTTACTGTATTTGGACTGGGAAGATTGGCATTGAGTGACAGTGTTTCACTACCATTGACAGTGATAAACGTCCAAATCAATTTAACTTGGATTGAACGTCCATTGCCGTCAATGGAAACTACTGAGTTAATACTTATAAATAAAAATATATTTTAAAAACCTGATCTTTTTCACCTTATTCCGATCTTCTAAAAATAATGTGATCGGGCCAGATTTCTTAATGCATGATCGGATCGGGAACATCTCTATAAACAACTATAGCTTCATTGCAGCTCAAGAGGAAGTGATGCATTTCACACATGCGAAGCATCAGTCGGGGAGCCAGCTGTCTCATACATTAACATTATAGTTTATAGTGTGTAAATACAAATTTAAAATGTCATTTTTATGTATGCACATGCATTTTATGGATAAGGTGTCCCTCAGGTGCGCTACCTGTTGAGAATAATGTATTTCAATCGTTGAACTGTAGAGGAGCTCCACTATTTCTACTCTAGAGGAAGTGACACAGGTTTTGCGCATGTGCAGTCACAATTGAGTGGTAACAGCTTGCCTCCTTTGCTTCATGCATAATCAGTACATTGAATTCAGCAAGATTGATGACAACGGCGAAAGTGCCGGATGAAAACAAGAAACGAGACAAAACCGAAGTTTCACAACATTTTTTTATTATTATTATTTTATCCAAGGTGTGGGAGCACTTTGGTTTAAACAGAGAAAATTGATGAGTTATTAGTAGAGGTGTGCAAAATTTCCGATTCTTAGATTGTTTGCGATTCGGCCGTGCAAGATTCGAGAACGATTCACAAACATCCAAATTCCGATTATGGAAATATGTCAAGTAAAGCGGAACTAAAACACAGTCATCGCGGTCTTCAGGTGGTACGAGGTATGGACTGCATTGTGTCCCGAGAGTAAACATCATGCTTGTCATTACACGGGTAATGACAAAGCTGTACTCACGGCTCTGGTTCAACCGCTAGATAAAAAAACAGTAATACCTGACTGCTGCCGACAGCCGCTACAAACTACGTCCACATCATGCGACGGTAGGTAATAGATATCATATGTATATAGAACTAGATGCAAAATGACCGGCGTTAGTAACCAGCCGCCATCTTAAAGCAGAGAAGGCTCTGTTGTAGCGAACCAAGTTAACTTTTTATCTAAAATACTCCTAAATCGGCAAAATATTTAAAACAGTTTTAAAACGTTCACATGTCTAAAGTAGACAGAAGGGAAATTATGGAATAACGGGAGCTATTTTAACAACTTTAACGGTTCATTCACAACATTAAATTTATTGAATGTAGTTTAAAGCTGCTGATACAGAATGGGTACTTGAGTATTTTATTTACTGTTTTGAACTGTTAACTTGATACTGAAATAGTCGGGTTTTTTTTAAGCCTGAGAGGCTTTTTGTACAAAATTTGTAACTAATGTACGAATCATTGAAAGCAGCTAATAGCTTGGGGGGGTTGTGGGTGTCATCAATAATCAATTTCAGTGTTTCCCATAGGATTTTTTGAAACTGTGGTGGTGGGCTGCATCGGAGTCGGACAGCCTCACCATGTCGTGCCACGGCGAATTTTTTTTTTTTTTCTTCATTATTTTTTTCCCCCAAGAAGAACCATAACAAAGATATATTTGAAATATTTCATCAGCTAGGCTAATGTTATAGCTCTCAGCTACGGTACATGTATGTAAAATGCGTAGCTGATTACAGCTACGTCACCCTATGTAATAATGCAACTTTTTTTCTCGTAGCAATAGTACGACTTACATCTCGTAGTGACTCAGGGTTGGCAACCCAAACTGTTGAAAGAGCCATATTTGACCCCCCCCCCTCCCAAAAAAAACAACAAAAAAAACTGATACAGTATGTCTGGAGCAGCAAAAAATTCAAAGCCTTGTACAAGCCTTATAATTATCAATACTAGCTATATTAGCCTACTATAAAAACGACTAAGTTGGCTAGAAATACATAATTAGCCTTCATGATTAAATGTTTATTTTCCCAGCAGTGGATCCTATAGCGCACCACGTGACTACTCTGTTGTACGATGCCACCACAAGTTTAACTTCATTACAATATTAATGAATTGAAAGAATGTTTGTGTCATGTTTTTCCTCCTAGAAATCCTATTAAAACAAAAAATATATTTCCCTTCCCCATCTTTTTCCATTAAAAAAAAAAAAAAAAAAAAAGCAGCGCTAAAGAGCCGCATGTGGCCCGAGAGGCGCGGGTTTCAGACCGCCGTCGTAGTCCTCCTTTTTCCTTTTTATTTGACCCTCGTAAGTACTACATTACCACAACAATAACAGTCCTTCTGTCAACTGACCCATTTACAGGACTGGGGGAATTCTAATAGCCGTGTAAAGACTTTTACTTGATTCGGTGAGAAGGTGAATAGTTTTTTCCCCGTTGTTCGTGAACTAAATTTCCACACAAACGCACATCGAGGTACCATTTACTTAGCAAGGAGAGGTATGAGAGTCATTTTTCGAGTTTCCCAGAGCTCGCGAAATTGGGGGGGGGGGGCATTTATCAAAGTTTCGTCAGCCGTAATTGTCTGAAGTTGGCGCGCCGGTGTTGTGCCGAAAAATAGCCACTCCACGCGAAATGTCCCCCCTGACGGGAGCGCCCACACGTCACTCGTACAAACAGCCTTTTCTTACCAATCGATGGACACGGAAACGACGTTCTTGTACCGTGAATATGTATCATTTTACTCTGCTTGAACCAATAAATATTTTACTGTGACCAACGCTCTGAAAATAGAGCAAGGCTTTATTTTGGGCCCCGCCTCTCCGCGCAAGTTCAATCAAAGTTTGCTTTCCGTCCAAGACGGCCGTCCACCGCTCACTTTCGCCGAAAAGTCCGATCCAAACTATTGTAATGCCCCGGATATGGGGAAGAAGGAGAGAAGTCTGTATTTGCTTACCCACTTGATTGTGGTAACAATAATACAGAAAAACGATAACAAAATAACAGCGTGCTGCTAAGACATGCGACCGCTATCTCTCGCTATCTCGCTCGTTCTCCCATTCTTCCTACTCGTTCCCCTTGCGTCTCTTAAATAAATAAATAAATAAAATACTACTCTAAAAAGCTACTCTACTACCCGCGCGCGCTCTCGCGGGTAGTAGAGTGGAGTGGGCTACAGCTGTGTAATCGGCTGACTGACGCATCTGATTATTATCTTTTTTTTTTTTTTTTCGGCGGGGGGGCAAACGAGACTGTGGCGGGCCCAAACGAGACTGTGGCGTCTCGTTCATTTGTGGGAAACACTGGATTTATAATTGAAACCTTGCGTTTGAATCGTAATCGAATCGTTAGGTGCCCAAAGATTCCCACCTCTAGTTATTAGTAAAATCTGTAAATAATGATCTAGCCTGACACAGAAGCATGAAAGCAAGTCTCTGCGAGAGCACCTCAAACAAAAATACCAACTGATTACGTTTTGTTAATGTTACTCCAGTTAGTATGAAGTGTATGCGTGTTTTTTTTTTTTTTTTAATTACGCAAAGACCACATTTCGGCTAAAATGTATTTATCATGGTGTTAAATAAGTACTTATTCTAACATTTTATCATATGTTTGTATGAAATAATGGCAAAACTACAAAAACTTGAAAAATAGATTAATCGATTAATTTGAAAAAAATAATCAACCAATTAATCGATTCTCTAAAAAATCATAAGTTGCAGGCCTAACTCCGATGCCTTTTTAGCCTTACAAAATGCACGCTCCGTTTTGGAATCATATTTTTCAGTATTCACTGCAAATAAATGGTTGGAAACCTTTTAGTGAAGTAAAACCCACAATGGCACAAAGCTGACAGCAACATTGAAATTACTTCTCAAAGCTGTTAAGGCTCTAAGGTTCTACTTCGTGTCACAAATCTTGACCTTAACCACAGGTCATATATTTTCCAACAGTATGAATACCCAAAACCATCATTGCCGACTTAACAGATCAGAACAAAATATTAGCATTATTTCAGCTCTGATCTAAACTCTCCTGAACACCTTTTGAAGGAGCTAAAAAATGAACTCTGGAGAAAAATTAGTTGCTCACAAATTTAGCTGCGCAATTTTCTTTAAAAGTGACAATAGTATGATTTATGTATTTTTGATTATATCTCTTTGGTGGTACAGATTTTTCAATGATAAATGGGTTTGCAATATGCTGTGTTACTTAAGACAAATTACCCGCAATGTCAGAACGATTGCAGGACGTTTCTCTAACTAAAATATGTTTACTGCACCACGGACAAAGACTTGTATATTGTACCAGAAGGATGGCCTTCAAAGGAAAAGCTTTTTTTGTTGTTGTTGTTCTCCCTTGCCACATTGTGATGTGAAAATTACTGTGGGCCTGTGCAAAGAGTGATCTGGAACAACATTGCCTTCCACAAAGCCTAATCAGAAGTTTACAGGCAGCAGGGCTGGCATAATGTCTGCAGTCTTCTAACTTTGGACTGCCACTTCCACAAATTACTACTGTGTTTCCTACTACTACTACTACAATCAGGCCTTCTGTTCATCAAGCTAATTATCTTTACTTATGAACTTTCCTGCGTCTCAACTCAAGCTTTTCTTCACTACTTAGGATACCCTACTTTTTTTCCTTCTGTTTGAATTAATCAAACGTGGCTGTGTCACTGTATCTCTCAGTGGATCGTTTTTATCATTTCAAAGTGAGTCATACATAATAATGCAGTGCCAAAGTGTGCAGAACCCAAAGATGATGATGTATACGTTTTCTATTTTTGGATGTTAGTGCTTGGGCGGAATAATTTAATTGTTTGTTTTTTTCCAACTTTGACAGAGGCAGAACGGGTTTATGTAGCAACTTCAGTCTTGCAGCTTTCGTAGAGTTAAGTGTGAGAAAGGAAGCAGAAGAAAAAAGTCTATTGCCAAATCATTGGGCCAATAGAATTAGAAATACATACAGTTTGTGTTCCGTTCGGATATGAAAAGGAGTGATAAATGTCAGTTGTTATTGGGATTTGCAGCTACCCACATGAGTTGTCCAGGAATACACAGTATGTCTTTAACATGTATATGTACATATATTGAAAGTTTGTTCCTAATTACTCTTCTGCAATATGCTGTACTGTTTTTGATCCAGTTTACCGAAGTGACATGTTTGAATTCTGAATCAGGATTTAGATGATTGATTTTGGGAGAAATCCTAACACTGCACTACAATTACAGTATTCATTATTAGGGCTGCAGGTATCGATTATTTTAGTAGTCAAATAATCGATGAACTAGTTATTTCGAATAATCGAGTAATCAGATTTGCAACATAAAAAAATTCAATACCTGGGCTTAGCCTCAAACGGTATAAAATAAATAAATAAATATGGATCTAAGTACAATAAAAGAACAATTGGCTAACTTGCATAGCAAGCTTAAATGGTATGAAATGCTAACGTTTTTTTTTTTTACAGTGTTCTTAACAAATTTTTCAAACACGTATTCCCACAAATAACGTCTAAATATACACTACCGTTCAGAATTTTGGGGTCGAAGCGACCCCAAACATTTGAATGGTAGTGTACCTATAAACTAAATTACAAATGCATTAAAAAAAAAAAAAAACATATTAGCTCAAACTTTTTGTTGTTCTTAACAGCGGGCAACTGGATTCTGCCATGTTAAATGAGTTATGTCATATTCACTGTTGCCACTAGAGACAGTAGATCCACCCAAATAAATAAGAATAAATGCAAACACTTCCAAAACAAACCATTAAAACGCCACTTAAATTTTGCTGCTTCAAGTATTCATTTAATTAAATTCGAAGTTTTTTTTCTAATCAAATTACTCGAGTTAATTGATTCATCGTTGCAGCACTATTCATTATACATTTTCCTGTATGTGGATAATTTGCCCTGATGATCATATTATTAGCATTTACTAGCATGGAACACACCTTACTGCTTTTTCTGAGACTGAGATTTTTTCAATCTAAGCATTAGCAAGCAAGCCATCAATAAGCATGTGAAATTCTGTATTGCTTTATTTTGCTGAATCTGAAAATCTTGCATACCTCTCTGATTATTTGATCTTATACTAGAATTCTGCAAGGATGGTGTGCCATCTTCATGTCTGCTTGATCTGTTTTGGTACTTTGATTCAATATGACAGCCATGTCATTCAAGCAGCGACAGAGTAATTTCCCAGAAGTTGTGACATTTCATTGAAGCAGTGTGTCTCTCTATTAATTTGTTTTGACACCAGAGATGCTTAAGCTGGTTGGATTGTCCACTGTAGGCCATTGTCGATGGTTCCACACTGTAGAAACTGACGGTGTAAACATAAACGTGCACTAATCCTCTTTAGTATTATTGTGCATTTATGCAGGTAAATGATTTTGTGTAAATTACCGTAAGGGTGGAGCCTTTCCTGGAAAACTGAAAGAATTAGGATAATAGTTAGACTCATTGCTCATTGGTTTCATTGTGGACTGATTTGTCAATGCCTCTGTGATTTCATTGAAAGTTTTCAATAGCTGACTCATTGTCCATTTTCCCATAAGTGCGAAGAATAGAGGCTATTTGAAAGTCTGGACCTACTGGGATGCAGTACCTCAAATGAGTTTAGATCCACATGATGTTGGCTCCCTCCTGTCTCTTTTCAGACTTTGTTTTATAGTCCAGCAGGTGCTGTTGCATCAATTGATGAACAGATGAGGGAACCATTCAATCATTGTTGTTATCAAGCGATACTGAAAGTGCAAGCATCTTTGCAAGGGAGAAAGTAATAGAGCAGAATTGAGGAAATGTCTAGTGCTGCAACGATTAATCGATTAACTCGAGTATTCGATTAGAAAAAAAATATTCAAATTAAATTTTGTTGCTTCGAGTATTCGTTTAATTAAAGTGGTGTTGTAATGGTTTATTTTAAAAGTGTTTGCATTTTGTTTTATTGATTAGAGTGGATACACTGCCCTCTGGTCTGACTAATTTCACATGGCTGAATCCAACTGCTCCCTGTTAAGACCAACGTAAACCAATTTTTTGTTTAAGCTAATGTTTTTTAATGCATTTATAATTTAGTTTATAGGCATATTTAGCCTTTTTTGTTGGAATATGTGTCTGAACCATTTCTTAAGAGCATTATAAAAAGACAATAGCATTTTATAGCATTTAAGCTTGCGGGCTTTTGCTATGTAAGTTTGCCAATTATTCTTTTGTTGTACATAGATCCTCATTTAAAAAGAAAAAATACCGTTTGAGGCTCAGCTCAGGTATTTTAATTTTTCATGTTCCTGATTCGATTACTCGATTATTCGAATTAACTAGTTAATCGATTAATCGACTACTAAAATAATCGATAGCTGCAGCCCTAGAAATGTCACCACCGTGTCATCATTTGTGGCTTAGAATTCCACAGCATTGCTCTCTAATCCCCATAACATGTTTAGAGCCTTCGCTGATCAGCAAAAATAGCAGCAAAGTTTGTGTCTCACATGGCTATGCTAAAGTTTTTACATATTTTAGTCTACTATTTCAGCAAGGAAAAATTATTTATTCATGATAGGCCGTACATTTACTGAAATAAGAATATTTTGCACTTTGTTTCATGAAAAGCTCGCAACATTTCTGAAATATAAAAAAAAAAAAATCCAAATCACATTAACGGCAACAAATAAAACAATGTAGGTTGGACTAAAATGTAGACTAGTGGTATTACTTCTGGTTGCAACTAACAGTTATTTTAATTATTCTTTCTATTACCTTTTCAATAATTTGATGAATTGATAGATTTTTTTGTGGGGATCAAAAAACAGGATTGTTAAAATTGACAGTGAGGAAAATGGTTCAACATAAATTAGATCCTGATTCAGGTGACTGCGTCACCAATTTTGCTTTCAGGGAGAATGAAAGAATCTTAAAATTATACGGATTTTGACAAATTACATTAGTTGTTGTTTCATTGTTTCACCTTTAATACTTGTCTATTATTGGTTTAATTTGAGAACATTTAGTTTTTAAATAGAGTCATAGAAAGGTGTTGAATGTTTTCAATTGGACATAAATTTTTCCTGTCAATTACATTCCATAGGTTTATCTGAAGTATTCACAAAAATCACCCTTTTGAGTTCTTTGTTCACTGGCTTGTAAAAGTTGTTCCATTATTTTGAGTGCTTGTTATTTCTTCCTCAGGCCAGTGGACTAAATGGGCTTTGGTCAAAGGAATCCAGTGCGGGATTTTCTCCCTCATTGGGCTATATTTTAGAGGCCCCATTGGGGCATACAAACATAGGCCTGATATGAAATATTTTTGGCGATTCTGGCAAGAGTTAATATGTTTCATAGTTTGATGTTCAACGAAGTTATTGAAAAGGGCGAAAAAAACAAAATGTACAACCTCGATGCTTCCAGAAGATCCAAAATAGGATTGATTGTTCACTTTGTTTGCGTATGGTGCCTGCCTACAAATCATCTAACCACTCTTTGGCATGCAATGCACATTGCTTAGTCTTGTTTTTCATTGTCTTAGTCAGAATTTGAGCCTAATGAAATTACAGTTCGTACTGAGACTATCAGAGGGTAAACATCATGCGACCTGGATTTTTATTTTAATTGCTCCTTTTTAAATTATTCTTCTTATTTTATTTTTTTCTTTGCCGAAGCTACTGTTTGTAGAATGACAAGCCATGCTGCTATATTGAGCATGTACTTTTCCATTACACTAAGGTGGTGGTTCCCTTAATGATTTGCAGATGCTCTCAGTCAACTATTTTAGTCACATACAGAGCCATAATTGTCCACTGAAGATTTTTTTTTCTCCATAAGATGTATAAAATAAAACTTGACCTCTTCTCTTTGTATATGCATTTATGAATTAAAAATAAATTTCCTTGTGAAATAATAGAGATCACGTCATTTTCAAAGTATCGGAATCGGCAAAAAAAATATCGGACATGCCTTTTTTAAATATATATATATATATATCTTTTTTTTTTTTTAATTAAATCATTTTCTAATTGTATTTAACGTTACAGACAAAATGTCTTACACTCATCCAGAGTCTTTAGTTTTGGCTTAAACTAGGGCTATCATGTCGCGTTCAGTCTATAATGGCACCGTTTTACGTATACATAGAGTTAAAGGGCAACGTTAAATGAGTAGAGAGAATTTTGGCAGCCTTTGAAGTTTTGTTTTAATTGGCTAAAGCCTTACAATCCCTCTCTCAACAATTAGAAATATCGTGGGAAGCAATGTGGGGAAGAAAGGTAGTAGTTGATCTTTTTCTTAACACCCTATTTTATTTCCCATCGCAGAGAAGATATATCAATTGGTACCACTACGCACAGTCATGGTTGCACTTCCCGTCATGCATTTGGGCAGAAGTTAAATGGCTACAGTATCATTTACTGAAAGCTCAACAAACACACTAGATGGCAATATTTAGTCACAATATACAAGGTCACGTTTATCCTTTAAGAATTACAAGTCTTTCTATACGTGGATCCCTCTCAGAGAAAGAATGTTAATAATGTAAATGCCATCTTGAGGATTTATTGTCATAATAAACAAATACAGTACTTATGTACTGTATGTTGAATGTATATATTCGTCCAAGTTTTATTCATTTTTTTCTTAATGCATTGCCAAAATGTATATGATCGGAAAAATTATCGGGAATGATTGGAATTGAATCGGGAGCAAAAAAAAAAGCAATCGGATCGGGAAATATCGAGATCGGCAGATACTCAAACTAAAACGATCGGGAACGGATCGGGAGCAAAAATCATGATCGGAACAACCTTAATAAATAACTGTTGTACATTGAATTGGAGCCCAAAAGCAGGTTATCATGATGGCAACAAAGAGAAATGAATAAAATTACTTTGCCAATATAATATTTTTTTATATATTTTTTTTGAACCAGCCACTGACTTCCACTTACAGAACACAACAAAGGATGACATTGTTTCCTCAAATCACCTTTGTATGAAGTTCACATTCCTGCTGAGGAAAATGCTACGGCCATTAAAGCACAGGATGTTACTGTACTGTAGTTAATGCTATTGTTGTCAGTCCCACCATTCCCATGCAATGATTTTGTTATCTCTGCAGTTCGATGTGAAAAGGTCTGTCTCTTTTTCAGCAGTATAATGCTCACAAAAGACATGTGGGCACATCCAGTTTTTGCTGAGGGAAATTGTATGTTTGTTTTTTTTTTTTTTTTAGTCAAAGCTGACCATTGTATTGTCATGAATAGTGAAAGGAAATGCATTGCTTGTCCGGCCATTTTTCAGTAGACAAATGTTTTTGTTTGCTTGCTTGTTTGTTTTTTGTTTGTTTGTTTTCCCATAGGTAAAGCTATAAAGTACAGAAGAGAAGGCGTATCGGTGCATCAATGTACTGCATTTGTCATTTCTTATGTATCTTTTAACTTTGTAATTATAATTTTCCTGCCTTCTTGTGTGGAGTTTGCAAGTTCTCCCGTTCCTGCATGGGTTTTCTCTTTCTTCCTCCCACATCCCAAAACATGCACAGTAAACTGATAGAACACTCTAAATTGTCCGTAAGTATGAGAGTGTGCGGGAATGGTTGTTTGTCTATATGTGCCCTGCAATTTGATGGCAACTAGATCAGTGTGTACCCTGTAAATTTATGTCTTGATCACTTACTGAAGTAGTATAATAATATACTGATATACAGTACTGATAGTAATATATGACAGTGATTCTCCAACAAAATACGTCCAAGGTCATTAAGGATTTTAAGTGTGCCTTACCGTCCGAAAAATATGGTACATGAAAGGACAAAATGTCTTCCTTCCTCATCATCTCATGAAGTAATGCAGTTATGTCATTGTTTTACTTTATGATTTTCTTCCCAAAACATTCATCTGGACCTTCATCCAGTGTTGCGGTCTAATTTGGAGCCCTCCTCACAGGCATTAGAGCATGCACAACAATTGTTGAACCCTTCACTGGCCCCTCTCCCCTTCATCTGACAAACCTGCCTTCTGACAAAAGCTCTCCGCAAAATTGGTCTGGCTGCAGTCATCACACACCCTCCACTCTATTTTAAGCCGTAAAACGGAGGCCCACTCCCCACTTGAGTGGACCATACTCCCTGTGTGGGCCAAACCGAGGGCCTTCGCTCATTCAAGACAGCTCCTGCCAGCTGTTGCAAAGGTAATAGCAGAGATCATCTCTGAAATTATGCGGCCCTCACACTCACTTTTGGTGTTAGTAACACTGAATGAAGTAGATGCTCATTAAAGTTTTTTCGTTTAACAGGGTTCAGTGCTTGTCATGGCTGTCATCAGCTTGCGTCATTGTATTGCAATTGTTTGGCTTGAGCCACTCTCTACAGTGGTATGAAAAAGTATCTGAACCTTTTGGAATTTCTCACATTTCTGCATAAAATCACCATCAAATGGGATCTGATCTTTGTCAAAATCACACAGATGTCTGCTTTAATTAAAACCACCCAAACGTTTATAGGTTTTCATATTTTAATAAGGATAGCATGTGAACAATGACCGAAGGTGGGAAAAAAAGTGAACCCTCTACCTAAGGAGACTTAAAAAGCAATTGAAATGAATTTTTACCAAACAATTTAAGTCAGTTGTGTGCCCAATCACTGATGAGTGGTTTAAAGTTGCCCTGCCCACTATAAAACACACACCTGGTAAGAATTGTCTTTTTGAGAAGCATTGTCTGATGTGCATCATGGCTCAGTCAAAAGAACTGTCTGAAGACCTGCAATCAAGGATTGTTCATTTGTGTAAAACTGGGTAAGGATATAAAACCATGTCTAAAACTCTGGATGTTCATCAATCGACAGGCAGAGAAGATGACTACAAATGGAGAGAGTTTGGCACTGTTGCTTCTCTCCCAAGGAGTGGCTGTCCACCAAAGCTGACACCAAGAGTTCAGTGCAGAATACTCAGAGAAGTAAAAAAAAAAGTCCAATATCTCTGTGCACACATCAACTATATGTAAATTGTTTGGGAGTAACACACAACGTCGTGTGGAGGAAAAATGGAAAAGATCACCAACATCAAAACCTCATTCCCACCGTGAAGCATGGTGGAGTGAGCATTATGATTTGGGGATGTTTTGCTGCCTCAGGGCCTGGACAACTTCCAGTCCTTAACGGGAGAATGAATTCAAAAGTTTATCAGGGTGTTTTGCAGGAAATTCTGAGACCGTCCGTCAGACAGTTAAAGCTAAAAAGAGGATGGATGCTACAACAAGACATTGATCCAAAAACACATAAGTAAATCAACTTCAGAATGGCTTGAGAAGAAAAAAATACACAATCTGGAGTGGCCAAGTCAAAATCCAGACTTGAACCCCATTGAGATGCTGTGACATGACCTAAAGACAGCGATTCATGCCAGATATCCAAGGAATCTGACTGTACTACAGCAGTTTTGTAGAGAAGTATTGGCCAAGATTAGTCCTGATTGTTGAGCCAGATTGATTTGCAGCTACAGGAAGCGTCCGGATGAAGTTATTGCTGCCAAAGGGGGAGCCCCACAAAATATTAAATGTGATGGTTCACTTACTTATTTTTCCCCTTTCTGTCATTGTTTGCATACTATCCTCATCAAAATATGAAAACCTATAAATGTTTGCGTGGCTTTAGTTAAAGCAGACAATGTTTTTTAATCTGTGTGATTTTGACAAAGATCAGATCACATTTGATGGAGATTTTATGCAGAAATGTGAGAAATTCCAAAAGGTTTAGATACTTTTTCATACGACTGTATTTTCTATTTTGCTTTATAGCGACTCACCATACTGTACATACAGTATCCTAGTACATCTGTCAGTCCCACTGCTATCCCTTTGGGCAGTGAAAAAATAAATAATTTTATCTTCATCCAGCCTTTACTAGTTTGCTCTTTTTTCATGTGTTTATTTTCTCAGGGTGTGGCAGCATTCCACAGTGGGCAGACAACAGGAAAAAAACAAAAACCCACATTTCCTTCCTGTCTCTTGGCAATTTGACCAGTCTCAACATACTTATTGTACATTACTCCAGAGCAGTCATAACATAAAGGACATTTCCTTTCGCAGCTATCACTGGTCTCACCAAGATCTTAGAAACCATGTGAAAAATTGACAGTGTCTTTAACTGTAGTGGGTGAGGTAAATTTGCCAGTAAGTTCAAAGAGAACTTTCCAAAACGTAGAAGTGAATCTCATCCACCAACTACGTATAACACTTCCTTTCTCAGGCAGGTTATGGATGAGACTCAGGTAGCTGTCAATTGCCTTACTGTTAATGATCCCTTGGGTTGTTATAGTTGTATTGATCTATTCCAAAATGGAACCTTGCAATTTTCTAAAGATTTCAGCTGAGGTACCCATAGAAGTGTACTTTGGTGCTACTAAAAGGAAGCATGAATGGTTTTAAAATCAAATGTTCAATGCCAGCAGCACGGTCTGAAGTTTTTCTCCTCTAGGCCTGTGGAGCCCCAATCTTTTCTCACATAATCGAAAAACATGAGCGTTAACTTTTTTTTTTTTTTTTTGTGATTGACGGTAGAGGTGCAATTTTGGAAGTTCTAATGCGTAAATAATTTTGATTGACTATGATTGATTTATCATTTCATGGTGTCATAAACGCTAACACTTTCCTGTCACCTTGAAAATGTAATTGTTTTAAAATGGATAAATTATTGTTCAAGGCCTTATTTATTCGTTTCTTAAATGGTGAGTTCCGTTTCTTTACCCAAATTGGCATTCAGGAAAAGATTGCTTTTTCATTAATTGATTGAAATTGCTAAGCAATAAAAACAACTATTTTATTCAACCAGTCTTGAAATGTTTGGTTGCAAGGTTGCGTTAAATGTAGTGCGTTTGTTTTGAAGCAATGTATTGTAGGTCAAATGGATTTTCTTCAAGACTCATTGCATTTGCTTTATAATTGAAAGTGAGCAACAGGATTCCATTCATACTGTGACAATTCATAATGTCGTAGCATCCTTCCAGCTTTTTGAAGTACAGGATTTTGTTCCAAATCACATGCTCAGTTTTGCTCTGTTGTGTCAGTGGGCGAAGCTTGATGGACAATATTTAATTATTAAGGCCATTATAAAACAACAACTACTACAAAAAAATACATCCGCAAAAATTGTTTTTCCTTATTTACTGCTCTTGGAAAGTTCTGATAGACTGTTGGTTTGCTAAGACTGTAGGAGTTGGAGGGATTTTCATGGGCCAACTTTGGGACTAAACCCATTAAATCTGAGTTCTAGGTCAACCAATCAAGATTTCTTTGTTTAAATTTAGAAAAATGTTCATCTCTTTATTCGGACACCTGGATTACATTTTTGTATAATGTTTTTTAAATCAATCCTGCAGGCAAAAAAGCTTATTAACCTTGATTGTATTATGTTTTTTCCTCCAGTCTAGTTCTTGTTGGGATTCTGACTGTCATCAGATTTTTTTCTTTTTTTTTTCTTTAATCATCACAGCTTTTAGGCTAGGAAAGATGAGACAAATTTATTCTTATAGCAGATTTTAACACAAGGTCATTTGAAGTGCTTTACATCACATGGAAATCAGCAAGACACAATTGAGAGACATACAAACACAAATAAAATGATACATAAAAGTCACATTAAATCATAAAGACAGTTGAAAACAAAAACAATTCAAACAGGAAATAAAAATAAAACCAATAAATGGATGAAAATAACATATAACTAAGAATGCACAAAAGAGGCAATTATGAATAGTAGGAAACAATAGGGTTTTTAGCCCAGATTTATAGGAGTACGGTACACTTCAGACATTCAGGTAATTTGCTGCCTCACCCTGCTTGGTTCTTGTTCTTGGAACACACAGCAGACTGGTTCCAGACGAGCTTAGGGGTCTAGCTGCGTCGTAGGGGGTCAAACAAATCAAGCATGTACAGTATTATAGCCCAAGGCTATTAGGTGTTTTGTAGACTAGTAGTTGTATTTTATAGTACATCCTTTGACTTACAGGAAGCAAGTGTAACGGTTTCATAACCAGTGTGATATGGTCCAGTATCCTTGTATTTGTAGGTACTTTGGCAGCAGCATTCTGTATTAGCTGTAACTTCCTGACTGATTTTTTGTTGAGACCTGTAAATATGCCATTGCAAAAATCCATTCTACTAAAAATCTATCTAAGGCCATATTTTTTCATGTCTTGTTTGGGCTTGTTTTAGAATGTTATCATGTATGGCTGTTTATGGCCAAAATCATGTTTGCTGTCTTGCCAAATCTTCTGAACTCCCTGTTTCATGGAAAACACTACTGGCTGATGAAGTGGAGGGGTGTTTTGTCATGGACAGAAATGCATGTGTTTGCTTGATTAAAGGCTGGACAGGGGGTCTATGGCCAGATGTTAGGCTTGCAGCTGCTTGGCTGTGCAGGAGGGGAACTACACAGAAAGGCAACCTTGCCACAAAGTGGGGCTTATCCAGACATTGAGAAGAGATTATCCATATTTTGTCTGCATCCTCCTCGTCCTCCCAACCACCTGCAGAGTAACACAGGCCCACGGCATGAATAGTGTATGCCATAGAAATAACACATGACTTTATTAATGCACGCCTTTGCATATCAACACCTGTGGGACCTCTTCAAATCTAGAGCATATTTTTATCACTCAGGAGAGTCACATTCATTCAAACAATAAAAAGACAATAAATACAAAAGACTCCACTCTCATTGTTATCTGGCCCATTCTGTCTCATACATCAGCCCAAACCGCTTTCAGCTTGGATTCAGCAAAAACGCTTTATTCTGCATCCATAATATAGTCTCTCCGCAGCGCTTGCCTGATCATTTGAAGTACAGTGCTCCTGATATTCTTAAATCATCAAACACATGCTTAGGATTTAAACCGTAGTGTAGGAAAAACAGCTTCATACATACTATTTATTTGCATACGCTGGATCTGACGCAAACTGTGGGCTCTGCAAATTGGAGCATAAAAAGGAGGGAGAAATATTATATTTCAGATATCGGCATCCTTTTAAATATTCATGATCAGCTCAGAGCTTTTAAAGTAAGTCACATAGATCCTCTATTGCTTCATCTGCGACACACATACTCGTATGCATTGACAGACGCATGCACATTATTATTAGCAGATTAATTATATGGTATTTTTCTAGATTAATCTTTAATGAAACAAAAAGATTTCATTAAAAACTGGTGTAATTTTTTCCTTTTGTTTTAATGCTTTCTATGTTCTCTGCTGCTGAATTATTCTCATTAAACCACAGCTATGACAGTAGCGTTGGAGGAAGATGAAGGGCATAATGTCTGTGTACTCTGGATGACCCACTGATGTCAGATCTGAGGTTGAGTGAAACGCAAGCCTAAAGCAACTCTTTAGGAAGACTGCTGCATCCCTCTATCATTATCTAACTTGTATAACTATAGACAACCATTAACTGTGGGTTTTTCGTTTTGTGCTAACTAGAGATGTACCGGAAGCAAAATTCTTGGTCAAAACAGAAAACCGAATATTGGAAACACTTGGCCGAAAAAACGAAAACCCAAAGGCAGAATATTACACATTTATAATGGTGATGCAAGATAATGCATTTTTCAACTGATACCGATAACCAATATTTGCCTCTTCCTTCCAGCCGATAACCGATAATGTCAAGCCAATAACTCTATTGAAAAGATATACATATATACAATTTTAAATTACAAAAAAGACCAAATGTTACTGTGCAAAAACAGGATTTATCGCTACTTTTTCCACATCAAATGTGAGCAAGTAGTAAATTCCAACGTCGAATCAATGTATATTTATTCATATTAGTAATGCTTACAAAGTAAAATACTTAATTGCACAAAAATACCTTTAGGAGGGGTTTGGGTGCCGGCGCAGAATTTGACAAAACTGTCGGTTACACACATTTGGAGGCTAAATCCAGTATAGAATTATCGGATTGCATTATCGGGTGAATTTTTAAAAATCTGTATTATCGATGTGACGTCATAATTGCCATTATCGACAGATAATTATCGGTAACCGATATCGTTAATTTATACAGTTATTTTATTTTCTAAAAATTATTTCATTATTTCCCAATTATTACCCTTTGCCTTGGCCTTTTTTAAAAAAATATGATCCCTACTCACAAGTACACAAACATCTTCCTAACAGTTCGACGACCCCCGTGGCTCAAGAAATTTTATTTAAAAGGTGCAGATTCTGAAACCCCTTGGGAGGGTACGCTCCCAGCGACAGTGAGCATTTTGTGGCAAACTCTGAAGGTGTCCAATAGCAGAGGTGCCGTCGTCGTAGTAGCATTCTGTTCAGTGGATGTCACGGCTGATGAAACCTTGACAAATGCACTTTCTTTGAAGTTTGGGACACTCCAAAATGGGTCTCACGCCTCCCGTTGCTCAGCTAAATGAGATCTCGATGTGCATTTGCGTGGAAGAAAAGTTCACAACAACAACAAAAAACTTTTCCGTTCTCGCCGAAACTAGTAAAGCTTCTTACAAGACTATAGACCCTACTCACCAACGTCACAGAATGACGTGTCTCTGTATCCGGCCGCCATATTGTCCGTCAGTGTTTATCCGTATTCTCAATGGTTTCAATTTCTCGTGCAATTTATAGTGCAATTCATGGAAGCCCCGGTGCTTTCAGACACTGTAAACTCATTGGATGCGTTGCATAAAAGGCGTTATGTGGAAAAGCTTCAGTCTATCCATTCGCCAGATCCATATTTGATGCCTAAATCGATATTTTTCGACCCGCTGTCTTCGCCCTCTCTGCCTGACATCTGCAGCACTATAAGCAACATCACCCCGTGTGACCCTTTACTTCCAATTTTCTAAAATGGCGACAAGCAATAAAAATTAAAAAAAAGTTGACTGCAATGGCCGACGCTTCAAGGATAGGTGGATATTGGACTATTTCTTCAATATGACACGCAACAACTGTGTCTGCCTCATTTGCAAAGAGACAGTCGCTGTTTTCGAAGAGTTCGATGTGATGCAATATTACTAGACACGCTGACATGTACGACATTACAGGGAAGATACGCAGCGAGAAATTATAGCAACTTGAAGCTAGTTTATTTTCACAGCAGCAGTATTTCGCAAGAGCCCGAGTGTCGAAAGAGAACGCCACAAAGACGAGATTGTTGAAATTATGAATTGAAAAAAATTATAAAGCAAATGTGACACACAGAAGGGCTTGCTAAAATTTGTTTAAATATATTGTTCTATGTAAATCAGCCAAGGTAGCCCCCCGCATTTTTACCACACCAAATCTGGCCCCCTTTGCAAAAGGTTTGGACACACCTGTTTAACTTCTTTCACTTGGTTCCAGCTAAATATTATTCAAAAAATAATGATGGTGGAAGAAATAAGCATCTTGAATTTGAAACTGTATGTTGTCGGCGATTAGCCTCGCAATGATCTTAATTGTGGTTGTCAGCCCAAAACCCTCTAAATATATATTAAATGCATCTTACCAGATATAAAATGACTACTACATAATCTGTAGTGATCGTTTGGTGCCCAGCTTTCTCGTCGAATTGCAGCAGTCCATCTCGCTCTCCTCTCCGGGTCTCTTGGAATACGGTAGAACTTCAAGTCTCTCCATCTATCTTCTCTGTTATTGCAACCAACCGCCACACACGCCTTCACCATTTTGATTATTAATGTTAACGAGCAGAAAAACACGCCATAATAGGAGGAATTTACGTAGCGGTAATGCTTAAACCCGACGAGCAGACGGGCAATATGGCGCGGAGGCGTGGTTGTGACGTCATGTGAGTAAGGTCTATTACAATCTCTCATACTCCTTAAAATATAATTGGTTGTTTTCTAGTGCAACAAGTGAAATCGATCGAGAGCCTGGCGAGTGGGCCGAGTCCTAGTTGCGACCAAACCGAGCGAAGTCGCTCCCAGCCAGATTAAGCGGCAACTGGCAGAGGAGGTGTGAAAGTCTGAAAAAATGTGACAAAAAGAAGTAGTCGTGCCATAAAATTATTGTACTTAACCACAGCAAATGCACATTTATGCAATTAAATATTACTTTATTTGTATACTTCTAGCTTGATTAAACTCCAAACTACTAACACACGGACTCAAATGCAATGCCCTCGTTGTGATGCGAGACATCAATGGAAAGCAACTTCAGAACGAGCTTGAAGCAGCGATGAAGCAAATTTATTATCCTTCATTTAATAATTTATTTATTTATTTTGATACCTGAAAATACGTCCAAACTGTGGACATGTAGGCTAGTAGCCAGTAGTGTTGCTTCTTGCTATGTTTTGCTCACGTCATCACAAGAGGACTACGGTTCTTCACACTATTCGGTGGTAAACTTTCGGCATTTTAACCGAAAACTGAAAATGAAATTTTAGCTGTTTTCGGTGCTGAATTTTTGGTCACATCTCTCGTACTAACGGATTAATATTGTTTAAACATTTAAAAAAAGAGGATGTTCAAACCATACCAAACTAACATAATATTTTAACAGCTAAATTATTAGCTAAATAATTAGCGACATTACTTGCTGTAAATAATAGGAAGAGGTTCTCGGAGGTAGAGCAGGGGTGGGCAAACCGGTCCTCAAGGGCAACAGTGGGTCCTGGTCTTTGTTTCAACTGACCCAGCACAGGCAGTTTAACCAATGAGGGCCCGGGGAAACAAGAAGCACCTGATTGTACTTGTAAGACACCAGATTGGCGAAAAGGTGTCATGTTGACTGCGGCCCCTTTGTGGAACAGTTTGCCCACCTCTGGGTTAGAGGTATAGATTGCACTAATAGCTAGTGGCATGGCTTGTGAGAACGAGCTCCCTACCCTGGTGACCATGTCAAAGTATCCTTGAGCAAGACACTGAACCCCACATTGCTATTGATGCTACGTCATCAGTAGGCAACTGAGGTGGCAGTTTTTAAGTGCTTGGACTGCCTCTGAGGTGGTCGGGTGGGGGGTACGCTATACAAGTAAAAGCCCCAAACTCATTTATTCCAGTATAGATACATTTGACCAATCTCAATCATTTTAATAGAAGAGCTGTTAATTTCACCCTAACAAATATCTCCATGCACGTTTGATTTTGGCACAATTAAATCGGTATTATGCAATCGTCGGTTGATTTGTTATTTAAATTGTGGTTGTATTTGTGCTTTATTAGTGCAGTACCTCATACTCATACATATTTATACTTTGATATGGTATAGTCTATGCTAGGCATGTGCCGGTATAAGATTTTGACGATACGATAACCTTGAGGAGAAATACCGAAGTTTCACGGTATCACGGTATTGCAATTATAGCTCCAAAATGTCTTATTTAAGATGTATGGGTTAAAAAAAAAACTTTTCCCGTGATTTTTTAATTTATTTTCAGAACCTATTTGCAAATTGGAACATGAATATAATGTTAAAATTAAAAAAACAAAAAAAACAAATATTTTAAACAAAATGAAAATGAATACAACTTATAGACTACCTGCAGCCACAGCTCAGGTTGCTCAAGATTAGAGCAAGAACAAAAATAATTGCTATAAAAAAAGCCACTGTGTCAACTCTAGTCTACATGTCATGCCTCTGTGTTAAAAAACATAAAGAATTCATGAGTTATTAAGCTAAAATGTATAAGTTAGTTAAAATGTAAATGTTGTTGTGTAAAGGTTTCATCTAAATAACATTGAGAGTGAGACCTCTCCTTGTCCAGCGAACTTGCATTTGTGCTTAGAGCAACATCATCTGACGCAATTAGCGATCTTTGATGTTATCCCTTTTCCTTCATTCAAGCTTGTTTCTCAGTGGCCGTGAGATTTATAACCTCGACGAAGTTGCTCTCGCAGCTAAGACTAGGCTAACATTCGTCTTTGTAAGTTTTTAGTTAGTTTGTATTTTGAATTTGAAAGGAAAATGCGCGTTTTGTTTTTGGCGAACGCTTTCATGGTGTTCATGGATATGACTTCCTCACATTCTGCTGTGTTTGTGCTAATAAAGCTACTCACACGTGTAAAAATACTATTGTACAATGGTTTAAATGTATTCGTTTGTTTATTTCAGTTACCATGATTTGAGACGTCCACAAATTCAAGAAAACTACGCCGTGTGTTTTGAGTGTTTCTTTTTTGGTTCGCTCGCTGTATAGCAGAATAGTGTCACTGAGGGAGGGGTGAGCGCTGCCACTCCAAGACACTTCTGGCTGCATTTTTGGGAAATGTATAATAGCGAATACTGTACTATGGTATGATGGAAAATTTTAGTGGTTTTGAAACCGTGAGGTTTTCATACCACGGTAAACCTTGAAACCGGCACATGCCTAGTCTATGCATTATTTTGTGCCATTCAGAGTTGACAAAAAATGGAACTTATATTAGGTTACTTTTGGCAAAAGGGTGCATACACACGCGACTGAATCACTGAACTGCTCAATTTTCTGGCAACGTTTTGTATGTGGAACAATCTTGTAGTTAGAGAAGGTACCAAACAGATTAATATGAGTTAGAAGAATTTGTAATATGCAATATAAACTGCTTCTGCATTTACCATGCTTTAACGAAGAGCAAGGATTCTTTGCAGACAGTTTTGCCTTAAGCAATAAATTAATGCATCTGGTACTGTTAATAGTTAAACTACACTGGTACATTAGTAATGTAAGATTTTTTTCTGCAGCTCTTGCTTTGGATCTCATTAGATTGTACATTTGTTCTGAATGAAGGGACCTGTGTGAACTTCTTTGTGTTACTGCATTTAAGCTCACACATACAGTAATAACAATGACAATGTAACATTATATAAACATCCTCGGTTTTACCTTCAGCAGTCCAATGTCCGTCAAGCATTACAGTAAATATCTTCCCACCAACTGTTCATGTGCTTTACGGAGACTGGGAACAGGCTGGATAGTGAATTAAAAGCTATTTTGTCTTATGTCTGTAACAAGCCACCTGCAGTACGGAAGTTGAGAGAGGCAGGCATTGTCTTGACCACAATGGTTTCTATGGCAAGACTAGAAGTTTATGCTTCGCTATAAGCAGTTTGAATACCGTACAGGCCCTGAGTTGGCAAAGCATTGCCATACTATGTGTTTTTATCCACTATATCTAGCTGTGGGGATGACATTTTGACAGTGGTAAGCTTGCATTTTTTCTAAATAGTGTTGTGTGTTTGTTCCAAACAAGTAAACTTTGGTTTAATTGAGCCACACCAAAATGTGTCAGTTTTATAATGTCCTATGCCATCTAGACATATTTTAAAAATCATGTCCACATCTGGTGTTTGGGGGCTACCTGGTGCCTTCAAGTGCCATGTTGGTGAGCCCTTGATATAAACGGTCTTGCAGATGAATTAATTAGGCATCGCATTCTGTTACCCATGGAATAAATGATTTCATTGATCAACACGAAAGACTTATCTTCCATATTGTTCTCACTTTCTAGTGTCTTGTGTTCCCATTTTTACTAATGTTTCTGGGAGTCACACATTTTAAGATTTCTTCAGCTCAACCTTTATAGAGCTTGGCTAGCCGCTTGCAATTTCTCTATTTTCTCTGAAGTGTTCCTTTTTTCTTGATGATTGAACATACACGATTTTATGTTTTTAGTGTTTACTGTTATATTAGTAACAATGGCGACAAAATGGAGGGCTGTTTCCTTAAAAAAAATTATTACAGATTCCTGACTTAACTGTAGTCTTCAACTGACTGTTTTGAGTACATTAAAGTTTTTAATAAAGGTTCTGAGTATAAAAGATACAAAGAATTTGACAATTTTTTTCTTGTGGGCAAAGTGCTCATATAAATTGTGTAAACGACTCATTTACTTTCTTTAAACAAACTAAAGAAGAAAATCGAATGGGGGGAGACAGACTCTAATGAATCAGTTTTCTTTATCAAACAGTTGTTCATTAATACATTCCAAATCCAATTTAAAAGCACACTCTCTTGTATGACAATTTGCAATTTTAATGGAAGTTTGTGTTGAAAGGAGACTCTAAGCCAGGGAGCCCAAACTATGCCACATCAGGCCACAATGGGTGAGGGATTTATTTTCCAACAAAACAGGACAACACCTTTGCACCAGTCTGGTGTCTTACAAGTGTATCAGTTGATTGTAGTCAGTTGCTGCTTGTTTTAGCACGTCCACTTCCACCTTTTTGCTACATTTTTTCTGCGACTTCCGCACCCCCTCTTCGAGTCACCATTTTGTTCGGCTGGGAGCGACTTCTCTCGGCTTGGTCACCGCTAGAACTTGGCCCACTCGTCTGGCTCTCGATCCATTCCACTTGGTGCACAAGAAAACACCATGTCTTATTTTAAGTAGTAGGAGAGTTAGTAATAGCCTTGTGAAGAGCTTTCATAGTTTTCGTGAAAAAAGAATAGCTTTTTGTTGTGAACTACATTTCCACCAGGGGTCGCGTTAACCGAATATTTTCTGTCGTTGACCGATTTTTTAAAACGTTGACGAAAAAAACTGAAGTCCATCTGTCATTTTGACAGGTTGCAATTCACACCCTAGACCACAGGTTGGCGAGTGAGCATATTAATTAGCTATTGTCTCTCTTGATGCATGACGTCGTTGGCCTTACTCTGAAAAATGTCAAGGCAACTGAGTGTCCGAAGTTTCTTCAAAAAGCCCCAAAACGACGATGGTGTTGATAAAACAGGTGAAAATACAGGGACTGCACAAGCGGGCACGCAATTCAAGTCCATGCGCACCAGGAGGATGGTGTAAGACTCTGTTCAGGCCACAGCAGGTGAACTGTTAATTTCATTGTTCCACAGTCAGCTGTTTTTGTCACTGCGGAGAAAAAGTTACATATTCATCTGCTTGATGTGTGATGGCATGGTGTGGATTCTCTGTTAAGCTTGTTCAGAAAGAATATTAATTTAAAATGAATGAAAACTAAATACTATTGAATATGTTGAAGCGGTATGCAATGTTAAGAGTCTTGTTAGCTCGAATTGCTGTGTCCAGCTTCTGTAGCTCTGCTGCTCTCTGTAAACTCTCTATTCAAGCCGGAACGCGCGCGGCTCTTAAGTGTCTCTGTCACGTGACTGTGTCGTAGCCGGTAACGCGCTCGGCCAAATGGACACACAAGTACGGAAGGTGAATTATGCCAAACAAAGGGTCACCACAATGTCATTATCATCATTTTTAAAATTTAAGTGATGGGTAAAAATAGATTTTGACCGGATTTTTATGACCCTGTCAGTCAAAATGACAGACTACGAAAAGTCTAGCGCAACCTCTGATTTCCACACAAACGTACATCGAGATCATATTTAGCTTACCAATTGGAGACGTGATACTCCTTTTTCGAGTTTCCCAAATTTGCCGTGACGTGTGTGTCTACATCCACAGAACACAATGCTATGACGATGCCAGCGGTCACTGCCGCCAGTAACGCACCTTCCCAGTGGCGGTTTTAAGGATGGGCCACAGGGGCACTGGTCCCCTCTCTAATTTGAATGGCCCATGAAGTGCCCTGGTTCCCATTTTATTACAAAGCATGGCAATTGGTGAATCCTTCCTTTCTGAAGTTGCGAAGATATTGTTGAGAGATTGATATGTTGTTTGTAGAGCATGTTAAATATTAATGCTACTTTTTTGTTTAAAAAGGCTTTTCAAAAAGTGATTCAATTCATTCTTCCATGTATTGTGTCCTTTCTTGCACAGATTATGATTAAATTCAAATTATTACAAACTTGACAGTTTTTTTACCAGTCATAGGTCTTACCAGATGTTTTTACCACCTCATGCAGGAAAATTTGCGTATTGCCTTGTTGACCAAAACAAACACTAAACAAAGACGGCAGCGACATTTGGCCTCTGAGGGTTACAGGGGGCACCTTTTAGCCCCTTTTTAAGAAAAATCCTAGAACCACCACCGCACACTCACATGGGGTTTCAGATTCGGCACCTTTCAAACTAAATTTCTCAAGCCTCTGGGGTTGTAGAACCAATGGCAAAGGGAAAATAAAAAATATTTTTTTTAAATTAAAATAAATTAATAATGATAAATAATGATATTATATGCATGTGTATTTTTCAATATTTTGGTTTCGGCCAAGAATTTAGCTTTCGGTACATCCCTATATATGAGACAACTTTACTAACAATAACTCAAGTGCTAATTAATATAATTCTCCAAAACACAGTACAAACGGACACTTAAGACACTGATTAGCATACCAGCTAGCTAGGTTAGCACTCCGTGCGGAGTAGTAACATGTCATCAACAAACAATACAATTGGCTTCATTTACTCACCTCTGACAAAAGCGACATAAATGACAATCCAACTCTCTCGACACTTTGTAATATTACTGTATTGATTCAACAACCCAACCTGAGTGCAGCAGTGAACTCTCTCTCTTGCACTAATCACTGGTGCACATGTTACACACAAACAAGGACCCAAACGGGACTGCTCATACCTGCTGGCAAAAATCGAATATCAAATTAGTTAGCAACTAATTTATTAATCGGTTTAAGTGATTAGTTGTTGCAGCCTTACACTCGACTCACATACACACACTTTGTAGACAGAGTCATGCTGACAGGGATCCAGAAGCTGAGGGGAGGGGCACTACTACGAACAATCCACTCTGGGAACCCAAGCATATGCAATGGCAACACACCCTCCAAACGTGGACTGCAGCAAGCTACTGCAAATATCCTTCCACACTCTGGATTCTTCCCCTTGTCCTTCCTTCATTTCCGCACCCACTGTTAATACGCTTATGAATTGCAATCCTCTGCTCATTACCATTTGATGGTAACCCTTGAATTTCTTGTCTTTTAAATTAGATCGAAGTTCGACATTGTGTTGTCCTTTTGGTTGTCCTTCTATGCTTGTTTCAATTTGTGTTTCAATTTATTTGTATTCAATCGCCTCAGCACTTGTCTGTTTGTTGTTTTTAAACCAAAAAGGACTGCAGTGAGAAATAATGAAAGGATCTAAAGAATAAAAGAGCGAGAGTAAGAAGCTGTGTTTTGGCTCAAGATCAGTCACAAAAGGAGAGATTAAGTTCTCATCACCTCCAATGGCTTCATCTTGGATTTGCTACTTCTCTCATCTAGTTTATTTGTGATTCTCTGCTTGCGCATTTATTCCTAAAACAGTCCCCTGGAAGTATTTTTAGCCATGAATGTTCAGGTACCATAATCCACAAAGTCAGCTGTAACAAGTCCAACATAGCTAAAATGAAGACTCACAAGGCTAACATTGATTTAAAAATGAGACTAAATACTAAGGGTGTAACGGTACATGTATTTGTATTTAACCGTTTCGGTACGTGGTGCTTGGTTCGGAATTGAGGCTGTGACATATTTATGTCACACTGCTGTTGCCATAGTGTGCACTTCCTGTGGGTGTGGTATTACAGTATAAAAAGGAATCTCTGTTATGTCTCTGGATATATATGATGGGAAGCACACTGAATAAAGAAGTGTTGTTCCATTCAAGTCTCGGCCTTACATGTACTTAGATCAGGGAAGTACATAACAGAGGCGTACCGAACGAGTTTTTAACGTAATGTAACCCTTACTTTTCGAGGCTGTGAGTCGATCTGGTTACAGTTTCTTTGTGTAGATTATATTTACTCTGTCTTCTCTACTATAATTAGGACCTACACGCTAGTAGAGTATAACCCAGAAACGTCAACAGCGCGACAATGTGGCCACCGTGAGAACGCAGTGAAACGTGGGCGTTAAAGTCCATCAGCTAATGCACACCAGTCGCAATGCGGCCGCGTGTTAGATGCGTCCCAAAAGCAGCTCAACACGACGCACGCGAAAAGAACGGCAGAGTTTATTATTTGACGCGAGACGCGACCCTCCTGCATCAATACTACTACCGGTAGCTAGGATTGGTCAGACCGGAAGTCACTCGTGTAAAAATACGGTGGATCCGGTCAATTTTCAAACTAATATGCAATCGTAACCCACTTTTTGAGTCCATCAGATCTCTTGAGTGGTAGATCGGGGCACAGTTTACTTGTTTTAGTTGATTTACTGCTGTCTTCTCTGCTATAATAATAACCAACACAGCCCTGAGTTTAATACAAAACCCTCCTACCACAACAAAACAAGAAGGAACTAATATTCGCATAGGAACTAAAGTTATACAACATAGAATATACAATATAAATGAATACTACATCACATTTGTAAAATATACACACATAATAAAATAAATGATAGCCCATTTAAATAAAATGAAATGAGCTAAAACACCTGTAATTAAATAATAAGAATAATACACAGATCCTGCATACACAATTCAATTTATTAATTTCTGTGTGGTGCTTTAACTTGGGAAAATCCACCAATAAAGCTTTTGAAAACCGTTCATAAGAAGGAAAAAAAAGATTCATTGAGGGATTTCATTTGTAAAATACATGTTAAAATCTTTGTCACTGGGATTGCTTTTCTCTATAGCACAGGACTTCTTTTCCTTCTTTCTTTCAGAAAGAAAGCTGACCAATACGCGGGGTATGAAAGGCAAATTGTTGTTGGATTATCTTTAAATACCCGCTACTTTTTGAGCAGAATTCTAGCTTTGTATAGGCTAATGTTCCAATTGTTGGAAGCACAAAGGTGTGTGATAAACAACTAGCACATTTATATTTTGCATTTTGTTTTCTTACTGTACTGAAAATGAACCGAACCGTGGCCTCAAAACCGAGGTACGTACCGAACCGAGATTTTTGTGTACCGTTACCCCCCTACTAAATACCACTTCATTTTTAACCCAGGGAGACCTTGTTTTGTGGCTTTTGACCATTTGCATTGTCAGCCTCTCTAGTTCCTCTTCCTCCAGTTGTTTTTCCTTTACCTCCGCTTCATCCCACAAGCGTGCCAGGATTTGGCTGTATTTTTGGATCATACAGTTCCAATTCACTGTTTTTTTTCCCCATTTGAAAGTCTCTTTGCAAAGCATGCTGTCACATGCGCCTAGTCTCCTACACTATTATTTGAACTTCATCATGTGTTCATTTTTTTTTTGCCAAGAGGGCAGGTGATTAAACATAATGTGCTATTTGGAAGTTGGTTGATCCAAGTTTAGTCAGGGGATCTTTTCTGGATTGTTAATTGTGTAAGAGCCATGTAATGATTGCTGGCATGTCTGAGGAGTGAAATCCTGTTAGTCACTGCACAGGGGTTAGGCTAAAGACTGAGCAGTTGTCTGCTTGTGCGTGCATTAGTGTGTTTGTAAAAGAAGGAAGGTGACTCTTATCTCCTGGGTTAGCACGGCCAGGTGGTGTATCCAATTCTCGTAGTTCAGCCTGAGTGCTATAGTGGACTGTGATCACATTGTGGATATTTGATCAAGGATTTCTCAATGGATCTTTTGTACAAACCTACAATGGGTTAATTAAATCACTATATTGAAAATGCCGCACAAATTGTCACTTTGTTTTAAGGCAGCAGGGGGACATTTTCTTGGTGTGCACATGTTGTCTTTTACGACTTTTTGGAATTCACTTGAAATATTCACTTTGAACGACAACATTTAACATGATGATATTACATTTGAAAGGTAGGAGTTTGGCTTTAAATTTAGTAGGCACTCCAACAGCTTTTCCCCTTCTGACCCTTAACCTTTTGAAAAATTGGACTTTAAGTCCATTGACTATAAGTGTCAGTCTACCACTCTTTTGCACATCTGTAATCTAACAATAATATCATACTCACTGTTGTGGCCTCACTTTCGGCATACGTCCAGTAAATTACAAAACGGCTGTTGATATTCTATATTACTCTCATTAGTTTTACGTTGAACCGCGTTTCATGCTATTGTCACTTTATATTACGTAGCAACTGCATCAGTTGTATTATTGTGGTGAAGCCTGGATAGGGATATCAAAATGAGCACTCAAACCACGATGTTTTGCCTTCAATGGTTCAAAAGAGAATTATATTTAACATAAGATGTCCCCAAAAACAAGAAACGAATATCAAAAATACAGCAGCTTTAATTTACTGTAATATTCAGTAGTCCATTTTACACAAACAAAAACTATAAACTCGTGCTGTCAAATGTATCGCGTTCATGGGCGGTAATTATTTTTTTAATTAATCACATTAAAATATTTGACGCATTTAACACATGCGCAGAATGACCCGCTCATGCATTGCCTCAAACAGATTACAATAACTCAATTTTTTTGCCCATTGAGAGCTACAAGCAAGGCATAAAAATGTGTGGACACAGGCGTTCATTGGACCACGCCGTTTATTGGCATAAGCTTTAAGCAACTTTTTCACAACCAACATAACTATTGTGGCGAGCGATGTGGGGAAGAATGACAGTAGATCTTTTTCTTAACATGCTTTATACACAACGCAGAACATATACCATTTGAAGCCAACACTGACAGTCATGGTTGCCCAACTTCCCATCATGCATTTGGGCGGAACAGTTAAGTCACTACAGTATCATTTAGTGCAGTGCTTCTCAATTATTTTCTGTTACGCCCCCCCAAGGAAGACGTAAATGTTTCGCGCCCCCCCAACTCTCTGCCGCCACTGTAAATAGTATCATTTGTCTATAATACTACGATTATAAGTACGCCTCAGCCTAACATTGTGTCCTTTTTTTTCTATTAAAGAAAAAAAGTAACATAGATCAACTTATAATAAAGTATAACTTTATTAACATTGTTTTGCTTGTAACAGAAAAAGACTTAACGCGCATCAATTTGCCTGAAGTAAAAAAAAAAAAAAAAAAAAAAAGTCACATCCAAACTGTAAAAATACACTCAAGGTACATTTTTGACCATTTGATACTGAAAAATAAAATGTAATAAAATCAGTAAATAATAACAAATTCAAATTGATTAGAAACATTTACTCTTCAGGACAACATGACAAAAAATTTGACCGAAAAAAAACAAAACTAGGGGGGAAAAAGTGTCTTTGGACAGAAGGAAAGTTTTTATTTTCGCTGATTCACCACAGTGCTCACTGGTTTACTGATATAACACTGACAAAGCGGGACGATTGTGACAATTGGCAATATTCGGCACGTTTTCGCTGAAAAACAATCAAGCGGCTTATCAATGAGATTGAGGTCTAATGTCTTTAAGTGGCGTCTTAACTGATTTGGCTTCAGACTCCGCTATAATCATTTTTACACTCAGTAAACAGTGGTCTTTCCTCATTTCCCACTGTATTAAAAGTCAAAGCCAAAAGGCAAACGACCCGAAAAAAAGCGCATTCTCGGCGGCCGAGGGAGAACCGTAGGTGAGGGCGGTGGTCGTGACGATCCCAAGCCGAAAACGGCACTTCTCAGCCGGACACGTGAGAACCGGAGAAGACTGTGGGTCGCTGCGTGAGTCCAGCTCTGCATGAGTCTCTTCTGTGTGCTCTTGCTTACTTCAAAAATACTGCACGCACTATGAAAATGAGAGCGCCACTGCCACCCACGGAGTGGATGTGCAAGTACACTTTATTCTCGTACGGCAAAAAAAAAAAAAAAAAAGCATGTTCCCCGAGGTCACTCGCGCCACCCCTGGCATCGCTCTGCGCCCCCCTGGGGGGGCGCGCCCCACCATTTGAGAAGTACTGATTTAGTGGAAGCACAACAAAAATAATATTCCTATCTCTCAAAAAAAATAATGTTCACAGAAAGAAAAGGGCTCAGTGCAGAGAGAACTGGCATTCCCAATCAAAATAGCTATGCAAAATACATATAAAACTTACTCAGACTTTGCCTTGGCTAGATCTCTAATTAATTTAAAACTCGCCATTGACACCTTGTTGTGTATTTTAACACTACCTTACATAGTTAAAGACACTGTGGAAGAATGACAGGGAGCCCATGTGACGTCCCGCTCGGCGACGTCAACAATGGCGAGCTATTAGTTTATTTTTTGATTGAAAATTTTACAAATTTTATTAAAACGAAAACATTAAGAGGGGTTTTAATATAAAATTACTATAACTTGTACTCACATTTATCTTTTAAGAACATCAAGTCTATCCGTGGATCCCTTTAACAGAAAGAATGTTAATAATGTTAATGCCATCTTGTGGATTTATTGTTGTAATAAACAAATACAGTACTTATGTACTGTATGTTGCATGTGTATATCCGTCTTGTGTCTTATCTTTCCATTCCAACAATAATTTACAGAAAAATATGGGCTATTTTAGAGATGGTTTGAATTGCGATTAATTACGATTAATTTTTAAGCTGTGATTAACTCGATTAAAAATATTAATCGTTTGACAGCCCTACTATAAACATGTTTTTATCTCAAAATTCTGTTAGACATGTAATAGAGAGTTGCCAAATATGTCAAAGCAGATATGAAGATGAACGACCAAACAATAGCTCACATCGGCCGTTAATGATGTCAAATCCACCATTTTAACCCTTAACTGGTGAACTAGTTTAGGAAATACAGAGCAAGTTGACATTCTTAACATTCACAGATAAGTAATATAAGTATACAGTATATCAACACGAACTATATACAAATGTATTTCTAAGTGCTTTGTGCAGCGTTTCATACCTGGATAGGGATATCAAAATGAACACTCAGACCACGACAATTTGCCTTCAAAGGCAGAGTGACGAGCTCTCCCGCTTCCTTCGTTCAGCAGACACAACTAGTCGATCGCCGATAACTTTTCTCACAGAGGCTAAACTACAAGAGCACATATCTCACATCATTTCAGTTTTTTTACAAATGATTTCAAAGAATATTAATACTCTCAACCATTTTAAAATCCATTTTAACCGCTTTTTATAACACTAACATTTTACAAACATTTTCATCTGTCTTTTTAATTAACATATTTATGAATTTTATCAATCATGGAATATTTTCAATCTCTTACAATTGCACTTCAGGTCACTTTATATTGTTGGATGATGTCAACACCCCTCACTTATACAAGTTTCTATGCTTATGTGATTTAAGTTTAGCTTGTTTTGGTTCATATTATACTGTACATTAAACATGAATAAAATATGTGACTAACTAAAAAATTCCTAAATTTTTGATTTTGTTATCCTCTTTTGCCTATTTTTCCTGAAGAAAGCCTGTACCTGCCTGTTGTCCACATTTCTGCTATATTCTGACAACCCGTTGAATGCGTGGGATGAATGGGTGTGTAGATTGACAGCAAATAGCAGGCTGCTGCTAATTGACACTGTTGTGTAGCTTATCCCCCGCTTCTTGTTCTACCTCCCCCTCGGCTTTTAGCCGCACAGCAATCCGTTATAGTTTGGATTAGTCACTTTTAAGATGCCATATGTCCCCTTGTGATCTGTTGTAATGGCATGAACTCAACATGAGCTCACCCAAGGGCACTGTATATTATTCAGTCCTTCAAAGCATATTCTTGGGTAACCATGATATTTAAATATATAATTTGTAGATCCATCCTAAAATGCTCTCTCCAAGTGCATGTAAAGTACAATTGTACCTCGACATAGGATTTTTGAACATCCGATGTAAAATTTGACATGCTCGAAATACAATGATTTATGAGAGCATCGCAATTTCATTGTTTTCTTGAAAGACGGATGCACACTTGATTTTCTTGTGAGAGAAATCAACGTGGTTTGCAAGAAGGTTAGTGCAGGTGGTGGAAAAAAAGGGAAAAAGTGACACTTAGCATTGAAATTAAGGTGGAAATGATAGAAAAATATGAGCGTTGTGGGCGCGTCAGTGATTTCTCAACAATATGGCTGGAATATGTCTACGATCTCGATGGACCTCCTCCGACCTCTGTTCGCCAGGGTTTATTAATTATGGTGAGAATTATTATGATTCTTGAATCGTCAAGGAAGTCGCCAGCTTTGTCAGGTTTTTAATCATTTATTTAAAAACAACAACAACACAACACACAACTCCTGTCCTCCGTAGCCGACGCTAACAACAACATGAAAAGAGAAAGTGAAAACTCTTCCACAAATCTCTCACTCTGTCGTCAATCACACGGTGTGTTCAGGTACAGCATGCAAAACACGCCCGCCACATTGGAACCAGATTCGTTACATAATAATAATAATAATTATTATCATTATTTCGATTTGTATTTATAATTTATTTGTTTTGCTATGTGTAATTGCTATTTGTAATTATACCACCAGCAGTATTTATTAAGGATTTAGCATAGTTTTTTTGGGCTGTGGAAGGAGTTAATCGATTTATAACATATTCTTATGGGAAAATCCCGCATACAACCATTTCGACTTACAAACGAGGTCCTCGAACGAAATTAAATTCGTATTTAAATGTACCCCTGTAGTAGTCTACCAATTGTTTGGGGTATTTTGATCATTTAAACGATTATACCACGAAAGATTGTTAAAATTATAAAAACTTTGCCTGTTGCCTCCCCATGCTTTTGGTAACTGTAAAATAGTTTATACATACTTTATTTGGGTTTGCTGGCGCCGTCATATTTGTTATCACAATTGATTAAAAATAAGTTTTTCTTAATCAGGATTTGCCATTTCTAATATTGCGCCAAGACTTTTTTGTTGTTGTTTTTTTGTGATTTAGATCATAACATTTTCTCATCAATGTTTTCAAGTTAAAACAATTTATTTAAAGAATATATATAAACATAAGAGTATGTAACTTGGTTTAATTCACCCCAACGAAACTGGATCCAGTATCTTTCTGACTTGAATTTACTTTGCTCAACATATCCTGCCCTTGAGCACCAAAGTATCCTTTCAGACAGCCAAGCTCGCCCATTACTAGACAGCTTTTAATCATTTATTTATGAGTTGGACTGTTAAATTGAACTCCTAAATTCCCCTTACTACAAGCAGAGATGAGTGGAAGCGAGCAAGGAACGCAAACCAGAGGCACAGCGGGAAGCTTGGATCATGAAGCCTGTTTGTCAGCGAAAACTCTAAGGATCTCATTCCTATGCGCCCGATGTTTTGCCAAAGGCTCTGGTTCAAACAAGTTTAGGATTGTATCTCTTATATTACATGTTCTGTTTTAACTGCCTCTTCTTCGGGTACACCCAGTGAACTTGTATTACAAAAGACTCAGAAGTACTGTTAATTTGTAAAAGCTTTATTAGAAAAGAGCTAACAAGAAGTACGTCCAAACAGCAGGTCTCGGAGGCTATTCACACATCCTCAAACGAGATGCAGGGAGGAACAAGCTGTGCATCTTCAATTAGAAAGTTGTTACATTTATTTTTTTGTACCATTGCAACTAGTCACAAACCTTTCAGATCGTTTCCAAATGAGCTGCATAATAAATTGGAAAACAATATTATTGTGAATTTCTTTTCATCATCATTGTTTTGTTTAATACAATCTCATTATTATAGATGGTAATATTTGATTATTATCCCCTTTTGATGACATGTACTGTTTAGGAAAATGAACAAAGGAAGTAATTTACAAGTAGGAACACTGTAATGTCATTTTTTTTCATATGGTTGGCTTCTCAAAATAGCTAATTCTAGTATCCCTTGCTTTTCTTGAGTCAGTCTCAGAAATTTGCAGTTTGGTGGAAAATGAACAACACAAACAAATGCATCAAACTTGCCACAGCTTTCCTACTCACTAATCCCTTTTAGTGGGGCTTTTGCAAATGTATTGACCTTATTATGCTCAGTTCAGAGGTGTAATTGCCTATTACAGGATTGATTAAGGAGGGTAAATAGAAAAGTTTCATGTTATTTTGTGTTGCTTAAGTAAGGCATACAAAGAGTAAATTAGTTCAGGTTGACAATCAGTGACATTTGGGTTGGGGGTTTGTAAGACACTTTTAGCAACTTAAGCACTTTAAAGGGAACCTCTGACTTATGAACTATAGGCTTTAATAAGCAACAATTTTTCTCTTTTACTAAAAAAATTAATAGAATACATAAAATATTCCCATTGATTTAAAAATCTGTAATATTAAGTACATGTTATGACCTATGGAGGGCGCCATGTTTTATGCACGCAATGGACACACGGGTGATGACGTAGTTTGTCACTGTCAATAGACGAACACTACTTACTATTTGTGTTTTTATTGAGTCTTTTATTGCGTTTTCATTGCCTCAAAATACTTTTTGTATGTGTTTCCGTCTCATTCTTTTCAGCGTTGTGTTTTTTTGTGGTAGCTTTAAAGCAGATTGTTCATCTGTTGACCACATTAGTCACGTAGCATATTTAAACCACCCTTTTTTTATATGGTAATGGTAAATGGTGTTACACTTTAAATAGCGCTTTTCCACCTTTCAAGGCGCTCAAAGCGCTTTACACTATCTCGCCATTCACCTACTGGTGACGCAGCACCAGGAGCAACATGGGGTTCAGTATCTTGCTCAAGGATACTTAGGCGAGTTCATCAGGGCGAAGAATCGAACCCACAACGTCTGGGTTGGGGGACGACTACTCTACCACTGAGCCACGCCACCCCATATATATTACCAAGTTGAAGTATTTTCTTAAGGCGTCTTTAGTATGTTCTGTCTGTAGTACTTTGGGTGTCAAATTCGCCTCTTGTTGCATGTTTCACCGGTGTAGCACATTTTGGCAGAACACCTACTCTCGCCTCGTCTCATCCAGTCGTTCTTGTTCACTTTGCTTTTGCTGCTCGTTTTGTGAAATATCGACAGTGCTGTCATACTCATTAATTGTTCTCTCAGGTTCAAATTGAAAGCGTTGAACAGATGACATGTTTATGTCGCTCAAGTCGTACTCTGGAAGCCCGACAGCATAATCATGTGATGTCACCGCTCTGCGACGTCAACAACAATGGCAACCTACTAGTTAAACAAATTTTACAAATTGTATAAAAACTAAAACATTAGGAGGGGTTTGAATATCAAATTATTCTAACTCATGATAGTGTTTAACTTTTAAGAACTATAAGTCTTTCTATCCGTGGATCCCTTCAACTGTTTAGAAAGAAAACCACAACAACCAAAGAAAAGCTTTTTGTTCAACGATATTAACAATTCAGACAAAGTGATGTGAAGAATTGGGGATGATCTTTCAAAGTGGTTGCTTGCTTTGCGATCTCTTAAAAAATATATATATGTTAAGCAATCACAAGACATATGTAGTTGGTTAGCTTGAGGTGTTTAATTTCCACCCAGCAGTATAAAAACCTACATGTGAAGACTTTATTTAGTCAAAGCAGACTGGATCAGTGATTTATTAAGCTTTCCGATTTAAAGAAGATTTCTACCCAGCAGAATGTAATGTCAATATGTAATTTAATTCATCAACTCACTTTCTTTTGGGTGGTTTGTTGTGTTCAAGGTTGTACAGCATCTGCTATGGCACTACCTTCCTTACTTATGTATAGTTTATTAATGTAGACATAATGCGGCCTCTACACTTTTTTTTTAGTTGGCTTCCGCATTGACCTACTCCAAGACTTCCACTTGCTTCTCCCTCTCTTGGCTTCATTTAATTTTTTATTCTCAGTGATTGCCAGAAATGCCTTTCTTCCTTGCTACATCTGTAGAACTGTAACTTTGTCACTTTTGTGCAGCAGTGGCATATGCCAGTGTGCCGCACGTCGCAAAGGTGTACATCAGCTGACAAAGCAGCAGGGAGGTAATAATTTTCCACACACAAGGGCCAGGTGGTATATGAGTGTGGTACGGTGATCCCTAGCTACTTTGCGCTTGAAACTTCACGCTCTCAGTCTATTGGAGATTTTTTGTCAAACTAAAAAAATAATTGCAGTATTTTATAGAGCTGTCCTGTGGCCTGTACTACGAAGCCGGTTTTCTGGATTAGCAGGGTAACTTCGAGAGTAACTTCATCACGTGCAGCATGATTTATCAGCAAAACAGGACTACGAAAGGTGGATATGTTGAAACCGGGGAATGTTGCCATGGCAACGCATGCCACACGGCAAACCTGGTCATCTCAGAGTTAGATCTTGCTTAATCCCAGGATTCCATTAACCATGCTCTATTTAAACAGCACTCCTCCGCGGATGTGTCCTCTTGACAATGACAGCATATCTGGACGAACCGTACGACATTGGCACACGGATTGTCAGGGGCTCTCTTCGGAGGGCACGGGTTTATGGAGATCGCCAGAATCCGCTAGCGTACCTGGACGATGTTCTCCGCGAAAGATATAGAATTTCAGCTGAGGGAATTCGTTACCTGTGCCAGCTGATCAAGGCGGACATCACTAATGTAACCCGCCGAAGTCAGGCCCTCACAACCGCGCAGATTGTGTGCCTGTCCTTGCGCTCTTTCGCCAGTGGAAAATATATGTATTCCTTCGGTGATGCTGAATATCTGAGTAAGAACACTGTATGCCGTGCGATTCGGAGTGGGGTATGGAAATGCTTGAAATTGTTGAAAATGCTATTGTCGGCTTCGCTGAATGTAAACGAATGTGGAGCTTTGCTCTCATACAAGAAATATATTTAATAAACTTTTCCATTGTTATTTCGTTGTGTAAATGCATTTATAATAATCATAAAACTATGTAGACTGTTTAAACATTGAGAAAACTTTTTTCTGCCAACTCGAAGAGATTAAATGTCAAATCCACTATCCACCAAATAGAACATACACACAAATATAAAAAATACAAATGTTTATTGAATATGCATCTTACAGTCTTGTTTAACTGTGGGAATTCGTTACAAAAGACGGGCTTTGATTTTTTTATCATTATGCAACAGGATTTGTCACAAATGTGATCACACAAACGCAACCACGCATCAAATTACCGCATTTCCTTCTTCTCCTGAGTCCTCACAAATATAACATAAAATTGCGGAGGGTTCGGGCTCGGGTGTGCAAATCAAGTTAATTGATCGGGCCAGGTCGGGCTGGATTTTTTTAGGCCCGATCTAACCTCTACTCTGAAGATGTACAAAGGACATACTGTACATATTCATACAGTGAATGGGACTAAACATACAATCATCCTTCTTCATGTGGTGATGCACGATAAATTATTTCTTACAGTTGACATACCAAATCTTATTTTATTGTCCTGACAGCGGGCTTTATTTCTTTTCATGGACATGAGTAAACTGGCATATTGACGCATTCACAAATCACACGATCTGTAATTCGCTGCCAACAGACCAGATTTTGCGGTGAGGGTGGATTTTAATTCCTCATAACTCCGCATGATTATCGTGCATTCCTCTTCCGTGAAGTAAGGTGCCCGTGCCATCGTCACAAGTAGTGTTTGACTCTGGTCTACGCCCCCTTTTATGTGAACGTGCAGTAACTCTGACTGGGTTGACACAGGTTCGTCTAATCAACCTCATAATCAGCGTCGTAGCAACGATTGACCACAAACTACATAACCAGGTTTTGTCAACTCCGGTTACCCGCTGGTAAGCAGGATTACTTCTGGGGACGTTGAACTCCGTTCGTAGTATAGGTCACCGATCCGATCATGTAGTCTCTCAGGGGCCGTTTACATGGTGACCCTCCGAGAAGACGAAAAATCTCATGTTTGGATTTATATGGTTCCGTCTCCATCCGACCAATGTCAATGTTCCGCATCAAAACGACGTAGTATTCATGCCAGGCCCTAGGGGGTAGTGCAGATTTACAAGGCGACAGCGAATGATGCACTTTAACCCCAACAACCTCCGCAGCCCGGAAGACAACATGCCAGCCCACTCCAAGCAATGGCATTTTCCTCTTGCTCCAAAAGGGACAAAAATGGAAACATTCGACATATTTCAGTTAAAAATATTATTAAAACAGTAAATTAAAGCCGACGTTCCGCCATTTGCAATTTTCTTTTAATGTTTAGTAGCACTGCTCCGCACGCCCGATGTGACGTGTGCAAGTGCTGACGTTATCGGCGCGGGAGCGTTCCATTGATATGGATGCAGAGCAAGCCCCCTCCCAAGCCCCCGCAATCGAATCCACTTTGGAGGCAGGATTCCAAGTTTTGCATGTTTTTCTTCCATCTTTGCACACACCATATGAACCCGAGGCTACTCCGCAACACAGTCATTGCATCTTGGTGTCACAGATTCGCCATGTAAACTGCCCTTCACTCTCGCACCTGCCGCTTTTCTTGGTCAGTCAGTGCACTGGAGTTGCTTATTAACGTTAACGATAACTGACAGACAAAGTTTGATCTTGCCAGAGACGCTTGTAAACCGAAACTTCAAAGCGCCGCATGCGTCGACATCGTTTAACTTGTTAAACGGTTGCTGTGGCAACTCGTTGTGTGTAAGTGAGCAGCTTGAGCAGATTTGAGTGGACTCACTCAATGTAGCATTTAATAAAGACGAGCAATTTTCTACTTGTTTAAAAATATTTCTTTGGGACAGTAACATGTTTAAAACGTATCAGAATTATTTGATTTGAAGTGCTTAAAAAACATTTATCAAAATATATACGTATGTAAATAAGTTATTTTTTAATTATACTCTGGGGGAAAAAAAGTGAAAAAACATGTCGTATATGTATCTCTTTCTTATGATAAATCTGAATGCATACATTGAACACACGGAAAAAATGGTGGTGGGCGCAACTTTGCATTTTTTCACTTATCGCAGTGGGTTTTGGTCCCCATTTACTGCGAAAAACGAGGGATCACTGTACGTTCATCCTCTCCATTACTTGCTTTTTTAAAAACCCATATTTAAGGTGGAAAAAGTCCTGCTGATTTTATTTTGAAATCATAAAATCTATATATGTGAGGCTTTATACAGCAGTTGCTTTGCAGGAGACATTTGTTATTGTATTAACAGAGCCAAATAAATCAAGCTGCCAATACCCGAGACACATTATAATTCCTGGATTCTGTTTTATATTGGTTGCAGACCAATTTCCCTGTTGTATTTCAGTTTCAAATGCCGAAATGACCAGATATCTAAATTTACAGGGTACTGCTGCAAAATCATGCGATTTGCACTTTGCAATATTTTTTTTTTACAGAGAAATAAAGCTTTTATGATCTTTACAAACCATGAATAATATTGGGTGATGGAAATAGGTTCATTTCCTGCCTTATTCACCAAATTTGACTTTTCACGTACTGTAATTCACACATGCTTCACACCTGCTAGATGATCCGCTGTTGCAGACAGCTCTTGTAACATTTAATTTTATGCATTTTAACGTTTGGTTACAGCCTTATTCAGAAAAGGGTAATGGCTGAAAGTATGTTTTGGTTGACCAAAATTTGACCTACACTTGACTAACCAACAGATAAGGCTTTGTGCATATTTTCTTGCTGCTTGTGCTCTCAAGGCCCTGCCAACGGACTTTTTCTGTTGCTGGACTCAGGAGAATACATACACTTGAAGTTCTATTGAGAGCGCATCTACTGTGCTGTTCTGGTAGAAGCGGATCAGGAACTTTGTAGATGTGGGTCATAAGGGGATCACACACTACGATGCACAGCGGGACCCACTATGGTTGACAGCAGGAGGGGGGAACATCTTGGCATTCAGTTTATATATGCTACGCTCTTATTTAATGCTCATGCTACTTGCTAATTTTATCTCACCAATTTTCAAAGTGTGTATTCAAAGAAGGAATAATAATATCATAAGTCTCTCTGGGTGATTCTTTTCAAAGCCAAGATTCAAATCTTGAGAAATAATACATCTGTTGATGTAGTGTTTTTTTTTCTTTCTCCTATGCCTTCTCATGCGAGCATTTCAAAAACAATCAACACCTGATTGAGTTCCCTCTTTGTGCAGGAGCAGAGCCCAAGCAACGCCACCTCTCTGTCCATGATGCAAGAGCCACCAGAAATGGTGGAGGAGACAGTCACCATAGAGGAGGACCCTGGAACACCTACTTCCCATGTTTCAGTTGTCACCTCTGATGATGGGACCACACGGCGAACTGAAACCAAGGTAAGACCCGAAGATTATGTTATCTTGCCTTCATAGACGGGTGATTTTTTTTTTTTCAGTGCAAATTGTATATACAGTGGTACCGTTATATCCTCCTGACTACCAGTAGTTCAAATTTGTCCTCTGTACAGGACATTTATAAACCTAAATATCTCCCACCCACTGCATCCAATTGAATTGATCATTCCTTTCGTGCTCTATAGAGGACATCCAGAGCTTTCCAATGATACCAAATGTGTAGGGGTGGGGTTTTGTTAACCTTTACTTTACCATGGAAGAAAATGGCTTCCGTCAATGCAAGCACATTTTATGGGAAGAGGAAAAGTAAGTGCTTAATACTTTTTATCGAACACATTTTGTCTTGAAATGTTGTTGGCGTTTTGTCTATAAGACTCTTAAGAACACATTTAAGTGTTGTTTCAGTTATTTCAAGTGTATTTTAGCAGAGTATTCAAGTGTTTAAAAAATGTCCTCGGTATCGGACATTCGAAGTACTTTTGTACATTTTACCCTTTCCCAAATGACAAGAAAGGTCATTCTCAGGAGCAGAGTGAATTTTACTGTAGATTGTTGATGGAAATTCAGACATTGAGTTATCTGATGAAGATGATGAATATCCACTATTTGACGCAGAAATAGAGGAAGATGATTCAGGGACCTCTGAGGAGGAAATTCAAGCAGAGCAGACCAGAAATCGGTTTTACAAATTGAGAAACTCCATCAAGCTTGTCAACGACCTTGATGTTTCAAATGAAGAAAAAACAAGTGATGTCTTGTGGACAATCAGGGCCCTCTTGACCAAACTACGGGAATGACGTCCGAGTCTGCCAAGAACAGGAAAATTGTGACAAGCAAATGGTTCCTTTGACTGATCGATGCCCAGTGTGCCAGTATGTACCGGGCAAACCAAACCCAAGTAGACTCAAGGTAAATATTTGTCTTTGGTGCACCAACTTGTCTAGTTTTGGATTTTGTGGTCTACCAAGGAAAGACAACCTTCACAGTTCCAGGAGGATAGAGCATTGGGGAACAAGCTGTTCTTCAATTGACATAGTCTGTTCTCAAGGCACCCACCTGTCCTTTGACAGGTACTTTACAACAATCAGCCTCCTTGACACCCTGATGACAAAAGGACTGACAGCGACTGGAACCCTCATGAATAACAGGGTTCCAAAAGACTGCAAGATCAGAGGGGATGAGCTCTTCAAAAAGAACTAAAAAGGGTCACCAGAGATGGTTGTGAGACAAAGCACATCTGAACTTGCTGTCATAAAATGGTTGGACAACAAGCCAGTGTTCATGGCATCATCTGCTTATGGGATTGAACATCAGGGCACACGCAGAAGATGGTCCAAGAAATAGAAAAGGTTTGTCCAAGTGTCAAGGCCACTGGATATTGCTGAGTAAAACACCAACATGGATGGTGTGGACTTGGTCAATTGAATGTAGAGTTTTTACAGGATGCCCGCTCAGACTTTTTTGACCTGGCAACTGCCAACTCATGGCTTCAGCATAAGAGTGACTGAGAGTGTCTGGTGAAGAAACCACAGAAGTTCCTTGACTTCAAAGTGCTCCTTGGTGAAGGATTAATTGCTCGAGCCCAAGCAGGACGTGCAGGAAGTGACAGTGAAGATGACTACACTCCCCCATGTCAAAAATGAAAACAACAGACAAATGCAGCTCTGAGACACTATGGTGCTGTGCATCTTTCAGAGATGGTGGATGAAATACATGCATCAAGGTGTCGCCGATCTGACTGCAACAGTAAAACATACAGTATGTTATGTGCTCCGAATGCAAGATTTCCTTTGTGTTACCAAGAAAGGGAATTGCTTTTGAAGTATCCTACCAAAAAACACAATAGAAGCAAAAGTGAAACAAAAGAAAAGGCATGATGGACAGTTATGTTTATGTTGAAGCCTTTGTCAAGTTGACTCTTCGATATTTTCTGTTGGACTAACTGTTTGACAATGAAGTTCTGTTTCCCCTTTATTGGGTTCCGATGTCCACTGTAGAGGACACATCAAAGCTTAAAAACAAAAGTAAAAATTTCAAAAATTTATTTTGCAGTATTCTAATTACTTCACATAGATTGGGGAATTTCAAAATAAATGTGATTGGACAACATTTTTTTCCCTGGTAGTCAGGAGGATATACAAAGTTAATTGTTTGCAGAACTTTGTAAGTCGAACTGGTTGTATGTCAAACAGGATTTTCCATTCCATTAATTCGTTCCACGAACCGAAAACCTACACTAAATCCATAATAAATGCTGCTGGTACGAATGCAAATAGCAAATACACAGAGCAAAACAAATACATTAATGAATAAAAATCAGAATAATAATATAATAATAGTAATAATTATAATATTACCTGTAATAAGGTAACGAATCGGGTTCTAATGTGGCGGATGTGTTTCGTGGTGTACCTGAACGCACTGCGTGACTGAATTGCCAGAGTGAGAGAGGACTTTTTACTTTCACTGTTCATGTTCAGCTGCAGTGGCAGCAGGCATGTTGTGTTGCACAAGTTCTAAAATAAATGATTAAAAACCTGACGAAGCTGGTGAATTTTTTTGGCGATGTAAAAATTACAGTGGGGCAAATAAGTATTTAGTCAACCACTAATTGTGCAAGTTCTCCCACTTGAAATTATTAGCGAGGCCTGTAATTGTCAACATGGGTAAACCTCAACCATGAGAGACAGAATGTGGGGAAAAACCCCCAGAAAATCATATTGTTTGATTTTTAAAGAATTTATTTGAAAATCATGGTGGAAAATAAGTATTTGGTCAATACCAAAAGTTCATCTCAACACTTTGTTATGTACCCTTTGTTGGCAATAGGGGATGCCAAATGTTTCCTGTAACTCTTCACAAGCTTTTCACACACTGTTGCTGGTATTTTGGCCCATTCCTCCATGCAGATCTCCTCTAGAGCAGTGATGTTTTGGGGTATGGTGTTCTTCGGATGCAATTCAGTATTCTTTCTCCTCAAAACACGAGAACCTGTGTTTTTACCAAAAAGTTCTATTTTGGTTTCATCTGACCATAACACATTCTCCCAGTCCTCTTCTGGATCATCCAAATGCTCTCTAGCGAACCGCAGACGGGACTGTACGTGTACTTTTCTTCAGCAGGGGGACACATCTGGCAGTGCAGGATTTGAGTCCCTGGCGGCGCATTGTGTTACTGATCGTAGCCTTTGTTACTGTGGTCCCAGCTCTCTGTAGGTCATTCACTAGGTCCCCCAGTGTAGTTCTGGGATTTTTGCTCACCGTTCTTGTTATCATTTTGACGATACGGGGTGAGATCTTGCATGGAGCCCCAGATCGAGGGTGGTCTTGTACGTCTTCCATTTTCTAATAATTGCTCCCACAGTTGATTTCTTCAGACCAAGCGTTTTACATATTGCAGATTCAGTCTTCCTAGCCTGGTGTAGGTCGACAATTTTGTCTCTGGTGTCCTTCGACAGCTTTTTGGTCTTGGCCATAGTGGAGTTTGGAATGTGACTGACTGAGGTTGTGGACAGGTGTCTTTTATACCGATAATGAGTTAAAACAGGTGCCATTAATACAGGTAATTAGTGGAGCCTCGTTAGAAGAAGTTAGACCTCTTTGAAAGCCAGAAATCTTGCTTGCTTGTAGGTGACCAAATACTTATTTTCTACTCTTAATTTGGAAATGAATTCTTTAAAAATCAAACAATGTGATTTTTTGTTTTTTTTCCCACATTCTGTCTCTCATGGTTGAGGTTTACCCATGTTGACAATTACAGGCCTCTCTAATCTTTTCAAGTTGGACAACTTGCACAATTCGTGGTTGACTAAATACTTATTTGCCCCACGGTATAATAATTGTCACCTTCACTTGTAAAGACTGGCAAACGGAGGTTGGAGGATGACAGTCGAGATCGTAGACATTCTACGGCCGTATTGTCGAACCAGTCCACGGACGTTCACACCACGCTCATATTTTTCTATCATTTCATTCTAAAATTCAATGGTAAGCCTCACCATTTTCCTTTTTTTTACCACCTGCACTAACATTCTTGGAACCCATGTTGATTCCTCTCACAAGAAAATCCGCCGTGCGCCCATCTTGCGTGAAAACAAAGAAACTGTGGCGCTGTCATAAATCGTTGGATTTCAAGCATGTCGTTGGATGTAGAAACAAATGTCGAGTCAGATTTTACGTCAGATGTCTAAAAGATTGCATGTCGAGGTACCACTGTATTCACAAATTGGCAAAACTTGCGTTTTCTTGTATTGCAATATCTGGTCCTTTTCTCAGGGGTGTTTAAAAAAAGCTGACCTTCCAAATTTAAGTGACTCAGACGGTGGAAACAAAGCATTTGTCAACTGTGGTCACGGATTCATGTTGCTCCATTGATTTTGAGTGACAGTCTTTCTCCATTTAATCTTGATTCTAAATTTTGTACATTCAGTCAGCTGCTCGAGTTGGCTAATAGAAGAGTGGCAAACACTGCTTGGTGATCCCACTCAGTAGAAAGTGTAATTAGGAAGCCTGGTCTAATCCCTCGTTAGGGAGGCCTAATGCCATCCAGTGTGTTTACTGTGAGGGGACCAGCCACGCACACTCACATGATTTTATGTAGTCACAAGTTGAACTTTGTAGGGATCCTCTGTGCAGTAAAACACTAATCAAAAACTATGCCGGTGAGCAAGGGAACAGGAAGGACATATTGTAAAAGGGGCAAACATCCCTGGGAGCAGAAGTGGAGTTTTGTTTGGAAGTCACTTTAAGGAGAAAACCAGATAAGAAGCAAAAGCATCTCTCTAGTTGCAAATAGATTGAGACATAATCCGCAGAAACCTGCCACTTGTCATCCCAAGTTCCCTCTTTAAACTTTTCAGATATTTTCTTTCCTACAGGAGAACTTTGTTTTGACAGTGACACATTTATATTTATATAAGATTACACAGTCAGAAGCACACTTTTGTGTTTTTTTTTTGTTTTGTTTTTTTGACATTATGAATATTTCCTACATGAGACAGACTATAGATGAAACAAAAAATATCTACAGTATTTAACTGTAACACATCCTTTGTGTGCATCCTTGGAAACTGTATATAATGTTTCATCTATTTACAATTGTGTTGTATTTTTTGCTATACAGCACTCATACAACTTCCTTCAATTGTCCGGGATTTACGCATTTATTTACAAGAATTTTCAACTTAAAAAGCTCTTTGTTTTATGATGGCGGCCATGTTGGATTTTGTATCCATACACAATAGCGTAACTTTACATTCAAATAATCAGTTAATTTTCAACAATAGCTTAACTTTACATTCAAATGATCAGTTAATTTTCAGCCAACTGCCCGTTTTTAGGCCAAAAACTAGTAATTTAGACGTTTCTGCATCCATACAAAAAGAATTTGGCTTTTACATATTTTATTTTATGTAACATTTCAATCTTAAAATGATGTGGGCCAGATAGCCGGCAAGACGTGCTACGGGCAATAGTGACATTGGAATTCAACCTAAATATGTTATGATTGTATATAGAAAAATGCAAAATTTGCTTTTGTGAGTGTGCGCGCTTTCCTTAAGTACTATGTTTTCGGATGTGAAAATTGAGTGATTTATTAGCTATAACCTTATGTCAAAATTGCACTAAATTAAAAAAAAAAAAAATTAAGTCGCTATTTCGGGCAAAAACATATATGTTAAATATTGCTATTGATTCTGAAAATTTAGGTGATTATCTCTGGAGTTGGTGATTTTTGTGCATCTAGCATAAAATCTGAGAATTTTATAGCCATTTCAAGTTTGTTATACTTACTTACATATAGTTATTGAAAAAAAATAATTAGGATTTTAATAAGGAACAACTTTAGAATTTTTTGATGCCTCTGCTCATGGAGACTCATATATGCCTAATGGATTTTTGGTTTTTAAAATATTTGAATTTTAAACTATTGAAAAAAGGCCCCCTATGGAGGGCCCCATGCCCTATTACCCCTCAACTGATAGTAAAGTCTATGGTCCATGTACTGTATGTGTGTGACGGCACATGTTCAATGATTCCACCAAGCAGACACTTAGGGGCTTTTTACATGGCGACTCTCCGAGAATACGAAAAATTTCAAATTTGCATTTGCGTCTCCATTCGAACAATGTCGCAGTTCCGCATGAAAACGATGTAGTATTCATGCCAGGCCCTAGGGGGCAGTGCAGATTTACAGGGCGACAGAGAATGATGCACTTTGACCCCACCAAGCTCCCTCAGCCCGGAAAAAAATATGCCAGCGCACTCGACGAAATGGCATTTTTCTTTTGTTCAAAAAGGCACAAAAAGTGAAACATTCAACATATTTAATTTAAAAATATTATTAAAACAGTCAATTAAAACCGACATTCCGCCATATTTGCTGTTTTTAATGTTTAGTAGCACCGCTGCGAACACCCAATGTGACGTGTACGAGTGCTGACGTTAATGGTGCGGTCTCGCGCAGCGGGTGCCTTTGATATGCATGCCGAGGAAGCCCCCTCAATCCCCCGCAATCGGATTCTTCCACTTTGGAGGCAGGATTCCGAATTTTTTGTCTTCGCCCTCCGTCTTCGCCGACACCATATGCACGCGAGGCGAATCCACTACTCAGTCATTGCGTCTTTGTGTCGCAGAGTCACCATGTAAACTGCCCCTTACAATTGAATGTCAGTGAGATTAGATTAAACTCTCAGTTAGAGCAATAAGAACTGCATTCCTGTTCTTTCCTCTGTAAACCACCCTTTTTTACTGCCAGTAAGAAAAAGGAGACAAGTATCGGAGGACTAAATTATTTTTCCTAAAATATGATGGTGTAATGATAAATTGCTTAAAACAAACAAACAAAAAAACAGACACATCACACCCAAATGCATACACAGATTAAAAAATAAATAACTTTCTAATCAATTACGTTTGGAAACGAAACTATTATACTGTAGTTGACAGAAACTCAAACGTCCCTTTAACTCTAGGTGACCAAGGTGGTAAAAACAGTTACCCTCTGCACCTTTCATCCTGTAAGAGTGACTGAGAGCCTGGTAGTGGAGTCCAGGCCTGCCACCAGAACACCAACACCAGTCCCCATCTTCACCAATGCTCCATCTGACACAGAGCCAGTAAAGAATGCCAAACCCTGTGTGATTTCTGTTGTGCATTTTGCTACCCTTGCCTGGTCCACTAAGCATGTTTTGTGATTAAACTAACAAAACCTTATCCTATCACACTGCGCCTGTTTAGCCACCCAAAATACTCTGTGCCAAGGAGGTAGTGAAACATTTTACAGTGCTTTAAAGTGGACCTTTTAATGCCTTTCCTTCACTTTAGTCTGTTTGTAAACCATAATGGCATGCGTTTACTTTTGAATCTTTTACTGCACATTTCAGATTCTCCTAATAGAAATGATAGTTGTAATTTGTACTGTATATGCGAGTTTTTCTTCGCACTTCAAGATCTCCATTGAATGTTTAATAACTTGGATTGTTTGTGAACTTAATCGTACAGTGGTACCTCAACATACGATCTTTTCGACATCCGACGTAAAATTTGACTCTCTATTTATTTCTACATCTGACGACATGTTCGAAATACGATTTATGACAGCGCTGCAGTTTTTGTTTTCCCGCAAGACGGACGCAAGGCGACTTTTCTTGTGAGAGAAATCAACATGGGTTCCAAGAATGTTAGTGCAGGTGGTGAAAAACGAAAAGCTGAGGCTTACCATTGAAATGAAGATGGAAATGATAGAAAAACATGAGCGTGGTGCGCGCATCCATGAACTGGCTAGACAATACGGTCGTAGAATGCTTACGATCTCGACGGTCCACCTCCGACCTCCGTTCGCCAGTCTTTATCAGTTAAAGTGACAATTATTATTGTGGTAGCATCGCCAAAAAATACATTTTAATCATTTATTTCAGAACTTGTGCAACACAACATGCCTACTGCCCAAAATGAAAGTAACAAGCCCCTCTCTCACTCTGTCAAGTCAGCCACACCACGCAAAACACATCCGCCACATTAAAACCCGATTCGTTACATTATTACAGGTATTATTATTACTATTATTCTATTATTATTCCAATTTTATTCATAATTTATTTGTTTTGCTGTGTGTAATTGCTATTTGCAATATTACCAGCAGCATTTATGAAGGATTTAGTGTTGGTTTTCGGGCTTTGGAACGAATTAATGGAATTAGAACGTATTCTTATGGGAAAATCCTGCTCGACATACGACCATTTCTACTTACAAACAAGGTCCTGGAACGAATTAACTTTTGTATGTAGAGTTATCACTGTACTTGAAATAGTTTTTAAGTCCTGTGGTGCAACTGTGTGTTACAGCCTTGCAAACGGGCTAAAGGTCTGTGCTAGCATTGTATTATACTGTAAATGCTATCGGACTGCTAGGGATTTTTTTTTTTTTCAATCCGATATTGATGTTTCAAAAATAAATCATATTACAATTAGCTTACCATGAATAAGACTGATGTTTGAAGTGAAAGCAATCAGACAATCAGACAAACAGTCAGAGCTGAATGCTGAAATAATTGAAACATTTCAGTCCATTATCTGTTAAATACAGGGGTTGGACAAAATATTGGAAGCACTTAACATTTTGGCATCATAATCATTAAGCGTGGAACGGTACATGTATTGGTATTGAACCGTTTCGGTACTTGGTGTTTGGTTCGGAACGGAGGCGTACCGAACGAGTTTCTGACGTCATGTAACCCTTACTTTTCGAGGCTGTGAGTCGATCGGGTTACAGTTTCTTTGTGTAGATTGTATTTACTCCGTCTTCTCTACTATAATGAGGACCAACACGGTAGGACAGCAAGAAACGTCAACGGCGCGACAACGTGGCCGCCGCGAGGACGCAGTGAAACGCGGCCGTTAAAGTCAATCAGCCAATGCACACCAGTCCCAGAAGCGGCTCAACGCGATGCACGCGAAAAGAACTGCAGAGTTTATTATTTGACGCGAGACGCGGCCCTCCTGCGTCAATACTACTAGCTAGCAGACCGGGCAGACCGGAAGTCACTCGTGTGAAAATACGGTGGATCCGGTCGATTTTCAAACTAATATGCAATTGTAACTCACTTTTTGAGTCAATCAGATCTCTTGAGTGGAAGATCGGGGCACAGTTGACTTGTCTTTGTTGATTTGCAGTTGTTCTAACTGCTATAATAATAACAAACACGGCCCCGTGTTCAATACAAAACCCTCCTACCACAACAAAACAGGTAGGAACTAATATTCACATAGGAACTAAAGTTATACAACATAAAATATACAATATAAATGAATACTACATCACATTTGTAAAATACAAACACATAATAAAATAAATAATAGCCCATTTAAATAAAATAAATTGAAATGAGCTAAAACACCTGTAATTAAATAATAATAATACACAGATCCTGCTTACACAATTAAATTTATGAATTTCTGTGTGGCGCTTAACTTGAGAAAATCCACCAATAAAGCTTTTGAAAACCGTTCATAAGAAAAAAAAAAATCATTGAGACATTTCATTTGTAAATGTTAAAATGTTTGTCATTGGGATTGCTTTTCTCTTTAGCACATGACTTCTTTTTTCTTCTTTCTTTCAGAAAGAAAGCTGACCAATAGGTGGGGTCTGAAAGGCAAATTGTTGTTGGATTATTATCTTTAAATACCTGCTACTTTTTGAGCAGAATTCTAGCTTTGTATAGGCTACTGTTCCTATTGTTGAAAGCACAAAAGTGTGTGATAAACAACTAGCACATTTATATTTTGCATTTTGTTTTCTTACTGTACCGAAAATGAACCGAACCGTGACCTCAAAACCGAGGTACGTACCGAACCGAGATTTTTGTGTACCGTTACACCCCTAATAATCATTGAACATAATTGTTAAATAATAGCATGAGAAACATTCTAATGAAGGTGAGCATCTCGTATGGCCGGCACAATCCTCAGACCTTAACATTATTGAGCATTTATGTTCAGTTTTAGAGAGTCGATTAAGACGTTAATTTCCACTGTCGTCGTCTCTAAAAGAGTTAGAGGTTATTCTAACTGAAGAATGGCTTAAAATTACTTTAGAAACAATTCACAAGTTGTATGAATCAATACCTCGGATAATTGAGGCTGTAATTGCCGCAAAAGGTGGACCTTCACCATATTAAATTAGTTTTTGTTGATTTTTTATGGTGTTTCCATTATTTTGTCCAACCCCTGTATATTCCCACATGTAAAGAAGGAATTACTCAAAAACCCAATCAGGTGCTAAATGAATGCATCAGAATAGAACTGCTGCAGAGAACAATTCATTTTAACATTAATTCATGTGGAGATTATTTAATAGCCAGGAATGGAATAGAATTGATTATCGATCACAACATTATTTACTGGGGAACGAATTGATTTTGTATCCTTAATAACACAGAACATAAGGGGGTTTTGCTCTGTCTTCGAGAATCAAAGAAGGATTCATTCTGCAGCTTTGAGACGAAGTGTCTGTGAGAGATAGCTACATGACGGTTTGTTTGTCACGGTACTACAGCTCTGAATAACATTCTGGCTGTGATGCGATGAAGGACTGAAGGTCTTTCTCGTGCTGCTGTAACAATAAGATGTTTAATCACATTTGAAGGCCAGAACCAAACTAATGTATACGGTTACTGTGTTGATGTCAGCTGTGATTCTTTTCTAGTTATATTAGTCAGTCAGAATTAGTTTTTAAAGCGTGTGTACTGAATTTTTTTAATTTAATGATTTCATAACATGTACACCAGGATTAATCCACCCTCTCTTTTTGCATGGTATTCCACAGGTGTCTAAAAACATATGTGCTAATAAGGGGTGCATGGTTTTCATTGTATCTAATGCTAGACAATAACTATCATGTTGCTAGTATGCAAAATGATTGTACAAATGTTTGACAGGTTTGTCTGAATTCCTCTGCAGGTGACAAAAATGGTGAAGACCGTAACTACACGAACTGTGCGTCAAGTTCCTCTTGGCCCCGATGGCTTGCCAATACCAGAGGGCTCATCCCCATTGGGAAACTACACCGACTCAATTGACCGACGCTACATGAAGAATGGTGGTGATCGCTTCATCACACCTCAAGCTTCGTCCACCTTGACACGTTCCTACAACAATTCTTTCAATGATTCTTATGGTGAGACGCCAGAGAGTCAGTACATTCGACACTATGGTCTACATGACGGCTACCCCGATTTGACGGACAACTATGGAAGCCTGTCCCGAGGCATCAACTTCCGTCCACCTCGCTACCCCTACATGCCCAATAGCTACCGGCCAGAGAACAGCTACACACTGCCTATTCGCAAGGATGACTATGGCCATGTGGCCCAACCCCAGGTGCCTATGGGTAGCAGCACTGTGGACCTGAATCGTTCTCAGCCTGAGCGCTTTCAAGCCGAACCATATGGCCTGGAAGATGATCGCCGCAGCTTCGGCCCTGAGGACGAGGAACCATATGAGCTGGAGCCTGATTATTCCACTGCTAACCGACGCACACTAAAAGGGGCCAACCGGGGTCGCACCCACCGGGAACCACTTCGCAACGGGCCCAGAGTCAGGTGAGGACAAATGCATTATGTGGATGTGGTTGGCTGATTTTTGTCTAATGATTAAAATATTATAGATGCATCAATTCCTGGGCTCCACTGAGTTAACTACAGTAATTGATCAATCTGGATAAGGAGCTTTCTGCAGCATGAATGTTATATTAAAAACAAAAAATCATTTATGTTAATTTTTAATCACAAAAAGTTGCTATTTTAACAGTGGAGTGTGACGTGGAGTCTGTAACCACTGTACTGTAGACAAAAGTGTTTGGCCACATGATTAATGCACACAGAAGAAATGGGAAAAATACCTTGTTATATTTTGCAACTACTATGACCAGTGTTGTCACAGATTACTTGGAATAGTAATTTAATTACTGATTACACCCCAAAAAGTAATCTAGTTGCTTTTCAAGGATTTTTATTGTCTCATTAGTTCACATTTACATGTTAATGGTGAGAAAATAGATCTCAGGTCCCGTTTTGAAAGCCAATATAAATGCAAAGTGAGTATAAAAGAGCAAAATTGTAAGGTGCAAGATACAACAAGCAAGACAGACAACAACAATGATGAAGAGAAGTATAAAAATATGTAACTACTAAAACAATTTAGCAGTTGGCTGACCTGGGCTTGTTAGGTGCTAAAATGTACGAGAGGTATATAGATATGATCATAAGTGATGTGATTGTCTTTTAAAGCTAGTCCAGTTATATTGGGGGGGGGGGGTCTTCAGAGCACGGCAAGATTTCAACAGTCTGACAGCTTCAGGGCTTTAATAATTACTTTATTATCAAAATACCGTATTTTTCGGACTAGAAGTCACACCTGAGTATAAGTAGCACCAGCCATAAAATGCCTAACCAAGAGGAAAAAACATATAAATCGCACCGGAGTATAAGTCGCATTTTGGGAGGAAATTTACTTGATAAAATCCAATAAATAGAACAGATGTCATCTTGAAAGGTAATTTAAAATGAAAATACAATACAGAACAGCATGCTGAATAAATGTACAGTATGATAATGTTAAATGATGCATGAACAACGAAATGCGAACGTGGCCGGTCTGTTAACGTAACATAGCTATTAAGAGTTATTCAGATAATTGTAGCATAAGGAACATGCTAACAAATTTACCAAACCATCAGTGTCACTCCAAAACACCAAAATAACATGTGACATGATATAATAATGTGCCAATAATTTCACAAGGAAGTCCCTCCAGAGTATAAGTCGCACCCCCAGCCAAACTATGAAAAAAAAAAACTGCGACTTATTGTCCGAAAAATGCGGTAAGTTACTCTAAAAGTAATTCATTGGTTACTTTTTACCAATTTTTCTCCCTTTGCTGCCTCAACATACAAATGACGAGATAAAAATGTAATCGCATGTAATTGACTTTCCGATAATTGAATTTAAAGGGGAAGATCAGAATTTTTCACTTATGGCTTAATCTTCGAGTTAGCGGGGTTAAATTAGTCGATAGAGACTTGCGGCATCTTAGCCACCCTGGCGCCCTGAAACTAAGAAATAACTGACAAACTGCATGTAATTTTTTAAAATCAAGTGCACCGACTAATTAAACCCCTGCTAACTCGAAGATTAAGCATAATGTAAAAAAAAAAAAAATCTGAATTTCACGTTAGCACATCTCCTACAGGTGGCTTCACTTGGCTCGCATGTGCACCCGCCATCCTCACGTCTTTCTCAGTCCCAAAACAATTGGCGCATGTGACTCGAGACCAAAGCAGAAAGTAACTATGAACGGTTACCATGGAAACGAACACGTCGTCGGAAGTTTTAAAACATTTTCTATTCACGTTATGATGAGGCAATAACAAAATAGTAGCGCACAGACACTACAGAAAGCAACTTTAATCAAATTACTGATTTGGAAAGATGAAAGCGTTACATTACTCGTTACTGAAAGAAAGTAATCAGATTACAATAACGATACCCGCGGGTTATTAAAAGTATTAAAAAAGCATTGAATTTAGTTTTCCATTATTAAAGGTATCAAAAGTATTAAATTAGCTGTCGTAAGTCTGGAATTTTTTCACCGTGGTTTTAATTTTGAAGAACATCTCAGTGCAACCTAAATTATATCCGTGACTAAGTTTTTTTTTTTTTTTTAAAATCCATAACGAAGATGACGCGTAGAATTTTTACGATGCACTGCACTACAAATCATAATGCACCTCGTGCGTGCGCGCTGTTAGCATCATTAGCATCAACATCACAACAGCAGGCAATCGCACAGTACTGTGTGCTAACGCAAGGAACTGCTCAGATGCCTTAGTTGTTAGGTTCGACGAAAGCCTCAACAAGACAACCAAGTCCAAACAGTTGGACCAGCGTGTGAGGTATTGGATCGGCGACCAAGTCGCATCCAGATACTTTGGGTCGCAGTTTATGGGTCATGCGAAGGCAGTGGACCTGCTTAACATTTCAAAGTAAGTTGCCAATTTCTCCAATTAAAATGTGTTAGATGCAATAATGTATTACTGCACGGTTTGCCTTTCGAATGAATGTGAATTTCTTAGTTTTAACTCAAGAGTTAGCCATGTTCAATGGGGTATTGGCAGGTGAACTAGCCTTAGCATGGATAAACCGGAGTCGTAGATCCACCATCACCCTCAGATACACAGCACGGTTGACACTATTATTGGAATGAGTGCGAGGTAACGTTGATCTGAATAACATGGCATGGTGATAGGCAAATTATAATGTAGGTGATAGTCAAACACCTCCTGGTATGTTTAAATGTTTTTCTTGATTGAATAAGAGTATGGATTTTCTCTATCTGATCAAAAGAAATGTCTTCAATAGCTAACAAAGGATTAACATGTGTTTTGTATACTTGTAATGTGATTAGAAAAAAACAATTACCAAGGGAAATGGTCATGTGTAGCTTTTTTATTTTGTGGTAATTAATGGTAAACTACTGCCATTTAGTGGCTGTTTTTTTAAACTTTCACTGCCAATTGCAAGATTTTCCTAAGCACTTTACAGTTAAGGCAGTGCTTCTCAATTATTTTCTGTCACGCCCCCCCAAGGAAGACGTAAATGTTTCGCGCCCCCCCAAACTCTCTGCCGCCACTGTAAATAGTATCATTTGTCTATAAAATTACTATTGTAAATACGCATCTGCCTAACATTGTGTCCTTTTTTTCTAATAAAGAAAAAAAGTAACATAGATCAAGTTATAATAAAGTATAACTTTATTAACATTGTTTTGTTTGTAACAGAGAATACTTGACGTGCATCAATTTGCCTGAATTAAAAAAAAAAAAAAATCACATCCAAACTAAAAAATACACTCAAGGTACTGTGCCTTGCAAAAGTATTCGGCCCCCTTGAACCTTGCAACCTTTCGCCACATTTCAGGCTTCAAACATAAAGATATAAAATTTTAATTTTTTGTCAAGAATCAACAACAAGTGGAACACAATCGTGAAGTGGAACAAAATTTATTGGATAATTTAAACTTTTTTAACAAATAAACTGAAAAGTGGGGCGTGCAATATTATTCGGCCCCCTTGCGTTAATACTTTGTAGCGCCACCTTTTTCTCCAATTACAGCTGCAAGTCGCTTGGGGTATGTTTCTATCAGTTTTGCACATCGAGAGACTGACATTCTTGCCCATTCTTCCTTGCAAAACAGCTCGAGCTCAGTGAGGTTGGATGGAGAGTGTTTGTGAACAGCAGTCTTCAGCTCTTTCCACAGATTCTCGATTGGATTCAGGTCTGGACTTTATGCCTTGGCCATTCTAACACCTGGATACGTCTATTTTTGAACCATTCCATTGTAGATTTGGCTTTATGTTTTGGATCATTGTCCTGTTGGAAGATAAATCTCCGTCCCAGTCTCAGGTCTTGTGCAGATACCAACAGGTTTTCTTCCAGAATGTTCCTGTATTTGGCTGCATCCATCTTCCCGTCAATTTTAACCATCTTCCCTGTCCCTGCTGAAGAAAAGCAGGCCCAAACCATGATGCTGCCACCACCATGTTTGACAGTGGGGATGGTGTGCTCAGGGTGATGAGCTGTGTTGCTTTTACGCCAAACATATCGTTTTGCATTGTGGCCAAAAAGTTCAGTTTTGGTTTCATCTGACCAGAGCACCTTCTTCCACATGTTTGGTGTGTCTCCCAGGTGGCTTGTGGCAAACTTTAAACGAGACTTTTTATGGATATCTTTATGGCTTTCTTCTTGCCACTCTTCCATAAAGGCCAGATTTGTGCAGTGTACGATTGATTGTTGTCCTATGGACAGACTCTCCCACCTCAGCTGTAGATCTCTGCAGTTCATCCAGAGTGATCATGGGCCTCTTGGCTGCATCTCTGATCAGTTTTCTCCTTGTTTGAGAAGAAAGTTTGGAAGGACGGCCGGGTCTTGGTAGATTTGCAGTGGTCTGATGCTCCTTCCATTTCAATATGATGGCTTGCACAGTGCTCCTTGAGATGTTTAAAGCTTGGGAAATCTTTTTGTATCCAAATCCGGCTTTAAACCTCTCCACAACAGTATCTCGGACCTGCCTGGTGTGTTCCTTGGTTTTCATAATGCTCTCTGCACTTTAAACAGAACCCTGAGACTATCACAGAGCAGGTGCATTCATACGGAGACTTGATTACACACAGGTGGATTCTATTTATCATCATCGGTCATTTAGGACAACATTGGATCATTCAGAGATCCTCACTGAACTTCTGGAGTGAGTTTGCTGCACTGAAAGTAAAGGGGCCGAATAATATTGCACGGCCCTCTTTTCAGTTTTTTATTTGTTAAAAAAGTTTAAATTATCCAATAAATGTTGTTCCACTTCACGATTGTGTCCCAATTGTTGTTGATTCTTGACAAAAAAATTAAATTTCATATCTTTATGTTTGAAGCCTGAAATGTGGCGAAAGGTTGCAAGATTCAAGGGGGCCGAATACTTTTGCAAGGCACTGTACATTTTTGACCATTTGATACAGAAAAATGAAATGTAATAAAATCAGTAAATAATACCAAATTAAAATTGATTAGAAACATTCACTCATGAGGACAATGTGCCAAAAAATTTGACCGAATAAACAAATCTGAATAAGGGGGGGGTGTCCTTGGACAGGACAGTTTTTATTTTTGCTGCTCACAGTATTTACCTCCTTTGCAATGGTGTGGAGTTATTTTGCAATTAGCATGCTAACAATTCTCACTGGCTTACTGATATAACACTGACAAAGCAGGACGATTGTTGGCAATATTCGGCACGTTTTCACTGAAAAAATCAAGCGGCTTAACAATGAGATTGGGGTCTAATGTCTTTAAGTGGCGTCTTAATTGATTTGGCTTCTTGCTGTCTGCTATAATTATTTTTAGACACAGTAAACAGTGGTCTTTCATCATCACCCACTGTATTAAAAGTCAAAGCTAAAAGGCAAACGGCACGAAAAAAGCGCATTAACGGCGGCCGAGGTAGAACCGTAGGTGAGGGCAGTCGTCGTGACGATCCCAAGCCGAAAATGGCACTTCTCGGGCGGCGACGTGAGAACCGGACAAGACAGTGGGTCGCTGCGTGAGTGAGTCCGGTCGGAAAACGGCTTAGCAAAAACGGCGGTGGCACACTGCTCTTCATGTCTGTTGTCTGTGTGTGCTGAGTGCTCTTCCTTAGTTCAAAAATACTGCGCGCACTCTGAAAATGAGAGCGCCACTGCCACCTACTGAGTGGATGTGCAAGTACACTTTATTCCAGTACGGTAAAAAAAAAAAAAAAAAAAACATGTTCCCCGATGTCACATGCGCCCCCCCCTGGCATTGCTCTGCGCCCCCCCAGGGGGGCGCGCCCCACTATTTGAGAAGTACTGAGTTAAGGTGACCAACTTGACAATCACCAACCTACCACCTTGACTAGGTCCTCTTCAAAGGGAAACCTGTTGTATTGCAAATGTAATTTCTGAAGTTGCTTTACAAAAATAGTGTAAAATCCATTTTATCCTGGGACCTTATACTTAAATGTGTTTTAATTGTATCTTCAGTAGATGTGCATTCTTTTGTCAAACACACTTAGTAATTTAGGTTAAATTTGATGTTCAGTGCTTTATTTTTTTTTAATATGATTCAATATTATCTAAATAATGGGTGCGAGAAAAGTATTAATTTTCAGTTGAAATGGCGTTAAAAAAGGTCTTAAAAGTCTTGAATTTAGATTCATCAATCCTGGGGGGACCCTGAATAAGCGTGTTAGAGACAACACTGACTCTGATGACTTTCACCTGACTTGAGAGTGGAAGCCCTTTGAGTATGGTTTGTTGGAATTGTTTTATTCATCCAGAAGCATATCACTTATGTTTGACCTGACAGAAGGCCTGATGACTCACTAAGTTTGTTTATTTCGCCCTCTACATTTGAGGCCTTATATCACCGTTCTGGAAAGGCTTGCACGCATTTATGGGCATTGCTTCACTTTATACGTTCATGCTGGAAGAGATATTGGCCATCCGGAAACTGGTCCTATAAATTTGGGAGTTATGCCAAATTCTTGATGAAAGGAATAATTAAGATTTGGTCAGAAATTTGTAGTCTAACAGCTGGCTGCGGTTGGTACCAGTCTTTGGGCCATTTGTGAGCGGATCACACACAGACTAAACCAAATGCATTTTATTGATAATCAAAGTCTGAAATACTACAAAACCTCTTTAATGGCTTACAATAAAAAGGGAAGCCTACAAGCTAGCAAAAATAGGTTCAAATAACTAACATCTTTGAAAAGCTTCTCGCAATGAGGAAAAGAGCAAATGATGAGAGAGGAGAGACTACAAGTTCTGAGAAAAAAAAGCTGCACTAAAGAGCTAAAAGACGCAGGCCTACTTTATATCCTGGTTTACTCGTACAGCAGGCCTGTACGCTAAGCTTTTTCATCAGGAGCACACGTACTCGCAAAATAAAAAATTTTGGAGCACAGAAAAAAAAATAGGAGCACAATTTTTTATAGCTTATAGTGCACTTTATAAACATCAAATAATGTACACATACATGCACTATGTTGGTATCTCAAGACAAAAAAAACATCATCCCATGTCTTATAGTCAAGTCACCTAGCACGCCCGGGCTGAATTCATCTAGCGATCTATTGCAAGTTTGGTCAAACTCCTCTAGACTAGCCCCTCCAGAGTGATCCTCATTAGGTCCTCTGTTGTAGATACTGCCAGGCTGCTTCTTTTGGAGCTCTTAATCCTACAGTGGTATAAAAAATATCTGAACCTTTCGGAATTTCTAACATTTCTGCTTAAAATCACCATCAAATTTGATCTGATCTTTGTCAAGATTACACAGGTCTAAAAACAGTGTCTGCTTTAACTAAAACCACCCAACAATTTATAGGTTTTCATATTTTAATGATGATACCATGCAAACAATGACAGAAGGGGGAAAAATAACTACGTGAACCCTCTGCCTAAGGAAACTTAAAGAGCAATTGAAACCAATTTTTACCAAACAATTTAAGTCGGATATGTGCCCAATCTCTGATGAGTGGTTTACAGCTTCCCTGCCCACTAGAAAACGCACACCTGGTAAGAATTGTCTTGATGAGAAGCATTGTCTGATGTGCATCATGGCTCGGTGAAAAGAGCTGTCTGAAGACCTGCGATCAAGTATTTTTGATTTGTATAAAGCTGGGAAAGGAAACAAAGCCATCTTTAAAAGTCTGGATGTTCATCAATCGACAGTCAGAGAAGTTGTCTGACAAGCACTGTTACTTCTCTCCCAAAGAGTGGCCGTCCACCAAAGATGACGCCAAGAGTTCAGCGCAGAGGTAAAAAAGAACCCTAGAGTGTCTGCTAAAGACTTGCAGAAATCACTGGCACAGTCCAATATCTCTGTGCACACATCAACTAGATGTAAAGCTATGGCCAAGAATGGTGTTCATGGGAGGACTCCACGGAGGAAGCCACTGCTGTCTAAAAAAACGTTGTTGCTTGTTTAATGTTCGTAAAAAGGCACTTGGAGACTCCACAGACGTTTTGACAAAATATTTTGTGGACTGATGAAACCAAAGTTGAATTGTTTGGGAGTAACACACAACGCCATGTGTGGAGGAAAAATGGAACAGCTCACCAACATCAACACCTCATCCCCATCAGGAAAGATGGTGGCGGTAGCATCATGATTTGGGGTTGTTTTGCTGCCTCAGTGCCTGGGCAACTTGCAATCATTAATGGAAGAATGTATAGAAAAGTTTATCAGGATGTTTTGCAGGAAAACCTGAGGCCGTCTGTCAGACAGTTGAAGCTAAAAAGAGGATGGATGCTGCAACAAGACAATGATCCAAAACACAGAAGTAAATCAACTTCAAAGTGGTTTCAGAAGGACAAAATACACGTTCTGGAGTGGCCAAGTCAAAGTCCAGACTTGAACCCCATTGAGATGCTGTGGCATGACCTGAAGACAGCGATTCATGCCAGACATCCCAGGGATCGGACTGAACTACAGCAGTTTTGTAGAGAAGAATGGGCCAAGATAGTCCTGATCGATGTGCCAGACTGATCTTCAGCTACAGGAAGGGTCTGGTTGAAGTTATTTCTGCCAAATGGGGGGCCAGAACACATTAAATGTGATGGTTCACTTACTTATTTTTCTCCTCTTCGGTCATTGTTTGCATACTATCCTCATTAAAATATGAAAACCTATACATGTTTGGGTAGTTTTAGTTAAAGCAGACGCTGTTTTTTCTTCTGTGCTATTTATACAAAGATCAGATCAAAATTGATGGTGATTTTATGCAGAAATGTGATAAGTTTCAGATACTTTATCATACCACTGTATTCTGAGCAGAGAAACCCCCTTCACACTAGGCAGATGAAATAGGCAGCACCATCAGTGCTATTACTAATATTCACCAACATTGGCCAGAATTTATTCATAATTGTTGATTTACAGTAACACAAAAATGTGAGCTGTAACCTTATTAAAGTTAACATGCAGGACTTTAAATTCATTTTTCCAAATATTGGTACAGTAAAAATGTATAGTTTTGAGTATGGGAGTAGTTAGAGAGGTCCACTACTAAGATTCACCAACCTTGGCCAGTACTTATTCAGATTTGTGGATTTACAGTGCCACAAAAATGAGAACTGTAATTTATCATCTACTAAAACGACCCGTTGCTCAGAGGAATCACATAATATTGTCCTGACGTGACAGCGCACGTAACGTACATGGAGATAAAGTGGTTTAAGATCAAGCGACTTAATTTCATTTTTAAATGATGACAATACTGTATATTTAAGAGTGTTGAGAGTGTTTTTTTTTAATATCAAGATTCAAGATTTTTAAAGATTTTTGGGATCAACGAGAGTGAATGGAAGTCAACTGCATTGACGCTTGGTCGGAATGCATTTACCGTAATGCTTGGATTACGCGAGAGAGCTAATTTCAGAGTCCGCTTATTTGACCACGGGAACACATATATCCGCTGGATTGACCGCAGTTTGCGAATTCCCTTTGCAATATTTACAGAACATAAGATTGTTTTCTAGCGTTCGCCAAGGGAAGAGTACTGTACAGCCCTGACTTACAGGATATTTTCATTTGACACGCCTGCTCGGCATAATATGTGATGATGGCACACAAATGAAGCAAAGGAAATTTGAAAACCACCAAAGCACTGAATACCTGGCTTAAATTGCCAATATCCAATTTTGTGAAACGTGATTCTCAGAAATAACTGCAACCAACACAAAATTATGGAGTAGGCTGGATATAAATATCACACTTAAAACCAACTTTACCGGGCCAGTTTAATGAAGAGAAAAAAGTGCACTAATTACACTCCCACTAATTACTACTACTATATCCAGTGCAACGGTTAGTTATATTTTTAATCATTTGTGGTTATTTGTTAAATTGTGTTTTCATGCCTGTCTGGTAAAATATTGCTTTCCAGGAAATGATTTTGTGGTAAGAGAAACATTTGGGATCTGTCACACATGGTTGGAGTTAGTGGAAGAACCTGTCTGAACCACACAGAGCCCTAACCTCAACTTTACAAAATACCTTAGGGATGAAGACTAGAATAGAGATTCTGACCAATCAACTGTGCAACATCAGTGAATGTGTCCGTTGAACTTTTTCTTCTGGATGATTCGTCCGAAATCTGCACATACACTTTCTGAAATCATGCAGTAACTCCCAGCAGAGGTCCAAGATTAAAAGCAGTTATCCCTGCAAGATGGCACCACTCCGTAATGTTCTACCTATTCACAACCAGTGTCGTTTTTGGCAGCCCATTTAATTTCCCTATGCGTCTATTGTTAGGACGAAATATTTATTAGTCATGATTTTAGTCATTTCAAAATGTGTAAGTCTTTTTCTCGTTTTTGTAAACTAATAGTCAAAAACTTTTTGCAAGATAAGAAAACAAATTAGGGCTGTCAAACGATTTAAATTTTTAATCGAGTTAATCACAGCTAAAAAATTTATTGATCGTAATTAATTGCAATTCAAACCATCTCAAAAATATTTTCTGTAAATTATTGTTGGAATGGAAAGATAAGACACAAGAGAGATATACTATATGCATTCAACATACTGTACATAAGTATTGTTTTTGTTTATTACAACAATAAATCCACAAGATGGCTTTAACATTATTAACATTCTTTCTGTTAAAAGGATCCACGGATAGAAAGACTATAGTTCTTAAAAGAGAAATGTTAGTACAAGTTATATTAATTTTATATTAAAACCCCTCAATGTTTTCGTTATAATAAAATTTGTAAAATTTTCAATCAAAAAATAAACTAGCAGCTCGCCATTGTTGACGTCGCCGAGCGTTTACCTCACATTGGCTTCCTGCCGTTCTTCCACAGTGTCTTTAACTATGTAAGGTAGAGATTGAAATACACCACAAGGTGTCAATGGCGAGTTTAAATTACTTAGAAATCAAGCTAATGAGTGCGTTTTGTCCCTCGACTGACGCCGTAGTTCCCTGTTTACTGGTCCATACATTGTACACAGTCATTTGATGGCTGGCTTCACAACGTATAAGACCTCTGATAGTTTGTACTTTATGACTAAATATTGCCATCATCCAGTGTATTTGTTTAGCTAAACGAAATGTTTGAATAGAGTTTGACCAAAGCCTGTGTAAGATTTATGCGTATTTTGCATAGCTATTTTGATTGGGAACGAACAAATGAAATGGTTTTTATTTTTCATTTTTGAGACATAGGAATATTATTTTTGTTCTGCGTTCACTAAATGATACTTATGTTTGTTGCAAAGGAGTTGCCGAAGCTTATGCCAATAAATGGCGCGGTCCAATGAATGCCTGTGTCCACTCGCCTTTCTCTGCCTCTTAGCTCTCAATGTGCAAAAAACAGCATCATTGTAATCTGTTTGAGGCAATGCATGAGCGGGTCATTCCGCACATGTGTTAAATGCGTCAAACATTTTAACATGATTGATTTAAAAACAATAATTACCGCCCGTTAACGCGATAAATTTGACAGCACTAAAACAAATCTAACCATGTGTTTCAGAACGAGCAAGCCTGGCGCGCAGCTAGGCTTGAAGAAGATTGTTTATACGTTTTTTGGTGGTGAATGAGTTAACCACCAGTCAACACTGGGGGCGCAGGACATGTCACATGAGTGACACGACCTAAACACTGCTACGATGCAGACTGACTAACTTCACATACAATAAGAAAATGTCACACATTGTCATTAGTCGGATCTGCAGACGAGAAGTGGCATCAGTTTCGTTATATCTTAGTCTCCCACGACACGTTTATAGCTCATTATCATCTCATCATGGTCATGAAAAAATGTTCACACAACTTGCAGTAGATTTACTAGCTTATCGGTGACTTCCATATTTAATGAAAATAGAACAAATGCGCAATTAGTAGAACCTCATCTTGAAAAATAGTCACTCCAATTTACAATGGCACTTACCGGTATGGGTGTGACAAAATATTGAAATGGTGATATATCGTGATACTTTGTATCCCAAAAGGTTATCGGTATGCTCTTGCCAAGAATCGAGATACCGTTTTAAAAAGGTGTCAATGTTTTTTATTAAAAATAAAAAATAAAAATAAAAAAAGGAACCAACAAGTTGCTACCAAAATCTTCCACCATAATAGTGTCTCAATTAACTCTCAGGCTGCCAGTGACGGTGCTCAAAGCCCAATCTATTTAGACTGGGAACGTTCGTTCATTTGAAACCAGAGCATTCACAGTCATTCTGTCTGATTTTCACGGCATTTTCAGGTTACTTACTGTTCATTTTAGGGCATTTACAGGTCATTTCCTGTTGAGTTTGAGTCACTGCCTATTTATTTGGGCGATTCCAAGGTCACTTCGTCTTCTGTAACTCAAAATAAACAGTAAGTGATTCATAAAATGCCCCAAAATCAACAGGAAGTAACTGGAAATCAACAACAGGTAAATGACTTAAAATGGCCCAAAATTACCTCATTGCCTGACATTGGCTGCCGCTGACAGCTATAGACGTTCAGTCCGTTTCAAGTGGGAGGGATGGCAGCGAATGAACGAATGTTCCCTGTTCAAATGGATTGGACGTCTACCAGTGATAAACTCATTCCAATTCACAGCATAAGCTTGTGTTTCTGTTTATTAGTTTTTTTATAGAATATCCTAGAATGATTTCCTGACCAATGTATCGAAAATCGTTGTATTGCCATATCGTCAGATCATCAATATCGTGAGCTTTGTATTGCAAATCGTATCGTATCGTGAGGTACCAAGAGGTTTCCACTCCTACTTACCAGTACACAGTTATAGCAGTGTCCTGAGACCTGTACAGTTTCCTTTTTTATGCCGCCTATTGCAAAGTAAAATGCATAATTTCTGGTCGATCGTTTTTGGTGCACCAGTGCTCTAAACTGTAACTTGTTGGCATAAAATATAATGCATATTTTCTGGTCCTTCGTTTTTGGTGCACCAGTGCTCTAAACTCTAACTTGTTGGCATAAAATATAAATGATACAAGACTGAAAAATACAGAGAGATAACAGAGGAACTGATAGGCTTAACAAGCATCGTGTTATCTCCTCTAGTAGTGGTTTGGAGGAAAAAAAAATAAAAATACAAAAAAAAAGTTACGCGTTGCAGCTTGAGTTTGGTTACAACACTCTCTCATTCACTCAAATGAGTACTTTTTAGCATTAATGTTGTTCAAGAAAGGCGCTGACAGCTTTAACAAAGGCATCAATAGTTAGTACAAGAGGACGGAAGGTCAAATCTTTTACATTTATCTCTGCTTAGATTATTCTGTTAACCCACTTGACAGTTAGCTTTCTCTCCTGACCCACCAGTTATCTGGCCAAGAGTACGTCCCACTGCAATTTCCCGTACCCTTCCTTTATGCGTGAGTCACTATGTGTTTCCGCTGCCATGGTTCTCTGGATGTACATCCTCATGCCAGTGTGATTAATGGATGCTTTTGAACTGGGTCAGACTATTGGGATGTCTTCGAGGCAATCTCTAATGGCTCTTTTCTCCTTGGGCAGCATGCACTGGACCACCTGATTTTGGGGTTATATACACACACGCACAGCCACGTTTCCTAATTAAGAGTTAGATTTTCTCCTTCTAATCAAGTAATGTCTGAAGGGGATGGCCCATGGAAGCGATCTGTCATCAGACAGCTCCTCCTTCTTTACTTCTTCCTTACCGTCTCATCAACACACACACTCCCTGCCCACCTCCTCTTCCTACATCCTGCCAAGATTTCCTCAGAGAGCTGCATACTCTGTTTGATACTTAACTTCCTGTTTATCATTTTTTGAGTTTGCCCTGAAGAATCTCTTGAATAATAGAATAACATTTTCTGTCTATTTGAAATAATGAAATCGGCCACTGTAGGCTGTTGAAAAACACAGTGAAAACCCCTAAGCATTGGGAGGGGGGGCATCAACTTGCTGTTTTGTTGTCGTTTCGACAATCTGCTTTTTCAGAAGTTCTGCATCATATAACTACAGCCATCTATAATTCAAAGAAAATATGTATGATTTATTTGAGACATTCACTCAAATGTTCACAAATGCTAAAGGGACGAAAACATCTTGACATTTTCCAATTCTTCGAGGTTCACCATTCAGAAATGTCATGGACAATTTTTCCATCCAAGGAAGGTGAAACGGTTAACACTTCACGACAGTATTCTATATATTTGTTGCAGAATTAGTTAACAGAGCGCCATTATAGTATTTGCTTGACTAAAAATCCAGTCTTATCACTCATCCACAAAAGTTGAATAATGCAAAATAGACTGTCTTGTTTGCTGAAGATGTTTTACACTGAATCCAAAAATCTTCTGAAGCACTAATTTATAGATCTGTCATCTTGATGTCTAGTTCTTTTCATGGTCCTGTGGGTGTGTTCCCAGTAGCGTGTGTTGGGAAATTCCCAATAGGGAGTTTTTGGTGGTGTATACCTAGTTCTCACTTTCAAATTGAGGTGATCAGGACATGTTTATCAGCAAACAGCGCCTCAAACTGCCTCGTCTGTTTAGAGGCAGGTGTTTCTAGTATGCCATAAATGACTTCTTTCTTGGGTCAAAGAGTCTGTGGTTCATTTTTTCATCTCAAGAAGGACACTTATTTGAGAATAACAATGTCCAAATTTTAGATTGGCAAAGAGATGTAAAAGAAGCAGAATCTGTCAAACTACAAAAGGCGCTCCTAAATACAGGAGGACGTTTGAAATGTCACCTATTGTCTGCCTATAGCCATGTCGTGATATCTTTCCCCACCAAAAATTGCTTTAAAAACAAAATGAGGAGCTCTAACAAGCTGTAGTGCCTCTCACAAGTTGAATGACTGATTGGTATGCAGGAGAGTCATTCCAAAAGCCACGCCAGGATACAACAACACCCCGCTGGAAACACACCCACTGAGGCATGAATAGAGGGACTCACCTAAAAATTGGAACTCCAGAGGCCTTTTGGATTAAAATAAGAAAATCCATTTGCCTTGATGCAGTTTTTGCGGATTGTGTTCCAATTATGACTACTACACTAAAGTCCACCATCATAGTCACTTTCTATGATGCAGTTCCCTGAAAGGCACTTTTCTTAAATTCAATTCAATTCAAACTGTATTCCCGAAACTTAGTCGACTATCATTAAAACATTTAAAAACACACCAAAAAATAAAAATGATAACAATAATAACAAAACTTCAGAATTTCAAGAGGCAACCATACCCGTGTTTCTATATGTCACACTGAAATCGTGTGGAGCTGAATTTTATATTTGTGAGTGACACATTGATTCCATTTCCAGACTTATTATCGGTAAGTCTTATGAGAAATCCAAACATTAGGTTCCTTAGTACAGCCTGTTCACTTGGGCAGAGACAAACGTTTCTATTGCACTGTTCTATCGTGGCCTACTCAAGAGAATACGCAATGCATCATTGTAAGCCACCTGCAGCCTTTGCAGACTGGCTTTTTTATACTTAGTCCAGAGATGGGCCCCATACAGAAGTGTGCAGTAAGACTTGAGCATTATCCATGCAAGAGCCAAACCTTCACATGAGTGTATTTGTCTGAGTGTATGACATTCTGCATTTTTTCAGGCATCATCATCATCATCATCATCAGTCATGTCTGGAGTTAGAAAATGCCCAAAATGTCTAATTTTACGTCTTGCTCAGTGTCACATTTGACTGACAAAAATCAGGATTTCTCTTGTCCTTGTTTTATTTGACCTTTGCTGTGTTATGAATTAGGTTGGGCATCGTTTGAATTTGAACGGTTCCGATTCCGATTACACGTTTCGATTCCAGGTTCCAAACGATTCTCGATTCAATTCTTTTAATTAAAAAAAGTCTTTGAACTTTAATATAATGAAATTTTTTTCCACAGGAGTGCACTTTCACAAAGATATTTTTCAAAAACTCACGGAGAAAACATTTAAACATATTCTTTTGCCTATGTTTTAGAGTGTCTTATGCTGAAGGAATTTTTACATGTTATTGAGCACCCACAGGTGCAGCATATAAAATAAAGAAAAATACAACTTGTAAAACCCAGTCCAGATTAGCAGCGGGTACAGTATAAAATCAGAAACCGTTTTTGTTGAGGGAAATGATCATATATGCCTTCACAGGCAAGTAAGCGTAAGCGTTCCGGACAGACAGTGTCTCCTGCAGTGGAGAACACACGTTCACTGGGTGTAGATGAAGCTTGAACGCATAACAGCTGGTGGTTGGTGCTCAGAGCACAGTAGATAAATAAATATCACGTATCACTAGTGAAGCACGTGACCCAAAAAAAAAAAAACCCTAATGATGCACCTCGATACGACAGAATATCAGGGCCAAATTAATCAATTTTAAAAAAGGACTACGAGATTTGTCGTACTATTGCTACGAGAAAGTCACAAATATTACGTATGGGTTAGGTAGCTGTGAGCCGCTATGCACTTTACATACATATACCTTAGCTGGGAGCTACGACAAAGCATTAGTATAAATTCTTGTATTGATTAAAATTTGATGATCTTTTAATACTGTTGATTTTAACGGAGGCATCAACGCGCTACGTACTGTACATAGCTGCTTATATGGCTTCATTAGCCCAATGTAGTAATACAACTTATTTTCGTACTATTCCACCAATCCATCCATCGTCTACCACTTAATCCGGGGTCGGGTCGTGGGGGCAGCAGAAGACAGATGTAATTTATTGTTTTATTTACCTGGTTCTCACTGGTTAGAGGTTCGGCGCAGCACGTCAAATATGCGGCACTCAGCTATGCACTACTTGGCACTTGTATTCCATGAAGCCGGAGGTGTTTAACTCATTTGCTCCCAAAAACGTATAAATACGTCTTTTACGTTTTTTTTTTTTTTTTTTTTTTTGACAAGAGGCATCTCTAGGTTCTCTTGCACCCAAACTGCAATGCACAATGCTCAAAACTCATTTTAAAGCAATAAAACTGGCCACTGGAGGACAGTAGCGCATTTTGTAAGAACTCATCTCAGGCCAAGAAAGGACGTGAAGAAAAATAGTCAGGAAACGGAATTTGGTGGGACCTTGTGAAGACGCATGAAAATTTGAGAAAAATGTGGAGAACGATCGGGAAAAAAAGGGCAAACAACACTGGAGGAGTGTTTTGAAAAGAAAACAAAACAATCGTCAAAGAAGGATTCAAAAAAATCTATCTTGATGAGACAGACGGTGACGGCCACAACAGCGTCAGGTTCCACACGCGTTCTGCGGAGCTCATGTTGCGTTACCCCTGAGCCCAAGGTTGAAACCAACGATGAAGATGATGAAAAAAGTGAGACCGATTTTGGTCCGGACTCATCAGATTACTGGGAGCCACCTCATTCAACCGGGAGCAGCCGAGAGCCTTCCCTGTTGTTATGTGCGCAAATACTGTAGTTCAACAGTAGTTTAGTTATGTGTAAATAAATTGTTACTTTGCGATCAAAAGCTCTATTTGTCTTGTTGTTTATGTTATTTTGTAGAACGAAAACATTATTCAGATGTTTGTGGTGTCACAAAAGCGAAAATTAGCTGTGTTAAAGTAAAAGTTATGTTTGAAATGTATGCTTTTGCAAAAAGCTCATTTTCTCTGTTTTTTCATCAGAAATTGGAAAATTGCTCAAACTAAGCTATTTTCTAATGCTGATTTCTAAAGAATGGAAAAAGATATGAACTAACTTTTTTTCTGCAGAAAGAGAGTGTAATCTTTCTTTTGGTGGGTTCCATGTTTATATAGCAATAGAACAGAATGTTCTGTAGGCCTTGCAAAATCAGTCCAAATCCAGTAAAACGGCCGGGAGCGAAGCGCCTTGCTCCGGTGGAAATGGCTGGGAGTGAATGAGTTAATCATATTGGTCGAGCAGCCACCTTTGCATGATATAGCTGTGTTGCAAATGTTACACTGAGATGAATGGTCATATTTCTTTGTGAAGTTGAGCCAAACGTTTGAGCGCCGCGGCACCGTGTCTATGGTTGAAATCAAGTAAGAAATCAAGTCAAACACACGCATCATGTGGCTTCTTCTTCGTGGTGTTCGACAGCTATTTTTTCCGGTTGGCAGAGCATTGAAACTTGGAATCGAAATAAAAGAATCTAAACTGAAAATCTGAGTTTTAGTCCCGGATCCCATCGATGCTCGATGCCCAACCCTAATTATGAATAGGCTATGCCTTTCATTTACCGGTAATTTTTCTTGAAACGTTGCATTGTTTTCATTCCTTTTAGATCCTTTTTTTTGTCCTAATCTGCATTAAAACTGCAACCTGCTTTAAGAACAAAACCCTCTCTCATAATATTAACCCTCTTTGAGGTTGATACTCGTGATCTAAACTGAAAAAGGAAACAGCACATGCAAAACCGTATGTAACTTAAATCCTGCCTCTTGAAAATAGATCAGTAATGTATTGGTACCCGAGTGGGCACTATAGATGATTATTTAGTATCCTTATCAACATGAAGTGCATTATCTACCGTAATCATACTAGAGCCAAAAGATCAGAGCCCTTTCACGTCCTACTGAATACACCCCAACATGCGCACACAATGCTGCCAATATAAATGCAAATCCCGACATTCCGGTCAATAATCCACATGGTGTCTTTTTAACCAAAAGCCCGGTCACGTCGGCCAAGATCTTAGCAAGTGTTCATCTGATCTGTGCTGAAAATATGAGAGAAAACATGGTTGATAACTGTGAAAAAAAGATATGCTGTATAAAAGAGACTTAAGTGAAAAATGTTTCATTGGCAAGGATGCTAAGATTGTTTTGTTATGGTTTCCATCATCCTTCAATAACACAGAAATAAAACCTGAGAGATGACCTCAGCGAGTGGGAGTGTGTTTCCTAAGGACATGCTGAGTGGCAATGCATTCAGTGTGTGAAAAGCGTTTTCCATATAGCTAAACTTAAGTAGATTTTTAGTTGTTTGTCGATTTTAAAGATGCCTAAAGACGTCCTTTGTAGGTCGTCTTACATTAACATGAGATGAAGATCAAACATAAACAACACAGGCTATGTACTAATGTATGTTCCATTTAATATTGCTTGTGACACCCAAAGTTGTTCAGCACTTTCCTCCTCTCATTCAAATGCATGTGGACTGCCATAGTTCTTCCCTCATTATCTGGTAATTTCTTTTTCCATTCTGGCTCAACTGGGGATTTAATATCTTATTTCACTCCTTCACCAATTTGCATTGTATCAATTCCCCCACCACTATAATCTGACTAACCATAAAAGATGGTGTGTTACTGCGGGGCCTTTGGGACGGAAATATTATCAGAGGAATTCAGTACATTTCCAACGAGCTGGGTCATGGAACTCTTACCTCTTTTTCCTCTCATGCAAGACATATTTAACATGGAACTCATGAGGAATTCTCCTCTATACACTTCCACAGAGAGTAACAAAAATGCTGATAGTCTTCTATTTACAGAAAATGTGTCTTACCGTGGATTGATGAGCCTCAAGACTTAGATAAAGATACTATTGCAAATCGTTAACTACAAGTTATTCTTAATTTTAGATCTTCGGAGAGCTGTTTTGTGGCAGGCATGATCCACATCAGGCAATGCTTCTGGAATAGTAAATTTAAAGCTGGTGTGTGTTTTAATGAACATCTTGATTTCGTCACATTGATTAGACTTAAGGTTTACTGGCTCTCGAACAGTGATTAGCTCTGGAGAAGTCATTAGCACAGGGGTTCACATATTCACCCACTATGCACTGTGAATATTTACTATATGACTGTCTAGTTTTCTGGCTTTCATAAGATCACATTTTATGGCCAATTTATGTAGAGATCTAGGTAATTCAAAGTGTTTCACATGCCTGTAGTTAAACTTTATTTTTTAGCTGTATTGTTAATGTACTGTACAATCCAATTCCATCATTGAACTTGATTCAACAATTCAAGTACACGATCATTTAAGAGCTTACTGTACAAAATCTGTGCTTAGACAAGATGGAAATTACTGCATGTATGCTTTGAAAATTACCCACTTATATTGTTACTATGTGAAAAGTGTATAAATAACAGAAGTAATGTGCTAGATATGCTAGATTGGTTGAGGGACCCTTCAATGAACTCCCTTATTCCTCCCCCAGAGGACTTCCCTCACTGACAGCATGAAGTACTGAGTCCTTATCCTAAGGATAGTAATGGTACTGTTACAAAGCTGACACTAGCAGTGAAATCCTGAGGGATACATTGATTAAAAACAGTCTTTATCGTTTTATTACATTTAATTTTGCATTCCAGCCTATGTTGTGAGGAAAAGGGAAGCTTCACATGATCTCTGGAGGACAGTACAGATGTCTTCGTTTCCCCAGACAAACAAATGAAATCCCTTGAATACTTATGAATTGCAGGATGTCAAAGAAGCATTAAAATACATATTACACACTTCCTAACATGCGTCTTGTTGTATGTAGTTGTTAATAGTACTTATGCTACGGGAGAGTAGACAGTTGTATCCACGAGGGCTGAGCGATATGGCCTTAAGTACTTGTCACTATAAATTCAGCAGATTTACCTCGATAACGATAAATGACAATAAATTCGCCCAAGTGGACTGTTATATAATTTGAAAATCTGAATCAATGCATGAAATACAAATTTACCATTCCTCGTTGATGTATTTACCAGCTTTCAATTCAACATATTTAACAATCGTACATGCAGTGTAAACATTAAGTATATAAAAATATCTAAAAAACAATTAAGCATGAATATTTATAACAGCATGTATGTCATGAACAATGTAAAACATTATGAATATCAATATGGCCACTGTGGAAAAATGTCATTAATTTGTAACACAAATGACTTACAGCAAGAGGGGCTTGAACTGTATACTTCAAACAGAGGACTGAGTATCAGACAACTTTTTGTTAATGGCTGCTGTGACATGATTACTCAACACAAGTGTTTACTTCAAGGTTTCTGTTTTTTTTTTTTTTTTTTTCCCAGAGCATTTTCTGAAATGCACGCACGCACACATGCACCCCCCCACACACAAACACATTAAGCTATACTGCTCTAACTCTTATGCCAATGAAACATTTAAGATTTTATGATGGCAGTAATGACACAGAACAAAACAAGCACATACAGAAAAATAGCTGTGGCCATTAAACGATCATAGGCTACACTTTTGGATTATACTTTATGCTGAATGCTGTACCATCATGAAAGCTATCAGAGAAATCACACACACACAGATACAAAATAACGCGACATACTAATTGCTAGATGCAGTCTGTCCCCAATCCACTCATTAAGTTCAGCCGCTTCGACGAGGTTAGAGCCGCTGTCACAGGTGGTAATGGCGTCCTCACGTCCCACGTAGAGAGCATGTCTTTCACGGCCTGAGCAATCATTTCACCCTTGTGGTCGTCAGAGAAATAGGCTTTATCCAGCAGCTCCCACATGTTGTCTATGAAATGGAATGTCAAACTGATGTAGGGCTCCATGGTTCGTCGTCCTTCTCGAATCCCAAATTTTTCCAGACATCGACTTCTTTCTTGGCACCAACACCACGAGCGTCGACTAATGCTATACTCGAAAGGCCTGTGGCCGGTTCACTATTATCTGACTCCATTACGTTCACTTGTAGCATTAACCGCTAGCATTAGCGTACCAGGCTCCTGTTTGTTTGATTTCCTGATAGCCACGTGACTTCACACGTAAGCACACTGGCAGCTTTCTTAAAGGGGAATGAGCATAGCTGAACAACACTTAGTCAAAGTGGGCTGAAAAGACTATTCATTCCATTTAAAAAAACGAATTTACCGACATGGTCGGTCAAAATTACATCGGTCATCGTGAACCATCTCGGTAACGGTAATCTAAACCAAACGGCTCTAGTAGGCACTACACTCACTTCAGCATGCCATTTGATTTCTTTTCAACTTCATTACATTGGCAATGTTTTTATCGTAAGAAAAGGGATTGAACCGAAATTTTTCACACTATACTGCACTATTATTCTTTATGAGATTGAGAACCATTTTTTAATCAAATACTTGTCTTTTTATTTATTGATTAGGAGCAAATTGAAAGCTCATACAGTGTTTGTATCTTCCTCAATGCATACTACACCTACCTAACACATCGTTTCACCTTTCTTTCACCCCCTCATTAGTCATTGGCTTCGGTTTCTCTGTCTTGCTCCCTCTCGCTGTCTCTGTCTCTCTCTCTCTCTGATGAGTTAATTCTGCTCCCAGACAAATTGCAGTAACCTTGTATTTAGCCCTCCCATCCCTCTGATCCTCACTGCCCTTGCTTTCTGTATTTACCAGAGGCTACCCAGATGAGCCCATTGATACAGAGCTGATTGATGAACGCCACCCCTACATCCATGGCATGTATTCTGCACCACTGGCACAACCGGAGCGGGGCAGTATGGCCAGCCTGGACCGTATGGGCGGTCGACGTTCACCCTCAATCGACAGCATTCGTAAAGATCCTCGATGGCGTGATCCGGATCTACCAGAGGTCATTGCTATGTTAGGCCATCCCATCGACCCTGTCAAGTCCAATGCTGCTGCATACTTGCAGCATCTGTGCTATGAAAACGATAAAATCAAAAAGGATGTTCGCCAGTTAAAGGGAATTCCTGTACTGGTGGGGCTTCTGGACCATCCCAAATCTGAGGTCCATCGCAAGGCTTGTGGAGCCTTACGCAACATCTCCTATGGCAAGGACAATGACAATAAGGTAGCCATCAAAAATTGTGATGGCATTCCTGCCCTCGTCCGCCTCCTGAGGAAGACCAATGACATGGAGGTTCGAGAGCTCATCACTGGTAGGATGCTTTATATTTTCTAATAGAAAGTTTAAAAAATGTTACATTTTAACTTGGAAAAGGCAAGGCAAATTTATTTATATAGCACAATTCAACACAAGGCAATTCAAAGTGCTTTACATCACATGGAGATCATACAAATCACATTAAAATCAATAGGACGTAAAAACAAAGACAATCGAAATAGGAAATAAAATTATACATAAAATCCCATTTAATCATGAATAGAATAGAAAAAATAAAAATAAATAAAAATAATAATAATAATGCATAAGAGGAATAGAAAGCAAATAGATTGAATTATATACTGTAGACAGTTATGGATATGCAGTGCTAAATAAAAGCGTTTTTAGCCCTGATTTAAAGGAGCTAACACTTTGAGCATACTTCAGACCTTCAGGTAACTTGTTCCAGAGACGAGGAGCATAATAACTAAATGCTGCCTCACCCTGCTTGGTTCTTGTTCTTGGAACATACAGGAGACCGGTTCCAGACGACCTTTGGGGTCTAGATGTTTCATAGGAATCTAACAAATCAAGCATGTATTTTGGTCCAAGGCCATTAAGTGTTTTGTATACGAGCAGTTGTATTTTATAGTCTATCCTTTGACTCACATTTTCAAAACCGGTGTAATGTGGTCCAGTTTCCTAGTATTTGTGAGGACTCTGGCTGCAGCCTTCTGTACTAGCTGCAGTTTCCTGACTGATTTTTTATCAAGACCTGTAAATATACCGTTGCAATAGTCCAATCTGCTAATAATGAATGCATGCATAAGTTTTTCCATGACTTTTTGAGTCAGAAGCCCCTTAATTCTGGCTATATTTTTTTTAGGTGGTAATAAGCAAATTTAGTGACGAACTATAGATGACTATCAGATTTTAGGTCTGAGTCAATACTTACTCCAAGGTTTCTGACTTGATTTGTAGCTGTAAGTGACAGTGTGCTAAGGTGCCTGCTTATCTTTGACCTTTCCTTTTTTGGCCCAAAAATGATCACTTCTGTCTTCTCCACATTTAACTCTAGAAAATTCTGGCACATTCATTGATTGATTTGATGAATGCAATTACTCAGGGGGACTAAGGGACTATAATCATGTGGGGACACAGAAATATAGAGTAGTCTGTCATCTGCATAGATGTGATAGGAGATGTCATACTGTTCCATAATCTGAGCTAGGGGAAGCATATAGATGTTAAATAAGAGTGGTCCAAGAACTGACCCTTGAGGGACTCCACACGTGAATTTGATTCGTTCTGACTGATGGTCTCCGATTGACACAAATAAATCCCTATCATATAAATAAGATGTGTCAGTGAGGATATTATTCGTGACATTGTTATTACAGTATTTTTTATAAACTCAAATTAAATTTCTGGTTGGGCATTTGGAAAGATCATAGCTCTATTTCAGTTGCGTTAAGTGGGGTTGGGTACCACAACCTGGCATCAATTGTTACTGGTTCTGAAGGAACCTGTGGACCAAATAAAAATATTTTTGTGCATTTCATTTCTTTTTTTTTTTTAATACCACGTCCGCTTGTTCCATAAACAAGTGTGACATCAGTGACACTATCCACAAGTGAGGCAGCACAAAAACAAATTATGTTATGTAAATTTTGTTTTAATTCAATTCAATTCAATTCAATTTTATTTGTATAGCCCTAGATCACAAAAATATTGTCTCAAAGGGCTTTGCAGAGGCAATAGGATACACAATCAGAAACAGCAAACGAAGCAACAAAGATGAATAAATAAATTCAAGTCCTGGGTATCCCCCATCCTTAGACCCTCCATGTCGGCAAGGAAAAACTCCAAAAACTCCAGTCTTCGGGAGAAAACGAGAAACCTTGGGGAGTACCACAGTCAGGAGAGATCCACTCCCAGGACGGATAGACAGGAAGCCCCAGGACCGCTAATGGGAATTAGCAGGCGAAGTTACAGTCCGTAAAAAATGCGGTGGAGTAAAGGAACAAGAAGAGGTCCATCTAGCCAGATGAGACGGGGGTAGCAACGAGGACGTCCATCCAGCTTGGGGTCCGAACAGTCAGGAGGCTGCAGCTGAAAAATAGCCCCTCCCCAGAGGGGAGGGGGGAAAGGGGACACCGGGTGACTAGTGATGAAGAGACTAGACAACTAGATATTAACATTAGAAAATAGAAATAAAGTAAGATAAGTGGTAGGTAGAGTGAGAAAAAAGCAGATAGAACTCAGTGGCTGTACTTCCCCAAGCTTTATAGCTTCTAGTGCAGCTTAGACTAAACTTTGAGTCTACTCCGACTTCAACTAGCCTGACCATAAGCTTTGCTGAATAGGAACGTTTTTAATCTAATCTTAAATGTGCAGACTGTCTCGGCTTCTTTAATATTAGCTGGAAGCTGATTCCATAAAACAGGGGCTTGGTGGCTAAAGGCTCTAGCTCTGACAGTACTCTTAGAAACCCTGGGAACTACCAGTAGACCTGCATTCTGAGAGCGGAGTGTTCTGTTGGGGCGGTATGGAACCAGAGCATCGGAGAGAAAAGATGGCCCCAACCCATTAATGGTCTTAAATGTAAGAAGGAGGATTTTAAATTTAATTCTAAACTCGACTGGAAGCCAGTGAAGGGCCTGGAGCACAGGGGTGATGTGCTCTCTTCTATTGGTTCCTGTTAAAAGTCTTGCTGCTGTGTTTTGGACAAGCTGAAGACCTTTTAGGGAACTTTTAGGACAAGCTGCAAGTAGGGAGTTACAGTAATCCAATCTCGATGTAACGAACGCGTGAATTAATTTTTCTGCATCGCTTTTAGATAAAATATTTCTAATTTTGGCTATGTTGTGCAGGTGAAAGAAGGCCATTCTGCAGGTTTGTTTAATGTGAGCTTTAAACGATAAGTCAGGGTCAAATAAAACTCCTAGGTTTTTAACTGTGGAGCTGGAGGCTACACTTACATTGTCCAGAGGCACTATCTGGGCAGGTAAAAAGTCTCTCACACTTTTCGGGCCTAATATAAGGACTTCTGTCTTTTCAGGATTAAGTAGAAGATAGTTAGTGCTCATCCAGGTATTTATATCTCGGACGCAGGTGCTTAGTTTGTCCACTTGCCTGATCTGCTCAGGTTTAATTGATAAATACAGTTGTGTGTCGTCAGCGTAACAATGAAAGTTAATGCTATGTTTTCTGATGATATTACCTAGAGGAAGCATATACAGCGTAAACAAGATGGGCCCGAGGACCGATACTTGCGGCACACCATAACTAACCCTAGAGTACGGTGATGATTGCTGGTTTACATTGACAAACTGGTACCTATTAGATAAATATGATTTAAACCAGCAGAGGGCTGCTCCTCTAATGCGTATGTCACATTCTAATCTCTGCAATAAGATATTATGGTCGATTGTGTCAAAGGCTGCACTCAGGTCCAACAGAACCAGGATCGAGACTAATTCAACGTCAGCGGCTAGTAACAAGTCATTAGTTACTTTGACTAATGCAGTTTCAGTGATATGATGAGCTCGAAAGCCAGACTGGAAATGTTCAAATAAACTATTGTCCTGTAGGTGCTGACAGAGCTGTTTAATTACCACTCTTTCAAGGACTTTGGAGAGAAATGGTAAATTAGAGATAGGTCTGTAATTGGCCAAAATATCAGGATCAAGAGTGGGTTTTTTCAAAAGCGGTTTAATAACTGCATATTTAAAGGACTGCGGTACGTGGCCAGTAACTAATGAGGTATTTATTATATTTAAGATAATATCAATAGTTAGAGGCAGGGTCTCTTTAAAGAGTTTGGTTGGGATCAGGTCTAGGAGGCACGTTGATGGTTTGGAGGACATTATAATTGAAATTACATCAATTTGGTCTACAGTGGTAAAGTTATTTAATATTTTAGAGGGGTTTATAGGAGATTCTGAATTTTTTGTCTGCACTTTATCAGACCTAATAGTTGGAAGTAATTCATTTATTTTATATCTAATAGTTGCGATTTTATTGTTAAAAAATTTTAGGAAGTCATCACAGCTAAGGGTGGTTGGGATATAAGGTTCTATTGAGCTGTGACTGTTTGTCAGCCTTGCTACAGTGCTGAACAGAAACCTAGGATTATTTTTGTTTTCATCAATTAAGGATGAGTAATATCTGGTTTTAGTCGTACGCAAGGCCTGTTTATAGGTCACTAAACTCTGTTTCCAGGCAGAGAGAGTGTGCTCTGTGTTGGAACGGTGCCAAAGTATTTCTAATTTACGTGCCGATTGTTTAAGAGAGCCTTTTACAGTGATTGATTTGTTAATATTATGTGCATAGAATTATAATTTATATATATATAATATTTACTCTTAAGTTGTATTCAATTCAGAACTTTACATTAAATAGTTGGATACAGTTTTTTGGCAGTTTGTTTCCATCTTTTTTTGTTGTTGTTGTTGAAGTTCAGGAACCATTTAAGTACCTGAAACGTTTAAAAAGGTACCAAGTGCTAACATGTATTAGATAAAAATCCAAACAATACCCAATCCTAGTTTTATGTACAGTCCGTAATCAGTTTGTAATTGTTGAATTACAATTGCAGTAAGGGTTTTTGTTGATGTATATATGTATTGTGAAGATGTGTGGAGATCAATTTCAAATAGGAAAAAATGAATTCGGTCACTGCTATTTCCAACTTCCCTTGATCTACAGTACAGTATATTGTTATGGGTACTGGTCCCTAGAAATAGTTGCTTTCTCAAGTGTACTAAGTGTGTGCACTTTGACAGAGATGCCATGGCGAGTGATTACTATGGCACAGCAAAAATGATTGCCTTTACAACAGTGCATTGCATTTTCTAAAAATAACCCTGCACCACAAGACATAGTGAAAGGAATGGGGACCTCTTTTTTTTGTTGTTTTCCTCCAGTTTCGTTTGTTGTCATCCCCTTTTTAATCCTAGCTTTTTCTTCTGTCTTCATATTTTCATCACTGTTGATTCCTTGTACTGCAGTTTTCCCCCAAACACCCTCTTGTGTACTCAGTCTCGTATTTCAGGTTTCCCTCTCGAATGTGCTCGTCCCAATGAAAAAGTCTAGTCACAATGCACGCTCAGCTTGCAACACACCAGCCCATGTGGCGAGCGTTTGCCAGGTTTTTCTACAATTACATATAATTGAGGGGTTTTGAATATAGAAACCTTTTTTTTTAGTGTTCGTTTCATAAGTATTGGCTGTTGGAGTGGTCTGTGACTGTAAAACCCCAGAGTTATCCTTTAGGGAAAGTGATGATGTGGACATTTGTGCATTTTCCCACATTGGATGAACCAATTAATCTTTTTTACTGAGCCATGTCCAGTTTTTTTTCTTTCTTTTTCTTTCTTTTTTTTTTTTTTTTTTTTTTTTTTTTTTTTTTTAAATTCATTGTCCTTTTGGTGCCTGGCATTGAAGTGACAAACTTAGCAACAATAACACGACCCAGTTGCTTTGATACTTTAGTTGCATACTTTTAAAAATGAGAGTAATGACATTCATGGGAACTGCAGATCATTGTGATATATTAATAACTTATCGTCAAAATTCTTATTCACGGTGATTTTCAGACTATAAGGCGCACTTGAAATCCATTATTTTCCCCCTAAATTGACAGAGCGCTTTATAATCCAGTAAGCTGGCGAACCAGCCCTGAATTTCGCCATGTACAAAATACACGCCAGCTCAGTCTGTGGTTTCACAGTGTAAATTTACACTCTGGTCTAGTATCAACCGACAAATCACAATACGTGAGGTGGGACTTTGTGATGCGTCGTGAAGGAGGGCAACAGCAAATCTGTTTTACACTCCCATGAGTTTTGGCATGTGTTGTGCGTTTTTGTCTTTTTTATCCCGTATATCTGAGGAAGAGGCTCCTGTAGGGGGCTCGGCACTTTTTTCAGCGTCCTGCTATTGCTTGTACAATGTAAAGTCATGTCGAAGCGTGAGAGAACGCCAATTTGCGCAACCTTTCTGACACAGTCAAAGGCAGGCTTCCCTCAAATTTTCAAACGGGCTGTTAGCGTTTATTTATTTTTTCCAAAACAAGTATTACTGTATGTAAGACAATACACCATGTGCTCTGAGATTTTTCCACATAAAAACAGCAGTTATCGTGACTGCATGCCATTTAGGGGGGGTGATAAAATATCGAAATGGTTATATATTGAGATACTTTGTATCCCAAAAGGTTATCAATATGTTTCTGCCAAGAATCAAGATATCGTTTTAAAAAGGTGTCAATGTTTTAAAAGAAAAGAAAAAAAAAAAAAAAAAAAAAAAAAAAAAACAAGTTGTTATCAAAATCTTCCACCATAATACAACCCGTAGCAAAAAGTATGCAATCACCAGTCTCGGACGAGCACTCACTCAGACATTTTATCATGTAGAACAAACTCAGATAAAAAGCTTTAAAAAATTTTGAATTAGTTGAAAAGTGCAACTCTTTAGCATTCAGAAACACTAAAAGAAATAAGTAGAAAACATTGTGGTGGTCAGTAAATGTTACTTTTATAGAGCAAGTGCAGGGAAATTTATATGGACTCTCTCCTTTCTGAGGAAAAAAATATTGAATCATGAGAAACAAAGAAATAACAATCAAAACACATCTCTAGTATTTAGTAGTACCACCTCTGGCTTTTATGACAGCTTGCAGTCTCTGAGGCATGGACTTGATGAGTATTCTTCATCAATTTGGTGCCAACTCTCTTTGATTGGAGTTGCCAGATCATCCTTGCAGATCGACCATTTTTTTCAATTTCCACCGCAGGTTTTCAATAGGGTTGAGATCTGGGCTATTTGCAGGCCATGACATTGACTGGATGAGTCTTTCTCCAAGGAATCCTTTAACAGTTTTAGCTCTGTGGTGTGATGCATTGTCATCTTGGAAAATTACAAACATATTTTTAATTAATGGATAAGAAAGCTGTCTAAAATTTCAATGTAAACTTTTGCATTTATTGAAGATTGAACCGCAGCCATCTCCCCAGTGCCTTTGCCTGACATGCAGCCCCATATCATCAAGGACTGAGGGAATTTTGATGTCTTCTTCAGACAATCATCTTTGTAAATCTCACTGGAACGGCACCAGACAAAAGTTCCAGCATCATCACCTTGTTAAGAGTCAAGAATCTCCATTGGACAAGGTGTCAATAGTCAAAAATCTGCATTGGACAAGGTGATTATGCTGGAACTTTTGTTTGGTGCTGTTCCAGTGAGACCTTAAATGGCCCAAAATTACCTAATTGCCTGGCATTGACTGCCACTGACAGCCATAGACGTTCAATCTGTTTGAAGTGGAGTTCAAATGGATTGGACGTGTACTAGTGATAAACTAATTCCAATTCACACTAGAAGCTTGTTTTTCTCTTAATTAGTTGTCTGTAGAATATCTTAGAATGATTTCCTGACCAATGTATTGATAATCGTTGTATCGCCATATCGTCAGATCATCGTTATCGTGAGCTTTGTATCAAAATTGTATCGTATCGTGAGGTACCAAGAGGTTCCCACTCCTAATGCCATTATTGTTTTAGAACTTCAAATTGACTACAACCAACAGCATGGGTCTCAATCCGTTATCTGTGCTTCTGTGATTGGTTCTTTCAGTTTCAGCCTGTGCTTGTTAGCCTTAAACATTGATTTTGATAGCCACAGAACAGCAGACTAACTTGCCATGTATTTTATCAATAGAGAAAATCAGACTGTCTTTCCAGATTAATAATCCAGTGCGTTTTATGTATGAATTCTGGTTGCGCTTAATGTCCACAAGCGTGTTATTGGAGCGTAAAAATATTATACTGTTCCAGTAAAATGCTCAAGACATACCTTCATAAATATATTAATGAATCATACAAAAATTACAATGTTAAAAAAAAAGACAACATAACAAATGGGGTACATTGACATAGGGCTGTTCAATTTTACCCAACAAGGAAATTCAATTTATTTTCTTTCAAACCTGATTTTCCGATATCAATCACAATTTCTTTGCAAAATAAAAAAATAATAACAAACTAGGCCTGCAAGCAGGACTGAACGGGCCCTCGCAATCTAGCGCAACTCGGACGTCACGCAACTCGGACTGTGTGCAGGTCAGGGTGGTGGCAGATCCTCCTCTCTAATCATCTCATTAGAACCTAACATGCTCGAAAGTCGCCTATTTACATTCCCACACCCAAGAGATAAAAACCCCTATTGGAGAGAGTACTACAAAAAAGGAGCCACTACTGAGCTGTGCAGCCAAGCCCTTATTCAAAACCAAAATTAATCTTCTAACTGGGCCAATTCGACCAAGTGTGCCAAATATTGTGGCTCTATAAGCTGCCTGAGTCTCTGAAAAAAAATATTTCCTTTAAATGGCGAACAAAGGGTCGTCACGGCAACAGACAGAGACACGTGGACATGGGCCGTAAAAAAGTATTTTAATAGGTCTTGAAACTACAATGACCAACCTGAAAAGAACTGGACATGTATTGGAAAAACGAGTGACTTTCTATCGCCACTAGTTGGCGCTGTAGGGTTGATGCAAATGACCCCTACAAGGCCCTTCAGGGTATGACTCTCAACAAGCACGGGAAGTTTGGCACAGATATGTTCTATATCTGCCGAGTTATGACTGTTCAAAGTTTTTGGAGAGAAAAATTGTTGACAGTCATTTTCACTTTCCTGTTTGGACCCCTCCGCTTCAACGAAACTTCAATATTTTTCATCAGGCACCTGAAGACAGGTCTTAAGGCTTCCCTTATGCAGGTTTGAGGTAGATTGATTTTTTCCCTTTAGAGGAGGAGTGTGTCCCGTAAAAAAGGGCATTTCCTGTTCCCACTAGGAGGCGCCAGGCACAAATGGTAAATTTTCAATCCAGTCCTGCTCAGGCTGGTATACCTCACACACATGCCAGATTTAAAATAGATTGAACGTTGTATGAGGGAGTTATCAGTCATTTTCCGAATTCGGTGTTTTGGCGAAAAAATGGCCGACTTTGGCACCCCGCCCATGTCAGGCCCGTGAATGAAAACACACCATTTTTATAACTTAAGATTTCATATGCCTCATGAACAGTCACGCCAATTTTGAGAATGATCAAACTAATTCCCTAGGTGCCAAGGTGTAAAATGTGCACATTGTAAATCGATAAAAATTTCACATTCAATCCAAAATACCCGATTTCCTGTTGGGTTTGGAATACGCATGCAAGAGACTTTTTGGAGCAGTTTTGTACAAGGTATCGACTCTTCGAATTTCATCCCTCTACGTTGAAAAAACCTAAATGGAGAGGCCTTTTTGAAAATTTCAAGGGGGCGCCACTGAGCCATTTTGTTACATGTTTCGTAACGTTGCAAGATTATTGAACATTATGGAAAGCCGCATTTATGTCCAAATTTTTGTGAGTTTTCGTGCATGTTCAAGCCTCCAAATGTTAACTCTTACTGTGAACCCATGAAAATTTCACATTCGATCCAAAATACCCGATTTCCTGTTGGATTTGGAATATGGGTGCAAGAGACTTTTTGGAGCAGTTTTGCATAAGGTATCTACTCCCCAAATTTCCTTGCTCTATGTTGAAAAAACCCAATAGGAAAGGCCTTTTTTAAAACTTCTTTCTGTCGCCACTAGTTGGCACTGTAGAGTTGATGCAAATGACCCCTACAAGAACCTTCAGGGTATGACTCTCAACAAACACGGAAAGTTTGGCGCAGATATGTTGCATATCTGCCGAGTTATGACTGTTCAAAGTTTTTGGCGAGACAAATTGTTGACGGTCATTTTCACTTCCAGTTTGGACCTCTCCGCTTCAACGAAAACTCAATATTTTTCATCAGGCACCTGAACACATGTCTTGAGGCTCCCCTGAAACAGGTTTGAGGTCAATAGATTTTTTTCCCTTGGAGGAGGAGCCTGTCTCGTAAAGAAGGCCATTTCCTGTTTCCACTAGGGGCGCCAGGCCTAATGGGTAATATTTCAATGCAGTCGTGTTCAGGCTGGGATATCTCATAAACATGCTAGAAATGAAAAAGATTGAACGTTGGATCACTGAGTTTTTAATCATTTTCTGAATTTGGTATTTTGCCTAAAAATGGCCGACTTTGGGACCACGCCCAGGCCAGACCCTTGAATGAAAACACACCATTTTGAAAACTTAAGATCTCATATGTCTCCTGAATAGTCTGACCAATTTTGAAGACGATCCAACTATTTTCTTCAGCGACAAGGTCTCAAATGTAAATCGATAAAATTTCACATTTGATCCAAAATTTCCAGCTTCCTGTTGGGTTTGGAATATGGGTGCAAGAGACTTTTTGGAGCAGTTTTGCACAATGTATCGACTCGCCAAATTTCATCGTTCTACGTTGAAAAAACCTAATAGGAAAGGCCTTTTTGAAAATTTCAAGGGGGCGCCACTGAGCCATTTTGTTAAATTTTTTTGTAGATTATCAAAATTTACGCAAAGTTGCATGTATGTGCAAATTTTGGTGAGTTTTCGTGCATGTTCAGGCCTCCAAATGTAAACTCCAACTGTGAACCGATAAAAATTTCACATTTGATCCAAAATATCCGATTTCCTGTTGGATTTGGAATATGGGTGCAAGAGGCTTTTTTGAACAGTTAGGCATAAGGTATCTACTCCCCAAATTTCATTGCTCTACGTTGAAAACCTGAGAGGAGAGGCCTTTTTGAAAATTTTAAGGGTCAAGGGGGCGCCACTGAGCCATTTTTTGACATTTTTTCAAAACGACACAAGATTATCGAAATTTACGCAAAGCCGCACGTATGTGCAAATTTTGGTGACTTTTCGTGCATGTTCAGGCCTCCAAATTGGCCATTTTCATTTGCCCTGAAAAAAGAAGAATAATAATAACTAGGCCTGCAAGCAGGACTGAACGGGCCCTCGCAATCTAGCGCAACTCGGACGTCACGCAACTCGGACTGTGTGCAGGTCAGGGTGGTGGCAGATCCTCCTCTCTAATCATCTCATTAGAACCTAACATGCTCGAAAGTCGCCTATTTACATTCCCACACCCAAGAGATAAAAACCCCTATTGGAGAGAGTACTACAAAAAAGGAGCCACTACCGAGCTGTGCAGCCAAGCCCTTATTCAAAACCAAAATTAATCTTCTAACTGGGCCAATTCGACCAAGTGTGCCAACTATTGTGGCTCTATAAGATCCCTGAGTCTCTGAAAAAAAATATTTCCTTTAAATGGCGAACAAAGGGTCGTCACGGCAACAGACAGAGACACGTGGACATGGGCCGTAAAAAAGTATTTTAATAGGTCTTGAAACTACAATGACCAACATGAAAAGAACTGGACATGTTTTGGAAAAACGAGTGACTTTCTATCGCCACTAGTTGGCGCTGTAGGGTTGATGCAAATGACCCCTACAAGGCCCTTCAGGGTATGACTCTCAACAAGCACGGGAAGTTTGGCGCAGATATCTTGTATATCTGCCGAGTTATGACTGTTCAAAGTTTTTGGAGAGAAAAATTGTTGACAGTCATTTTCACTTTCCTGTTTGGACCCCTCCGCTTCAACGAAACTTCAATATTTTTCATCAGGCACCTGAAGATAGGTCTTAAGGTTTCCCTTATGCAGGTTTGAGGTAGATTGATTTTTTCCATTTAGAGGAGGAGTGTGTCCCGTAAAAAAGGGCATTTCCTGTTCCCACTAGGAGGCGCCAGGCACAAATGGTAAATTTTCAATCCAGTCCTGCTCAGGCTGGTATACCTCACACACATGCCAGATTTAAAATAGATTGAACGTTGTATGAGGGAGTTATCAGTCATTTTCCGAATTCGGTGTTTTGGCGAAAAAATGGAAGAATTTGGCGCCCCGCCCAGGTCAGGCCCGTGAATGAAAACACACCATTTTTATAACTTAAGATTTCATATGCCTCATGAACAGTCTCACCAATTTTGAGAATGATCAAACTAATTCCCTAGGTGCCAAGGTGTAAAATGTGCACACTGTAAATCGATAAAAAGTTCACATTCAATCCAAAATACCCGATTTCCTGTAGGATTTGGAATGTGTGTGCAAGAGACTTTTTGGAGCAGTTTTGCACAAAGTTTTGACTCTCCAAATTTCATCACTCTATGTTAGAAAAACCTAAATGGAAAGGCCTTTTTGAAAATTTCAAGGGGGCGCCACTGAGCCATTTTGTTAAATTGTTTCGTAACGTTGCAAGATTATCGAATGTTATCCAAAGCCGCATGTATGTGCAAATTTTGGTGAGTTTTTATGCATATTCAAGCCTCCAAATGTAAACTCTTACTGTGAACCCATGAAAATTTCACATTCGATCCAAAATACCCGATTTCCTGTTGGATTTGGAATATGGGTGCAAGAGACTTTTTGGAGCAGTTTTGCATAAGGTATCTACTCCCCAAATTTCCTCGCTCTATGTTGAAAAAACCCAATAGGAAAGGCCTTTTTTAAAACTTCTTTCTGTCGCCACTAGTTGGCACTGTAGAGTTGATGCAAATGACCCCTACAAGAACCTTCAGGGTATGACTCTCAACAAACACGGAAAGTTTGGCGCAGATATGTTGCATATCTGCCGAGTTATGACTGTTCAAAATTTTTGGCGAGACAAATTGTTGACGGTCATTTTCACTTCCAGTTTGGACCACTCCGCTTCAACGAAACCTCAATATTTTTCATCAGGGACCTGAACACATGTCTTGAGGCTCCCCTGAAACAGGTTTGAGGTCAATAGATTTTTTTCCCTTGGAGGAGGAGCCTGTCTCGTAAAGAAGGCCATTTCCTGTTTCCACTAGGGGCGCCAGGCCTAATGGGTAATATTTCAATGCAGTCATGTTCAGGCTGGGATATCTCATAAACATGCTAAAAATGAAAAAGATTGAACGTTGGATCACGGAGTTTTTAATCATTTTCTGAATTTGGTATTTTGCCTAAAAATGGCCGACTTTGGGACCACGCCCAGGCCAGACCCTTGAATGAAAACACACCATTTTGAAAACTTAAGATCTCATAGGTCTCCTGAATAGTCTGACCAATTTTGAAGACGATCCAACTTTATCCTTCAGCGACAAGGTCTCAAATGTAAATCGATAAAATTTCGCATTTGACCCAAAATTTCCGGCTTCCTGTTGGGTTTGGAATATGGGTGCAAGAGACTTTTTGGAGCAGTTTTGTACAATGTATCGACTCACTAAATTTCATTGTTCTACGTTGAAAAAACCTAATTGGAGAGGCCTTTTTGAAAATTTCAAGGGGGCGCCACTGAGCCATTTTGTTAAATTTGTTTGTAGATTATCAAAATTTACGCAAAGTTGAATGTATGTGCAAATTTTGGTGAGTTTTCGTGCATGTTCAAGCCTCCAAACGTAAACTCCAACTGTGAACCGAAAAAATTTCACATTCGATCCAAAATACCCGATTTCCTGTCGAATTTGGAATATGGGTGCAAGAGGCTTTTTTGAACAGTTAGGCATAAGGTATCTACTCCCCAAATTTCATCGCTCTACGTTGAAAACCTGAGAGGAGAGGCCTTTTTGAAAATTTTAAGGGTCAAGGGGGCGCCACTGAGCCATTTTTTGAAATTTTTTCAAAACGACGCAAGATTATCAAATTTTACGCGAATCTGCACGTATGTGCAAATTTTGGTGACTTTTCGTGCATGTTCAGGCCTCCAAATTGGCCATTTTCATTTGCCATGAAAAAAGAAGAATAATAATAATAATAATAATAATAATAATAATAATAATAATCCTTTGCATTACAATAGGGCCTTCGCACGCCTAGTGCTCGGGCCCTAACTAGCGCAACTCGGACGTCACGCAACTCGGACTGTGTGCAGGTCAGGGTGGTGGCAGATCCTCCTCTCTAATCATCTCATTAGAACCTAACATGCACGAAAGTCGCCTATTTACATTACCACACCCAAGAGATAAAAAACCCTATTGGAGAGAGTACTACAAAAAAGGAGCAACTACTGAGATGTGCAGCCAAGCCCTTATTCAAAACCAAATTAATCTTCTAACTGGGCCAATTCGACCAAGTGTGCCAAATATTGTGGCTCTATAAGCTGCCTGAGTCTCTGAAAAAAAATATTTCCTTTAAATGGCGAACAAAGGGTCGTCACGGCAACAGATAGAGACACGTGGACATGTGCCGTAAATAAGTATTTTAATAGGTCTTGAAACTACAATGACCAACCTGAAAAGAACTGGACATGTATTGGAAAAACGAGTGACTTTCTATTGCCACTAGTTGGCGCTGTAGGGTTGATGCAAATGACCCCTACAAGGCCCTTCAGGGTATGACTCTCAACAAGCACGGGAAGTTTGGCGCAGATATGTTGTATATCTGCCGAGTTATGACTGTTCAAAGTTTTTGGAGAGAAAAATTGATGACAGTCATTTTCACTTTGCTGTTTGGACCCCTCCGCTTCAACGAAACTTCAATATTCTTCATCAGGCACCTGAAGACAGGTCTTAAGGCTTTCCTTATGCAGGTTTGAGGTAGATTGATTTTTTCCCTTTAGAGGAGGAGTGTGTCCAGTAAAAAAGGGCATTTCCTGTTCCCACTAGGAGGCGCCAGGCACAAATGGTAAATTTTCAATCCAGTCCTGCTCAGGCTGGTATACCTCACACACATGCCAGATTTAAAATAGATTGAAGGTTGTATGAGGGAGTTATCAGTCATTTTCCGAATTCGGTGTTTTGGCGAAAAAATGGCCGACTTTGGCACCCCGCCCATGTCAGGCCCGTGAATGAAAACACACCATTTTGATAACTTAAGATTTCATGTGCCTCATGAACAGTCTCGCCAATTTTGAGAATGATCAAACTAATTCCCTAGATGCCAAGGTGTAAAATGTGCACACTGTAAATCGATAAAAATTTCATATTCAATCCAAAATACCCGATTTCCTGTTGGGTTTGGAATACACATGCAAGAGACTTTTTGGAGCAGTTTTGTACAAGGTATCGACTCTCCGAATTTCATCCTTCTACGTTGAAAAAACCTAAATAGAGAGGCCTTTTTGAAAATTTCAAGGGGGCGCCAGTGAGCCATTTTGTTACATGTTTTCGTAACGTTGCAAGATTATTGAACGTTATGCAAAGCCGCATGTATGTCCAAATTTTTGTGAGTTTTCGTGCATGTTCAAGCCTCCAAATGTAAACTCCTACTGTGAACCGATAAAAATTTCACATTCGATCCAAAATACCCGATTTCCTGTTGGATTTGGAATACGGGTGCAAGAGACTTTTTGGAGCAGTTTTGCACAAGGTATCGACTCCCCAAATTTCATCACTCTATGTTAAAAAAACCTAATAGGAAACGCCTTTTTGAAAAATTCAAGGGGGCGCCACTGAGGCATTTTGTTACATTTTTTCGTAACATTGCAAGATTATCGAACGTTATCCAAAGCCGCATGTATGTGCAAAATTTTACGAGTTTTTGTGCATATTCAAGCCTCCAAATGTAAACTCCTACTGTGAACCCATGAAAATTTCACATTCGATCCAAAATACCCGATTTCCTGTTGGATTTGGAATACGGGTGCAAGAGACTTTTTGGAGCAGTTTTGCATAAGGTATCTACTCCCCAAATTTCCTTGCTCTATGTTGAAAAAACCCAATAGGAAAGGCCTTTTTTAAAACTTCTTTCTGTCGCCACTAGTTGGCACTGTAGAGTTGATGCAAATGACCCCTACAAGAACATTCAGGGTATGACTCTCAACAAACACGGGAAGTTTGGCGCAGATATGTTGTATATCTGCCGAGTTATGACTGTTCAAAGTTTTTTGCGTGACAAATTGTTGACGTTCATTTTCACTTTCCTGTTTGGACCCCTCCGCCTCAACGAAACCTCAATATTTTTCATCAGGCACCTGAACACAGGTCTTAAGGCTCCCCTGATGCAGGTTTGAGGTCAACAGATTTTTTTCCCTTGGAGGAGGAACCTGTCTCGTAAAAAAAGGCATTTCCTGTTCTCACTAGGGGGCGCTAGACCTAATGGGTAATATTTCAATGCACTCGTGTTAAGGGTGGGATACCACACATACATGCCAAATATGAAAAAGATTGAACGTTGTGTCAAGGAACTATTAGTCATTTACTGAATTTGTCATTTTGCCGAAAAAATGGTCGACTTTGGCACCACGCCCAGGTCAGACCCGTGAATGAAAACGCACCATTTTCAAAACTTAAGATTTCATATGTCTCCTGAACAGTCTCACCAATTTTGAAGATGATCCAACTAACTCCCTCGGCGAAAAGGTCTCAAATGTGCACCCTGTGAATCGATAAAAATTTCATATTTGAGCCAAAATAACCGATTTCCTGTTGGGTTTGGAATATGCGTGTAAATGCTTTTTTGGAGCGGTTTTGGACAAGGTATAGACCCCCCAAATTTCATTGCTCTACGCTGACATACCCTAATGTTATAGGCCAATTTTAAAATTTCAAGGGGGCGCCACTGAGCCATTTTGTTGTATTTTTTTGCAACGTTGCAAAATTATCGAATTTTACAATTTTTCGGACGTATGTGCAAATTTTGGTGACTTTTCGTGCATGTTCAGGCCTCCAAATTGGCCGTTTTCATTTGCCCTGAAAAAAAAAAAAAAAAAAAAAAATAAAAAAAAAAATAATCCTTTGCAAAACAATAGGGCCTTCGCACGCTTAGTGCTCGGGCCCTAATAAAGTTTTTTTTTTTTTTTTTTTTTTTTTTTTTTTTAAATATCTTTGATTTAAACCTATTTTTTCTTTAGTAGTAATTAAAGTGCCAGTGAATTTAACTCTGTTAACACACACAGAACAATCCCTTGGGATTAAGACCATTTTATTGATACAACAGACTTCAGCTCTGTTCTTAATTCAAGCAATGATGAAAGAGGAAAGTGCATATACAATTTGTAACAAAATCAAACCAAATAGTCTGTCTGCAAGTCAGTCTGCCAACCAGCTAGCCAGCCAGTCAATCAAGTCAGTCAGGTGAAGTCGGTAGGCAGCCAGACTCAGGGTGATGTGCTGACACATTTCTCTCTGGTCTTACTTACATAAATGAATGATTAGTGCAAAGCTGTCACTTAATAATAACAATATGCAAGGTGGAAATCACCTTGTCCAAACAAACATAATGAGTGACCAGTGAAGGTTACAAACAGAATGATCCCTTAGGTTTATGGGCACCTCATCTTTACAAAAGACCTCAGGTCAAACACATTAATGGGGCAATGATCAATGTGCATATAGAATACATTTTCAAATGTACAGTGGGGAGAACAAGTATTTGATACACTGCCATTATCAAATACTTGTTCTCCCCACTGTACACCTCTGCATTTTGCCAAATATGTTACTGTATTAAAAGAAAAAAAACATGGCATGATTTTAGTTACTGTAATCTAGTAGCAATCTTGACAGGAAAACGAAACAGAGGGACATACAGACACACACCCACACCGGGACAGACACAAAGATGCACACATATACAGGTGTTGTACAAAATAATGGAAACACCTAATGTTTTGGCATCTTAATCATCGAACATAATTGCTAAAGAATGGCATGAGGAACATTCTAATGAAGTTGAGCATCTCGTATGGCCGGAACAATCCCCAGACGTCAACGTTATTGAGCATTTATGGTCCGTTTTAGAGATTCCATTAAAATGTCGATTTCCATCGCCATCGTCTCGAGGGTATTCTAACTGCTTAAAATTCCTTTGGAAACAATTCACAAGTTGTATTAATCAATACCTCGGGGAATTGTGGCTGGAAATGATACAAAAGGCAGACCTACATCATATTAAATGTGCTTTTGTTGATTTTTTTAAGGTGTTTCCATTATTTTGTCCAACCCTTGTACCTTTATACTTGTGGTATAGTGCAATATACACTCAGCGAGACATAGCGCTATATTACTGTCTGTCATTGTGTTGTACATGAAAGTGAGCAGACGAAATAAATGAGGAACTGTTGAACGTTTCAAGTGTTGAACGTTTCAAGGCTGCATGTTTTATTTGACAATCCACTGCAATCCTTTTACGTATACAACAATATTTTAAGTACATCATGAAATCATACACTTACTCATGGCGTTATGAAATTTGTGTCCAAAGTTGGCTGGGCAAAAGTAGCAGAAACCCCAATAGCCATGGTTGTTGTTCTTCTTGTTAAGATGCCGCGCTCTCGTGGGAGGAAGCGAAATGCAGAGGAAGCTATGGCGGCTTAGATAAACCAAAATGGTGCGGTTTTGAAACTCGAATGTACCGATTTGAACATTTTTAACATCATTTTAACTAGAAAAGTATAGTTCTCTTTGTCTGCTTGGCGATCTGAATACAGTGAATATCTCTATCCATCAAACCCGTCCACTACTAGCAAGTCTAACGATAGCCAAAAAAACAATATTGTTGAATTGGAAAAACAAACAAAACATTAGCATTAACCAATGGCTAAATCTAATCATTGAATATATAACATTAGAGAAAATATCTGCCAAACAGACAAATAAAATGGACAAATACGAACAACAGTGGGAAACGGTCGCAAGAATGATGAACATAGAATAAGGATTCTCTCTCACCTGCGAAGGAATGCCACAAAAATAATAGAAATGTATACATAAATGGATGTATGCGTGGTGTCCAGGGAAGTTGTATGCATCCTTCTGCAGCTGGAAACTGGACATGTTTAAATCTGAACTGTTTTATACACTCCCAACAGCATGTAATAAATAATTTTTCTTCCTTCACAGTTTAGTCGGTCAATTGGCTTATTTTACAAGGATACTCATAGACAATTTGGTTTCCAGCTACTGGGGATCATATGCAACTTTTTTTGGAACACCCTATATATTACTTATCAGACTTGGAACAATTAAGGAACTATGCGTAAATAATACACTTCACTGGTCCGTGGCATACATCTAATGGTGTTTGATAAACCTCTTCTTCTATCAGCTTTACAGGTGGAGTTTGTTGGCGTCCTGCCCTGGGCCGTCCCGCCACCGGTCTTGGCCCCCGGGATTTTCGGCCGGGGCTTGTCTGGTTGCGTCTGGCTGTGCGGGGGGTCCCGTCGGGCGCGCGCTGGTGTCGTGGGCGGGTGGGGGGGCCGCGCGTGTGCCGGTCCGGGGCCGTGGCCCTTCCCCGGCCGGCCGGGGTGGGGTGGAGTTGGGGTGGGGGCCGGGGGGTGTATGCGGCAGCCATGGTTCCCTCCCAGGTCCGCCCGGCCGGAGCCGCGTCTCCCTGTACCGGGTGCCGGGGAGGTGCCCTCTGGTGCCATACCGCGCGCCCCTCTTGGCCCGGGGGTGGGTTGTGGGGGGTGCGCTTCCCTCCCCTTGGTCTGTTTCCGGCCCTGTCCGCCTCCCTAGGCCGCGGCGGCCGCGGCTGCCCCCCGGCCGGCGGGGTCATTGGCGAAGCCTCTTGGGGCCCGCGGGGCCTAGGGTGAGGCTTGCTGTCCCTTGCCGGTGGGGTGGACGCCCCCTGGTCGCCGGCGCTTGGTGTGGCGCCTGCTCGGGGTGCGGGGTGGGTGCTCGGTGGGTGGGAGGGGGGTGGGCGGTCGCGGAGGCGCCGTGGGTGGTCTGGGGCGGGGATTGATCGGGGCCCTGACGCTTCTTCTGCCCTGGGGCCGGTGGTTCTGGTGGACGGGGCCACGCCCGCGGGAGCCTGCCTCTTAACTCACGCACTTCTCACTTCGGCACTGTAAATATTTTTCACCCTGGCACTTACATGCTCATACATTTCTCCGGGGAGAGTTGGGACGGAGCTTTACAGTCCCAGCCCGACTCCCCCCTGTTTTTAATGCACCACACACCAAGGTTGTGGAATGGTTGGGACCTGTTGGGGGGGGGGGGGTTCTCACGGCTGCCTCCTCACCACAGGCCCCGCCATCCCTGCACCTTTTTTAAATGCACCACACACATCATACTCCACAGGAGAGCTTCGGCAAAGGGCGGTGGGACGGGCGGCTGGACAGAAACTCCATGCTGCGGTCCCACTGCCCCAAGCCAAGCTCTCCTATTTTAATGCATACATTGCACTACCCTCCCCTCACACCCATCACGGTGCTGGGTGATGGCTGCCAGTCGGGAACCTGGCAGCCACAGTAATAGGGTGGTAGGTGGGTCCCACACTTTTTTTATATGGCGTGGCTCCCGGGGTGTGGCCTCCCCTCTGCCTCGGCTGCCGGCCGCGGGAGTGGGTTGGGGGGTCGGGTCTCCGATCTTGCATCGCCCCGTGGCAGTTCCTGGGCGTTCTCCTGCCTCCGCCTTCCCCTCTCTTCTCTGGCTGGGCATCCGCCCTGCGCTCCGTCGCGGGTCGCTGGCTGGGCGCCGGTGTATCAGCGGGGTGTCGCCTGCACCGGTTTCTCCACCCGTCTGCGTGGCTGTCGCGCGCCCGGTGGGGCTTGCGTGCTGCTGGATGTGGTAGGGCATGCTCGGGTTGGGGGTTCCGGTGCCGGGATTGGCGATGCGGCGGCGTAGGGTTGGTCGCCAACGGGCTTACACTCATAAGAGATTCACACGATTACTGGGTTCTAGATCACAGAACTGATTTGTGTACACTCTACCCCTTTCAATCACTTAGCTTATAGTCTTATAGACACCCCCACCCCCATTCTCCTCTTTCACTGGCCAATTGGCCCCCACATGGTGTAAACCGGAAATACATCTCGCTGACGATAGCACCAGCATATTAATAACTAGTTTAGATGTTCAATGTATTTCTTGTTGTTGTTTGTGTATGTGTTTCTTTTCTTTCTTCTCTTGTATTTCTTTTCTTCTGTCCCCCCATAATCCCTTCCTGTTCACTGCTTTGTCATAATAAAAAGGTATTTTGAAGGATCACAATGGGAGTATGTCAGACTCTCCATGTGAAACATTAAAACTGTTCAGAATCCGGGCACTTAGACTTCCATTTTCTGTGTCAAACAGCTGAACAGGACAGGTTTAAAAAAAAAAAAAAAAAAAAAAAAAAAAAAAAAAAAATAGAAAAGTATAGTTCAAATTTGATTAATAAATCAGCCTTACATTGACACACACGTTTCATAATGCGGTGCGCTGTATAACTGCAAAAAATACGGGATGGTAAAAAAACTGACATTTCTGTCATGCCCTGACTGTAATAAAATAACTTTGAAAATATGGCCCTCCAAAATATATACAAGCACATATATCATTTACATATAGCCCATGTATTTCTTGGTAATGTTTGTAGTAACAAACTTGTTTCCCACTGAGTTTGAGTCAGGAAAGGAATGGGTGGAAGAGAACATTAATTAGCTGGACAAACTTAATAGCCAAGCTAGAAGGAGCCTAATTTCTATCCGTGCGTCTGTCTGTGCTCCCCAGATAATGTAATTAGTCATAACCTCAGCTCTTGTGCCTTTCCCTTATCCATGTTCGCACAAACCCTAGGCATTAAAGAGAAGGCAAATACATATAAAGTAAAGGGGGGGGGGGGGGGTGACTAAATAGAGAAAGTCACGTTACAACCACTTAAACCTTTCTTTTCTTGTTGTTTATAGTCACACACTTATGCTTTATTTAAGATTTAAAAATTACATACTTTAGCAGGCAGTTAACCCTTTCAAGTATTTCTTGTAGGATAAACAACAAAGAAATAGAGTTTAAGCATACCTTAAAAACATGTATTTGCACTTCTAAGCTAGAACCTCATCTAATTCTTAAGAGCCTCAATTTTATGTAAATACTTTCCGTCTCTGAGTACTGTAGTCGATTGCAGGAATTGGGTTTGTAGTTTTGTTTGCTTTCAATAATGTTGAAATATTTCTTGCCAATCATATTTTTCTTCAACGTTCAGTTTCTTTTCCCACTCATCATTATTCATCGTTTATCTTCCTGGTGCCAGTTGGCTGCTCATATGTTGAATGTGTGTTGATGAGTGGCGCTTGTCTTAACTCAAACCGTTGCCAGTGACACATCTTTGGAAGTAGTGAAACCTACAAGGCAGCTATGAATGTTTGTTTGCCATCATATTGACGTTGGCCAGAAAAGCACATTATTGATGACATTCAAATGTGGATGATGGCATCCACACCTAATCACCACCACGCATTTTGTACAAAAATGTCAACTTTCATTTGTATGGCACATGTTTGAGAGTCTTAAGTTGTTTCTAGTCTCTTGAATATTTTTGGTAGGATATTTGGATTGTTATTTTTTGTAGAAGGTTTCTCCTAATAGGTTACTTTGCATCTGTCAGAGCAGACCAGGGCATTATACAATCTGTGGGCCATATCTGACCCATCCGTAACATCCAAGTATGAGTAAGTGCTGTGTGACAGAATAATTTTTTAGCGTGTTTTTGTATTTATACTCTGAGCTGCTATTTACCGGATAAATAACTTGTTTTAAGTCACTCCTGATAAGATTGTCAGTTTAATACTCCCTGAATAAAGCCGCAGGGAGGAGTGCGATAAGAAATGACAGTCAAACAAAGGGATGAGTAATTTAAAATTGAAGCACTAGCTCTTCCAAATATGGAATTTATTGTGTCATTTTAGGGGTTTCCAGCTAAATTTGGCAACATTTTCCTACTACTACCTAAAATCCTTTATTTATATCATTTAATGTACATCAATATAATTACCGTATTGGCCCGAATATAAGACGGCCCTGATTATAAGACGACCCCCTCTTTTTCAAGACTCAGTTTGAAAAAATACTTTTTGAACACCAAATTAATTTTTATACTGAAAATAATTACAGTACATCTGAAACAAATGATTATAACAATATATTTGAGAGAAAAAGCATGTTATTTTGCCTCATTCAAATCTTAATATCTGAGCATTTAAATATGTAAACTAAAGTGCAATCACATTCGTAAATGAATGGCTTCTGGGTTTTGAAATGTAAATAAAGCAAGCTATTGTGATAAAACAACAAAATTGCAATAACTGAATTAACCATCAAAGTGAAGTCTAACTGTAACTGTAGTCTTGAAACAAATCTGAATAAGGAAAAACATTGCAATAAAATAATGCAAACTGGTTAAACTTCAGAGTAGCTGCGATCAGTCGTGACAGAATATCTCTTCAAAAATATCTGGCGTCATCTAGCGTCGTGAATGGGTATAATGTCTAGACCGCGAATATAAGACGACCTACACTTTTCCAGTCTTATTTCAATGCAAAAAAACACCGTCTTTTATTCGGGCCAATGCAGTAATTCATAATAAATGAAGCCAGGTGTGACCTGGGTCGTCCCTGGGCCTCATCCTGCTAAGACATGTTCTGAACACCTCACCAGGTATTTTCAGCATCTTGTATCTGAGATCATGTTCTTTTGATGGTGACCCACAGCATATGGCTATAGATGAGGGTAGGAATGTAGCTTGACCAGTAAATCGAGAGTTTTGCCTTTCACCTCTGCTCAGTTTTTACCATGACAGAAATTTGGAGGATCTCAGATGCTACACGAGTTCATTGTACAACTGTATAATGACAATAAAGGACTATTCTATTCTTTAGGCAGAAATCAGACCTCCAAGCATACAAAACCCCTTGTCCCCGCATGTTGCTTCTTGGGTTGTTCCCGTCCAGAGCCCATAGGCGCAGGTCCAACCAGGCACTCACCAATGAGCCCCTTTCCGGGCAAGGGGAACTAAAAATCCATCTGTATTGATTAGAGTCAGCGGTCACTTATCTTTATCTGGTCCCTCATGTAGGACCAGTTTGCCTTGGCTGACCCTGATGGGACATAATAATCCATACAATAAGATAAGGTGATGACTCACAAATGGGTAATATTACAGTGCTACTGTGGAAACAAACTAACATCATAGCTGATTTAGGAGTTGCACGTTGTATTCATTTTTTCCCCCTGAATTGGATTTTCTGCCAATATAAACATGCTTTTGTAATCATAACGTTTTGCCTGCTAGACAGCTGTTGTTATTATGAATCTACATCACTCAGTTTCTGAGTATTCCTCCAAGGCTTTTTCATTTTTTTTTTCTTCCTTTCAGATATTTTGAGGGGGGCATAATCTCCTCATATGCTCCTTTTTTATTGCATGTTTCATTTATAATACTATTTTTGTTTTGTTTTTTATTGCTTCTTTCATTTTTCGTTATCTTTATCTTCCACATGTAGGTACTCTTTGGAACCTATCCTCCTATGAACCCTTGAAGATGGTCATCATCAACCACGGCCTCCAGACAATGACCAATGAGGTCATCATCCCACACTCTGGGTGGGAGCATGAACCCAATGAGGACTCAAAGCCACGTGATGCAGAGTGGACCACTGTCTTCAAAAACACCTCTGGATGCTTGAGGTAGGTAGTTAAGAACTGGACTAAAATTGGTTCAACATTTTGTTCCTGAGCATTTAAACGTGTAGGGATGTGCAGATCGCATATTTTTGCACCTGAGTTCGAGTCACCCGATCCGATGACGAAAAAAAGCTTTTATCTTTTTTTTTTCTTTTTTTCTTTTGAACAAAAGTTCCAAACATATTACAGTACTGTACTTTTTAAATCACTTCATGTTGTTTTGCGGAGTATATAACATATGCATTTTTGTATTTTTTGGCAATGCCATGGTATTTCTGAATTATTTATTTATAGGCCTGAACGATATTGGAAAAAAATCAATGCTGCGATATATAGTCCCAAGGCTCCACACTTAGGCTGGGTTCATACTGCAGGTCTTAATGCACAATTCTGATTTTTTGTCATCTGTTTTTTTTTTTTTTTTTTTTGCATGTTTGTTCAGACTGCCTTTGTTCATTGAGCCCGTTCAAGTATTACCCATGCGCACTAATTCGCAGTCCGACATGTGCTGAGCAAACTGACCCGCATGCGCAAAAGCATCAAAATAAATAACTACACATGCTGGCTGTATGTCATTCCAGGGTGATCATATTTTGATTTCCAAAAAGACGACACAAATAACAGAATCCCAGTTTAGTCCTATATTCAAAGTTAATATGGATTGATAGAACGCATACACGCACATAAGCCTTACGTGTGTGCGTCAGTTTGCCTGGACTCAGCCATATAAGCAATACTGAAATTATGCTCATTTAGCGCACAGAAAGAAAATCAAGCATGATAATATTCATTTTATTTTTTTATGACTGTGGTCTAGCCCGCCTCCTGCGTGAAAGCCGATTTAAAGCTAGGCGCTAATGCCACTGCACAGCTGCCGCCCTGCCTGCCGCTCTCGTTCTTTGGTGAAGTAATTGCTGCATGAATTCCAATTTGGGAGACTTGACAGTTCAAAAGTTGTTTAAACCACATACGAAAGTGACCCAGATCGGATTTGAAATGGTCCACTTCTATGCGACTTGTCACATTCAGACCGTCAAGCTAATGCCTCACTCGAGTCGGAAAAACACGAAAAAATTTGGATTTCATGCATTAAGACCTGCGGTCTGAACCTAGCCTTAGTTTGTGGATTGATTGCACTGTAGCTACAAACTTTTTTCCTTAAGGTGCACCAGCACAAAATGTAGGCGCACCCACATTTTTCACTGCATCACCTTTAACGCCATACTTTTAATCACGCTCCATAACATACATATAAATCATTCATTCATTCATTTTCTGAATCACTAATCTTCGAGGGTCGCAGGGGTGCTGGAGCCTGTCACAGCTAACTCCAGGCAGAACGCGGGGTATAACCTCAACAGGTTGCCAGCCAGTCGCAGGGCGCATATAGACACACAACCATTCACGCACACACTTACACCTACGGACAATTTGGAATGTTCAATCAGCATACTATGCCCCTTTTTTTACTATTATTATTTTTTAATGTTGATCAAGCTCCCATGAACCATGCTCAGGTCTCAGTGTTTTCAGGGAAAAAAATATCAATCACTTTTTCCTTGTCAATCTCTCTGGCTTGACACCTAATGCAGGCAGTGCTGCTGGGAAAATGGCTCCATGGTAACGGTTACCAAGCCTGCAGAGAAGTGCTGATTGTGGAGAGAATTAGTTTACTCACACCATCCGAGATGTGTCTTACACCTCAAGACAATGAGGTCTCTTGATCCGTGGATGTCACATATACCATAATTCATTGTATATGGCGGAAAACACTCAGGTGACTTGAAGTTCAGCTCTGAGACCCCCGATTTGGCCAAATTTTATAATTGTCCGATATGCATGTGTGATACATCATTGGAAAGCGTAAAATCTCCATTTTGTGGGGGAACAGGAGGGCATTTAAAAAAAAATAAAATGTTTTTTAAACAGAAAAACCCTATCTGGAGGCGAGAGCACGCGAGAGCAGAATTACAGACGCCATGACTTTAACGAGATATTATCACGTACTTACCTTGTTTCGATCCATAAACTCCATGTAGCATGTATCACTGAGTGACAAGACACAGTTGTGAAACCACACAGCTGGATTTTTGGGGGATTTTATGGGTGAAACATGGCAATATAACAAGGGTCGCAATGCAGAAATCGCAGACATCAAGGAGTGGTCGAGATTTTCTTTTTCATATATTTACTCCTTTAAACCTTTTTTTTTTCCCAATTTTGTTTTTGTTTTTGTTTGGATCGATTATTTATCATCTAACATATCGGAGAAAATGCGAAAGAAACAAAAAAAATACAATTAAGCGAGAGTTAGGAGGTACCGTAATTTCCCGAATATAACGCGCACTTTTCCCCCCCCCAAAATCAACTTGTAAAGTCATGGTGCGCATTATAAACGGGTACATGGATGGAGACAGAAATATATATATATATATATATTAGGGCTGTCAAAATTATCGCGTTAACGGGCGTTAATTATTTTTTTAAATTAATCACGTTAAAATATTTGACGCAATTAACTCACTAGGCCCGCTCAGACAGATTTAAATGTCAGTACAGTGAAAGGCCAACTTGTTAATTGTGTTTTATGGAGTTTTTCCGCCCTCTGCTGGCGCTTGGGTGTGACTTGCATATGTTATGTGGCGTAATGTCGCCCTCTGCTGGCGATTCAGTGCAGCTGATTATTTGGGTTTCGGCGCGCTTTTCTGACGTGATTATATGTCGACGCGAACTCACACTAATAGACAGTGCTATTCAGACCAGCTAACGTCCGCATCCAGTATTCAGTGGCAGTTCTCATATCCCCATCACACTGTTTGTGTCTAATACATGCATCGCTTGTGAGTTATATTCCCCCTTTGTTTATATTCATGAGCATTAGATAGTTATTGATGATGTGTATTTGAATTTGTTCACATATATGGTGAAATGCAGTTACATTGTTAGACGCTTGTGAGCTAATTGGCTAATGCTACTGCTCAAATGGACACGTGTGTGTACATTTTATGTTATTTTGTGATTTATGCAAGTTATTGACACATTGCCTTGTTATTTTCAGTTTTACAAAAATACAAGAAACGTGCTCCTGTCAAAAAGAGATGACTTCAGTAAAGCCCATGCAACTTTGCCACACCGTCTGATTTCTTTTTGGAACTTATGTTCGCTATCTGTCAATTTGTGTACTCACACACATTGAGGACAGAATAGGGCTACTAGTTTATTTTTTGATTGAAAATTTTACAAATTTTATTAAAACGAAAACATTAAGAGGCGTTTTAATATGACATTTCTATAACTTGTACTAATATTCATCTTTTAAGAACTACAAGTCTTTCTATCCATGGATCACTTTATCAGAATGTTAATAATGTTAATGCCATCTTGTTGATTTATTGTTATAATAAACAAATACAGTCCTTATGTACCGTATGTTGAATGTATATATCTATCTTGTCTTATCTTTCCATTCCAACAATAATTTACAGAAAAATATGGCATATTTTATAGATGGTTTGAATTGCGATTAATTGCGATTAATTAATTTTTAAGCTGTAATTAACTCGATTAAAAATTTTAATCGTTTGACAGCCCATATATATATATATATATATATATATATATATATATATATATATATATATATATATAAACTGATTTTTTTTTTTTATTGACACGGCCACGATGTGTTGAAGAAACGTATGCGGCGATTCGTTGCCGACCATTACGGTACATGACGTCACCATTTTGTTTTGGTAATACTTCACTCGGATCGGCCGAATGATTTCGTCTTTCTTAAGTTCTGCTTTCTTTTCATAAAGCACAGAATTTAGTTTCTTGAACTCATTTGAGTCAACGTTTATTACAGCTCCGCAACTCGGACCATAACAAGCGTAACAACACAGACTTCCTGTGTCCGTCAACTATATCTGTCCCTCGGGAAACTCAAACCCAAATAAAAATAGTTCCTATTGTTACTGTCGTGTCGACAGCGATGAGCGCTCTCGGATTTCCGACTTACGTTCTCACTTTCATTTTACCGTATCAGTCCTTGGAAGAAACATTTATTCATCATGATGAAACGAGCAAGTTACACAGCAGCCTTTAAAAGAAAAGTCACATCTGTTTTGTTTTCTCTTAGATTCTGGTAAGTTGGAGAAGTTGTCAAATCATATTATTACCGTAAATATTGTCAGTTCATGGTAATGTTTTGAACAACCAATATGCTATGCTTGTGCTGTGTTTCACCAGTCAGTAAAATGACATTTCTGTATCTGTACACGAGCTCTGTTTTCTTCTATTCTCCTATTTATTGGTGCTAAAATTAGGGTGCGCGTTATAATCGGGTATAATAATTTCCCCTAGATTTTACAAGTAAATTTGGGGTGCGCATTATACACGGGTGCGCCTTATATTCGGGAAATTACGGTAGATATCCGTGACTTTTTTACAGACGCCATTATTTTCATTGTGACGTTATTTGTTTAAAAGTTTAAAATACGCGAGTAATTTTTTAAACGAAATATTAGACATCAATTAATGGTTCTAAGCTAAAAATGACATTTTGAATAATAAATATAATTAATTACCTTAGTTTTATGGCTGTGTTAAAACAAAAGCGGTTGCGCGACGTCTGTAAACAGGGATTTTCAGGGTAAAATTAAAAATAGTTCGGGGGCTTAATGCGCCATGAATCTGCTATGGCAGCATATAGACATATTGTTCCATCAAACACAACTGTTGTTTTGGCTTAAAATACAGCAGTTTCTTTTAAAGAGGAGTGCAAGAGCAGAAACTGCTTTTTCAGTCTTGTCTGTGTTTTCCGCCATATGAAACACACCCTTAAATTTCATTCGAGCGACCTTTATTATTTGGAATAACGGTGATACTGAGCAAGAGCGGTACAGCCATAAATTTCGGTCACAGGTGTACTGCATTGTACACACACGTCGTTAGGTACACTGACAAAATCATTATACTGAGGTCATATTGACAGAGGAATGCTGCACTATAATAATTTGAATAATATGTACTGTATTTATTATTCATGCTTCTCAGGCATTCCTGTTTGCATGTTGCATGTTCTTGCGTGGGTTTCTCCCAGTACTCCAGCTTCCTCCCACATACCGATATCATGCGTTACTTGGCAAATTTTTCTAGAAGTTTGAATCTCAGTGTGAAAGGTTGTTTGCTTACAGAAGACAGTATTTGCCATCTATTGGCTGGCAACTAGTTCAGGGTGCTTCTCGCTCAGTCATTTGGGAAAGGCTCCATCTCTACATAATGAAGGCAAGTGGGATGGATGGATGGATGGATGGATGGATGGATGGATGGATGGATGGATGGATGGATGGATGGATGGATGGATGGATGGATGGATGGATGGATGGATGGATGGATGGATGGATGGATGGATGGATGGATGGATGGATGGATGGATGGATGGATGGATGGATGGATGGATGGATGGATGTTCAGATAATATTATGAGCTTGTGTTGCGATGCACTGGACAACATTAAGACATTTTAAGTGCTTTATGTTTTCCTTACTCTACTCATTCATTAAGCCACTGTTGCCAAACAGGAGTAATAACATTGACCTAGGGTTGCATGTTATAGCAAATACTCGCCAAACTGAAATACTTGAAATTCCTTTAAGCCTCGCTAGAGCTGTGGCAACCCACACAGACTGTATCATAACATAGCTCAAGGTTTTTAGTCATTCGTATTGGTAGAATATATCCAACAATTTGCAGTTGCTGTTTTCCAGAGTAACACAAGAACAAGCCAATGACAGATGAGCTTTCCATTAGCAGTGAAAAGAAAAAATGCTGATCCTAGCTCACAAGCAGCTCTGAGTTGATGAAACAAATTAAAAGCCTATATATCTTTTCTTCTACAGCTGTGCTGCACCAGCTGCCCCATTAGTGGAGAATATCTATCAGATGCTGCACAGCATAAAACCACTGATACATAACAGTATCATACTACACAAATGGTTTAAATCAAACCTGCATTTTAGAATACATTTTTAATTTATTGAAATAGCCACGTTATTAAAGGTAGAATTAGTTAAAAAAAAAAAAAAACAAACAGAAAAACATGAGAATTTCTTGAAAATAATAACATTTACTACTGTAGATTCTGCCACGGAAATCAATAATTTTCTCGTCTCCAAGGACTGGGTAACCCCATTAGAATCTACATACTCTGTTATTCCTCCAGGTCACCTCTCGAGGGACGGCAGCTATCTGCTTTCTTAACTGACAGCTGCACTATCCATAATCCTTCCAACAAAGACAACTGTCCCCCAAAAGACTCCTGAAAATGAAACAGCTGGCAGTAAAACTCAGTCTGCTCCTAAACACACGCCTGTCAAATAAATCCAAGGTGGCCGCTCCTCTGATTCATTTACAAGGGTACTCGAGACCATTGTCTGACAGCTGAAGACTAAGAGCATTGCTTCATAGACAATTGAAGACATTGGCAGACATGCTTTTACACACTCCCGCCAACTGGTCAGAGTTACAAATAATGTGACTGTAATTTTGGATTTCAGTATGTTTATGTTGTAACTAAGCAAGCACACATGCAATAATGGTGGTAATGATGTACACTTCTTTTTACCTCTATAAAATTGCCCGCAACTCTTCTACATGACATACCTAGTTTTGTCTAATGGGATTATACACCTTTGATGCTTGCATAAATTGTATCACATGTGAGGAGCTGCCAACTGGGAGCTCAAGTGATCCTTAAACCTTTACAGTGAAGAACATTTTGAACACCTTGCTATTTTGCAAGTTCTCCCACTTAGAAATCATGGAGGTTTCTGAAATTTTCATCGTGGTTGCATGTCCAATGTGAGAGAGATGATCTAAAAAGAAAAATCCAGAAATCACAATGTATGATTTAATGATTTATTTGTGTGATACAGCTGCAAATAAGTATTTGAACGCCTGAGGAAACGAATGTTAATATTTGGTACGGTAGCCTTTGTTTGCAATTACAGAGGTCAAACGTTTCCTGTAGTTTTTCACCAGGTTTGCACACTATGCAGGAAGGATCTTGGCCCACCCATCAGTCAGGTTTCTGGATTGTCGCTGAGAAACACTGAGTTAGAGCTCCCTCAAAAGGTTTTCAATTGGGTTTAGGTCTGGAGACCGCCTAGACCATGCTAGAACCTTGGCCACTCCTTGGTTTTCCTGGCTGTGTGCTTCAGGTCATCATCATGTTGGAAGACCCAGGAATGACCCATCTTCAATGCGCTGACTGAGGAAGATGGTTATTTCCCCAAAATCTCACAATACAGGGCCCCAGTCATCCTCTCTTTAACACAGTTCACTCGTCCTGTCCCATGTGCAGAAAAACACTCCCCAAAGCATGATGCTACTACCCCCATGCTTCACAGTAGGGATGGTGTTCTTAGGACAGTACTCATAATTCTTCGTCCTCCAAAATGGTTAGTGAAATTATGACCAAAATATTCTATTTTACTCTGATATGACCACAAAACTTGCTCCCATGACTCTTCTGCATCATCCAAATGGTCATAGGCAAACTGTAGACGAGCCTTGACATGTGCTGGTTTAAGCCGGGGAAACTTGCATGCCATGCATGTTTTCAAACCATAATGTCTTAGTGTAGCACCTACAGTAACCTTGGAAACGGTGGTCCCAGCTCTTTTCAGATCCTTGACCAACTCCTGTCGTGTAGTCCTGGGCTGACTCCTCACCTTCTTAGGATCACTGAGACCCCACGAGGTCTTACATGGGACTCCACTCCGATTGCGTTTGATCATCATGTTTAGCTTCTTTCATTTTCTAATGATTGCTCTAACAGTAGACCGTTTTTTTCACCAAGCTACTTGGGAATTGCTCAGTAGTCCTTTCCAGCTTTATGGAGGTGAACAATTTTGTCTCTGGTATCAATGGACAGCTCTTTGGTCTTGACTATGTTACAAGTTTGAGTCTTACTGATTGAATGATGTGGACAGGTGTCTTTATGCTGCCATCGACCTCAAAAAAGTACATCTGATTCAGGATAGTACATGGAGTGGAGGTGGACTTTTAATAGGCGGACTAACAGGTGTATCGGGGTCAGAATTCTAGCTGACAGACAGGTGTTCAAAGGGGCTCCAGGGCAGCTCCATCACACAAATAAATTGTTAAAATCATGCATTATTCTTTTTAGATCATCTCTGACAGTGGACATGCACCTACGATGAAAATTTCAGACTCTTCCATGATTTCTAAGTGGGTGTACTTGCGAAATAGGGTGTTCAAATACTTTCTTCACTGCAGTTTAAAAAAAAGTTTTTTGTCATCCAGCCTAATAAAAACATGTATTCAGTCTGATAACACATTCAGAAGAAGGATTTCAAAACTGGTTTATCTTAATATTAGCCTTCGTATTGTGTTAGGGTCAAAATTGACCTGTTTTTAAGTGTGGGTATGCCAAAACCAATAGTACTTTTTACATGACCAAACTTGAAAACAGGTCAATCTTGACCAGAAAATCATATACTGCAAAGATTTAGTATTTTCAGACTGAGTTCAATCACAGATCAAATTTGATCCATAGCTATTACAGTCCAAGAATGCGTAAAACAAGTTTGGACGCCCAAGCAGACAACAAAGTAGGCGTTTAAAAGGTATTGAATACAAACAAAAGTGATCGCGAAAAAAAGAGACAACAAAAAGCGTCCATGACAACAGGTCAACGAGGATCACTAGGACTAACCTGAGGGTAAACCAAGGTGGCAAAAGTAACACAAATACACTGAAAGAAAACAAAAAGTATTTTTTTCTTTTCATAGGTTCTTTTATTCTTTTAATGAAAAGGACATGACAACACACTATTCAGGATGTCAAGTAACGCGGGCAGTCAGGTGAACCCAAATGCAGGGAAAGTGAGGCGAGGCAGATGAACAGTGCAAAAAATGATTTAATTAAAGCCAATAAAAAATAAAGTACAAAACAAAGGCTGTGGTGATATAAAGAAAGCACAGTGGCAAACAAAACTGTCACTAACAAAAGACTGGTTTTCAAAAAAACCTACTTGGAACACGAGGGCTTTGATAGACGAGAATAATGCTGACCAGAACGTGGACATGAACATTGACAATATCGCGACAAGACTCAACAAAAACTGGGAGCTTATATAGACACAGAGAGAGGGTAACGAGTCAACGAGGAACAGGTGGGTGTCACAGGAGGATGCAGGCACAACAGGTGAAGTTAATGGGCAATCACAGGGACAAGTCACACTAGAAGAAAACAAACACAAAACTTAACACAGGAACAAAAAGAAATACCTAATCACCTAAGATGTATACATTTATTAAGGAAAAAATAAGAAAAACGCTGGCTAGCTAGTACATTCCACCGGGACATCTCGAGCAGACCTTCGACCTTCGAAATCATACCGTTTATATTTGCTGTAACAAACAGTGGAAAAACCCAGGATGGCACCCCAGTGCCAGCCCATACGTAGACAAAACAATGAAAGAAAAATTCCTTGTACGCAAGCAGTACTGTAGATGAACACACAGTTCCGAAAACAAAGAATGATTACCGTATGTGCAACAATGTGAAATTAACAGATATATGTTCAAGTGAATAAATGGATAAATCTACAACGACACTCAAATACCTGCACAAGGTAGAGGATTCCAAACGATGGTGGCAGTTAAACAAACCAAGGCAGGGGCCTAGTCAAATGCGAAACTAGTCAAATGCGAATAACAGGCTCGAGAGTACAAAACCGTCCGATGGTGACTAGCAGTACAATATCTCTGCAAACCCTGGTTGGGTTGCCTACGTTTAAATACGCAGCTGATGAGATTGGTCACACCAGCGTCCAGGGAACACCGCCCACACTCAATGACCAGCAGCCGAATGTGACAATCGCAAAAATATGGGCAGATTTTTAACACAATACAAGGGATATTGTTTTTATTCCACAGCAAAATGACCGTAGGAAATATAACACTTGGTCCTGTACGTGGTTTAAAAAAAATAATTTAAAAAAATTGTTTTGTTTTTGTGTGTGTGTGTGTATAGTCTGTATGTTCTCTTTGCTCTTGAATTTGAACTTACCTACATGCATATTGTACAGAAATGTAAGCTCAGACGGGGCAGAGGCTCGTCGCAGACTGAGGGAGTGTGACGGATTGGTGGATGCCCTGCTGCATGCTCTCCAATCAGCTGTAGGCAAGAAAGATATGGATAATAAGGTTGGACATCACCAGACTACTACTTATTCTGTCTCTGCGATGGGTTTATTTTACTTGATGCACATATACTGACAATAATACACTGTCTACCTGTCACCTCCTTCCTAGTCTGTGGAGAACTGTGTCTGTATTATGAGGAACCTGTCTTACCACGTCCACAAAGAAGTGCCAGGGGCCGAAAGGTTTCAAGATCCATCAGCACCACAGACCCCTGGCTCTGCAGGGCCACAGAGGAAGAAGAAGGATGACGCTGGCTGCTTCGGAGGCAAAAAGGCCAAAGGTGAGAAAGACGATGAATTTGGACCTAACTAATAAATCACCTCACCATGACAATCCCCCATACCCCTAGACGACGTCTCAGAGATTGGTATTAAAAATCCTAACTAATAAACACAATAGCAATTGACTACTAAATTAGTTATGTATTTTACTGACTACTTTGCTCTTCTCGTGAATAATGTTCCATTTTAAATAATTTTTTCATGCTTTTTTGGCAAGTGACACTTTTTGAATGATCATTTTGACGCGTCGACTCTTGGAATTTCCACAAATGAATTGGTGGGAATTTATAAATGAAACTTGACAGCCAATCAAAGAAGGTATTTCCTGAGTAGCAGATGAAATGAAAGAGTCAAGGCGACATGTTGAGAAATAATAGTTGTACTGTTTGAAAGTGCTTTTGTGGGAGGTGTTCTGTATGCACAAAACATTCCCCATTAAGACAAAAACTATTTCTACAGAACCCATTGTTGATACATTTTACAAAGGTTGAAATGACAACTCCATCCTGAGTTGTAATCAATAATTAAGAAGTTGAAGAGATTGTCAACAACTCCTTAATAATTTTTTGGGATTCACATTTTTAATGAAATCATAACGATTTCTTACTCAGACTGCAGAGCATTTTTTCATTATAGGCTCCTCATCAGACACCATGTTTAGATACGTTGTAAGCATCATCCCCATCTGCACTCTCCTGAGCTCACAGCAGCAACACTGTTGTCTCCCCGTTGTACAACAATAATGGTTGCCATTAATCAGACCACCAATGAAGTGTGACTGCACGCTGTTGACCCCTGGTATCTAACAACTCTTTGGAGAAATCCCTCCATTTGTGGATGTGAGAAACAGACTTTACATGTATACAGACTTCTGAAGAAACCAATTATCCACATGAACACTTTGTTGTGTGCAGCCACATAATGAGGTGTGTGTAGTGGCTACATCCCCTCAAGGTGTTCTATCCACGAGGAACATAAAACACGGCCATAAAGAAGCACACAGCACTGCTGTTAAGTGACACTGTCTGCAAAATTGTTTGTTAATTTCTTGCCTTAAGTAGGCTGCGAATTGCCTTCTCTTCAGTTTAATGTCACATTCTGTATGACTTCTTATTATAGCATTATGATTAGCGAGGACAGAACCGTTTTAGCTGTCATAAGTTAATGAGGAGCCTGAAATTAATCACATTCCTCTTATTTTTCTTGTGACACTTTGAGTTTAATGGTGCATGCTTATAAATGTCAGTAGGTCACAGTTTTGTTTTTTTTTGTTTTTTACTCTGTCGACAGTAATGCTCCTAAGTCTTTCATTTGACATTTTCTTTTTTCAAAGATAAAATGCAACTTATTTCTCTTTTCCCTTTTAAAAATGCTTTGTTTTTGCTTAATTTTGCTTCTTTCCGTCTTTTGCGAGCTCCTTTAATGTTGGACTTATCACTATTTTTAGACACTGATTTTTGTACTCATTTTTACACAGCCCTCTGACATGTGAGCATGGCTTTTTCACCATGCCCTTTCTCTCTTTTCTGTGCTTTGTCTTTTTTGGCTGCTGCTTCCTTGGCTAACTGTAGAGGAATGGTTTAATCAAGGTGAGTGCACCATACAACCTTATTTCATTCGCTAGAATATAGTTACGTAGATGTGTTTTTATATGTATCCCTCATTTTTCGCGGTTAATGGAAGTAGCCCCCTGCAAATTTTTTCTTTATTTATTTATGTTTTTGGGTGTATGTTCAATGTATGTATTCAGATTTAGCATTGGAAAGAGATACATAATGTATACCGTAATTTTCGCACTATAAGGCGCACCCAACTATGAGCCGTCACCCACCAAATTTGACACGAAAACGACATTTCTTCATAGATAAGCCGCACTGGACTATAAGCCGCAGCTGCCCTCACTGTATTATGTGATATTTACACCAAAATATATTTACCGGTAACACTTTAATGGACAGCGGCATCATACGACTGTCATATGACCAAATGAACCACCATGAAGCTTGGAACCAATTGGCTGCAAAGCTTCATTGCTTCAAGAAGCTTCATTTGGCCATCACTGCTCCCCTGGGGAAGACAGTCAACCTCTGTTGCCACCTGCTGTCAACACTGTTGTTGTCCAACATTCCTCCTAGCATGCATTGCAGCGCTACAGATGTAAATAACAATCAAAATTCATGTTCTGTGGTAATCATTTCTTCAGTTATTGTTCCAGTTTTTTCATTAATTGCTAGTTATGGTATTTGGTAACACTTTATTTGACAGTGGCGTCATAAGACTGTCATTAGACACTCAGAATTATGGTATGACACTGTCTGATTGTTTAAAACAGATGTCATTTAGTGTTATCCGGCAAATTATCTCACTTTTGAATGGATGCAAAAGAGCCGAGCTGGACATAAATGAAGTTAGTGACATAATTTGCCGGATGACACTTAATGACATCAGTCATAAACATTCAGTAATGCCCATGATAGTGTCAAACAAAGTGTTACCTATTAATCCAAATAACTCAACAAATAAGCCGCACTGGACTATAAGCCGCAGGATTCAAAATGAAGGAAAAAAGTAGCGGTTTATAGTCCGAAAATTACAGTATATGTATTTTAATTAGGGCTGTCAAACGATTAAAAATTTTAATCGAGTTAATTGCAGCTTAAAAATTAATTAATCGTAATTAATCGCAATTCAAACCATCTATAAAATATGCCATATTTTTCTGTAAATTGTTGTTGGAATGAAAAGATAAGACACAAGACGGATATATACATTCAACATACGGTACAAAAGTACTGTATTTGTTTATTAACCTATAATAATAAATCAACACAAGATGGCATTAACATTATTAACATTCTCTTAAAGTGATCCATGGATAGAAAAACTTGTAGTTCTTAAAAGATAAATGTTAGCAAAAGTTATAGAAATTTTATATTAACACCCCTCTAAATGTTTTCGTTTTATTAAAATTTGTAAAATTTTCAATCAAAAAATAAACTAGTAGCTCGCCATTGTTGATGTCATTACACCATGCTCACTCCCCAAACCCATAAAATCATTTGGACCCAAGCGCCAGCAGAGGGCGCCAAATAACAAAAAACAAGTAACAAGTAACAAGCAGACATTACACTTCTGTCATTTTAATCTGAGCGGGGCATGAGCGTTAATTGCGTCAAATATTTTAACGTGATTAATTTTAAAAATTAATTACGGCTCGTTAACGCGATAATTTTGACAGCCCTAATTTTAATAAATGTTTTTTAAGCACTTTAAAGTTAATATTAATGATAACTTTTAAAGATGTTACTGTCCTACCGAATTATTATAACAAGAATAAAGTACAAACATTCTTGTCTTTATTAAATGCTTTATTCAGTGAGTCCACTCAAATCTGCTCATGCTGCTCACTTACAATGAGTTGCCACAGCAACTGTCTAACAGGTTAGACGATGATTGACGCATGCGGTGCTTTGAAGTTTCAGCTTCCAGGCATCTCTGACAAGCTCAAACCTTCTGTCAAACGACTGTCAATCATCGTTAACTTTAATGAGCAACTTGAGTGCACTGCCTGACCAGGAAAAGGAGTAGGAATGAGAGTGAGACTATGTGATTGGATCGGGACAGGTCATCTGTATTTATTTTTTTCAATTGGAAAAAAAAAAATCTGCGATGGACTGAGGGCGTGAAGTTTGAAGCGCGAAGCAGTGAAGGATCATGGTAATCGCAAAACCTAAAATTTAAGTTTTCCGACTTGACACGCATCAGTGAGTCTGTTTTGATACATTTGGTAAGTGACTGTGAAGTCTAGTGTTAGTGAGACTATTCATTCAATTTTATGTTTCCAAAGCTCAGCATTTACAGTTGGACCTGCTGTTGTAATATTTATATAACATATGTTCAAGGTGGAACTTAAACCCACAAATGACAGCCCTTGATGCTCATATCTTGTCTATTGAGCCACTGGGCCGCTTATTCCAACAGTGGAACCACGCTTTAAGTCATAAAAACAACTTCCCCGCTTCATTGATTCAGACTCTAGTGGCAAATAATTCTATTCGTGGATGAGAGAGCAAGTGTTGGCACAAATCCACAGGCTGTGAATTTGAATGATGGCCAGGAAATACAGCAAAGCATTGAGTTCCTTCTAGTATGCATTAAATGTACCTATATTACTTTGTAAGACATAAGTCACGAAGAAGCTTATTTGTGCACTTCACAGTTCACACATCTTATTTTGGAATGATTGTGCCAATTTGCATTTGTTGTTTAATCATTGTGATTTCTCACACCAAGTACTTGTGTGCATATTAAAATGTCAGTATTAAAACAGCTGATCACAGCCATCTTAGCAAATTAAAATAAATTGAGTGGCAGAAAATTATGCCCCAAATTAAGAAAAGTGAAGCAGTGTTGTATAATGAATTGAAGCGGACATAAACAAGAGGGTCACATTGCAAACGGTGAAAGGAAAGATGCAACCCTGTATCCTGACCAATTTGTGGGGGTAATTTGTAGACAACTGAAAGTAGTTCAGTGAGGCTGTTATTTTTTTGTATGAATCCTCAACAGGACATTTGGATTTGCAAATCTTCATGCATGTGACCCAGTCCCATGAGGTATACAAAATATACAGTAGACAGTGGTGGCCAAAGGTATTGGCACCCCTGCAATTCTGTCAGTTATGCTCAATTTCTCCCAGAAAATGATTGCAATTACAAATACTTTGGTAATAATATCTTCATTTATTTTGCTTGCAATTAAAAAACACAAAAGAGAATGATTTTTTTTTGTATTTATTTATTTTTTCATCATTATCATTTTACACAAAAATCCAAAAATGGGCCGGACAAAATGATTGGCACCCTCAGCCTAATACTTGGTAGCACAACCTTTAGACAAAATAACTGCGAACAACCACTTCTGGTATCCATCAATGAGTTTCTTACAATGCCTGCTGGAATTTTATACCATTCTTCTTTGGCCAACTGCTCCAGGTCGCTGAGATTTGAAGGGTGCCTTCTCCAAACTGCCATTTTCAGATCTTTCCACAGGTGTTCCATGGGATTCAGGTCTGAACTCATTGCTGGCCACTTTAGAAATCTCCAGTGCTTTCTCTCAAACCATTTTCTAGTGCTTTTTTAAGTGTGTTTTGGGTCATTTTAATGCTGGAAGACCTATGGCCTTTGAGGGAGACCCAGCGTTCTCACACTGGGCCCTACATTATGCTGCAAAATTTGTTGGAAGTCTTCAGACTTCATAATGCCATGCACATGGTCAAGCAGTCCAGTGCCAGAGTCAGCAAAGTAACCCCAAAACATCAGGAAACCTCCACCATGTTTGACTGTGGGGACCGTGTTCTTTTCTTTGAAGGCCTCGTTTTTTTCCCTGTAAACTCTATGTTGACGCCTTTTCCCAAAAAGCTCTACTTTTGTCTCATCTGACCAGAGAAAATTCTTCCAAAAGTGTCTTGGCTTTCCCAGGTAAGTTTTGGCAAACTCCAGCCTGGCATTTTTATGTCTCTGGGTCAGAAGTGGGCTCTTCCTGGGTATCCTACCATAGAGTCCCTTTTCATTCAGACGCCTACAGATAGTACGGGTGGACACTGTTGTACCCTCGTACTGCAGGACAGCTTGAAGTTGTTTGGATATTAGTCGATGTTCTTTATTTACCAACCGCACTATCTTTCGTTGAAATTTCTCATCGATTTTTGTTTTCCGTCCACATCTAGGGAGGTTAGCCAAAGTGCCATGGGCTTTACACCGGTTGATGACACTGCACACGGTAGACACAGGAACATTCAGGTCTTTGGAGATGGACTTGTAGCCTTGAGATTGCCCATACTTCCTCAGAATTTTGCTTCTCGAGTCCTTACATAGTTATTTGGTCTTCTTTTTTTTCTCCATGCTCAATGTGGTACACACAAGGACAGAGGTTGAGTCAATTTAAATCCATTTTTACTGGCTGCAAGTGTGATTTGTTATTGCTATTACTCAAATTAGAGAAGCATCACATGATTTTTCAAAGGGTGCCAATACTTTTGTCCAGACCATTTTTTTGTTTGAGTTTTGTGTAAAATGATAATGATTTTTTTTTTTCCATTCTCTTTTGTGTTTTTTCATTGCAAGCAAAATAAATGAAGGTATTACTACCAAAGCATTTGTAATTGCAATCATTTCCTGGGAGAAATTGAGCATTATTTGACTGAATTGCAGGCGTGTCAATACTTTTGGCCAGCAATGTATGCTATGTGAAAGACAGTGTGAATGAAAATTTCCTGGAGTAATTATGGTTTAAAAAAACAAAACAAAACAAAAAAACATTTCAAATTGAGTTGTTTCTAGGTTAGCTAGTCAACACGCATTTGAGCTTGAAGCTTGAAGATCGACTCCACTGTATGGAACTATTTCATCACCACATAATACAATTTATACCTCCAAAAATTTCACTCGATCTCTGCTCTAAAACGAAATGGAACGCAGCTGGAAGCAATTAAAATTTAGCTCAGTCTCACGGTAGCATTTGGTCACTATTTCTTCGACTTAACGCTTGTGTTTGAAAATGGTGTCTAGTTATAGGGTTTGTCATGTAAATCTTACTGTCTCTTAGGCTTAATCATGAGCATGAAACATTGATTAGTTGCCTGCTGTAGTCACCACACCCTATCCATTTCGTCACATCCTTGCATTAGTAAAGGTGTTTCCTTCTTTGAAAGGTGTACTGTTGTTGTTGTTTATATTGTTAATTAATTATTATTATTAATTATTATTACTTAATAGAGAGTAATGGCATGAACTCTTAATGCCATTGTATAAAAATGTGACATTATACTGTAGCCCACTTGCGTCTCTTTTAGGTTTTACTGTAGACATCAATTCAGTTCTGATCAAGACAAGTACTATAACGATACACAAATACGCATTGCTTTTGCTATTGGAAAAAAATTAACTTGGCATATTAGTAGGGATGGGAATCGAAATCCGATTCCAATTCGGAACCGGTTCCGAGTGTTTCGAAGCCTCGACATCACAGTGAAAAAGCCGTCACGATCCCTTTAACGATTCCTAAAGACGCGTATTGCGTCGTGACGTGTAAGTTGTTGTCCAGACACATCAAACTAGCATGGCGCCAAGAACCACTCGCTCCAAAGTTTGACTACACTTCACCAGGAAAGAGTGTGAAAATGAAAGGTTACGACGGGTGAGCACGAGCATTGCAGCCATAAACATAACAATGACAGCACGTAAGTTCAAACGCTCGAAAGTGTGTCTTCACTTCACGAGGAAAAATTACAACAAAGCGACTTGCAGTCATTGCAAGGTGGCGATAACTGCATCGGGAGGGAATACGATTGCGCTGTCCTCACAGAGAGGATAAGGCTCAGTCCTGGCTATTAAAAAAAAAAAAAAGTCCCGGCTATACAGCTAGCTAAACTCCCAAATGACGATGCAGAAGACGTTGGTATAATTTGCTGACTTTATTCAACCATCACTTGAAGAGTGAAACTAAGAATAGAAATGAAACAAATCAATTTTGTCCCCAATAACAAACAGGTTTGCATCAACGTAAATCAGCGATGATTAGCTGCTAATAACAGTATGGTTAGCATTCGTTCGCTAGCATTAGCACATCGTTCAAACCACTACACAACTGGATTTAAGTGTCCGATCGCGAGTGGAAGCACAACAACAACACAAAAGATGATACATACAGGCGTTGCCTCTGTAGATATTAACATTAACAAAGAACGTAGGCTCGTAGAAGTGTTTCCCTCTCTCACTCACTTGGATGCAGCATTTCTTCTTTGGGTGTATGCGCGCTCCAAGAGTCCGCAAACTGCGGCCCGCGGCCCAAATACGGCCCGCCTCCACATTTGGTCCGGCCATTTTGAATTTTTTTTTTTTTTTTCTCAATCGTGTTATTTATTTTCTGGCCTTTTCCTTGAAGAATTCAGAGAGGGTTATTTGGTTATTATCTATTTAATTAATAGTGTTTTTATTATTAATTATTATTATTATTATTATTATAAAGAATCCAGAAAGGGTTATTTGATTGTGGCTTTCTGAAAAACAATAATTTTTTACATTTATGCACTTCTGCAATCGTCACAATTTTTCTGTAACAAACTGACCCCGGCCCCTCATCAGAGAAGGGAAAAGTTATGTGGCCCTCACAGGAAAACGTTTGGGGACCCCTGCTTTAACACATATTGCCAAAGGCAGAACAAAAACCTATCTGCCAATATATACCAATATTTTTTATTTCTATTAGATAAATGTTTCAGTAAAATGTTACACATTCTTGTGTATTTGCCACTTATTGCCACAGTTAACATTGAGGCTTTGGGCCTCTTTTGATCTCGTTGTGAGTTTGTAAGGTTGTGACTTCTGAATAAACAAACTCGATGCCAATCAAAACGTTTGTTCTTTTTCCCCAAATTAGAATCGATAAGAGAATCGATAAAGAATCGAATCGTTAAGCAATATCGATAATGGAATCGGAATCGTAAAAATCCTATCAATTCCCATCCCTACATATTAGACAAGATAAATGAGACACATTCAGGAATAGAAGACATTACATATACGTGGAATAGACTTCAACCCTATCAAAATGCTTTCGGGATAAACCAGAACAGAATGAACCAAATTCAACTGTCCAATACCAGTAACATCTGAATGAATCATGTTACCACTAATGCTCTCCCATCGTCTTTGTAGGCCTTGTCCGGTAAATTGGAAGTTATCATAGCACGAAATAGAGGAGCAAATGTATCCCTATAGAATTTCTGTAGTTGGATCATAACGCTTGTCATGATGTAAAAAGCATATTTCAAGAGGGATTGCAGTCTTTTATCACCTGATTCTTAGAAGTAAGATTTATACATCTAGATTTATCTTTGATACGTCGATCATATTGTGCAAACATCCTAGAAAATGGACGTGTGCAGCAAATTGTCACAGCACTTTTTACTCCAACTGCGCTTTGGCACAAAAGGTTATTGTAAAGGAGTTGAAGAGACTAAGGTTATTTTACAAACCAATTCACTCTCGTATTAGAAAAGTAATGAACCAGTGTTGTCGCAAGTGTAGCATTAATATTTGTATATAGAGAGATAATTGACTACAAACAGACGTAATACAGTAGAATAAGCTGAACCTGGAATGAATTTTGTTGCTTTTTATATGTTGTAATGTCAAATAAAAATCTGTATCTGTAACACGATTTTTTTTTTCTTGCCATAGCATTCTCTTAGGTAAACTTCATCTACACTAGATTTTTTTTTTTTTAAATAAAGGTTTTAAATTTCAATATACGTATGTATGTACTGAATGTATGAAAGAAATTTAATTGACAGTAGGCATATGAAGTGGAGATTTTCACTGAATGAGATATGAGATGAAAGTGAATTTTTTTACAAATTTTTATCCATTTTTGTCAGTCAATGACATTCTTTGTCTGCTTTCTCCTCCATCCAGGTAGAAAAAATGGTGAAAATGACAAAAACTACGATACATTGGATCTTCCCAAGCGTACTGAGCCGACAAAAGGTAGGGGTGTCACCAAGTGAAACGTGCAGAACAAAAAACGGAATATATTTGTATTTTTTGGATTATAAAACGGATTAGTTGTAAACATTGTGGGATACTTTTATTGGGAGTCCAGTCAAGGAAGGAAGCGATAATGGTTTTTCAGTATAAAGCTGGTTTTTTTTCTTTTTTTGTGCTTGTGTAACTACTGTATCAGGTTGTCAAGTTGGCAGAGAAAGCAGACCTTATTCACTGCAGTGGCTTGAAGATCTGAGAGATTGCATGTGTCTGATTATATGTAGGGATGTAATTACCTGGTAGTGCAAAATGTTTGGGTTTTCTTTTGTGTGTGTGCGTGCATGTGGCTGATTGAGATGTCATGCAAGACAAACAGGCCTGATTGGTTTCCAGTAATTACGATCCCTGCTTAATATGTCAGAATTATTAAAAGTGTATTCATGGATGATTCACAGATAACCATTAACCACGAATACAAATACTGTAGTTGTTGTAGAGACAGCAGATAGTTATTTGCACTTACATGTATTTTTTTGTTTTTGTTTGTTTTTTAACCCTTTCTGTTTAGTTGCTTGGTAATGAAGGTGGGTGAATCTGTGTTTTTATGCCAGAACAGCTTTATGCTGTACCTGGGTATTTGTACTGTAATGCATACTCATTAGAAAATCAGACAGACAGAGCAAGTTGAGGGGATAAATAGAAGGGAAAGAGAGAATTGAGAGGGAAAATGACAGCTGAAATTAGAATCCAACAGAAAATAAGAACAGTAAGTTACTAGCAGTTGTATTCTTCATAACATTGGACTGGAATGGTTTCACTTTTACGTAAATTACCATTTGGCGCACTTGGTGTATTCCTTCATTTAATCAACAATCCTCGTTTTTCGCGGTCAATGGGGACCAGGACCTGCTGCGACAAGTGAAAACCTGCGAAGTACCGACAATCGCCAACCCCCCCCCCCCCCACCGCCCCCCCCCCCCAATGTATTTATTCAGATCTATCATTGGAAAGCGATACATATAAGACGTTTTTTTTTTTTTTTTTTTTTTTTTTTTTTTTACATTTTTCCCCAAAAAGTATAATTAAAAAAAAAACATGTATATATAAATTTTTAATAAATATTTTTAAGCAATAATAATTATTATAACAATTAAATAAGTTTCAAACATGTTACTGTCCCACAGGATTATTTTTAAACAAGAAAAAAAGTAGACACTTTATTAAATGCTTCATTGAGTGTCCACTCAAATCCGCTTCAGCTGCTTACTTGCACACAATGAGTTGCCACAGCAACTGTTTAACAAGTTAAACGATGATTGGCGCATGAGTTGCTTTGAAGGTCGAGTCTCTGGGAAGATCAAAGCTTAACCGTCTGTCAATCATCGTTTCCTTTAATAAGCAACTCCAGTTCACTTTCTGATGAACAAAGAGCAGGGAGAGGGAAGGAGGGAGCAAGCGTGACTCGGGACAGCTCATCTGTATTTATTTATATAAATATGGCGGAAAACACTCAGGTGACTTTAAGTTCCGTTCTGAGACCCCCAATTTAGCCAACTTTCAAAATTGTCCGATATGCATGTGTGATACATCATTGGAAAGCTTAAAGTCTCAATTTTCTGGGGAAAGAAAAATTTTGAGCAGGAGGGCATTTTTTAAAAAAAATATATTTCTTAAACCGCAAAACCCTATCTGGAGGTGAGAGCACGCAAGAACAGAATTACAGACGCCATGACTTTAACGAGATATTATTGCGTACTTACTTTGTTTCGATCCAAAAACTCCATGTAGCACATATCACTGAGTGTCAAGACACAGCTGTGAATGGCCACAGCTGGATTTTTTTTGGGATTTTATGGGTGAAACATGGTAATATAACAAGGGTCGCAATGCAGAAATCGCAGACATCAACGAGTGGTCGAGATTTTCTTTTTCATATATTTACCTTTTCAAACGTTTTTTTCCAACTTTTTTTTGTTTGGATCAGTTATTTATCATCTAACATATCGGCGAAAAAGCGACAGTAACAAAAAAAAAATACAATTAAGCGATAGTTATGAGGAAGATATCCGGGACTTTTTTACAGACGCCATTTTTTTCATTGCGACATAATTTGTTTAAAAGTTTAAAATATGTGAGTGAATAATTTTTTTAAGTCGTTTTTTTTTTTTTTTTTTTTTTTTTTTTTTTTTAAATACGAAATATGAGACATCAATGAATTATGTTTTTAGCCAAAACAACTGTTGCGTTTGATAGAACAATATCTCTATATGCTGCCATAGGAGATTCATGGCACATTGAGCCCCCGAACTATTTTTAATTTGTCCGTTTTACCCTGAAAACTCCCGTTTACAGACGTCGCGCAACCGCTTTTGTTTCAACCCAGCCATAAAACAAAGGTAATTAATTATATTTATTATCCAAAATGTCTGTTGTTTTTAGCTTAGAATCATTTATTGATGTCTCATGTTTTGTTTAAAAAAAAAAAAAAAAAACGACTTTAAAAAATTTACTGTCGCATTTTCTCCGATATGTTAGATGATAAATAATTGATCCAAACAAACAAAAAAAAGTTGAAAAAAAAAACTTTTAAAAGGGTATATATATGAAAAAGAAAATCTCGACTACTCCTTGATGTCTGTGATTTCTGCATCGCGACCTTTGTTATATGACCATGTTTCCCCCGTAAAATCCCCAAAAAATCCAGCTGTGGCCATTCATAGCTGTGTCTTGACACTCAGTGATACATGCTACATGGAGTTTTTGGATCGAAACAAAGTAGGTACGCGATAATATCTCGTTAAAGTCATGGCGTCTGTAATTCTGTTCTCGCGTGCTCTCACCTCCAGATAGGGTTTTGCTGTTTAAATTTTTTTTTTTTTTTTTTTTTAAATGCCCTCCTGCTCAAAAATTTTCTTCTTCCCCCACAAAATTGAGATTTTAAGCTTTCCACTGATGTATCGGACATATATATATCGGACATATATCGGACAATTTTGAAAGTTGGCTAAATTGGGGGTCTCAGAGCGGAACTTCAAGTCACCTGAGTGTTTTGTTTTTTTTAAAGTTGAAAAAGATTCCGCGATGGACTGAGGGCGCAAAGTTTGAAGCGCGAACTAGCAAGGGATCACTGTATTTCTCTAAGTATTTCCTCTATATCAGAGGTATCCAATAAAGTACATAGAAATGGAAGAACAAACACATACCACACATATGCTGTACGTATTGACACCTCATTATGCTTTTGGATCAAAATGGAGACAGAGAATAGAAAGAGGTCATAAAAGAAGCAATTAGGATGTGTGAAAATTGTTTATTTTAGTGCTTTGGTGAGTGCAGCAGCACCTGAAATGATGAAATATTTTCTTCCAGAGGGTATTGGAAACCATAGCTAAATCTTCAGGCAGGAGGGTTAGATGACGTTGGAGATGGAGAGAAATGAGATGGGGAGTGTAGTGTGTCCTTCCTGTTGCCTTGATTTGCAGAGCGCTTTGTTGTTAAGGGGTTTCCTGAATTATTTGAGGCTTTTATAAATAAATCGCTTATCCCCTGCAAAATGCATACTGAATAGTTACTGTGTTGACTTTCCTTGTCAAGCTATCATATTTTTACTGATTTTGATTAATTTGAGGCTGTTTCTTCCTGTGGCCATCGCTTATCCAATAAATAAAGTCGTTGTTCCAATCAATAAAAAAATGGATGAGACCCATGGCGAAGCCATTACCTGACGGTTGAGGCGGAAACAATTACAAACTATTTGCATCTGGTTTATTATTATTTATTATTATTATATTTTTACTAGGGCTGTCAAACGATTAAAAATTTTCATCGAGTTAATCACAGCTTGAAAATTAATTAATCGTAATTAATCGCAATTCAAACCATCTATGAAATATGCCATATTTTTCTGTACGTTATTGTTGGAATGGAAAGATAAGACACAAGACGGATATATACACTCAACATACTGTACATAAGTACTGTATTTGTTGATTATAACAATAAATCAACAAGATGACATTAACATTAACGTTCTGTTAAAGCGATCCAAGGATAGAAAGATTTCTAGTTCTTAAAAGATAAATGTTAGTACAAGTTATAGAAATGTTATATTAAAACCCCTCTTAATTTTTTCGTTTTAATAAAATGTGTAAAATTTTCAATAAAAAAATAAACTAGTAGCTCGCCATTGTTGATGTCAATAATTACACAATTCTCACGGTGCTGAAACCCATAAAATCAGTCGCACCCAAGTGCCTGCAGAGGGCGACAAAACACAAAAAAAACACAAGTAACAAGTGGACATCACACGGTGCTGTCATTTTAATCTGTTTGAGCGGGGCATGTGCGTTAATTGCGTCAAATATTTTAACGTGGTTAATTAAAGAAATTAATTACCGCCCGTTAACGCGATAATTTTAACAGCCCTAATCTTTACTGACTTTGAGGGCAGTTTTTGACCAGTCGCATAAAAAAATATACAGGGGAAACTCGTTCTTCCTCTTACCAAAACGCACCCTCCCAGCAAGTTAAATAACCGTGCAAATCATAGTCTTGGAATAAAACCGGACTTTTTGTTATCATCACACTAAGCTCTCTATTTCTGGAATAATGAACATAAATTAATGGACTACCAATACTGATTACCAGGTCTCATTGATAGTTCCATGAAGTAATCAATCATAAAAGTAATTAAAATAGATTTTTAAAAAAAAATTTTTTTTTGGGGTCACTTTTTTTGGGTCACTGTTGTGACCGGTGAGTTAAGAAAAAGTTCCAATTCTGTTTTTCAACTCTGATAACTCCAAGGCTTGTTGACATGAATCTTTGATTCTTCTAAACAAAAGTACAACTTGACAAACATCTCCCTCCCCAAGCAGTTTATTTTTTTCAAGATAAATTATTTTTGTGCCTTTAAATCCAGAGTCTCCCGAGTGGTACAATTATGGTGCATGGGAAGTAATACATCTCCAGTTCATGCCATTTCCAACCAGAATATTGTAAATGATAGATTGGGCATTCGAAATTCCAAGCAGCAGTCTCACATACTGAAGCGTCTCTGTTCTTGCGGTTAGAATTTAACACCAAGATAGCAAACGCTGACATTGGGTTTTGTAGCAGATGCATTGGTTTGCTGCAGTATGCCGCTCACCCTCTCTTTCAGGATAAAGGCACCACTCATGCGCCTCGCAAAATTCACCCCTTCTGCCTCACTTCCTCTTGTCACATTTCATAGAAAGGTGAGACCTAATTATTACGACTACCGCTTGAATACAATCTGCTGGAAAATTGGATCAAATAGCATATGAACACAAGTTAAAACGGCTTATTACTCTTGGTCATGGCATGCACTTGGGGTTTAGGCAATTTTGATCATTGTAAGGGCCACAAATGTTTGAATTGGTGCTGTCTGCCTGTGTGTGATGACACCTTTAGTTGTATATTTTTCTGAAGTGACAATAATTATCCTCAAAAGAGCTTGTATTAGCGACTCAACTAAAAGTGTAAAATGAACTACGACCGTCCAGCTCGCTCCCCAAATCTCATCAGCTCAGAGACCTGAACGAGCACAACCAAAGTGTGTGCATGCCTCTTATTGGCTTATTCAGAATCAACAGGCAACAATAAATCTGCAAATAATTACCTTAATTACTATGTAGCGCATCTGACTATAAGCCAAATTACCCAAATTTCCCCAAATTTGATAAATCCGTATACAGCACAGTGATCGCTCGTTTTTCACAGTTAATGGGGACCACCACCCCCTGCGAGAATTGAAAATCCGCGAAGTAGAAGCGGCGCTTATTTACATTAAAAAAAAAGGAAAGGAAAAAAGGTCTGGGGTCTGTTCAATGTATTCAGATTTAACAGCACTGGAAAGAGATACATATAAAAAGTGTTTTTCCCAAAGTATAATGAAAAAAAAAAACACCTTATATGTATATTTTAATGTTTTTTTTTTAAGCACCGCAAATGTAATAATTATGATATAAATGTGATATATATATATATATATGAGAAAACAATTATTTGTATTGTATACATGCATATATCTTAACATTTTTAAATAAAATAATTTTAATTAACTTTTTTTTAATTTAGGAAAATCTGCGATGGATTGAGGGCGCGAAGTTTGATGTGCAAAGTTGTGAAGGATCACTATATGCTGCACATGACTATAAAATGCATTTGTCAATATCTTAATCTGGCATATATACATAGAGATTTCATTCATTTCCTTTCATTTTCCATGTTGCTTAACCCTTTAAAGAGCATACGACATGAGAAAAAAAGTCTTAAATGGCTTTATTATGTGAATTAGAATCATATTTTGAGATGATTCAACTATATACAACAATTTAGCAAAGCGCAGATGACGAGAAATTAGTCTTTTAATCTGCTGATTAGCCACGCCTACCATTACAGGGCTTTAGCGTCCCCAACAGGTGGATGACGTCAGCGGTAGACTGGGCTCACCGGTTTTACTATTCAGCCCATTGAGGGGGAATTATTCAGAACGAGGAAAACGCGACGAAGAGAGCCGCAAAACGTCAGTTTCAGTCTCTCTACTCCAATATTTTTACAGGATATTCTTTTTATCCAAGTATTAATCCCCAATAGCTATATAAATGGCTTGAGAAGGACCAGTCAGCCCGTCAAGGGGGAACTATTCACAACGAGGAAAACGCGACGAAGAGAGCTGCAAAATATCATTGTTTCTGTCTCTTTACTTCAATATTTTTACAAGATATTCTTTTTATCCAAGTACAGTGGTACCTCTACATACGATCACTTCGACACACGATCTTTTCGACATCCGATGTAAAATTTGAGCCGCCATTTGTTTCTACATCCGACGAGTTGCTCGAAATACGACGACATGACAGCACTGCAAACGAACGCATGGTGGATTTTCGTGTGTGAGAAATCAACAGTTTTCAAAAAAAGTTGATACAGTTGGAGAAACAAGGAAAAAAGTGATGCTTACCTTTGAAATGAAGATGCAAGTTATAGAAAAATATGAGCTTGGGGTGCGCGTCCCTGAACTGGCTCAACAATACAGCTCCATGGTCCTCTTCCGACCACCGTTCGCCACTATTTATAAGTTAAGGTGACAATTATTATTGTGGTAACATTGCCAAGGAAATCGCCAGCTTCGTCACGTTTTTATCATTTATTTAAGAACTTATCCAACACAAAACGCCCATTGTCTTAAGCAGTTGACTGCTCTCAAGAAAACGAAAGTATTATCTCTACCGCACCGACCTATCTCACTGAGACGTCAGCTTCGCGGTGCGTTCAGGGACAGTAAAAAGTGTCCGCCATATTAGAATCCGATTCGTTACATTATTTACAGGAATAAATATTAATTATTCTTCTTATTATTATATTATTCTGAATTATTTATTTATAACTTATTTGTTTTTCTATGTTTAATTGCCATTTGTAACAGTGCCAGCAGTATTTATTAAGAATTTAGTGTATGTTTTTAGGCTTTGGAACGAATTAATGGAATTATAATGTATTCCTATGGGAAAATCCTGCTCGACATACGACCATTTCGACTTACAAACAAGGTCCTGGAACTAATTAAATTCGTATGTAGAGGTACCACTGTACTTTCCCCAATTGCTAAATAAACGGCATGGTCATGACAAATAACAGTCTTGTGCTAAATGGAATATGAAATAATAAAAATGCATTTATTCAGGACGACATGGCAAAATTACTCCATAATGGTAAAAACTATCGACTTTACCTTTACTGTCGCACCTCCCGAACCATATTTTATGACACCTAAATCGGACATACTGTATGTCATTTCCCTTCCCCGGCTATAGAGAATGTAAACAAACCAAAAAGCGTGACAGCTAGCCGACATGCTAACCCGAACCGAGTGATGTTTCAAAGTGTTCGAAGCGGAAAATCACACATAACGCGCCTGGATTATTTGTTGTTTTTGCGGATCGGCAAACCGCCCGGCGGAGAGCAATTTACATTTTGTTCCCCGGAGGAGGGTGGCTGCAGTTGTTGTGCAGCTAACGTGCTAATGTGCATGAGGAAAGCTTTTTACATGACCATCAATGATCAAACGTAAGTAGTCCTTTATTTAAAGAAAGTTTGTAGTGTTTACTTTGTAGTAGCTGTATTAATATTTGACATAATACTAAACAAAATGTTTACTCACTTCCTCGTAAGTCCAATGGTCCCACTGTAGTCGGGCTTGTTTTGGCCAATATCCACGGTGAATGGGAACCTTTTGAAACTCCAAAAAGCCACATACGCCTCTCTCTCATACAGAATGATTTTTCTGCAGCCGTTTGGCTGGCGTGATGCGAAAAATAAACGTATTAATCCGCAAAATCAGCTGAATCCTTCGTCCTCGTACACAACAGTACGCTGTATAGTGAAGAGGACGTCTTCTACCGTACATGTCACAGCGCCCTCCTCCTCAATGCAAGACCGAAGCCGGAAGTCACTCATTTTGATGGCGCGGGATTCAAAAAACTAAATAAATCACACACATCCAAGCGGTCCATATCATCAGGAGCATAAAATACCGCGTGTATTATGAAATAAACATGCTTTTTCGTGTCACATGCACTTTAACACCTAAGCCTATTTTGACCGAATTTGCATGCCTTTGATGTTGCCTTTATATTTCAAAGAAAAAACTGTTCACAATGGCCAAGTTGGGTCCCTTTTTTCAGGATACCTTGAACTTCATGTCCAAACTGTTGTTTTCTTCACTGACCAACTTCAATCCACATTTTGGACCCAAAAAGACAAAAAAATCCCAAAATCTTTTTTCAAAATTTGTAATGTTGAAGTCCCACTGACAACCAAACATGCTCGACCAACTGTTTTGAAGCTTGATAATATTTATTTAACTTGCTAGGATAAACATGCAATAGAAAAAAATAAGATTGAATAGTTTTATGTTTGACAATTCAACACAAACAGCAGCTATGGTCATAGGCGTTTTTGGCCTTCACACATACTATGGTCAAAACATGTTATATACAATGCAAAATAGTGAGAAAAAAAATTATGTATATTATCCAACACAAAAAGGGTTTGGAGGATATCTCTTTATGACGTTAGGTATTGTACCCGTCACCTTATCAAAGGTATATATGTACATGCAATCAAGCTTCTCGAACACACATCTATATAAAAATTGAAAAGATTCATAGTGAAGAAAAAATAATAACATTGAAAAAAAAAGTGTTTTCAAAAATATTGACAAGTAGTTCAGTTCATTTAAAAAAAATTTGGGCATGCGACCCAATAAAAGTTTTTTTTTTTTTTTTTTTTTTTTGCGCACTCAATAAAGTTTGGTTTTGAAAATGTCACTAAACTGCGTCACATATAACGTCACACAGCCTACTCATCCGCCGTTTGCGCGCTGCTGTCACTTTTACTCGCCGAGACGCCGACTGATCCGAGGAAAACAATGACAAATACAGCTCATCCTACTCCTTGAGTTAATGAAATAATGCATCAGTTTGCGCTAAATTTAGTTTTCGATTCATTTTGCACGTTTCAAAGTCGCTCGCTCAAACCAACCGGCCGTTGCTTGCTACGCGTGTCTCCTTTCCCTTAGTTGGCGCCTTGCTCGTCAATTTATTAAAAATGTTCACATTAGGTTCGTCCTTTTTGACATCACAACGGCTCTTGTGTAGTCTTTTGTGCTGCTTTCATCATCTTGATTGGACTTAAATTGTTCTTCTATAGCGGCAGCAAGGGTATTCTTTTGATTAATCGGCATGTATCTGAAATTAACCAGTTTTCTCACAAACTGAGCCTATGGAGCTATCACTAGCTAAGGGTGCTTTTTGAGAATAGATTACAACCAAGCTTGCTTGATACCCATGGGAAGTGTGTTGTAAAAATGGAACACTCGCCCTAGTCGTTAGACTTTGAATGCACCCTATTATATTTCCATAGTTAATTAAGGTAATTAATCAGCTCCGAGACAAAAAATTGGGCTCGGAAAATCGATGTGTATACATCTCTACATTATACAGTGCCTATCAAATTTCATTATGATCCACCCGCGAATAATGGAGGAGTAGCAATTTTAATTACACTATTAATGAATCCAAATAATCACCCCTGAGACAGAAAAAATACCTAATTAAAAATCCGGCTTCAAGGATCGATACATACTTTATCTATTCCTAGAATATACTTACCAAATTTAATTTCTTATCCGTCCACGAATAATGGAGGAGTAGTAATTTTAGTTGCTGTCCTTACCAATAATAACAATAAGACCAAAGTAGAGATAGACCGATTATAGGCGCCGATATTTGGAAATTTGACGTACATCTGTATCGGCCTTTGTTTTTAATGGACCGGCTGATATGAAAAAATCCATTAAAAACTGGGTTATTTTGGCTCAGATGCAGCCACGCCTCTCTCTCCTGCTTGCTGTTTCCTGTATTTGTATTCATCCCATCCTCTTATTGGTTAAATTGTAATGGTAAATGAAGTTACACTTGTATTTCCCCTTTTCATCTTTTTAACACCCTCAAAGGGCTTCACACTATATCCTCATCTACCTACTGGTGACGCAGCACCAGGAGCAACGTGGGGTTTAGTATATTGCTCAAGGATACTTAGACAAGGTCATGAGGGCGGAGAATTCATGGAAAAATTGTTATTAAAAAGTGCTATTATCTTTTTATTTAACTTGACAAAAGGTGCTGCTAAGCCTGAGAACTCTGTATTTTTGTTGTGTTGTATTTTCAGTGGAAATTTTTCAGAGAGCTATTTATTTAACCTTTTATTCAACTTTATAACAGATGTTTCTGAGTCCAGGAAATTGAGGCACTTCTGGAGCTATTATTTTCTACTTGTGTGGTTCAATAGACATGCTTTAGGCATTTCAATGAAGTTCAGTGTTTGCATTATTCAAAATTTTTTCGCCAGTTTTTACATTTCTACTTCAAATGAATATCAGCTCCAAAAATCGGTTATCGATTTTAGCTACTAAAAATCGGTACCTGTATCGGTCCTGAAAAACCCATATCAGTCGATCTCTAGAACAAAGCAAGCAGCTTTTTAAGACCTCTCCCTGTGCAGTCTAAGAACATCTTATTTTAATACGAAGAACACTTTTCTTTGTTAGCCAGGGCTAAAACTAGTTTTGTTTACCTATTTGTTGATCTAGACAGGAGAAGTGCTCATTTCCTGTCCCCAATGAACAATCACAATGTGCTGGGGTTACAAAAATCCCCACACTCCTTGAACATCACATTATGTAATCTATTTTTAGTAATACCACCACAGAATAAAAGGCTTAATGGTTAATACAGTGCAATGTAGCTGATGTTCAAATTATTCTAACCCATGTTCCACACTTGTTTCTGAAATGAAAGTCATGGAAAATAGTTATAATGAGGCAAAAGGAAAGTTAAAACTGAATGAGAGGCATATGAAGTGAGACCACCTTGTGTGTTGTTTGAAATACAAATTGATTTCTGTAATAATACTTTTCCTAGTTGGCAGCACATAACATTATTAGTGGAATGAAGTTGTTCTAGCACTTGTGATGATATATGTCGCATTCATCTCAATGATAGGGGTATTACAGTATTTATTGTCAGCACTTTGGCTATGAAAGAACTTCATACAGCACATTGCTGTATTCAACACATTGTTCAATTCTTCCCTTGGCGTTTGTTTTACTTGTCAGGCAATTTTTACTTAATAGGTCTATAAACACCTGTCTTTACAATTTGACGTAACAAATTAAAAATTAACACAAGTTATTGAATTGTGGCATTGCATGGTCTGTGCAGTTGACCACAGTGAGAGTATACAGTATGTGTAGTGGTATTATACGAGTGATCACACAGCATGCTTTTATTTGGCTTAGTCCATTGCTGTATTTAATACAATGTCCACAGGTGGTCCAAAGCTGGGGCTTGCAAAATGCATTGGGTTGAACTGGGAAAATATATTTTATCACCCATTTTAAAGAAATTTAAGCTATCTTTTAGTCATCATCTGGGAATTATCATTGTTTTCTATGGTTTTCTAACAGAACAACTTTACTATATTGCTGGATGTGAGTATGTGAGGAAAGCAGAGCAGGGATTGTCATCCCCTACACAAGAGTTAATCCAAAGTATCCATCACACTGAAGCATGTGATGGGTTCATGAGGCTGGACCAGGCATTAAATGAGGGATGGTTGCTGACACCAATCCAGACACAGCAAATCCCTTCACTGTCAGCCACCATCATAATAGGCATCATGCATTCTGGATGCCTGGTCTGCTCTGAGACAGAAAGACCGAGGGTCAGGCTGTGGTGCACTAGTCCAGTGAGTCGAGGGGGATGGGAATTCAGTGCATTTCTTAATCAGGATTCAACATTTGCCCAGCATAATAATCAGATTTGTGATGATTTTGTTGCTCTTACCAGTCATCAAAAGTGACTGTAATTTCATAGCTGTGCATGTGTGTGCTTTTGTGGGCTTTAAAATTGAACTGAAATTATATATGGGTATGTGTGTGTACAGTATGTTTCTGTGTAAATGTGTGTATAGATACAGTATACAGTGCCCGCCCATCTCATCAGACCATAGGAAATGCTTTAATCCATGTGATTTGTGTACATGTCTTCAGCAAACTGCTTGCGGGCTTTCTTGTGTACCGTCTTCAGAAGAGACTCCCTCCTGGGGTGACAGCAATGCACACCAATTTGATATAGAGTGTGGCGTATAGTCTGAGCACTAACAGTTTCACCCCCCACCTCTTCAATCTCTTCAGCAATGCTGACAGCACTCCTGTAACAAGTCGCATGACATTTTGGAGGGAAAATTACAAGCAGTACTCAATTTGGATATCTAGGGATGTACGTAGTTTCTAAGGGCTGGACTCACTTTTGTTGCCAGAGGTTTAGATATTAATGGCTATATTTTGAGTTATTTTGAGGGGAAATAAATTAAGTCTATTATATAAGCTGCACACAGACTACATTTCATTGTGTTAAAGTGTCATTTTGTCAGTGTTGTCCCATGAAAAGATATACCCTATTTTTCGGACTACAAGTCTCACCTGAGTATAAGTCGCACAAGCCATAAAATGTCCAACGAAGAGGAAAAAAACATATATAAGTCGCATCGGAGTATAAGTCGCATTTTTGGGGGGAATGTACTTGATAAAATCCAACACATAGAACAGATATGTCATCTTTAAAGTCAATTTCAAATAAAAATACAATAGAGAACAACATGCTGAATAAGTGTACAGTATGATAATGTTACATGATGCATGAACAACGAAATGCGAACGTGGCCGGTATGTTAGCGTAACATAGCTATTATTAGTTTGTTAGTTATTCTGATAACTATAGCATAAAGAACATGCCAACAAGTTCACCAAACCATCAGTGTCACTCCAAAACACCAAAATAACATGTGAAATGATACAATAATGTGTCATTAATTTCACACATAAGTCGCTCCAGAGTATCAGTCGCACTCCCAGCCAAACTACGAAAAAAAAACCCTGTGACTTATAGTCCGAAAAATACGGTACTTAAATATTTGTAGAAATGCGAGGTGTGTACTCACTTTTGTGATACACTGTATAACATTGCGCAATCCAAAATTGCTGTACCACATCAGTGTCAATTAATATCTAGTCATTTGTCCACATCTGCCTCTGTAAGGTCTGTATATCCATCTTCAGTTCCCATTCCATTCCACTACCAACTCTATTACCTCCGCCCCCACACATACGCACATTCCCTACCCTTTGCTTGGTGTTTCTACAGTATGTATCCATCCGGGCAGCAGCAATCCACAGGATCATCTCTGTTTATTTGCGGAGGCTGGATACCAACCTCAAATCCCACACTAAAACTGCTGAACATACCAACTGTGGTTTGGGCTGCATTACTTCAGTTCTCTAGGGTACTGGTATACACTGTAATAGTTTGGGACTTGCCCAAACTAACCATTAGACTTGCATTTCCTTTATAAAACCTTGTCCCGCGCATTGCGTATACTCTTAAGTACGTGGGCATTAAAAAAGTTTTTTTTCTTAATATTGCACTTGCATTCAATATAGGTTGGGAAGGTGCACATACGTAAATGAAGCTGCTTGGTGATAAAATGAGTGTAGTATTTCATTTATGTCATCAAGAAAATTTCCAATTATTTAAGCAGAACATAGTGTATCCCCAATGTGTGTTAAAAATGTGTTTGGCATTTATGTCAAAGTCAGGCATGGGAAGGGAATTGGCTTTTAGCGTCGAATTCATAAAAAGAGTGAAAAAAGCTCAGTTTAAATTAGAAGTTCCATGAACAACAAATAAGTTTTTGCTGATAATTGCGGCCCTCGGGGTAATATTTAGACTTTTTACTGTGTATTTATGGTAAATATACGTAAGGTTTTTTCAGCTTCGCTGGGTCCTGTTAGTGGACAGTCTTCCACTTTAACATTTTTTTTTTTGCTGATCAGCTGTCCAGAATTAAAAATTAAATATTTTGTAATCAGAGGGGACAAAAAGTTTATTATGTTCATCAGTTGGCAGTGTAAGTTTTGACCCATGCACTGCAACTTGTTATAGAAAAGTAAAGGAGAGTTATGAGATGCATGGCTGGAGAAAATGAAGTAGAATATAAAACACATACATACTGTATATATTCTGTATATATGTATATAAAGTGTATGTAAAACAATGTAAAGTAACATTTTTGGCTGCCATGATGAGTGTGTTCTGAATTGTTGAAAATCACTCAGCAGGATTTCATTTTGAACTACTGACCTGTCACTGCAGCAAAAGCTAGCTGCAAAGGGTTCCTGTTGCGTTAAATTGGTCTTTCATTTCTAGGACATTTTAGTAAAATTGGTGATGGACACCTGATGTTGAAAGGGAGATCTGGAGGAAGTGCTTGATAGGAGGTCGAACTGTCTATTTGTCTTTTTTGGCACTCTTCCCCTTCCCTCAACTGTCACTTGCCCTCAACCACCCCATCTCACCAGGACATTTTTGTGAGTGAAAGCTGATGGGAAGCTGTACAAGACACCGGCTCACAGCCGCTTTTTCTTTCCTTTGTACGCATCCAACAAACTGAGGCTAACTGCAGTATGGGTATGCTAATGTCCCATGGCCTGGGGCTGCCCGTAGAGGTGCCAATCCACGGAACACTCCAAATGGGTACCAGGGGAGATGATAAAGCTTTGACTCCTGGCTACTGTCCATATGAAGAGGGAGTAGAAGAGGTGCCTTTGAACACCAAGCGTGAATACTTTTCTCGCTTCTATCATACTTTTCTATCACATTTCAGTTGGCTGTACTTAAATGATCTTGAATCAAAAGGGCTGAAGAGTTTTCTATGAATCCTTCATTCTGACAAGGGACTTTACCAAATACCGTAAATACTAAGGATGTAACGGTACATGTATTTGTATTGAACCGTTTCAGTACTTGGTGGTCGGTTCGGAACGGACGCGTACCGAACGAGTTTCTGACGAAATGCAACCCTTACTTTTCGAGATTACATATTTACTCCGTCTTCTCTACTATAATGAGGACCAACACGGTAGGACAGTAAGAAACGTCAACGGCGCGACAACGTGGCCGCCGCGAGAACGCAGTGAAACGCGGCCGTTAAAGTCAATCAGCTAATGCACACCGGTCGCAGTGCGGCCGCGTATTAGACGCTTTCCAGAAGCGGCTCAACGCGATGCACGCGAAAAAAACGGCAGAGTTTATTATTTGACGCGAGACGCGGCCCTCCTGCGTCAACACTACTAGCTAGCAGACCGGAAGTCACTCGTGTAAAAAAACGGCGGATCCGGTCGATTTTCAAACTAATATGCAATCGTAACCACATAGGAACTAAAGTTATACAACATAAAATATTCAATATAAATGAATACTACATCATATTTGTAAATTACAAACACATAATAAAACAAATAATAGCCCATTTAAATAAAATAAATTGAAATGAGCTAAAACACCTGTAATTAAATAATAAAAATAATACACAGATCCTGCTTACACAATTAAATTTATTAATTTCTGTGTGGTGCTTTAACTTGAGAAAATCCACCAAAAAAGCTTTTGAAAACCGTTCATTAAAAAAAAATTAATAATAATTGAGGCATTTCATTTGTAAAATACATGTTAAAATCTTTGTCATTAGGATTGCTTTTCTCTTTAGCACAGGACTTCTTTTTTCATCTTTCTTTTAGAAAGAAAGCAGACCGATACGCGGGGTCTGAAAGGCAAATTGTTGTTGGATTATTATCTTTAAATACCCGCAAGTTTTTGAGCCGAATTCTAGCTTTGTATAGGCTACTGTTCCCATTGTTGAAAGCACAAAAGTGTGTAATAAACAACTAGCACATTTATATTTTGCATTTTGTTTTCTTACTGTACCGAAAATGAACCGAACCGTGACCTCAAAACCGAGGTACGTACCGAACCGAGATTTTTGTGTACTGTTACACCCCTAGTAAACACTCAAATATAACGCGCTTTTCCTCCCAAATTGCACTTGTAAAATCATGGGTGCGTGTTATATAGAGTTACAATGATGGAGACAGAAAGATTCATCATGATTCATGGTAAGTGTCAACATGGACAGGCACAATATTACCTGATCCGAACGACAGTGATATAATAATCAACTTTCATGTTATAAATAATTGTTTTTCTGATATTTTTCACATTTAATAAAATTAAAATGCAATTGTTGTATTATTCGTCTATTATTTACCGGTACATTTTTCTTACGTTGTAGTTGCAACATGCCGGCTTAGTGACACGGCCATGTTTTGTTGAAGAGAACGTATACGGCGATCCGTTTCGTATAAATGTTGACCGTGTGGCGAGTTAGGACAGGAGTCTGAGGAAGAGTATCGAACCACGCAGCCAAGCCGCGTTGTTTTATTGGCATTGAACCATATAAAGTAACAAGGTACGTATTGCATGCAACTCGCAGGAGACGTCGGTTTACTTCCGGCTGTTACCTTAAGTAAACTCCTCCCCCCGGGAACTACACAACTTGTCAACATTAGTTCCGCAGGTGAATTCTGTTAAACTCGCTTTACCATATACTGTGAGCAATTTTACCACAGGAAAAAAAAAAAAAAAGAATATTAAATATTTGACAAAAGAAATTAAAAAATGCAGATTTTACCGGTGTTTTCTTATCATATCCGTGCCGACCATTACGGTATATGACGTCACCATTTTGTTTTAGTAATACTTCACTCTGATTGGTCAAATGAGTTCTGTGATTTCGTTTTATTTGTACTGTGATCCACTCTTTCCGATTACTGGTAAGAAACGTATAAAAGTTCTAGACACGAGACTTATATTTATTGGTGCTAAAATTAGGGTGCGCTTTAAACACGAGTGCAAGAATTTTCCCTAGATTTCACAGAAAAAGTCAGTGTGCGCGTTATACACGGATGCGCGTTATATTTGGGTTAGGGCTGTCAAACGATGAAAATTTTTAATCGAGTTAATCGTAGCATAAAAATTAAATAATTGTAATTAATTGCAACTCAAACCATCTCTAAAATATGCCATATTTTTCTGTAAATTATTGTTGGAATGGAAAGATAAGACACAAGACGGATATACTAGTATATTCAACAGACTGTACATAAGTACTGTATACTGTGTATTATAACAATAAATCCACAAGATGGCATTAACATTATTAACATTCTTTCTGTTAAAGGGATCCACGGATAGAAAGACTTGAAGTTCTTAAGAGATGAATTTTAGTAAAATTTATAGTAATTTTATATTAAAACCCTTCTTAATGTTTTCATTTTAATAAAATTTGCAAAATTTTCAATCAGAAAATAAACTAGTAGCTCGCCATTGTTGACGTCGCCAAGCAGTGACGTCACAGCCGTTCTTCCACAGTGTCTTTAACTACGTAAGATAGTGATTGAAATACACCACAAGGTGTCAATGGTGAGTTTTAAATTACTTAGAAATCAAGCCAATGAATGTGTTTTGTCCCTCGACTGACGCCGTAGCTCCCTTTTTTTTTTTTTTTTTTTTTCCTAGACTGGGTCTATTGTGATTCTCGTTCATTTGAGTGCTGGCTTCACAATGTACGAGAACACTGATAGTTTGTATAATGTGACTAAATATTGCCATCCGGTGTATTTGTTGAGCTAAACAAAATGTTTGAATAGAGTTTGACCAAAGTATGACTAAGTTTTATGTGTATTTTGCATAGCTACCGTATTGGCCCGAATATAAGACGGTGTTTTTTGCATTGAAATAAGACTGAAAAAGAGGGGGTCATCTTATATTCGTGGTCTAGACATTATACCCATTCACGACGCTAGATGGCGCCAGATATGATTGAAGCGATGTTATGTCATGACAGATCTCAGCTACTCTCCCCATTCACGACACTAGATGGCGCCAGATATCATTGAAGTGATGTTCTGTCACGACAGTGCTCAGCTACTCTCAAGTTTAACTAGTTTGCATTAATTTATTGCAGTGTTTTTCCTTATTCAGATTTGTTTCAAGACAACAGTTACAGTTAGACTTCACTTTGATAGTTAATGCACTTATTGCAATTTTGTTGTTTTATCAAAATAGATTGGTTTATTTACATTTCAAAAACCAGAAGCCATTCATTTACGAATGCGATTGCACTTTAGTTTACATATTTAAATGTTCAGATATTAAGATTTGAATGAGGCTAAATAACATGCTTTTTCTCTCAAATATATTGTTATAATCATTTGTTTCGGATGTACCGTGATTATTTTCTGTGTCCACTGCCTTTCTCTGCCTCTTAACTCTCAATGTGCAAAAAACTTCGTCATTGTAATCATCCATCCATCCATCCATCCATTATCTTCCGCTTAGTCCGAGGTCGGGTCGCGGGGGCAGCAGCTTTAGCAGGGAAGCCCAGACTTCCCTCTCCCTAGCCACTTCAGCCAGCTGCTCCGGCGGGATTCCAAGGCGTTCCCAGGCCAGCCGAGCGACATAGTCTCTCCAGCGTGTCCTGGGTCGACCCCGGGGCCTCCCGCCGGTGGGACATGCCCGGAACACCTCTCCAGGGAGGCGTCCAGGAGGCATCCGAACCAGATGCCCGAGCCACATCAACTGGCTCCTCTCAACGCGGAGGAGTAACGGCTCGACACCAAGCCCCTCCCGGATGACCGGGCTTCTCACCCTATCTCTAAGGGAGAGCCCGGACACCCTGCGGAGGAAACTCATTTCGGCCGCTTGTATCCGGGATCTTGTTCTTTCGGTCACGACCCACAGCTCGTGACCGTAGGTGAGGGTAGGAACGTAGATCGACCGGTAAATCGAGAGCTTCGCCTTTTGGCTTAGCTCCTTCTTCACCATAACTGACCGGTGCAGAGTCCGCATCACTGCAGACACTGCACCGATCCGCCTGTCAATCTCCCGCTCCCTCCTACCCTCACTTGCGAACAAAACCCCAAGATACTTCAACTCCTCCACTTGGGGCAGGATCTCATCACCGACCTGGAGAGGGCATGCAACCCTTTTCCGGCTGAGGACCATGGTCTCGGATTTGGAGGCGCTGATCTTCATCCCAACCGCTTCACACTCGGCTGCGAACCACCCCAGTGAGAGTTGGAGGTCGCAGCTTGATGAAGCCAACAGCACCACATCATCTGCAAAAAGCAGAGATGCAATGCTGAGGCCACCAAACCGGACACCCTCAATGCTTCGGCTGCGCCTAGAAATTCTGTCCATAAAAATTATGAACAGAATCGGTGACAAAGGGCAGCCTTGGCGGAGTCCAATCCTCACTGGGAACGAATTCGACTTACTGCCGGCAATGCGGACCAGACTCTGACACCGGTCGTACAGGGACCGAACAGCCCTTACCAAGGGGCTCGGTCAAATTAATCTGTTTGAGGCAATGCATGAGCGGGTCATTCCACGCATGCGTTAAATGCGTCAAATACTTTAACGTGATTAATTTTAAAAAATTAATTACCGCCCGTTAATGCGATAAATTTGACAGCACTAATTTGGGAATTTACGGCATACAGTAAATGGTAGCAGAGTCATAGAAAGTCTACTTGTAATTCAATATCCTTTTCCTCTGATTCACCCCTAGCTTTATCATGCAGTACACATCAAATTTGGTACAGCATGTTAATGCATTCCATATGAGTAATTGGAATGATAATTTGCATATTGAAGAGATGATGTAAGGCAATTACAGCAAGCTGTTCCGATAAACAGCCACTATTTGACTAATATCTAGTGAAATGTAAGTGAAAATGAAAGTGTAAAGTCAACACTTCCTATTTATGAAGTCACTGCCGATGTTTATGTATATTTTTGCAATTCTCAGACCTGAATGCCTTGTACTATAAAATCCTGTAGAAAACAATCGCATGTACTGTAATCTGGCACAGTTAGTCTGTTGTGCTCCATCTTTTGTAATGCTCCTTAAGGTGACCTGGCTCAGATAAGGATGATATTCATAAACCGCTGCAGGTATGCTATTTTTTTGTTGCCACATGGTAAAACTAATGCAGTGTCTTGAACTCTTATCACTCGCCTTGACATTTTAACTCATTCTCTGCTGGGGAAAAAAACAGCAGGGGGACTGTATCAAAGCTAATGTTTGTTCTTACTGATGATCAGATGATCCATTACATTTTGCCAGATACCCTCACTGCTGTACTTCATCCTTAACTAGGTTTGGGTACCGAAACCTGGTATCAATTTGATACCGGTTACAAAGCAACATTCAGTGCTGTTAGGTTTTGTGTTAGTTCCCTCCTAGTGTGTCCCTGTGATTGCCCATTGATTTCACCTGTTTGTGTCTGCTCCTAGTGTATCCTCCAGCCTGCATCCTTCTGTGTCACCCACCTGTTCCTCGTTGTCTCGTTACCCCTTGTCTGTGTGTTTATATAAGCTCACAGTTTCTTTGCACACCTTGTTGCGTCATTGTCAGTGTCCATGTGCACGTCAGTGTCTTTTCCCAGCAGTTTTCTCCGTCCAAGCCCTTGTGTACCTCGAAGTAAGTTTTTAATATCAAGGCTTTTGTCAGTGACCTGAGTTTGTTTGTTTCTGTGTTTTTTGGATCCCCACAATATCGGTTGCTACTTTGTTTATTGTTAGCCTTAATTAAATCATTTTCCACTACAGATCTCCGTCACCCCTGTCTTTTCCCTGCACTTGGGTCCATACTACCCGCGAAGCTTGCCAAGTACTACATTTCAGTGCCGTAATTTGTTGTTGTAGATTTTTGTTGTTTTTGTTTTGTTTTACCCTGCCCACTTGTTCGGTTAGTAGTGGCACAATTCAGTAGCTAAAGAATTAGACAGCAAAAAAAAAATGTATTAACTCGGCACTGTAAATTTAAGGGTAGTGTTTTTTGAATAATTTTGTGGGGGGAGGGGGGGTTGGGCTATTTTTTTTTCAAGAACCGTTTAAGCACAAGAACCGTTTTCAAAGGTACTGAATAGTAATAGGTAGAGGTGTGCATCGACACCGCCCTCACGATTCGATTCGATTACGATTCGGAAGGCCACGATTCGATTCGATTCGATTCAGAGGGTCACGATTCGATTCGGTTCGATTCGGCAATGCATTGCGATGCATTAAAGCCTGGGATGCATTAAAATTCTAAAGCAAAGCATATTTTTTGTGAATCATGAGCCACCACAAGCGGACAGACATTAAACAACTTTTTATTGGCTCTTGTGTCACTCCTGGTTGAAGTCAAATGAAAATAGTATACTTTCATATATATCTTTAAAAAAAAAAAAAAAAAAAATCCGATCACAGCATTTAATTAGTGCTTATAATGAGACCAGGGCTTTCTTTTTTTTTTTTTTTCCATACAGTAGCAGCCTTTCACACAGTGCAACATCTGAACTCCTGTGCAAAATCAGTAATAACAGTCACTGTATTTTAGTCACAACGACCCATCAATAAAAATATTCAAGTAAATATTAAAGAAAACGACAAAGAAAATATTGTAGTGCAGCAGCATCTTTATCGCAATATCAATCCAGGGATCAGTTCAGTTGCAAACAAAACATCAACTAAATTGCAATGTAGAACAAAAGTAAAATGTATATATCTATAATATTTCTCGCTCCCTCTTTCTCCGTTTCAGCCATTGTTATGTTATGTCCTATCTCTCTGCTCTCTCGATTACAACTGCGCTTGTCTGTGACGTTACTCCGGTAAGGAAGCGGATTTGGGTTCCTCGTCCCCCCTGCATAGAGGTTAGATCTTGTGCCTGAACCCGACCCGACCCGAAATGTTAAGCATTCACGTTTCGGTGGGTCGGGTCGGGCCGCCGCGCCGGACTAATAAAGCATTTAAAAATAAAAATAAAATAAGCAGAGGGCTGTGGCGCAGCCCTCTTTTTCTTCTTCTCCTCCCGTTATTTCGTTGTGTGAATGTTTTTATAATTCTCATAAATATATGTAGACTATTTAAATATTGAGTAAACTTAACTGAGAATTCGTTACGAAAGACACTTTTATTTACGCACACAAAGGCAAATGTGATCCTTTTGAATCTTCTCCTCTATGTGTCTGTAAAACCGTTTTTTTTTTTTTTTTTTTTTTAAATCAAACTTTCCCAGCGTTATTTCGTTGTGTAAATGCTTCTATAAATTTCATAAAAATATGTAGACTATTTAAATACTGAGTAAACTTGCGTTTTTTGTCTGCCAACTGAGAATTTGTTAGGAAAGACACTTTTATTTATGCACACAAAGGCAAATGTGATCCTTTCGAATCTTCTCCTCTGTGTGTCTGCAAAACCGTGTTTTTTTTTATATTAAACTTTCCCAGCGTTATTTCGTTGTGTAAAGGCTTTTATAACTCTTATAAAAATATGTAGACTATTTAAACAGTAAGAAAACTTGAACAAATGAAAATAAATTGCTGCTGCTGCGGTTTTTTTTTGTCCACATCACTCGGCTCGGGCATGCAAATCTATAGTTAATTGATCTGGCCGGTCGGGCTTCAATACCAACGGGCCGTGTCGGGTTGGGCTGGAATTTTTTAGGCCCGATCTAACCTCTGCGGGCTTGCTTTGAATGTAAAGTAGCTCTCTCTACAGGTAAACATGAGAATAACAATACAAATGGGGAAACCAAATCCATTGCATCACCGGAATTGCGCAGGGAAGATTTTTGAACGTACTTATATATTTTAAAATGCGCTGAATCGATTCAGCGTGTTGCCCACATCGAATCGAATCGTCCCTGCCCCGCATCAGGATGCATCGCCGCATCGATTATTGTTGACACCCTTAGTAATAGGTACAGAATAAAACCACATGATCCATGAGCGATGTATCTTTGTTATTAGCATAGTTACTACCAGCTCAATGTCAGTCCGTTACAGTTTCCAAGTGTATTCAACCACTAAACATGTCTGCACTATCAGCTCAAATAATGCACGAGTAAATACAAAACAGTAGTAAAATCATAGACTCATAAATATGGTCTAAATATGTTATTAATAATTTAGTGTTGGGGTAAAAAGTCAGTTCAGGCCAACAAAACATTTTTCATTATTCATAGTTGATTTTACCCCTGATATCATTGCGGTAGTTTTTCTTTACATACATTGCAGATGAATGCAAACATGCTGCTTTAGATACAGTAGTGAAAGTGCATTGATTATTTATAACTATTGCTTCAATTTATTCATTATTTATATATTCTATTCAACAGCTCTCTTCTGAAGTTCACATATGACTCTTCGCCAACTTCACACTAAAACTTAAAAGGATTCTACTGTGAATTAACATTTTTAAGCCCTTTGCTGAAACAGTGATAGTTTGTGATCCACATGTACACTTTATAAATACATAAAATGTTAAGTTAATACAAAATGTGCTATGAGGTTAAAATTGTAATCTCTGAGGCTACTACTGCTCACAGTATTTGCTCGTGGTAAATACAGTAATTACACTGAATCACAATCAACCCTGGCCCTCAAAAAGAATGCAGTTATGCTAACTACAGTATATTGGTTTGCATGATGACTATTTCAATGCTAGAAACAATGCTGATCCTTATTTTAGATTGTGTGCCCACTGCTTTGCACATTTTATTAAAACGTTCAACATAAAGAGCATGTTTTCTTTGCATCTCTTTTCTGTTGGTCGAAAAGAGATAATAGAACTCATTATTAATTTGTATTTTTACAGTCCAATATTCACATGCAGCTAATGGACATGTCGCTAAACCACACCGCCAAATCAGTAAACTCGGTCACCAATAGGAAAGAGTTGCATAGGAATGTATTGTGTGGTCGTAACTTCAAACACTTTTTTTTTTAAATCTTAAGTTTGAAATTGGAAAAACCAGATGGTTAAACGTTGTGCGTGGGGTATCTATGATTCCGACACCAGGTACCCTGAAAGATTGGAGGGAGGAATCTTTTAGTACATTTTTTCAAAGCCTGAAAGAAAGCTCGCCAAATAAGAAGTGGTGGAAAAAGGCTCTGTCGTAGACCACATAAAAAACTGAATGCCCAGACAATAACCAAGACAGTGATGTTTGCTGAAAGGTAATTTGTAAGAAATAAGAATTAAAATATTTTATGGTATGTAGTAGAAACGTATACTTAACTACTTGCTAACATTTGACTGCCTACTTGTTTACTAGCCTGTCACTTTATAAATAGATTAAAATATAACTAATCTAAGTTGTCAAGACCCCAGCACTGAGCTACAGAGTAGCTAGCTAGTATGTACATATAAGTATACTGTATAAATTGCCAAGATGCCGGCATTGATTGATTGATTTTAAAGGATTTTGTTGTAAAATAATTTCTTGGGACAAGGGGCCGATATAAGATTGATCTTCTTTCTGCTCATTTTCATTCTAGATTGTAAACATGATTTATTTTTACAATGCTTTCTTTTACAGAGTGATATAAAGAGCAAACACACCAACATAACGTGACTAAGTAGCTAACGTTATAGCTAGCTAGATATTCGGTAATGATAGATAGATAGATAGATAGATAGATAGATAGATAGATAGATAGATAGATAGATAGATAGATAGATAGATAGATAGATAGATTTTTATTAACAGACTCAAGGTCCAACGGTACGTTATTTCAATCAATACTGGCATCCTGTCAATTTATACATTTCCATAACTCTCTGTGGGTGTAAGGAAATAATGTGGTCGAAATCAACTCAATTTACCCCGCAATACACGAACAGCAATGCTCCTTGATGGTCAGTACGTTATTTCAATCAGTACTGGCATCCTGTCAATTTATACATTTCCATAACTCTCTGTGGGTGTAAGGAAATAATGTGGTCAAAATCAACTCAATTTACCCCGCAATACACGAACAGCAATGCTCCTTGATGGTCACTGTCACTGAGAGAATTTGACAGAGCCTTGGGTTGTCTGAGTTTTCCAAGGGGGCGGGGCTTAGCAATAGGTCCATTGTGCCTTGAGTATGTACAGTATGTGGGAATCATTGATCCTACTCTTATATGATGAGGTCTTGCATCAGAACATTTTGATATTTTGAGTAGGGCCCAGACACTATTTATGTTTGGGAATGACTGGGTTAGTGTTTGATTCAAAATGTGTCCGAACATACTGTACGCCTATCACTCACAAAGTTGATGTCCATAAACGTTTGGAGCTTCTGAGAGACAAAACATTTTAACTTAATAATATAAATTCATATAGTTTCAAGGCTTTTAACGTCCTTTCCAATTTCTGTGCAATGTGTGCAGCCAGAAGGAATTTTTGTGTTGCCTTTGGGCAAATCTGTATCTTCCTACTATTTATTTTTACAATCCGTGTGTCTTACATCAAGCAGTTTGGATGTTTTGGTCTTTGATTATAAAAAATTTGGATACTGTAGGATAATTTTCTTATGATAGTTAACCAGCTCCTTTGCCCTAACACACACACTAACCTCTGAAATGATGGCCCTTTGTCTAAAAATTAAAGCAAGATGGCCATAAGTCTAGCAGGAGATTATTGAAGATCAAAGTGACACCTCAGTCGAGGATTGCCAGCAGTATTTATCTTTCATGAATTCTTCGAGGAGTCTCCAGCAGTGTTGTTAATAACGGCGTTACAATATAACGGCGTTACTAACGCCGTTATTTTTTCCAGTAATGAGTAATCTAATGAATTACTTTTCTCATCTTGGCAACGCCGTTACCGTTACTGAGGCGGGAAAGGCGTGCGTTACTATGCGTTACTAAGTTGGTTGAATAAAAAAAGTCTGAGAGAAACGAACTCACGGGGACGAGAGCAGAGCAGGAGTGGGGAAGACGCCGTTGCAACCGCGATGCTAGGTGGCTCAAATAATACCTGACTGTAGCCATAGCCGACAAACTACGCCCACATGACACGGTAGATATCATATTATAGAACTAGATGCAAATTACAGACACTGCTGCATTGCCAACATGTTTTAAGGACTACATGCGTTAGTAAACAGCCGCCATCTTAAAGCAGTAGAGCTCTCAGGAAGGCCCTGATGTAGAGATCCTTCCTAGTGAACCTAAGTAATTTTTTTTTTTTTTTTTTTTAAATCTAAAATGCTCCTAAATCGGCAAAATCTTAATTTAAATCTATCTTTAAATGATGAAACAGTTTTAAAACTTACACATGTTTAAAGTAGACAGAAGGGAACTAATGCAATAACGGGAGCAATTTTAACCACTTTAACGATTGATTCACAACTTTAAATGACTTCCACACATAGCAAAGGTTACTAGCTAGTTATCGCAATACCCTTGTGTCTAGTTAAGTGGAGGGTAAAGAATTGGGCTCGGGCCAATTGTCCCCCAAACCCTTTAAGCTTCACATTGTGTGACCTGTTTTTTTTTTTTTTTTTTTTTTTTTTTTTTTTTTTTTTTTTTTTTTTGAGAAAAAAAAACAAATTATCACTAGTTACTTTGCCAAGTAACTAATTACTTTTACATTCAGGTAACTGAGTTACGAACTCAATTACTTTTTGGGAGAAGTAATTTGTAACTGTAATTAATTACTTTTTTAAAGTCAGATTAACAACACTGGTCTCCAGGTACTTCACACAGACTTCTGTCCTAGGCCAAAAACATAGACCACAGTATTTTGGGCATGCTATTCCCTGTCTTAAATACAAACCAACTAATCTTGTGAATTTGCTTCATACTATCGTCTGTCCATGGCAGTTCACTCAACATTTTCAAGGTGGTGCCTAAACAACCCACTGCAGACAGGAAAAAGAAACTTATACTATCTAGAGTGGGGCAAATAAGTATTTAGTCAACCACCAATTGTGCAAGTTCTCCTACTCGAAAAGATTAGAGAGTCCTGTAATTGTCAACATGGGTAAATCTCAACCATGAGAGACAGAATGTGGGAAAAATGAAAACAGAAAATCACATTGTTTGATTTTTAAAGATTTTTTTCTCCCAAATTAGAGTGGAAAATAATTATTTGGTCACCTACAAACGAGCAAGATTTCTGGCTGTCAAAGAGGTCAAACTTCTTCTAACATGGCTCCACTCGTTACCTGTATTAATTGCACCTGTTTTAACTCATTATCGGTATAACAGACACCTGTCCACAATCTCAGTCAGTCACACTCCAAACTCCACTATGGCCAAGACCAAAGAGCTGTCGAAGGACACCAGAGACAAAATTGTCGGCCTGCACCAGGCTGGGAAGACTGAATCTGCAATAGGTAAAACGCTTGGTGTAAAGAAATCAACTGTAGGAGCAATTATTAGAAAATGGAAGACATACAAGACCACTGATAATTTCCCTCGATCTGGGGCTCCATGCAAGATCTCACTCTGTGGCATCAAAATGATAACAAGAACGGTGAGCAAAATCCCAGAACCATACGGGGGGGACGTAGTGAATGACCTACAGAGAGCTGGAACCACAGTAACAAAGGCTACTATCAGTAACACAATGTGCTGCCAGGGACTCAAATCCTGCACTGCCAGACATGCCCCCCTGCTGAAGAAAGTACACGTCCAGGCTCGTCTGCGGTTCGCTAGAGAGCATTTGGATGATCCAGAAGAGGACTGGGCGAATGTGTTTCGGTGAGATGAAACCAAAATAGAACTTTTTGGTAGAAACACATTTTCTCGTGGTTGGAGGAGAAAGAATACTGAATTGCATCCGAAGAACTCCATACCCACTGTGAAGCATGGGGGTGGAAACATCATGCTTTGGGGCTTCTTTTCTGCAAAGGGACCAGGACGACTGATCTGTGTAAAGGAAAGAATGAATGGGGCCATGTATCGAGAGATTTTAAGTGAAAATCTCCTTCCATCAGCAAGGGCATTGAAGATGAGACGTGGCTGGGTCTTTCAGCATGACAATGATCCCAAACACACAGCCAGGGCAACAAAGGAGTGGCTTCGTAAGAAGCATTTCAAGGTCCTGGAGTGGCCTAGCCAGTCTCCAGATCTCAACCCCATAGAAAATCTGTGGAGGGAGTTGAAAGTCCATGTTGCCCAACGACAGCCCCAAAACATCACTGCTCTAGAGGAGATCTGCATGGAGGAATGGGCCAAAATACCAGCAACAGTGTATGAAAAGCTTGTGAAGAGTTACAGAAAGCGTTTGGCCTCCGTTATTGCCAACAAAGGGTACATAACAAAGTATTGAGATCAACTTTTGGTATTGACCAAATACTTATTTTCCACCACGATTTGCAAATACATTCTTTAAAAATCAAACAATGTGATTTTCTGTTTTTTTTTTTTTTTTCATATTCTGTCTCTCATGGTTGAGGTTTACCCATGTTGACAATTACAGGCCTCTCGAATATTTTCAAGTGGGAGAATTTGCACAATTAGTGGTTGACTAAATACTTATTTCCCCCACTGTATATGCACTATCTATATGTGTATATATTTTATTTCAAAAAGCTGATGAATAGGATTGTTTTGAAATGTCTTCCAATTTAATGATCATGCATACCCAGAATGATGAGGATCCTCTTGATGGATGCAGAGGTAAACCTTCAAATCTTGACTACTTGTACTGCCAATTAAAGAGAGTACCAGATGATGTGATTGATGCTCTTATACCTGGTCACAAGGCAGAGTCATGTGCCAAACTCGTGATTCTGCTGCTGATTACATTCATTTTCTTTGCATGAAGCAGTGCTCTCTAGCAGCATTGATCTTGATAGGGATTAATGCTGATGTGGATAGGGGATGGATATAAATATATTTTTGCCGATTAAAAAGAACTGCTCTGATTGTACCCTGTGTTTTTGCTTATGAGGTGGAAATTGTTGTTTTGATTGTCAGAGCAACTCGTATTTGTTCTAGAACTTCATATTTTAAAGCTCTTACTCAGCTTTTCTAATGTAGTTTCAGTGGTTCTATGCATGCTATTTCACACGTAGAGCTACAGTTCCCTAAAAAACAAAGTTTTTCATAAAACTACTTTCCTAGTCTGTAATGGTTACCTCAACAAATATCAATACTGGAGTATACTGTTTACATATATTGCAGTATATGGGGTTTCAAGTACAACCTAAAAATACTGGGAATAGCAAACAAGATAAAACAGGGTTTTGTTTTTTTCCAATTTGAGTCGTGAGACCAATGATAAACTCTGTCCTCTTCTAAATAATATTAAGGGTGAATTCGGTAAAATGTTTATTTTGCTCTGTCTGCATCAGGAGTGAGCTGCTGCAGAGGTCTGCTGAAGTCACAATTTGTAATAGCAATGCCGCCTTGGCCCCTCTCCAGGTTTTTATTAAATCCATTCCTTTCTCTTGTTGCTATCGATTCAGTATCTGCCTCTATTAAATGACAAACGTACTATATATGAATCTGCTAAGTGCTTTATTGTTGTATTGGGGCAATTTAAATACTCTTAACAGGTAAAAATATGTACTTTAGAAAATGCTTTATTGTTGCACCGTGAATAACGAACTGAACCTAAGCTAACACCCATTAGTCGGTTGTTTACGTTTTAAAATAATGTAATAAACAACTCAAAATGACCTTGACAGAACAACTAATACTGTCTTAAATCTCACTTGTGTGATACTTGGGAAAATACGGAAAGCTTTGAGGTTCTGCCTCTCTGCCTGTCTTTCCCTGTGTCTGTGCTAATAGCTGATAATGTAATTATGTTTCCATCAGAAGGAGGCCTAATGATTAACAGTGGTGGATGTGTTATGTGCAAGCAAGATCAAAACATCAAAAACTCCAGGTTTCTCCGATCAATAATCTCCTTCTTGTGCTCTCCTTGGTGCTCTCCTTGTATTTGTCATTCTGATGTATTGACTGTCATTATGCTGTAATACTGTATTTAGAGGGGGTGTTGCAGCAAAGAATTACCACTTGTGCTGTTTGGGCTAAAGCTAATGTCAAGCCTGTCTTTCCTGTTGTCCTAATCATATTTGTGTTTTTTCTCTTATAGGGTTTGAGCTACTGTATCAACCAGAAGTGGTGAGGCTCTATCTTTCTCTGCTGACAGAGAGCCAAAACTACAATACCCTGGAGGCTGCTGCTGGGGCTCTGCAGAACCTTGGTGCAGGGCAATGGACTGTGAGTGCAAGGGTGGGGATGGTACAGCAGACACCAAGTTTTTCAAATTTATTTTTGTATCTCTGCACTATTTTTTGTGACATTAAAGATGGATGGGTCATGAGTTAGGAAATCAATTTTTGGAATTCATCCAAAAATAGAAGGTTCACTGTAACAAGAACAATTATTGCTTACCAAAAAATGAATGAGATAAAGATATCTGAAGTACAGAGTGTGGTTGAATAATTCTAACATGGTGATACTAATGCACACATCTCTGTGAGATTTTTACCTCTGATGATAGATGAGATGCGAAAATATGTGACTAGGATCAGACATGCGTTCCAATTAAGGCAGTAGGATGTATAGTGATGAGCTGTCTGAATTGAAGGCAGCTGTGAATTTTGAACAGGAAGGGCTAGTTTTCAGATTGCAGTAAAAATATGCTCTTTTTAATGTTATGTAGACAATGTATTACACAAAATAATAGGTCACCTAAACTTTAAGAAAGCTTGTGGAGTATGTCAGTCATCTTTGTGAAAAGCTTACCAAAAAGATTTTCCATTTGATTTTCAGTTTTCAATTTGACACTTAATGCAAATTTAAAATAATTTTCGTGACTGTTTTGAATGGTTCCACGAGCACAACCTCACAACAAGATAAGCAAGCAATTTCCTAGCAAAAGCAATTTAATGCTGATTAAATAGGTTTATGTTAAGATCGAGAATAACATATGTTGATATATTGTCTATGGTTTCTTATTTATTCTGTAAATACTTGCGTTAGTTTAAGGAGCCGCACACCAAACACATTAAATTTTAAAACATTCAAATTGTATATATCAATACACAGGGGTGGGTGGAGTAGCCAAAAATTTTACTCAAGTAGTAAGAGTAGCGTTACTTCAAAATAATATTACTCAAGTGAGAGTAAAAGTAGTCATCCAGAACATGTACTCAAGTACAAGTAAAAAAAAGTATCCAGTGAAAAGAATACTCAAGTAATGGGTAACATTTTGGGGAACTGCTTATTTATTTTTTTCAAACAATGTTTTTTTTTTTTCTCTCAGCACAAACTTATCTATATGAACTGTTGTTATTATGATGCTGTACAATAACATATTACATAACCACATTAAGACAAAGAAATTTAAAAATATATATATTTTAGGGCTGCAGCTATCAATTATTTTAGTAGTCGATTAATCGATGAACTAGTTATTTCGAATAATCGAGTAATTGGATAAGGAACATAACAAATAAAATACTTGAGCTGACTCTCAAATGGTATTTAAAAAAATAAACAAACAAGGATCTAAGTACAACAAAACAACAATTGGCTAACGTGCATTGCAAAAGTCCGCTAGCTTAAATGCTATAAAATGCTAACTTTTTTTTTTTTTTTTTTTTTAACAATGCTCTTAACAAATGGTTCAAACACATATTCCCACAAAAAAAGCGAAATTTACCTATAAACTAAATTACGAATGCATTAAAGAAACATGAGCTCAAACGAAAACTTAGTTTATGTTGGTCTTAACAGGGAGCAGCTGGATTCAGCCAGGTGAAATGAGTCATATTCACTGTTTCCACTAGAGGGCAGTGTATCCCCCCAATTCAATAAAACTAAATCTAAACACTTTAAAAACAAACCATTACAACGTCACTTTATTAAAAGGAATACTCGAAGCAGCCAAATTTAATTTGAATCATTTTTCTAATTGATTTACTCGATTTAATCGATTAATCGTTGCAGCACTAATATATTTAATAGAGAACAAAAAACACAGTTATGAAGTATTATTCTTCAAAGAGCATGAGTGCCCTGCCCTCTAGTGGAGAAAATAGTTCCTAGTTTGAGTAGTGAATACTGTAGTTCCTTCATATCTACGGTTTTCCGTGGTCAATCGGTGCTAAATAAAAATTGGGAGAGAGTTTTAATTTCGCAATTTCGATTCATGCTGAGGGCAGCGGTCTATGTCAAATACTTCTTTTGTTACGTTGCTTTAAAGACGCGTGATTAAACAGGCTTGTGTGATCATAGAACGGCAAGCTTGCGTCTGATTGGTGTAATGGAGTCATGTGATTATTTTTGCGACGTCTCATTGATGAAATTAGTAGCGCTACTCTTAGCAATAGCATCGCTAGCAAAAAAAAAAAAAAAAAATCTAATATGTAGAAAGAATCAAGAGGAAAAATGTAGCGACTCTTGTGTAGCCCAAAGTAGTGGAGTAAGAGTAGCGTTTTTTTCTTCACAAATCTACTCAAGTAAAAAGTATGGCTTCGTAAAACTACTCTTAGAATTACATTTTTCTCAAAAAATTACTAAAGTAAATGTAACGGAGTCCATGGAACAGGTTACTACCCACCTCTGTCAATACAAGCATCAGGCTGAATTTTGAAAATCGAAGAAATGTAGGGTTATTTTATTTCATTACATGAAATGAAACATGCAAACAGCTCACATCTTTAAGTTAATTTTGTTATTTATTCAAGACACTGGAAATTCATCAACAAATGATACGCCTGATAATTATGTGGCCTACCTATTCTCATGCACTGAATAGAGTTGTGATAGGTTTTTTTGGACTCTTGGGGAATAACTTGTTTAGTGTTGGTTTTATTAATTTGTTTGTTTCTTCATTCATTCAACATACGTCAAACTCACCTTCCCATAGAAGAGAGGCTTTCAATTTGTGCTGCCAGCTGTCCGGGTATAGAGCCACAGTTACGTGTATTTAGCCCATAGTAGCCATCAGGGAAGTGTGACCTTTCAGTCCTCTGACATTGTCACTAGCCGGCACCCCCAGCTACTTTGGAACTCTCATGAGTGCTTAATTTTATCCAACCCCTGATCATCACATTTTATCCTCTCAATAGTTCAACTGGAGTGACTCCAAGCATAGGTGGTCATTTTGAGGACAAATCCTTTTCTCCTTTGGTACATTTTTTTCCCTGCGGAAGCTGATCAGCAGGTCCACAGGCCAGATTCAGGAGAGAGTAGAGCTATTTAACCATTTGTCACATCTGGCTGCTGGACTAAGCCTGTGCTCTCTCCCTTGGCTTGGCTCTTTCTCAAAATTTAAACCGCAAACCACCTTTCCTTAATGATGTTGCTGGACGGTGGCAAAATTGGAGGGGTACTACTGCCATCTTGTGGCTCCAGTGTATCAAATATGATTATTTCTAAGAATTGTTTTCCTGTTCTCATGTCAAATCTATGTATTAAAAAAAAAAAAAAAAAAACAATTTAAGTGTAAAATTAAGACACAATCAAAAGATGATAATAATATTAATAAAGTAAAATTCCCATGCACCCCATGCGTGGTAGTTTGAATTAGTCATACGCAATAAGACAGTTTGATTTCTTTATACTAATACAGTGTTGTCAGATATACAAAGAATATTTTCCAGTCGTTTCCACTATTCTTTTGCACACTTTCCCACCCTGAAATGACCTAATGATTAAAATGCACTCACCTGGCTCCCAACAGTGGTCAAACTACATCCGGGCCACAGTGCGGAAAGAGAAAGGCCTCCCTATCCTGGTGGAACTGTTGCGGTCCGACTCTGACAAGGTGGTCCGAGCTGTAGCTATCGCCCTGCGCAACCTCTCCATTGACCGCCGCAATAAGGACCTTATTGGTAAACACACTTGTCATGTAACGTCTATATACACATTTGCACACACCTAAAAGTGGGGACTTTATCTCAACCCCACCCCCTATATTATTCATTTATCATGAAGCTGACACTCAATGTCCTGGTTTATGGCTTCAGATTCATGTATATTGCAATTAATCAATGTTGTGCTATGCCAATAACGATACATTGTATGTTATGGCTCTACATTCTGAATCACATATTAGATTTGGTAAACCATGTTCTAGATTGTTCCCTAAGTAAAAGAAATGTCCCATTTTACATTTTACTTTTTGTAGCTTTATATTTTTAATATTTTCTTTTTCATCATTGATAGGAAGTTACGCCATGCGGGACTTGGTCAGTAACTTGCCAAGCGGACAACAGCGACCAGCAAAGAACTTGGAGGAGGACACTGTGGTGGCCATCCTCAACACAATCCATGAGATTGTCACCGACAGCTCCGAAAACGCCCGATCCCTTGTACAGGCTCAAGCCATCGAAAAGCTGGTCGCAATCAACCGGACCAGGTGCCCCCTATACTAATAAATAAATTAGTGCAATTATTTATCACAGATTGAACAAACAGGTTGACTAAAATATATTCAGTTTGCTAAATGATTCATCTTCAGTCTTCTTCTTGGAGATGTTTTCAGTGCTATACTATTTTTTTTATGTAAATATCACAGGAATATGAAACACTTCACAATATAAAATATATAGCCTAGGTACATTCACTCACAGTGGGTTTTTAATTTAAGCAAAAAGGAACAGACACCAATCGTTATTAGCTTCCAAGTTCCAAAATGTGGAAAATAAAACACTGCCACATTTTTCATCTACATTCTGTTCAAAATTTGAAGTCTTTGATGATTCCTTTGTGAAAGATCCATTTTGTATGAATAGAGACAGTTTATTTACATACCCACTATTTGTGTGCTCTTTTACATCTCATGAGATTGTGTTATTTAAGTGAGAATTCTACCTAGATGTATTATTTGCTAGTGTTCTACAAGTAACTCATGAAAGGAAAGTGGTACCTCGACATACGATCACTTCGACACACAATCTTTTCAACATCCGACGTAAAATTTGACTCGCCATTTGTTACCTTTTGATATGCTCGGAATATAGTGTTTATGACCGAGTAGTTTCTTTGTTTTCCCGCAAGACGGACGCATGGTGGATTTTCTTGTGAGAGAAATCAACATGGGTTCCAAGAAGGTTAGTGCAGGTGGTGAAAAAGGGAAAAAGGTGACGCTTACCAGTGAAATGAAGATGGAAATGATAGAAAAATATGAGCGTGGTGTGCGCGTCCGTGTACTGGCTACGGCGGTAGAATGTCTACAATCTCAGCAGTCCTCCTCTGACCTTCGTTCGCCAGTCTCTATGAGTTAAGGTGACAATTATTATTGTGGTAACACCGCTAAAGAAATCGCCAACTTTGTCAGGTTTTGAATAATTTATTTCAGAACCTGTGCAATACAGCACACCTGTGCAACACCCGCCGCAGTTGACGCCATCAACAACAAAACATTAAAAGAGAAAGTAAAATCTCCACCCCACCTATCTGACTGTCACGTCAGCCACGTGGTGCGTTCAGGTACAGCACGCAAAACACATCCGCCGCATTAGAACCCGATTCGTTACATTATTACAAGAATAATTACTATTGTTATTAAACTGTATTCTGATTTTTATTTATAATTTATTTGTTTTGTTATGTGAAATTGCCATTTGTAAAGAGTACCAGCAGGTAGGTTTTTGGGCTGTGGAACGAATTAATGGAATTTTAATGTATTCTTATCTGAAAATCCTGCTCGACATACGACAATTTCGACTTAAAAACAAGGTCCTGAAACAAATTGACTTCGTATGTAGAGGTACCACTGTATTGCAATGAGTTGAAAATAAAGACCCTAAGGCCACGCCAATGACTACCTTGATTGTTGTTTGCCCATATTCGTCACTTGCATGACCGTAACAGTTCTTTGTGGGTTAATTTCATGTCCTTTTTTAAAATCTTTTTTTAATGCCTCATCAGTCAATCACCTAGAGAAACAAAGGCTGCATCTCATGTGCTACAGACAGTGTGGAGTTATAAGGAACTAAGAAACGCTCTGACAAAGGATGGCTGGAACAAGAGCCATTTCCAGGTATGGCATACAACAGTAGATGTCATCCTTTTCATATAAATTTGCATTCCCTTGAAACATAAGATGGAAAAAAAATCTGTCTTGCAAAAATTTTATAACTGTTTTACTCAACTAAATATAGGATCATTTTAATGATATCTAAAATTTTGGTCACTGTTTGCCATTTCAAATCCTTTGATTACCGTGTAATTTCCTGCAGTTTAACAAAGTGGCAGTGTCTTTTTTAAGGCAATATGCTTGATGCAGCTCTAAATGCAGATTGTCCAATAACGAAACTACTGGGAGCATATAATACTTCTGTAAATTACCTCCTTCTGTAGGAATTTCCATGATTTCATTATTCCCCAGGGGAATGTTACCAATTTACTGAACATTGTTTAATTTGCCCATAAAATTAGCTGTGACTGTAAAATGTTGAACAACAATTTTCTTTCAGCCCACGATGACAGCAAACCCTAAAGGAACCAAGAATGGCAAACCTGGTTATGACGATACAACTCTGCCCCTAATGGAGAAGAACCAAGGTCAGACAGAACTTATCTATTGTTTAAATCAGCTGGTTAGCAAAATAAGGCAATTGATACCACAAGAGGAGAGAGAACACTGCAGAATTAGCTGACATTATTATTCAATTCACTCCAAAAATAATCTCCATGGCAAATTTAAAGGAATTAAGACCACATGAGGGTCTAGTTTCCAATTTGAAGCGTAAACCCTTGCAATATTCAATATTGCTGTATTGTGAGCAAATCCTATTAAGAGACCAACACCGACTGTAGCTTTAAGCCACTTTATTGTAGTTAAAGCTACACATCTCAACCAATCATGAATTATAATTTCCATTAAGTTTGGAGTACTCTGAATGCCTGTATATAATTCAAACCAGCTAAAATAATAATAATAATAACAGACATTAAAATATTTATAACCAGGGTCCAGTTGACAGGGTTCTCATTGATGTGTTATGTAGGGCTATTCTGGCAATATCTTTGTATATGCTGGGCCAGGCAAAATATTAACTTTACCCTCACTATATCAGAGAGAAAATCTGTTGTGGTTTGCTGGTATTTATAGGCTCCTTTCATAACACTCAAGGGCACTGTAGAAATAATACAAATACAAAATACTATACAAAGTAGTAGAACACAAAAGCACTCACCGAAAAGAATGAATTAACAAGAAACTGAGAAGTAATAGAAGAAAACAAAAATTAGACTCAAACGGGGTAAGATAATGTATACAGAGGAGTGAATTGCAATAGTTAATCCGGGAGGTGACTAGACTGCAGACAAGAGTGGCGGTGGTGTAGTGGGAGTGAGAGAAGTGCGGAGACAAGAAATATTGTGAAGATGATAGTTGGCTGATCTGGGGATGTCATTAATATTGGAGTGGTAGGAGAGTGTGCTGTCCAGGATGACACTTAGGCTCCTAGTGCTGTCGAGGATGACACCCAGGCTCCTAGCAAATAGAGATGTTATTGCAATTACTGATCGTTAAGGGATTGCCTACTAAAAGGACTTCTGGTTTCGAGCTATTAGGTCGTAGGAAATCTAAGGAGAGCCATGAATTGGTTTCTGTAAAGCAGAGGGTGAGAGAGGAGGTTGGTTTTCAGGAAATGTAGAGCTGGGTGTCATCCGTCCAGCAGTGAAAATAGATGTTATATTCACGGAAAATGGAACCGAGAGGGAGAATGTAGATGATAGAGATGAGTGGTCCGAGGACACAGCCCTGGAGCACTCCAGGGGGGAGAGACAGCGATTTGGATTGGTGGGAACTAAATTTCACATTAAAATTGAGTTACTTTTAAGGTATAATTCAATGTAAATTGCTAAGTGAAAGCTAAGGCAAGAGAAATAGATTAGAGTACAGCACCATTCTTATTCCCTGCACCTAAAATATGAATACAAATATTGTGTGTCCTTGTAGTTTCACCTGATAACGTAATCACATCCAAACAATATGATAATTACTTGTTTGAATTGTGCCTGGAGCTTGGTTTTGAAAGTATCTCAATCCACTGAATTTAGTAGAGCATAAGTAGCAAAGTGAATTTTTCCATGTAAGTATCCAAATCCTCTGTTGGTTTATATATGATGCTTTCAGTGGTCAAATAAATAATTCCTCAATACCAAATATAACTCATGTTTGGAATGAATGCCTAATGACTCTCTTCTACTGAAAAAATGAAATTTTCAGTTAAATGGCATGCGAGCTTTGTGTGACCATGCTAAGCCCCAAGTCACTCAGTCATTATACACAAGGACTGTTCAAAAAGGTTTTCAGGCATTTTCATGTAATCCTAAAAAATATGTTTAATGAATAAAATTGACGACTAATGAGAATACATCCATGGAAGATTTAAAAAAAAAAAAAAAAAAATACACTTACCTCTCAAATAGCCACAATATGTATGTTAGCAGTTCAAACCTACTGTGGTGCAAGCCCCAACATAGAAAATGCATCAAATCTGCTTTACTTACTAATGTACAACTTCAGACAACCCAATGCATCATTTGTCCTAATCTGCAATGGAGTTGACCTCCCTTCTCTGACCTCATTAGATGGTTACTCTACCATTGACCAGAGGGACAAAGACTGCAAATATAAGACCGGCGACAGTTCAGTGGACCTGACAGAGCGGGAGCCATTAAAGGTAGCAACAAAACTTTTCCCGTCTCCAGGGGGATTAGGGATAGAGGACAAAGTAATGGTGTTCCATTGAAATATTGTCACATGTACACCCGCCCCCCCTTTCTCTTCCTCACTCCCTCCAAACCCTCTCTCTCTTCTTTCTCTACATTTTCTGTGGTGGTCCTCAGTGGAACATTTTAATCCTATTGATTCTTTAAAGTTCATTTATGTGTCTGTCTGTAGCTCAGGGCTGTGTATGCCCTCAGATCTGCGAGCCACTAGTTAATTAAGTGGAAGCTTTTGGAGTCTGTAAAGTAATTAAGCTCTCACTGATTAAAATAGCTGCCAATAGCGGCCTCTTATGGAACGCACCCTTAACTTGGCAATGAGAAGACTCAGGCTATACGAAATGGTGGTGTGCTGGTGATACTGACTTCAAACTTCCCAGATTTTTTTCATTATAAAGCTTATTGGGAATACATAACCATGAATATCAGATGACTCAAGTATTGTTTAGCCTCATCTACTGTTAAAAAAAATGGGATTCCCAATGTAGTACAGTCAAATGAATGCAGCTAATCTTGCCCATTTGGCGCCCTCTAGGCCATTTTTTTCCCATCTTCGACATTTATTGATCTAAAGCTGCCATTTTTACATTAGAAAAGTCTCACAGCACAGAACCAAAGAAAAATGTCACCAAATACAGTGGTACCTCGACATACGATCGCTTCGACACACGATCTTTTCGACATCTGATGTAAAATTTGGCTCGTCATTTGTTTCTACATCTGACATCATGCTTGAAATATGACGATCTATGACAGCGTCGCAATTTCATTGTTTTCCCATAAGACGGACGCACGGCAGATTTTCGTGTGAGTGAAATCATCATGGGTTCAAAGAATGTTAGTGCAGTTATAATTTAAAGTGACAATTATTATTGTTGTAACATCGCCAAAAATCGCCGGCTTCGTCAGGTTTTTAAATATTTATTTCAGAACTTGTGCAACACAACATGCCTACTGTCCGCCGCAGCTGAATATGAAAAGTGAATGTAAGAAGTCCTCTCTCTCACACCACGCAAAACACATCCGCCACATTAGAACCCGATTCGTTACATTATTATAGGTATTAGAATTATTATTATTATTATTATTACTATTATTATTATTATTTCAATGTTTATTTATAATGTATTTGTTTTGCTCTGTACTTGCTATTTGCAATAGTACCCGCAGTATTTAATGTATTCTTATGGGAAACTCCTGCTCGACATACGACCATTTGGACTTACAAACAAGGTCCTGGAACGAATGAACTTCGTTAGTAGAGGTACCACTGTATATGAATGCTGAAATAATAATGAAGCCACGTCATTGAAATCATGTGTCCGTTGAATGGAACAGAAACTTGATATACCTATAGGAAGCCATGGCTTAACGGTAAAGTGTGCAAATTGTGGTTCTTCTTGCAATATATTGCTGGCAAAGATGAGAAAGATTTATTTGTAATGAATTATTGGTGTGATTTTTGGACTGTAAGGCACACCTAACTGTAAGCCACAGCCACCAAATTTTACAAGAAAAAGTGTATCAGTGTCATTTAAAAGCCGCACTGGACTTAAAGCCGCAAGTGATGAAAATTGTATTGTAGGATAGTTGCACTAAAAGACATCAGCCTGTAAATATCCAGAAATAAACCACAGTGAACTATAAACAACAGTTTCGAAGTTGAGGAAAAAAAGTAGCCACTTATAGGAAAAAACGTACTGATATTTTGACTAATTACATGCGATGTGCGTCACCTCACTCAGGTTGTTAAATTCCATTAACTGTTAAATTTTTAGTTCAAATTTATTGAGGATGGTTTTCTAAACTTCTAGCAATTTTTTTCAACATGTACAAGTTTTGGCTCCTATACAAGGACAGCAGTGATAATAATGTTGTTGAGTGTAAAGAGTTTTACTTTTATAAACATGTTTTTTGTTTTTTTCATTTGTAACTCCTGAAGGTTTTACTAGACATCATTGCAACTTGCAGCCATTAATACTAATGTCTCCTTTCTTTTGCATGTTGCTATGTTTTCTTTCCCTCTGTAGCTTTGTACAGCAGGATATTAACACCAGCTTCCTTGGACTCTGCTGCATGTGTATGTTTGAGAGTTTTGGCCCAATGTATTGACCTTCTTTTGTTTTGCTTTGTGTGTGTGTTTTTTTAACCCGTCCTATTGCACAGAATGACACAAGTAGGAAACACTATATCAGGAGTAATAGGCCTGCTGTCAGTCTGGTGGACGCTTGTGAGGTTAAGCCACAGCCGGTTGATTCCTGGGTCTAAATGCATGCATGGTAGGTTTGAAAAAGAAAACAATGACAAAATAACCACCTTCACCAATGAGTTGGACTGTAGAAGTCCTTTTCATTCATTTGATCATGGATTCCATCAACTTTCCTCTCACCTACCACACAATTTCTTGCAAAGTTTCTGTCACTGAAGTCCTTCATCATACCTGTCACCTGGTTGTTTTCTCTATGCACAGAACTCCCTTTCCCTCACTGAAAGATGCATTGATTGAGATTTTAAACGTAAGGATGCTGCAATTTTCTACCAGTTTTGCATGCTAGATACTGTGGCTGCATAAATTTAATGAGTACCGTAGATTTATAACAGCAAATTGTTATGTGAAAGAAATAGCATAGACCTCCTTGACACACTAATATGTTGCTAAAATTAAACTAAACTACACTTCATTATAATATGATATTTAAATATTCAGATCAGGACTTTTTACATATTTTCTTTACACTGTTTTAAGTTACAACACTCTATAAAGAACTGTGTTTGGAAATGCCCATTCTCACATTGTTAGAATCCTATAACCCCTAAAATTTATGGAGAACAGTGGCTCAGGTAGTAGAGCGCGTAACTCAGTGATTCCAGTTAATTAAAATAATAATAATAATTTTAGAGACATAAAATTAAACTTTTATTGAATAGCTACATGGATTAAAAACAAAGTTATTCTATTGTTATCATCATGTTGTATCAATACGTACGGGGAGAAGGGGAAAAAATACAGACATACACACACGGTTGCCTTTTTATATGCTTTGCTTTTATACGCAAATGTATTGTTTTATAAAATTATATTAAAGGTATGACGTGAGCCACTGCTTGTTAAGCACTGCAAAAACACACAGCCTTAAAACTAAATTCCCTTGTTTTCAATGTAATTCTACTAGAAATACAGTGGAGCAAATAAGTATTTAGTCAACCACTAATTGTGCAAGTTCTCCCACTTGAAAATATTAGAGAGGCCTGTAATTGTCAACATTGCTAAACCTCAACCATGAGAGACAGAATGTGGGGAAAAAAACTGAAAATAACATTGTTTGATTTTTAAAGAATTTATTTGCAAATCGTGGTGGAAAATAAGTGTCTGGTCAATACCAAAAGTTCATCTCAATACTTTGTTATGTACCCTTTGTTGGCAATAACAGAGGCAAATGTTTACTGTAAATCTTCAAAAGCTTTTCACACACTGTTGCTGGCCTATTCCTCCATGCAGATCTCCTCTAGAGCAGTGATGTTTTGGGGCTGTCGTTGGGCAACACGGACTTTCAACTCCCTCCTCACCCCGTGGCGTCAAAATGATAACAAGAACGGTGAGCAAAAATCCCAGAACCACACGGGGGGACCTAGTGAAATACCTACAGAGAGCTGGGACCACAGTAACAAAGGCTACTATCAGTAACACAATGCGCCGCCAGGGACTCAAATCCTGCACTGCCAGACATGTCCCCCTGATGAAGAAAGTACACATCCAGGCCCGTCTGCGGTTCGCTTGAGAGCAATTGGATGATCCAGAAGAGGACTGGGAGAATATGTTATGATCAGATGAAAACAAAATAGAACTTTTTGGTAGAAACACAGGTTCTCCTAGTTGGAGGAAAAAGAATACTGAATTGCACCATACCCACTGCGAAGCATGGGGGTGGAAACATCATGCTTTGGGGCTGTTTTCCTGCAAAGGGACCAGGACGACTGATCTGTGTAAAGGAAAGAATGAATGGGGCCATGTATCAAGAGATTTTGAGTGAAAATCTCCTTCCATCAGCAAGGGCATTGAAGATGACACGTGGCTGGGTCTTTCAGCATGACAATGATCCCAAACACACACCCAGGGAAACAAAGGAGTGGCTTCGTAAGAAGTGTTTCAAGGTCCTGGAGTGGCCTAGCCAGTCTCCAGATCTCAACCCCATAGAAAATCTGTGGAGGGAGTTGAAAGTCCGTGTTGCCCAACGACAGCCCCAAAACATCACTGCTCTAGAGGAGATCTGCATGGAGGAATGGGTCAAAATAACAGCAATAGTGTGTGAAAAGCTTGTGAAGAGTTATAGAAAACATCTGGCCTCCGTTATTGCCAACAAAGAGTACATAACAAAGTATTGAGATAAACTTTTGGTATTGACCACATACTTATTTTCCACCATGATTTGCAAATAAATTCTTTAAAAATCAAACAATGTGATTTTCGGGGGGGTTTTCACAATCTGTCTCATGGTTGAGGTTTACCCATGTTGACAATTACAGGCCTCTCTAATATTTTCAAGTGGGAGAACTTGCTCAATTAGTGGTTGACTAAATACTTATTTGCCCCACTGTAAGTGAAAACTGCCAGTGCTTTAAGTATTTTTTTTTTATATTTAATTATTTTTTTCTTATTTCATGAAACAAGAAAAATAGCTAACTGAAAAGAAGCTTAACAGGCCTATTTTAAGCAGTAAATCAGTATATTTAATCTTTAAAAAATTGTTTGTCAGAAATGTTCTTTATTAAAGAATAGATGTTGTTCAAAATATTATTTGAAAGCAAAATTTTCTTGATTTAGCTGAAAAATTTCCAACCGTTGGATGTATGGTCTTAGAAAAAAAAAAAGTATTATTTACTTAAAGCAACACTCCCAACGTTTCAGTTTGGTCAATTTTAGCGATGCGGGTGGACAAAAGCGGTAGTGTTTTGCCTTTAGGAAGACTGCATTGCCCATGAGGACCAGCGCACACCCGAACAGTGTTGTAAAATCATCAATTAATCAAAAATCAAACTCCCGGTCAGATGGATTAAACAACATTTTTGTTTCCAGCGTCTGTGTGAAGAACAAATAGTAATAAGATAGTGAATCCAGTTGTGGCTAAACAATAGTAGATGATGGTTAGCCTCAGTGTGGCTAAAACCCCCACCGCACGCCAGCAAGTGAATGCCGGGCCAATGCTTATTCTGTATATCCTGGTAGCCCTTCTTTTTTTCCTCCTCAGACAAAACTTTTTTGTCTCTTGTTGCTCTGCTATCTTTGCAGCAATCGCGCAGAAGTGTTCGCATCCGCTTCTGTCTTTGCAATGAATGGGGAAAGGTGAAAGTGGCGTATGCCGTAAAGCAGTCAGCACATTTGTAGGTTTTTTTTTTTTTTTTGTGTGGCAGTGTTTCTGCCACCCTCCTCAAAGTTAGTGCCGGTGAAAGCAATACAGACCATCTCAAGATATAAAAGAGGTGTCATTCAATTAGTTGTCAGTCGACATATGATCACAAATGTTATGAAAATATTTTATAAAGGTTTAAAAATGACCTAGTGTTGCTTTAAAGTAAATTGAATAATCTGACGCATTAATCTGTTAATTAGTCTTTAACGCTCAAAGCAATATGGAGAAAATTATTTGACTAGATTTAAGAAAAATAACCGGACTAAGACTTTATAAATTTGCAGTGTAGACAATCGTAATGTTCAGAGTAACAATTTTGCTGACTGGCAATCTTTATTTCATATGAAGCTACGGTATTGCAATTACGTATGACTTCATCATGCATTGTTGTGCTGTACCACCAAAAAAAAAAAAAAAACATGCTGCCTAATCATGATCTAGCTGCTGGTGCTAATTTTCGCAATAGAAAATTTCATGTAGAACTCTGTAATTGTTTGATTTTGCATTTTTGGATTCTTCCTTTGTTTTTAGTTCTTTAGGTAAGCATATGTATACTCAAATGTTTTCATGTATTTTAATTTAATAAAATTCAGTAAGTGTTTATTTAAATTTAGCAACACCCCAGCCAGCTGCCAGATACCCACAAACTCAAATAGATTCCAGTCCTATGGGAAACACTGCACTGACCTAATTTGCCATCTCAGGGAACAACTATGTAGCACTAACAAAACAAATGTGACTTCTCAGCTCAAGAGAAGGTAGAGGAAAGTAAACAGGCTGTGATTGTAATACCGCAACAGCTGCCTGATTGAAACGTGCAGTGAGATCCACTCACTGCCGCCCCTGCAAGCCTTTGCTGAAATTAGTGGCAAATGATGGAGGATCATTTGTCAGCGCTCCACATGGATGCTCTTTGGATGCACAAAATCAAAAGGGCGAGAAAGAATAATATATGCACGCACACGCACATTGAGATACACATTGCGAAACACTCTCCCATAGTCTGACATTGCTCAAGATATACTGGATTGACAAATTCATCAACAGTTGCAGAAAGAAATGTGTGATTGACAAAGCAACATGTTTATTTTGCATTTCGTCAAAGAGCCTATTTTTTTTGCCCCAAAACAAGTCAAACCAAATACTTTCATTAATACAGTATCATGAAATAAATACTTTTTGTACTCACTGCCATTTTTAATTGCCAATGTCTCAGTTGTTCTTTTATTGTGGTTTATTAAGTACTCTACATGAATAAAAGTGTGATTTACTGTTTGCATTGTTTTTATAATGCCATCATTTACAATGCTGAGTAGCTCATTTTCCCCAAACCTTAAGTCTAATTTTCATTTTTTCATCACATGACTTCTCATCATCTTTTCTGTCTTAATGTCGTTGTCTTTAAGTTTTCTTTTAAAAATTACTCATTATTTGGGCATTTGGCAAATAGAAGGGAATTTTTTTTAATGCTAATTGACTTTAAAGAGGAGAAATGTATAAGTTTAAAGTGTCTCTTAATGTTTTTTTTTTTTTCTTGTTTTGTTCATGTACTCCAGGCTTAAAACAGCAACAGAGTGACACTACAGGAGGATCTGTCACATCATCACTGCCATTTCATATGGAGCTCATATTTGGAGTTGAACTTTGTACAGATAGAGGATTAAAAATATATTAATAATTATAATCAGAACGATGACCCAGCAGAAGCCAGCAGTTTTGATTTAAAAAAAAAAAAAAAAAAAAAAAAAATGGAAAACATAAGGATTGACGATTCCTACAACTTTTACATTTCGACATTCCCACTGGACAACATGTGAATTATTCAGTGTTTACTCTTGTTGAGAGCTGCCAGTGACATCAAGACATTCAAGGTCAAAAACGGCATAAGAATGATTGTGAGAATTGGAGGTGGGGCCCATGAAGGAAAAAAGAACGTATGTTGAAAGCAAACCTGAGGCAAGGATTTTTTTTTTTTTTTTTTTTTTTTAATTTTTAAAAAAAAAAAGTTTTTTGACTGTGTTTTACATCTGCAAAGTTTTACAGGTTGTGAGATTCAATTGGAGATCTTTTGATTTGTTGTGTAAATTTGGTATTTTTGATGTGGGATGCTATGGATAGATAAGTCACTGGATGTTAGTTTGGGTTCAGATGGGGGTGGTAAAAGAAAGCCATAGCATTGTGGATACATATACTCCCAAGAGTCGTCAACTCACAGCCCATTTGGTTCACTTTGTTTGAAGAAAACTGCACTGAAATACCTTGGAATTCAAGGTTTATTTTATAAAGTGAGGATTCTGCAAGTTGTGCTGTGGACAAAGAAGGTGACAAATAATGAGTGGGCATCGAATGGAGCAACATCTCAACAAAATCATCACACAGGTGTTCTTCCTCAGTAGAAAAGAAGTCAGCTCAACATGACAACAGTGTCTTGAGTTTCAATGATTCTTTTTAATGATGTGTATTCAAGAAAATATGGCATTGTGTTTATAAATATATCCTTTTTAATGGGGGAAAGGCAGAATATTGATGTTCTGTTGAAAAGATCTAAACCTTGCTTTCATTTTTTTGGTCAACTCTTTTCATACGTGTATATTACGGTCAAATATGGAAAAGAAAAAAAAGCCAAACTTCTTAGTTGTATATTAATATCACATTATTTGAAAAACACATTGGATTAAGGGTCACCATGTTTGAAAGCAAATAACTACCGCATAATATACATGTGCCAGTTATGCCACGTTATATAGTCCATCACTTATTTATATACTGAAGGTGAAAGGGGATTTTTAAAAAATTGCAGTGTTTCATGAAACAAATACATGTTTTTGACAACTTCTGCAGTGGGTTCAAGGGTCAAGTTATGAATTGACTTTTCAATATTCCTTCATTTAACTGTGTTACAATCAAGCACTTATTGGTGCTTTTAGAAAAAAAAATATTCTCTTGTGAGCATGAAAAAAGTGTACAGCTGTTCATATTTTTAAGTGCCATTTTTTTGTTTTTGTGATATCAGCTACTCTATTGACACGGAGAAGTTAACATCAGAATGGATGAAAGTCGAGGCAAACTGAAAGGTCACACTCTATAAGTCGAGTAGGGAAAGGTCATATAGTATATATTTTTACAAAGTTTCAGGGTGGAAAACTTCGACTATGAAAACAGAGTGACTAAGTAAAATTGCCATTTCTCTCGTGCTTGGCAAGACCACACAAACATATGTGCCAGTGTGTTCTCAAGCATCAGTTTTCTCAGAGTTTGTATGTAATTGAGACTGAAATTCCGCATCACTCATGCGTCGTCATGGCGAATGGCATGTGCCTGCATTGACGTTTTTCCTTGTGACGTGATTTTATAAAAGCTTGCGTTTACACAGTGTTTACAAAGATTTGTGTCGTGGTAAAAATCAATAAACTTCAAATAAATGTATTACTCAAAATTCAGAAAGTTACAATAATTGTATTCTTGTCCACAGAGCTGTGTGTTTTCACTGGACGATACTGAACCATCCTAAAATGTAAAAAAAAAAAAAAAAAAAAAAAGAAGACATATACAAGTATAATAGGCTGTCTCTGACTGCCTCTGCAGCATCACAACCAAAGGAATTGTACTTAACATGCATCAGAGTTTATTGGGTTTTCTGGTTGTGTGACATGTGCATTGACAAAATGAAAAGCCACACAACAATGCTGTTGAATACAAGCAGGACACGGGCAGACATCAAATAAAACCTGCTAGTGTATATAAAATTGATTTGCGTTTGTCCATATAAAGTCAGTGTATATCTCAGTAGCCGATGTGTTGTATGCCTATCATGTGCCTTAATCTTTTCCATGGTAGATAAAAATGTGTGTTTTGTACAACTTTATTCCTCCCCCTCAACTGTCATCTCCCCAGAAACTGTCAGCTTCCACTATTTCTGACTTTCATCTTCTCACACTGGTATCATTCTCCCTCCTCGAATTTCTCTTAACTACAAGTAGTTTAGAATGCTGTTGGGTTTCTTCCTGGTAATACATTGTATAAATAAACTTTTGGAAAAGTTAGGCTTTTCGAAGATGATTTGATTTTATTTTTTCCAAGAAGTGGAAAAAAAGCTAATGCTTTAGTAGCAAACCTAAGTGATGCCACATTGACTGAATGTATGACTTTAATTTTACTAATACACACATGCAAATATTAAGCTTGTTAAACATAACAGAAACATGGTTTGTAGAGTATTCATTTGGTGTGTTTTCAATAAATCATGCCTGGAACTAATTACTGTTTGTCTCTGCCTCTGTAGATATCACATATTTTTATATTTTGAAGCTACCGTTCGTAATTGTTTAGCTACCCTAAGGTTTGAACATGTAATACATGATTACATCTCAAAACCATACTTGCATTTCACAAGGTTTTGATTTGTTTGTTATTATTGTAATTTTCTGACCATAAGGCGCACCTGACTATAGCCCCTACTCACCAAATTTGACACTAAAACGACATTTGTTCATAGATAAGCCGCACTGGACAATAAGTCGCAGCTTTCCTCACTGTATTATGGGATATTTACACCAAAAGATATTAACCGGTAACACTGTATTTGATAGCGGCAACATAAGACTGTCAGAAGACCAAATGAACCACCATGTAGCTTTGAACCAATTAGCTGCAAAGCTTCATGGCTTCAAGAAGCTTCATTTGGCCATCACTGTTCCCTTGTTCAACCTCTGCTGCCACCTGCTGTCAACACTTGTCGTCCAACATGCCTCATATCATGCATTGCAGTGCTACAGATGTGAATAAAAATCAAAACTTATGTTCTGTGCTAATTATTTCATCAGTTACTGTTCCAGTTTTTTCGTTAATTGCTAGTTATGGTATCTGGTAACACTTTATTTAACAGTGGTGCCATAAGACTCATAAGACAATCATAATTATGACATGACACTGTCATGAGAGTTAATTAATGCTATTTATTCTCATCCGGCAAATTATCTCTCTTTTGAATGGATGTTAAAGATCCGAGACAGTGACATAATTTGCCAGATGACACTTAATGAAATCTGTCATAAGCATTCAGTAATGACCATGATACTGTCATGTCATAATTAAAACAGTCTTATGACAGTCTTATGATGCCACTGTCAAATAGCGTGTTACAGTACCTATTAACCCAAATAAATCAACAAATAAGCCGCACTGGACAATAAACCGCAGGATTCAAAATGAGGGAAAGAAGTAGCGGCGTGTAGTACGAAAATTACGGTAAATAGGGGTATTTTTTGTGTGTGGGGGAGGCGGGGGGGCAAACACAAGTTACTCAAAAGTAATTTTCAAAATTCATGTCTTGTGTTCTCATAAATAAAAAATTACAACACTATACTATACCGGTGATTTTAAAGTGAGCAATCATTTTATATCAGGCAAATTCTTGAACACCCCAAACGAAACCGGGGTCCTTTTACAATAACATGGCTGCGCTCTACCGAAGTAGGCATCGGTGGAAACGAATCAATTGGTCCCATGTTTTGACCAGAAACTTTACAGGTAACATTTTTTCTTGTCGAAGGTAAAGGAATAAATATACAATACGTATATATGAACATGTTTATCGTCACTTCTCTACGTTCCCGCGGAGTGATACGACTCCCCGAGAGTCACTGACTTTGGAGAAAAGCCAATTTGAGTCAGGATATTCCATAACTCCGGTTTCCAATAAATTTTCGTGTAAAGAGTCGAAATAAACTTTAGGTAGGAATTTGACACTACAGGCTGTATATCAAATGGAGTATAGAAAGCATGACCTAATTCGGTATCTTTTTGTAACTCATTCGTGAAGGGAATTATGACTACGATACGGTTGTTATTGGAGGAGGGTCTGGTGGGCTCGCCTGTTCGAAGGAAGGTGAGCTTAAAAAAACATCGTCCATTTGCGTCACACGTGTCCTATCAAATATGATGTGATTCAATGTTTACTTTTCCCCCACAGCGGCACAGCTTGGACAAAAAGTTGCTGTTCTGGATCACGTGGAGCCCTCTTTGAGAGGTGAACTTACTTGGTTTACAAAAATCTTATACCTTGCACCATTATTAATATTTTCCCGATTGTAACGATTCAACGACATTAAATTAACATGTATTTTACTTCTTCCAGGCACTAAGTGGGGTTTAGGTGGTACGTGTGTTAATGTTGGCTGCATACCAAAGAAACTCATGCACCAGGCGGCTCTCCTTGGAACTGCAGTGAAAGATGCTAAAAAGTATGGATGGCAGCTGCCAGGGCCAATTTCCCATGATTGGTAAGGTCTGGATGTGTCATGATGCTTGATGAGACGTTTGTCAAATAAGCCAAGAATGACTAAACAATACCATCTAGCGACATTTCTGTAGTACTACCAAAACATTCGGTCAATACACAGCTCCTCTAAAGTGTTGAGTGCGACTTCTAGCGGGGGTTCAAGCTATTGCATGGTGGATCCGAAAAAAAAAACGGAAAAACTGCATAATTGCAATTCGAGTGAATGTGACAAAGCAATAGCATTAACATATTTAGTTGCATCTACTCTAAATATAGTTTCCAGGGACCAGTTTGTCATGAATAAATTTCTAATCCTTGATTAGCCATTTCTCAAAAAGATGTAGGCTAAACAGTACTATCAAGTGGCATTATTGCAGTGGTGCACACATTTATAGTTTAGAAAACAACAGCCATTTATTGTCATTGCACTTAATAAATGTGAAGCAACGATTTTTTTTTTCTTTAGGTATGGTAACTTTATTATTGGAAAAAGTAATGAATGATTCTTTAATTCTTCATACATAAGACATTAACAGCATGTTGTAATATAATCTCCAAACAAGTTACACAGAATAATTTTTAATCACTGCTATTTGCTTTGTGTGCTGCAGGCTCACCATGGCTGAGGCTGTTCAAAACCATGTCAGGTCTTTGAACTGGGGTCACCGGGTCCAGCTTCAGGACAAGTCAGTTGCATGACTACATTTTTATAAAACTATCGTTTGTGCTTGTGTATTCTATCACAACATGCTTTGGTCTGCAATTACTTTTACTGCTTTCACCATTACTGTTAGATGAATACATTGTATATGGCGGAAAACACAGACAAGGCTGAAAAAGCAGTTTCTGCTCTTGCACTCCTCTGAAACTGAAACTCCTGTATTTTAAGCCAAAACAACTGTTGTTTGATAGAACAGTATGTCCATATGCTGCCATAGCAGATTCATGGCGCATTAAGCCCCGAACTATTTTTAATCTTTCCGTTTTACCCTGAAAACCCCTGTTTACAGACGTCGCGCAACTGCTTTTGCTTTAACCTAGCCATAAAACTAAGGTAATTAATTATATTTATCATTCAAAATGTCATTTTTTGCTTAGATTTTTGCTTCATTAATTGATCTCTAATATTTCCTTTAGAAAAAAAAAACGATTTAAAAAAAAAAATTTCACTGCATATTTTAAACTTTTAAACAAATGACGTCACAACGAAAAAAAATGGTGTCTGTAAAAAAGTCACGGATATCTACCTCATAACTATCGCTTAATTGTATTTTTTTTGTTACTGTCGCATTTTCTCCAATGTGTTAGATGAAAAATTGAAGAAAAAAAAAAACGTTTAAAGCGGTAAATATATGAAAAAGAAAATCTCGACCACTCCTTGATGTCTGCGATTCCTGCATCGCGACCCTATTATATTGCCATGTTTCATCCTTAAAATCCCCAAATAATCCAGCTGTGGGCATTCACAACTGTGTCTTGACACTCAGTGATACATGCGAAATGGAGTTTTTGGATCGAAACAAGGTAAGTACGCGTTAATATCTCGTTAAAGTCATGGCGTCTGTAATTCTGCTCTCGCGTGCTCTCACCTCCAGATAGGGTTTTGCTGTTAAAAATTTTTTTTTTTTTTAAATGCCCTCCTGTTCAAATTTTTTCTTCCCCCAGAAAATAGAGATTTTAAGCTTTCCATTGATGTATCACGCATGCATATCGGACAATTTTGAAATTTTGCCAAATTGGGGGTCTCAGAGCGGAACTTCAAGTCACCTGAGTGTTTTCCGCCATATATATGTATATATGTACCTACAGTATCTAATACAGTCACTTGTTTTTTATTTTGTTTGTTTTTTTTTTTCCATGGCTGAACAATATTCGGAAAAAAACGACACTGACGTGTTGGGCGTTTGCAATATGTATTGCGATATTACAACTAGTAGAATTTTCACCATGACTTGAATAGCTCTGTTTGGGAAGGCTTTGGTATTGTATTGCATTCATGTAGTACAATTTCATCCATACTAAGGGGGTTCGTCTGTGAATGACTGCTGCATACAGTGGATCCAAGAGGACATGTCTCTGCACACTTGCGTCTTTTATGAAGCAAAACAAAAGTTAAATGTTAAAAAAAAATTAAGAAAAACAAAAAAACACAATTGTACACCCTCCAATGGAACTGTTGCGCATGCGCACATCGTGATGGCAATCTTCTAACGATACATGCCTTTTTTCTTTTTTTTTTTTTCCAGGAAGGTGAAATATCTTAACATGAGAGGAAGCGTTGCAGATGAACACACAGTCAAAGCACTATCAAAAACAGGGAAAACAGTAGGTTTTTGGCTATAGGTCAGATTGACTCCTACTGGGAGCGATGAAGTTAACACTTTTCTGTAATGGTTTTAGTAGAAGATGCTTTTGAGACCACTTGCCTTCATTTGACATTTCCTTGTTTTTCGAAGGATATGAACAATGACGTTTTCCCCTCTCATGCAGATGACACTGACTGCCAAGAACATTGTGATTGCTACAGGTGGCCGACCCAAAATCCCCACAGATGTTAGTAGTTGGCATTCGTTACTAAACAAAAACAACAACAAAAAAGGCATTTTATTTTCTTTGTTCATGAGCTTCACTGCAACTGTAACAGTCAACAAACATGTATACCCCAGAGTGCCTGCCCTTCCCTGCCTTTAAGTAAAAAAAAAAAAAAAAAGTGTTTTGAAATTTGAACTGCAGTTTTAGACAGATTTATATTTGCTAACAGCATTATTAGCGTTGCCCTCTGATAGCTGGCACATAGTTGAATATTCAGAACGCTTGTTGACATGGGGTCAAGATATTAGTTTTGACTATGTGCACACTAAATGTACAGTCCTGGTGTCAAAAAACAAATGATGCTTTTATTTTGTGTTCATGGTTGATTGAGAAAAAGTAGGGACTCATTAAATTGCGAGGCCCTTATTTCGATCCCAGTGAAATATTCCGTTTCACTTTCAGATTCCAGGTGCGATGGAACATGGTATCACCAGTGATGACATTTTCTGGCTGAAAGAATCGCCTGGAAAAACGTGAGCCTCTTCTCTGTTCAACTCAAATGCAGCCAACAGTTACGTAATTCCATGAATGACAACACATACAGTGGCTTGCAAAAGTATTCGGCCCCCTTGAATCTTGCAACCTTTCGCCACATTTCAGGCTTCAAACATAAAGATAGGAAATTTAATTTTTTTGTCAAGAATCAACAACAAGTGGGACACAATCGTGAAGTGGAACAACATTTATTGGATAATGTAAACTTTTTTAACAAATAAAAAACTGAAAAGTGGGGCGTGCAATATTATTCGGCCCCTTTACTTTCAGTGCAGCAAACTCACTCCAGAAGTTCAGTGAGGATCTCTGAATGATCCAATGTTGTCCTAAATGACCGGTGATGATAAATAGAATCCACCTGTGTGTAATCAAGTCTCCGTATAAATGCACCTGCTCTGTGATAGTCTCAGGGTTCTGTTTAAAGTGCAGAGAGCATTATGAAAACCAAGGAACACACCAGGCAGGTCCGAGATACTGTTGTGGAGAAGTTTAAAGCCGGATTTGGATACAAAAAGATTTCCCAAGCTTTAAACATCTCAAGGAGCACTGTGCAAGCCATCATATTGAAATGGAAGGAGCATCAGACCACTGCAAATCTACCAAGACCCGGCCGTCCTTCCAAACTTTCTTCTCAAACAAGGAGAAAACTGATCAGAGATGCAGCCAAGAGGCCCATGATCACTCTGGATGAACTGCAGAGATCTACAGCTGAGGTGGGAGAGTCTGTCCATAGGACAACAATCAGTCGTACACTGCACAAATCTGGCCTTTATGGAAGAGTGGCAAGAAGAAAGCCATTTCTCAAAGATATCCATAAAAAGTCTCGTTTAAAGTTTGCCACAAGCCACCTGGGAGACACACCAAACATGTGGAAGAAGGTGCTCTGGTCAGATGAAACCAAAATTGAACTTTTTGGCCACAATGCAAAACGATATGTTTGGCGTAAAAGCAACACAGCTCATCACCCTGAACACACCATCCCCACTGTCAAACATGGTGGTGGCAGCATCATGGTTTGGGCCTGCTTTTCTTCAGCAGGGACAGGGAAGATGGTTAAAATTGACGGGAAGATGGATGCAGCCAAATACCGGAACATTCTGGAAGAAAACCTATTGGTATCTGCACAAGACCTGAGACTGGGACGGAGATTTATCTTCCAACAGGACAATGATCCAAAACATAAAGCCAAATCTACAATGGAATGGTTCAAAGATAAACGTGTCCAGGTGTTAGAATGGCCAAGTCAAAGTCCAGACCTGAATCCAATCGAGAATCTGTGGAAAGAGCTGAAGACCGCTGTTCACAAACACTCTCCATCCAACCTCACTGAGCTCAAGCTGTTTTGCAAGGAAGAATGGGCAAGAATGTCAGTCTCTCGATGTGCAAAACTGATAGAAACATACCCCAAGCGACTTGCAGCTGTAATTGGAGCAAAAGGTGGCGCTACAAAGTATTAACGCAAGGGGGCCGAATAATATTGCACGCCCCACTTTTCAGTTTTTTATTTGTTAAAAAAGTTTAAATTATCCAATAAATTTTGTTCCACTTCACGATTGTGTCCCACTTGTTGTTGATTCTTGACAAAAAATTAGAATCTTATATCTTTATGTTTGAAGCCTGAAATGTGGCGAAAGGTTCAAGGGGGCCGAATACTTTTGCAAGGCATTGTACATATATTTTTACTAATGTAAATAATTTGCATTTTGTTTATAAATAATGCAAATGGTGTGTGTATACAACACATAGCAATATAGCAGTGTTTCACAACCATAATCAGAATCAAAATGCTTTTCTTTTGTTATTGAGTGCAATGAAATTAGTACACCAGCTAAAGTTAAATTAATAACAAGTTTTTTGTGTGTGTGTATTTCGGAGGCGCACGGTACACTTAAAAACAAAAACATCCGTTTTCGGGATGGCTACTGCACCTCATTTGTTGATACATCAGCTCTCGCTGTCACGCACTGTTATCATTTATCAGTGACAAAGATTTTCGGATCTTTTTTCTCTCTTCCTGTAAACCTGTCTTCACTTTCGTAATTCAGATTAGTGGCAAGTATCATGGTTTATACCGAGCAAGCCCTTTAATCCAACCATTTAGCTCCTGTCATCGCCTGGTTAATTGATCTATCTCATATGTTTCCTCTTGGCAAAGTGTGCAGACAGTGACTAGTGGTTGCGGTGTACCTAGGTTGTGCTGATTGCTTGCGTCATGGTGATAGAACATCAATTACTTTAGGTATAGACATATTTGGACGATGACTTTATCCATTATTTAGCCTTCATGCAACAACGCAGTGTGAAAAAAAAGCCAAACATTTTGATTGAAGTATAGCTTATAGTGTGCAGTTTACCAAAAAAAATAGGCTTTTATTGTTATATTTACAGGGAGAAAAGCTATTGTACACATACATAAAATATACAGTATAAGTACTATAATGCAGTGATTCTAAAAAGGTGGAGAGACCATCATAGAAAAAATCTACAAAGTGTTCCTGATGGTGCCAACATACTGTATGTTATGATTCACAGATAGAAATGTTGCAGAAAAAAATTAACCCAGTTGTGTCGTACTGACTGTTTTCATTGGATTATTTTATATTTATCAAGTGTTTTTCATATGACTATCTCATGTGAATGTTACTACTGTGTTAGTGATTTAGCGTTGTTGTCAGTGGTGAACTACAAAACATGACCCTTTACAGATTAGGGGTGTGCCATTTGAGGCACCCCACGATTCGATTACGATTCAGTGTGCTACGATTCGATTATTGAACGATGATCACGGTATTGATGATGATCATGGTTATCAAGATTATCAATGCATCGTACTTTACTAATTAATGAAGTAGCCAAACAAATTTATGCCCATTATTTATTTAACCCTTTAACACCTAAGCCTATTTTGGCCGAATTTGCATGCCTTTGATGTTGCCTTTATATTTCAAAGAAAAAACTGTTCACAATGGCCAAGTTGGGTCCCTTTTTTCAGGATACCTTGAACTTCATGTCCAAACTGTTGTTTTCTTCACTGACCAACTTTAATCCACATTTTGGACCCAAAAAGACACAAAAATCCCAAAATCTTTTTTCAAAATTTGTAATGTTGAAGTCCCACTGACAACCAAACATGCTCGACCAACCGTTTTGAAGCTTGATAATATTTATTTAACTTGCTAGGATAAACATTCAATAGAAAAAAATAAGACCGAATAGTTTTGTTTGACAATTCAAGACAAACAGCAGCTATGGTCATAGGCGTTTTTGGCCTTCACACATACTATGGTCAAAACATGTTATATACAGTGCAAAATAGTGAGAATTTTTTAAATATATATTATCCAACACAAAAAGGCTTTGGAGGATATCTCTTTGTGAAGTTAGGTATTGTACCCATCACCTTATCAAAGGTATATATGTACATGCAATCAAGCTTCTCGAACACACATCTATATAAAAATTGAAAAGATTCATAGTGAAGAAAAAATAACAAACATTGAAAAAAAAGTATTTTCAAAAATATTGACAAGTAGTTCAGTTCAATTCAAATTTTTTTAGGCATGACAACGTCACACAGCCTACTCATCCGCCGTTTGCGCGCTGCTGTCACTACTACTCGCCGAGACGCCGACTGATCCGAGGAAAACAATGACAAATAGAGCTCATCCTATTCCTTGAGTTGATGAAATAATGCATTAGCTTGCGCTAAATTTAGTTTTCGATTCATTCTGCACGTTTCAAAGTCGCTAGCTCAATTCAACCGGCCGTTGCTTGCTACGCGTGTCTCCTTTTCCTTAGTTGGCGCCTTGCTCGTCAATTTATTAAAAATGTTCACATTAGGTTCGTCCTTCTTGACATCACAATGGCCCTTGGGATATGTAGTCTTTTGGGCTGCTTTCGGTTTTGAAAAAAGGACAAGAAATGATGGAAATATGGAGATAGACACATGGTCCATGCAGCGTGTCAATGCATATTTATGAGTGCAATAAAACTATAAAACTCAAATGACATTATCTCCTGTTTTACTTGGTCGATTGACTTCAAATAAAAACTGGTGTGGACATCAACTTCCGTACTTTCAAACGAGAGCAACCAGGGGCACGCGGGTGATGTAATTACAGCGTTACGCGGCTTCAAAGATGATATGCGTAAACGTGTCGCATCCGACATGTTAGGTGTTAAAGGGTTAAAATATCCTAATGATTCAACAGGAACAATGGTAACATGCCCATACAACAAGAAAGTGCAAAAACATTAACCATTTTAAAGGGAGTACTTATTTCTCTCAACAATACAATAAAATTTACATAGGTGGAATGAATTCCCCTTTTTTTGGAAACAAAGTGTCTTTAGAAATAAGACTTCTTTTAACCAATATATTTTGTTTTCACATATTTTTGTACTATTTCACATGTTTGTAGTGTTACCGCTGTATTTATTCATGGTTTTACACGTTCTGCATATACAAATGCACGTTAGCGAATTAGCTAATTAGCTTAGCGGCGCTAACTGTTAACACCTCAAAAACGACAATAATTAAGGCTAAACAGTACAAGAGGGTTCGTGTACTCACCTGTTATAGACACACACGGGTCTTAGCAACACACTCAGGACATTTTTCAATTGACATGACTTGAAACTACAGCTGGACATCTGAAAGACAAGGAGCAATGAACTCTCTCTCTTCCCCTCTCGCTCTAAAAAATAACATGCACACGTGCCTGCCTGTCTCATACAAAAAAATTATTTTCCAGTCTTTTGAAAAGGAGTAAATCTCGCGCTCAGTTAACAGGAGCATCCGTCATAACGTTGTGCGTGCGTCCGATAAAGGTGTCCGGGCTGCAGACGTGTCTTGAATTACGTTCCGCTACGAGTGGCTGTCAAGGTATGAGGGAAAATCATTTGAACCTTTATGAATCGTAATCGAATCGTCACGTGTCAAATCGCGATGCATGTAATAATCTATTTTTTTGGAACTGCCTTATTAAAGAGACAGGATATGTGAATATACAGGCGTTGAAGTTTTATAAAACTGTATGAACGGAAATTAACCGCTATTGGGTAAGGCAGTCCTTTGATAGCATAATGGATACTTTCCACCCTCAGGGCAGAAAGGGGAACCAATAGTTTTATTTTCTTCCTGAAGATTACAGCACCACACAGGGTATCAAGAGGATGTTGTTTTTCTGCAGAGCTGACAAGTGAGCAGGTGAGGTCAGACAGACGCTTTCTGAAGGCAGAGATGGTGTGTGTGTGGGTAAGGATCTAGGTTGAGTGATCTGAGTCTAATGGGCCTTGGAGCACATTACACTCCTGAGTGACAGATCTATCCATGCCCTGAAGCCAGGAAGGGGGAAAAACAAAGTACGTGGCAGTAATACTATTTATATGCTATTTGGAATTTGCCTGAGCTCGAGAGGAGTACGTTCAGTTATACATGCCTTGCTTTCATCAATTAAGTGTAGGTCTACACCCTGAAAACAATCAACATAACTGGAAAATCTTTGGTTTCTTTAGGAAATGTTAAACTATTTGACGATATGCACAATGGAACACATCAGTGTTCATGCTATTGTTTGTGTTACCTTTGAAACACACACATAAAAAAGGATGTTTTGAAAGGCTCAAACTCAGCCAGTATATCAAGAACATTGATGAAGCTGGTGTGAGGAAAACAGAACCAGTGAAAGGGTTTGCAGTCAAATCTATGGTTAGCGTGATTTCTTGGCACTCTGTGCAACAGCCTATAAATTCGACTCCGTAAGTGTGTCAACATGCTTCTTCTAAAGATGCCAGTGGAGTTAGCTAGCTCATAGTTAGTTACCCACCAACTCTCATCCAGAGTCATATAGAATAAAACACAATGAGAACAATAACAAAAACAAAGGGAAATGAGAAATGACGGGTGTTCACTTAAGAAAATGTAGAAATAAGAGAAAGCTCTTTTGCTGATCGTCTTTAAGCCTCTTATAATACGTGATAAGTGCACCTGTGCATTACACAGTTATGGAGACAAGGAGCAATGAGGCTTTTAGAGTTCAGTCTTAGCATGGACAAGGACAGGATTTGCTGGAGGCACTCTGAACTGTCAAGTGCATGCAGTCCTGAGGAAGGAGATCTGGTATAAACAAGTGAGAGATGGGCCTCCTGTATGCAGTTGATGGGCTTCACTCAGCAGACTCGTATCTGGACTTGAGCTCTGAACATGGCACTCCCAATTCAGGGGATTACTTTAAATGGTAGCAATTAGCTCTGCTCACTGCTATGGATCTTCGGGTTGGATCAAATATGTTATTTACCAGGACCACACAGTTACTGAGAGTATTAGACAGCAGGTACAACAGCAGAATCCAATACAAGACCAATGGGGAGGGGGCATAGACTTCATAAAAATATGACCTGACACGGGGTGCAGGGTCGATCCGCAGGAGGCCTATTTTCAAAAACTTCAAATTCAAATATTTTCAAAACCAAAGCTGCTACCGACCTAAAACCAAAACAGGCACCTACCCAAGCTATATATGTCTCCGTGAGCAGCGGCATCAAAAAATTCAAATCGTTCCCTTATAAAATCCCGATTAATTATTTTTATATAAGTTTAACAAAACTTAAAATGGCTATAAAATTCTCAGATTTTACACTAGATACACAAATATCACCAAATGCAGAGAAAATCACCTACATTTTCAGGATCAATAGCAATATTTAACATATCATATAGGTTTTTGCCCATAATAGCAACTTAATTTTCTTTCAACAGCTAATAAATCACTCAATTTTCACATCAGAACCTTAAGACTTGAGGAAAATATGCATAATTAATTATCAACCCTGGTGAAAATTCTTGTGAATGAATGCTTAAATACCCGAATTCTTCATAGATATGGAAGTAAAACAGTTTTGATTCTTGGTTAAAAGCAAAGAAACCGTGCAGTTAGCGTTTATTTTAACATAAATATGTCGAAGTACAATGCTACTCTGTTGGCAAATGAGACTAGCGGCCGCCTGACGTAAACAGAGCTTTTCTTGTGAGAATTCTTGTGAATAAATGTTTAAATCTCCGAATTCTTCATAGATATGGACGTAAAACAGTCTTGATTCTTGGTTAAAACCAAAAAGACCGTGCAGTTAGCGTTTTGTACGTAATTATGGCGAACTATGATGCCAATGCAGTAGCGGCTGATTCCTCCCACTGATTTTTGTCATGTTTAAAAATGCATGCATGGTATGAAAAATATGATAATTACCTTGAATCCTTGAACAAATCGCTCCTGAGACAATCCTTCCTGTGTGTATGCAGTACAGCTTTCGTACTTCTTCAAAAATTCAAGCTTAAATCCGGCTTGGACATGAGCGTGTGCTATCTTCGAATGACTATTACTAAATGAAGCTCAGCCCCCTATGGCAAGGCATGACGCAAAGAATGACGAAGTGTCAGGTCAATAGAGTTTTGAAGTCTATGGAGGGAGGTACCTGCCTATAGCCTTTGATTAAGAAATCCAAGTGTCAGTCTCGCCATCCATAAGTGCTTGCCTTGGCTCAGTAGAATCTTCATATCCTTCAACAGAACATGCACCACCACTCCCATAGTGGTGTTCAGGCACCTGTTCTTTTTACAAGGTGAAAATACACATAAACATATATATTTTTTCATCCTCTTGCAAAATAAAAAAAACACTCTTGGTCTGGTGTGATCTGGCAGTATTTTGACCTTTGTTAAAAATGTATGTTGTTTCATTTGGACATAGAGTAGGTACTGTAAATTCCACACTACTAGAGTGCACCTTACTATAAGCCGCACCACCGACAAGAAAACCTACACATTGATGGTCCTTAACTATAAGCTGTAGGAGTCCATGTTTTGATATAGGATTTTTACATAAAAATATATTTTCCTGTGTATGACAGCATGAATGTCATATTTAGATTCTGAAACCAGAGTGTCATTATAACTATGCTAAATAGTCCCTTTTATTTGTGTTTTACAGACTCGTGGTTGGAGCGAGCTGTATCCTTCCCTGATAACTAATGTTGCATGTAAATAAGCACTGCTAGTCTGTTCATAAAAAATACATTTACCACTTAAGGTCAAGCCAGTGTTGCATTAACATATAGTGTTTGTTTTGAGGTCAGTATGCCACATGGGAGAGCCTTTTATTATTATTATTATTTTACAATGTAAAACACATGCTTCCCATATGTGGAACTACTGCAAAATAAACAAAATGACTTTCTTCCCAAATACAGGGCACCACTGTGTGCTATGTATGTAGTTTGCTACTGTTTATGTGAGTGTTTTTAGACTGCATAAATACAGTACTCCCCTGGAGATTCAGCAAATGTTAAACATAACATGCATATTTACACAACAATTCCCTAACTTATTGCATAGATGTAGCGCTTGAGTGTGCAGGTTTCCTTACAGGCATCGGTTTGGACACAACCGTGATGGTTCGCAGCATTGCACTCCGGGGATTTGATCAGGTATTACTCCCTTTGCATTGGACTACATTCATGATGGAACTTTTTGAGTTTTCATAATTTGATCTCTTTGGTTTAAACAGCAAATAGCAGGATTGGTGACTGACTACATGGAGTCTTATGGAACCAAGTTTGCATTTAGGTGTGTCCCCAAGAGAGTAGACAAACTTCCATCAGGGGCCCTGAAAGTGACCTGGAGTGATGCTCTGACTGGCCAGGAACACAATGACACCTACGACACTATGTTATGGGCGGTTGGTGAGTATTTTCTTGAATGTGAATATGTGGAACAACTCTTTAATTGCAAATTGGCATTAAATTGTGTTGATCTGTATTACTCAGGGCCTTAACAGAAGTACACCAGTTTGGAAAGACATTACAATTTTCAAATCTAAAAACTGTATCATACATTCAGTCTTAGCGAGGATAGTTATGTATGCTCAGTTTTGTTTAACGCTGTCAGTTTTATTTTTTTCCTCCAACTTGCTGCATTTTAAGAAAATGATGATTATAGTTGATAGTGGTGATCTATGAGTGAAACCCATCATACTGAAGGATTCGAACTAATACTTATCTAATTAAAGCATTCATCTTCTGAGCCACTTACACTCACGAGGGTTGCGGGGGTGCTGGATCTATCCCAGCTAACAATGGTCAGGAAGCAAGGTACACCCTGAACTGGTTTCCAGCCAGTCGCAGGACACATGGAGACGGGCAACCATTCACGTACACACTCACACCTAGGGATAATTAGTAGTTTTCAATCAGCCTGCATGTTTTTGGGATGTGGGAGGAAGTCGGAGTACCCGGAGAGAACCCATGCATGCATGAGGAAAACATTCAAACTCCACGCAGGGAAGCCGAAGCCGAAATTGAACCATCAATCCCAGAACTGTGAGGTGGACGTTCTAACCACAGTGCCGCCCACTTATCTATTTTACTTCCATAAAATTATGATACAGCTTACCATGGCAATCTAAGCCCACTATAATGATAATACCTGAATATATTAAGAAACCGAAAAGGAGAATTAACATAATTTTCACACTATAAGGCGCACCTTACTATAAGCCGCCACCTACCCAATTTGTAGAGGTGTGCGAAATTTCCGATTCTTAGATTATTCGCGATTCGGCCGTGGAAGATTCGAGAACAATTCACAAACATCCAAATTCCGATTATTGAAATATATCAAGTAAAGCGGAAGTAAAACACACTCAGCGTGCAGCGCGGTCTTCGGGACGCAATGAGGAATGGAGCGAGAGTAGCTAAACATAATGCTTGTCATTACCCGGCCTCTCGGGTAATGCCAGTGCTCAACTCACGGCTCGAGCTCAACTCATGCCGCAAGATAAAAAAACAACAACATACCTGACTGCTGCCGACAGCTGCTAGAAAGTACGTCCACGTACTGGCACGGTAGATATCATATTTATATATCACTAGATGCAATGTACAGAAAGCTAGATGCGGGCGTGAGTAAACAGCCGCCATCTTTAAGCAGTAGACTTTACTGCAAGGGTGTTGTAGCGAACCTTCCAAGCGAACCTAATTAACTTTTTATCTAAAATACTCCTAAATCGGTAAAATATTGACTTGAATCTATCTTTAAAATAGTTTTAAAACTTTCACATGTCAAAAGTAGACTAAAGGGAAATTATAGAATAACGGGAGCAATTTTAACAACTTTAACGGTTGATTCACAACATTAAATTAATTGAATGTAGTTTAAAGCTGCTGATACAGCATGGGGGTTTGAGTATATTATTCATTGTTTTTAACTGTAAACTTGATACTGAAATAGTCGTTTACTTAAGCCTGCGAGGCTATTCTTTTTTTTTTTTTTTTTTTTTTTTTTTTTTTTTTTTTTTTTTTTTTTTTTACAGTTTTTGTAACAAATGTACAAAACATTAAAAGCAGCTAAAAGCGGGGGGGAGGGGGCTGTCATTAATAATCGATTTATAATCGAATCGTAGCCTCTGAATCGTAATCGCAATCAAATCGTTAGCTGCCCAAAGATTCCCACCCCTACAAATTTGACACGAAAACAGCATTTGTTCATAGATAAGCCGCAATAGACTATAACCTGCAGCTGTCCTCACTGTATTATGGGATATTTAAATCAAAAGATCATCTTACATCAACCGGTAACACTTTGACAGTGGCATCACAAGACTATCATAAGAACAAATGAACCACCACGAAGCTTTGAACCAGTTGGCTGCAAAGCTTCATTGCTTTGAGAAGCTTCATGTGGCCATCACCTTTCTCTTGGGGGAGACAGTAAAGGTCTGCTGCTACCTGCTGTCTACACTGCTGTCCAACATGCCTCCTAGCATGCATTGCAGCGGTACAGGTGTAAATAACAATCTAAATTCATGTTCTGCGCTAATAATGTCTTCAGTTACTGGTCCAGTTGTTTCGCTAGTAGCTAGTTAAGGTATTTGGTAACACTTAATTTGACAGTTTTGCCATAATACTGTCGTAAGACCATTATAATTATGACATGACACTGCCATGAGCATTAATGAATGTTTATGACTGATGTCATTTTGTGTAATCCGGCAAATTATCTCCATTTTGAATGGATTTGCTGGATGACAGTTAATGATATCTGTCATAAGCATTAATTAATGCCCATGATAATGTCATGTCATAATGATGACTGTCTTATGGCAGTCTTATGATGCCACTGTCGAATAAAGTGTTACCTATTAACCCAAATAAATCAACAAATAAGCCACGCTGGACTAGGCATGTGCCGGTTACCGGTTTCACGGTTTACCGTGGTGTGAAAACGTCGCGGTTTCAAAACCACTACAATTTTCCGTCAGACCGTAGTACGGTATTCGCTGTTTTTCTTGTGTCAAAAATGCATCCAGAAGCGGCTTGGCGCAGCAGCCAAAACAAAAACAAAACACACCTTTTCCTTTCAAATTCAATATACAAACTAACTAAAAGCTTACAAGGATGAATCTTAGCCTAGGCTTAGCTGGGAGAGCAACTTCGTTGAGTGTTACAGCCGCAGAGTGAGAAAACAAGCTTGATTCGCTTGACTGAAGGGGAAAAAGTGATAGCAACAAAGATCGCTAATTGCGAACGATGATCTTGCCCTAAGCACAAATCCACGTTCGCTGGATCAAGGTGAGGTCTCACTCCCAATGTGCTTTTTTTTGTTTTGTTTTGTTTTTTTGATGAAAGCTTTCCACAACAATATTGACATTTTAACTAACTTATACATTTTAACTAACTTATGAATTCTTTGTTCTTTTTAACACAAAGGCATGACATCGTGTAGACTAGAATTGACACAGTGGCTGAAAATGGCGAAACTTAAGCTTTTCCACCCTCAAAAAAAAAAAGTCATGCAGTATAATTTTTTATACAATTTTATTCAGAAGTGTTTTTACTTTTTTATAGAAATTATTTTGTTCTTGCTCTAATCTTGAGCAACTTGAGCTGTGGCTGTGAGTATAGTCTATAAGTTATATTTATTTTAATTTTATTTAAAAAAAAAAATTTATTGATAATTTATTTATTTTAACAATATATTCATGTTCCAATTTGCAACTCAGGTCTGAAAAAAAATCATGTTCAATGGAAAAAAGTTTTTTTTTTTTAACCCATACATCTTAAAATTTTTTGGCGCTATAATTGCAATTCCGTGAAACCACGGTATTTTTGCTCACGGTTATCGTACCGTCAAAATCTCATGCCGGCACATGCCTACGCTGGACTATAAGCCGCAGGATTCGAAAATGAGGGGGGAAAAGTAGCGGCTTATAGTCCGAAAATTACAGTACATTTTTAAGCAGTAATTTGACCTCATTCTGTATGTGGCTTGCTTTAGGACAAAACAACCAGCAGACGCTATTGTTTTCCTGGAATATCCCAGAGAATCCGTCAAAAACAGTCAACTGGTTTGTCTGCTATCATCCGAGGTCATTGTCATCCTCAGTAGATTGCAGTGTCAGCAAGTAACTGTGGAATCAAAGCTGAAAACAAAGTAATAAAGGCTGAGTGATGGGGATGGGCAGGGGAAGCGTTAATCACCCAGCAATGGCTCACTGGCTGTCTGGGTGGAGAAGGGACAGTACTGGGCAGGATGCACCAAGGCACAGGGTCACTGTATTCCCCGCTTTGTTCTCCCTCTCCTCTTCCTGTCTGTGCCAACCCAGCGGAAACCAACCCGCATCTGTCTCTGCCATTCTTACCTATGGACTTGATCCATTTTATAATCTTCCACTTTGCATATACCACCCAGCCAGTTTAAAGACTAACAACATGATATCAGAGCCATTTTCACAACTTTATCAATGTCCTTTAAAGCTCACAAATATCTCATGGCAAGACCTTTCTACTTTCTAGTTCTCTTTATTATGTCATTAGTATGATTTTATGTCCGTGGTGAGTGGTTTGGGCATATGCGTGCTACAGTAAAAAGGATGTGCGTGACCCCACAGCCGCAATGACGTTTGCCATTTCCTCCTGTGACCGAATTCCCTCATCATGTCAGCGTGAGAGTATTGGTGTTTGCGATATTTGGGAAATGGCGTGTATTGTCAGATGCGTGAGGTGCTCTGACCTATATATTTCCTTTCAGCTTTTGACTTGTTCAAAAGCAGCAAATTACTAGACCGCTTATGGCCCAATAAAATCGTCAGGCAGGCAACTCAAGTGTACCAATATGCACAACACTTCTATATATAATGTAATAATATATCCCACCTGGGGCGCTGCTTGAATTATCTTTACTTGCATTTGTTAAAATTACGATTCAGTGATAAAACAGCATGGCTTTGTCTCTTTGATCCTTGCATGCAGGGATTATGAGTCTGAGGCCACTTCCGTTTACTGAGACCTTACACTATAGAGGCCAGGAAGGGTCTGGGCCTCTGTGGGGTTATTAAAGGCCTGAAGGGTCTGAGGGACTATATCACCACTGTCTAACATCCTTCTCCCGACCATGCATCCCTCCACCTTTCCCCTGTTCCTTCCTGCAGACATGGGCACGCCCCTGTCCAGGTGCAATACACCAGGAAACAGAACATTTCCACTTCCTGTGGACATCACTTTTCCGTGTCTGTGCACACCACAGTTTTCCGGAATATTACTCAATGTAGAAGCCCATGTTGTGCAGAACATAAGTTTCATCACTGTTATTTTCACCAAAATAAAAATGAAAAAATCATGCATCATGAATCAACATTTTTCACATATTGGCTGGTACAATTCAATGCTTATTTTCCTTAATATACACAATCCATTTTTAGAAATTGTACTCTTAAGTTTAATTATCTTTGTTTCATGATTTTTAAAGTGGGAAACATATTTAAATGAATTTGTGAGGGGGCAACTACTTTTTAACGGCATCCTGTGCATTTTCTCACCCAGGAAAAACAATGCCATAATTCCTATTTGTCTTAACATTTAATTGATCAGATAAGTGTTTTTTCATTATTATTATGAGAGCTAATTAGCCTATCCATCTGGAAGCTTCCTCAGAATGTTACAACAGGCATTGTTTAGCGGAGTGTGTTGCTGTGATTATGTCTGCATGTGCCTGTACTTTAACCAAGTCTCTTATCAATGTTGTGTCGTGGGTATACAATGTGGCCACTCTTAACTGGGGGTACAGACAGGAAGGCCCACAATGTAACGGGAAAGTCTTTACTTAGCAATTCTGAAATATTTTTAGGGTTTGCCCTACTGAATACAAAAGAAGTGTGTCAACGTGTCAATATTTGAACTGTTTAAATCAGAACATTATACTCTATTCGTAGAATCTGGTTAAAATATTCCTTGAGGGTTCAAACAAACAAGCTACTTGAAATACACCAGGACATTGAAATTCAACATACAGAACATTTCCATTACTGTGCATCTGCAGGAGTCCACAAAATTGTGAGTTACATATTTAGGGAAAATGTCTTTATGCCTTCATACTCCCCCCCTCTCAACCACCCATGTTGTGGAGTAGACAGGTCCCTGTTGTCTCCCAGTCTGGGGGAAAAAGCTGTTCTTTGGCTCCGGCCAGGAAAAGGGTCTCAGGGGTTTGTTATTTTTGCTTTCCGATAGCATCTACATGTGTACCTCGGGCTTGGATGTTTATTATGCTGCCTAGACTAGTTTTGAGGAGCTGCGCTGAGGATGGGGGTTATGTGGTCAGTTCTCCATCACCATGGAGATTTATTGTTGACAACATCTGTTGACTGTCCCACAGGAATTGTCACATCTATTTGAGGATCGCACTCTTTATTAGTTCCTTCATTTAGTCAGTTCATTTCAAGTATACGTTTTTCAAGACAATTTATTTTAAGAGCAAGAAGGGGAAAATCGGGTACACATCCTCTTGAATATTTTAATTAGTTTATCCACTTTAAAAAACAACAACAATATATTGATTTGATCAATTTCAATACATTTAAAGGGAGTAGGTAAGGTGTTAGTGGGTTTTGCAACAGTGTTAGTGTTGTCGGTGTTGTTTAAACACTATGCACAAATTGTAATTACAATGTCTTCATGTTAACTACAGGTAGAGCTCCAGAAACCAAAGCTTTGGGTCTTGACAATCTTGGCGTACAACTCAACAAGGAGACAGGGAAAATAATTGTGGGGGTGGATGAATCTACTTCTGTGCCAAACATCTATGCTTTGGGGGACATAAGCCAGGTATACATCACCACCAAGTCCTAACCAACAAACTTGCAAGACATATTCTGTATATATATATATATATTTAAACTGACAATCCTAATGTTATTTGGTGTTTGGAAGTTAAGGATCATTTTCTATACATCACTTTTGTTTATCCTGTTAAGACTGACAGACCAGCTGAAGGCTATCCCAGACAACTGGTCACAACAAGATAGACAACTGTTCACACTGACATTTACAGTACTGTGATATAAAAAAGTTTGAGCACCCATGACTCTCCATATTTTTATTTATAAATGTGTGGTGTTTGGCTCTGCTACTTCTAATATATTTAAAAAAACGGATGGACGTACTAATATTTCGGAAGTGAAACTAGCCCTTAAATACCTGCAACATGAAGCAATTATCAGAGAATCCCAATATTTGAAAAATAAGGTCCTAATGAAACCTTGTTTTCCAATTTGTAAAAAGAAAAGTCAAAATGAATATGTGTAATAATCGCTCTAATATCTATAACCCTTACTAAATCCTGTTTTTTTTTTTCTTATGGAACCTGCAGATGCATGTGTTGGCTTGCATCCATCATTTTTTTTTTTTTTTCAAAAAGAAATGTCAAAATTCTGAATTAGTCTCAAAATCATGAAATTTTAGGTGTATCAAATGTGATACATTTGGCAATAAAGGGCTAGGTTTATTGGACTAACAGAAGATGTGCAATTAATTGGAACATCTGAGCAGTTAATTGGAAACCAAAATTGGCATGTGAGGTAATCAAGCCTTGAACCTAATGGAAAGATGCATGATTAGAAATAGTATTTAAGCTGTGAAAGCTATGAATTTCTAGCAAAGAGTGGAATTATAGGGGCCAAAAAACAGCTCTCAAAATGACCTAGAGGAGAGAGAAAAATATTTCAGATGTCGGTTTCCACTGACGAATATAATGAGGAAATGGAAAATTGAAAGAAAGGGAAATGGTTGCTGATCCAAACACCCAATGATTTATAAATGAAAATAATTGAAATTGTCAGTGGTGCTCAATCTTTTCCATACCACTGTACTTCCAAAGGCAATGAAGGGTCTTTAGTTAACTAGCATTTTCTGGAGACTATTTTGAGAAATTTGGATGACTTGTGGACGATTCATGATTTTTACAAATAAGTTATTGCTATAACACTGAAACTGTATCCGTTCATATTGTGAACTTCACAATGTTGAACTGTCTTTTAAAGTTGAGTTTTTTCATAATTTCAAAAGATCAGATGTAACTAGGCAGTTTACATTATTTTATGATTATATAAACTTCCTACTTACAAAAATATTCAAAGAATCACATAGAAAGTGAAGCAGCCAAGTTAGTGAAATAGGTAAATTGACTTTTTCATTAAGATTATAATCATAATTTATTTTTGTTTTCCAAAATTAGCCAGCATTATCAAATTGGCTCAATTATTATAATTTTTTTTACTCGTTACAGTGCTATTATCAGAGAATAGGAGAAAACCGATAATATTCATGTCCACTGATTTAAATTACAAGATAAATGTGACTGACTGAGACATTGGCCCCTTTACTGTAAGTGTGTATTCTATTGAGCCTATAATTTCTCAGCGCAGGCCTAATGGTGCTGCACTGTATTCAAGTCAGACCATGTAAATACCAGTTAGTTGTAGCTGCTGTAAAGTCGGTATGGCCTTTTTTTCCTTCAACACAAACAGCTGTGCGCTTCCTTCCTGTCTCCCTGGAATGATGGCACGCATACACACACCATAGCCTCCTTTGAATGTCAGCTTGCTTTGATATGTGCTTCACGCCAATCTGTCTGTCATCTTGTCAGTGCTAAAGGAGGCTTGTTTTTTCTTTTTTCCCTTAAAGCAGAGGGTTTGATATCTTGCTCAGGTTATCCACCACGCTTCTTGTTTTTGTTTCTTCTCGTGGCCAGATGAAGTGCCAAGAAATGCATTATAATGACGAAAGCTATCTGGCATGTAAAAAGTTGTACATCATGGAGTACACCACATCCAGCTTTGCAAAGGTGCAGATGTTTATGACAACAGGATGTGTAGTGGAAATTTAACGGGTTTAAGTCATGCCTTTAAAATTGCCCCCGCAGCCCCACTATTTCCTGCTCTATTTAGATGTGTGTCTGTATGTCTATCCATGTCTGTAATTTTATTTGCTTTGGCTCACATTCACAACAATACCCCATTAACCTTGGAGAAGACAAATTTGTAGATCTGTCAGACAATTTACAATGGGAAGTTCACAGGTACATGGAAATAAGTTAGGGTGTCTTCTGTTTCAGGGCCGGCCTGAATTGACGCCTACAGCTGTTAAATCGGGAAAACTCCTTGCCCGCAGACTTGCTGGACACAGCAAAGAGCTCATGAACTATGACAACGTGAGACAAAAACATTGCGCTTTTAAATTTTACACGGTACTATGTAATGATAACCAGCACAGTTATTGTTAATGAAAAGTCTGCCTTTTTTGAATAACTATTTTTAAGAGGTTGCGAAACTTATATTTTCCTGTCAGTCAGACTGCTTCACACTGCAAGGTCTAGATAATAATAGTTAATATAATTAATATGTGTGCTTGTAGAAAGGACTAGTCACTAGTGAATAAAATTCCCCAAAATAAATTTTGTGTGTGTTTGCGCATACTTTACAGGTGCCAACCACTGTGTTCACCCCACTTGAATATGGTTGTGTGGGCCTATCAGAGGAGGAAGCTGAAGTCAGGCATGGCAGAGACAACATAGAGGTAATAATGGAATGGCATACTACCTGTATAAAGATAAATAAATGGTGGACTCTTAACGGGAAAAAAATGAACAGGCAAGGTTGTCATAAATAATTATTAAAAAAAAAAAAAAAAACAAGACTGACTTCCTAATGATAAAGAAATAAAAAAATCCCTTTTTCCTAAATTAAACCCCTTCAAACTGAATTATGAGGAACAAATGTGAAAATAGCAAACTGAAAGTTCAGTGATCAATGTGTGTCATTATACACACAGTCGAGTACATGCTAAATGTTGTTAAAGTTAATTACTACCTCAAAACACATTTTTACATTGCTTAAAAGCTGCGTGAACATATGCATGCTTGAGCATTTATTGTAGTGTTGTGCTTATTTCAATACATGTACAGTGAAATCACAATTCAACAGACTACCATATGGACCCGAATATAAGACGGCCCTGATTATAAGACGACCCCCTTTTTCGAGAAGTTTGAAAAAAAGACTTTTTGAACACCAAATTAATTTTATACAGAAAATAATTGCAGTAGATCCGAAACAAATTATTATAACAATATATTTGAGAGAAAAAGCATGTTATCTTGCCTATCACATTCGTAAATGAATGGCTTCTGGTTTTTGAAATGTAAATAAACCAATCTATTGTGATAAAACAACAAAATTGCAATGACTGCATTAACCATCAAAGTAAAGTCTAACTGTAACTGTAGTCTTGAAACAAATCTGAATAAGGAAAAACATTGCAATAAAATAATGCAAACTGGTCAAACTTGAGAGTAGCTGAGATCTGTCATGACACAACATCGCTTCAGTGATATCTGGCGCAATCTAGCGTCGCGAATGGGTATAACGTCTAGACCGTGAATATAAGACGACCCCTTTTTTTTCTGGACTATAAGGCGCACCTGACTATAAGCCGCCACCCACCAAATTTGACATGAAAAAGGCATTTGTTCATAGATAAGCCGCACTGGACTATAAGTCACAGCTGTGCTCAATGTAGAATGGGATCTTTACACCAAATGCAAAAAGCACAATCTTATATTCGGGCCACTACGGTATTAGGGGCAGCAGCCATCCATTGTTGCCAATTTTCGTTTTTTTTTTCACGGCCAAAACACACTAAAAGGTAGAAATGATTGTAATATATTAAAGTTTAAAGTTTATACTTTACTCACAAACATTGTATTGTTGTTCGTGTTGTTTTTAATAACATTTTTGCATGTCATCAGGATAAAGATATCGAAGCCTGCATTTTCTTCCTAACTTACAAATCCTGTTGTACTCTCATTTATACTGTAAATTTGATCAGGGCTAGGATTGATCATAAAAACATGTCATGCGTGCAAAACACTTGCCAGAATTGTCAGTTGCTGCGCCAAGACTGAATTTTAAAAAATGTCCTCAGACCTCTAAGAACAATTACAGTACAAAAACAAACAAAACTGTTTTCTGTGCTCATGTTCAGGAGCAGGTTGTCAAATGCTAGCCAACACCTGCACAACAGCATGGATAAATGGTTTAGCCGGTGAGGTGGGGCTGTTGGCAATGAGTGACAGGCCAGCGCGAAGCCTGATTGAGGTGTGTGTGAGGTGATGACAGGCATGCTTAGATCTAGGAGGAGCTGCCGCATTAGCCCCTTCTACAGCTGCATGCTCCTTGAAACTTGTGTTGGCACGCTTGCCCATTGAATTAAATGCATTAAGATCACATTGTCAGTCCTGAGTTTAACATGCTTCAACATAACTGGGACATATTACATATGTAAGTGGGATTTTCTTAATTTTCAGTGAGCTAAAATGTTAACATCCTGTTGTTAAGATTCACTTGACTTTTAATAAATAATACTTTTTCTGTTTAGTCACAATAAATATCATTTTATTGTAATACTGTTTTCTTACACAGTAGACATTATTTTCTCAAGCCAAGATAAGGGTGTGCAAATGGACTGCAAAACGTAATGTGTAATGTATTCATCTTATGGGATGTTGAGTAAGGGTTGATTTACAAGACAAAGGTGGTAATTTGCTTTTACGTGCCCTGTTAAAATTTACCTTACTGTGATGTCGTAATGATCAGCAAACAGCATTTTAAAATGAGTCAGTCGATTATTCATATTGTCTTTGTTTCTATGTTTCTGCAGGTTTACCATGCCTTTTACAAGCCTCTGGAATTCACTGTGGCAGAGCGTGATGCTAGTCAGTGTTACATAAAGGTAGTTTTAAACTGCTCAAACAGCTTTGGAAAGGGGAATCACAGCTTTACGATAGCTTCAATAATTCTCAGCCACATCATAATGACTTGTTGGCAAAGCAAACCACAACGTTTATACTTCAGAAGCTAATTCTCTGCCATTTCAGGTGATATGCCAGCGGGATGGAGATCAGAAAATATTGGGTCTGCATTTCACTGGTCCAAATGCAGGCGAAGTCACGCAGGGTTTTTCTATGGGCCTCCAGTGAGTTCAAAACTATTTGTATTTATTGTGATCCGAGGTAAATTAATACCTGTATAACTCTGTGTGTTATAGGTGTGGGGCAACATATTCACACCTTTTGGGAACAGTAGGAATCCATCCAACCTGTGCGGAGGAGATAACCAAGATTAACATCACGAAACGTTCAGGATTGGATGCCACTGTCACCGGATGCTGAGGTTAAATCACCGGTCTCTGAATACTGAGCACACAGGTTGGAAAAGGGTTAGCTGGGTCTGAAATTGCAATAACAATCCTGGTTTAGCCTGCTCTTTCTTTTTAGTCCACTTCCTCTCAACATAAATTATTTAAACATAGTCCTAAAAACAAGTTAATGAAATCCTTGGTTGCAGGGAGTTTTGAAGGTAGGGTCTCATAAATCAGGATTAGACTCTTGTTCTCAGGTTGTCTTTGATATTATTCAAGAAAGAGCCCTGTTGTATCATTTCTCTGAAATTATATTTGCCAAATATTGTTGTTTCTCAGGCTGTACTTCCTGTCCATTAGTCTTTAAGGTGACACATACCATAACCCCCCTACGGTCCACCCTCCACGACACTGATTGATAGCCCCTGGGCTGTTGCTGCGGCGACACCGCCCCATTTCCCATGGAAGGACACAGTCTTTGAGCAGTTGGTCCGTCTTCCTGTGAAATCTAGACCAGAGAAGCGTGCCTTTCAGGTGGTGTAGATATACCTCTCCTCATACAAATTCTCTGGCACAACATAAAACAATACAGCAGGATGATAAACATCTCCAGTATAAGCATCCAGTCACTCTGCAAGAGATGTATTACTCAGTGTTACCCAAAGGTGGCACTATTGCTTGTTAATTTACATCTTGGGTTCAAAAGAAGGCTTAAGTTGTCATTAGATAAGGCTCACCTCTAACACATTTAAACCCCAAAAGTGATTTGCTATCTGTTGAATTTGGAGAGTAAAATTGATTTATTGGTGCCAAAACTGCTAAATCATTTTATCTCTTGTGTATTTACATGGATGGAAGGTTAACGCTCAATAGTCATCACCCTTCTAAAATAAGCTAAATTATTTACTGTATATCAATAACCATAATAGTGGATAAAAACATGTCCAAATGTTTCACCTGCTGACTCAACTGTAAATCCTCAAACAATCTTATTTGACAAGAGACTGGACTGAGTTGCTACAAATATTTGAGAACCAAGATGGTCGGTGTGGTTTATTTTCAATCCACCTGGTCTGATTAATGATTCCGATGAGGGAAGTGACAGCGTGCCTGGCGAGGGAGAGTAGAAAAAAAAAAAGGGAGAGAGAGAGCAGGCTACCAGGTTTATTTGGACCTGGTTCGGGAGAGTATGAGCTGAGTTTTAGCTGAATTGGGGTAGGTTCGGGGGCTGGTGGGGGGTTCCCTGTGTGCTCTGTTCAGGGCCGAAGTGCTGACTGAAGCATCCTGACCTCCGCTCAGCAGGAACAGCTTGACTCTATCACTCTGAGGACAGAGGAATCCCATGCTCCGATGCTGCACGGCATGAGCCGTGTGGGTTCTGGGCCAAGGGGGTAACGATGACCGCAGGACCAAGCAAAGCAACAAGACACTGTGCACGTTATTGAGTAGCTATATTCCTTTGCTTAACAAGGCACTTGAGAGAGACCCCAGGTTAGGACGAAGAGAACAGAAGGGAAGTCATTCAGTCCATCAATGTAACTGTTTGTTTGCTTTTCACTGTCCACTTCCCTTTGGCTGTCAATGCACTATGTCAATTTTCTGACATGCACATTATGAAACGTACTTACCTGTAACTTATAGGTAATATGCTTTGCAATTTTAAATTGGATGAGTAGTGAATGATGTTTATTTGTTTCTCTCATCCTAAAATATGAGTAGCGAGCAGCCTTCTGAGCAGTGCGGGGATCAGGATTCACCTTTCAGGTGGCCAGCTAATGATGACTGGTACTAAAACCCAAAAGTGGGGAGTGCTAGGCTGATGTCTACTGACTACCAACTTAAGTTTGAAAAGTTGTAAAATGAGAAGTCTCATTTTAAATGATTGCTTTGTAATACATAATTTATATGGAAAGTAATAACACTGGATTGTGTAGTCTCCATATTAAAGTTGTGATGTCACGCACATATTCAGTATACATTTCTTATAATTCATTAAAGAATTATTATATTCCATGAATAAATAAAAATGGATTTCAGCACCTCCTTGATGAATGTAAAGCACGTAGAAGGTATTTTCTTTGTATACTATAACTTATGTCTCAGATGCAAAGGCGTAGGTTTGGGCTCTTCATTGGTAGTGACGACATAACAGCGTAACCTGCATGTACACTTTTTGCTGGGGACGGGACATTAATAAGACCAAACAGATCGGGTGAACCGGGGTCAGAGCTACATTTCTCACGAATATGAACCTAATTAATTGAGAGGCTAAATGATCAATACAAAATAATTCTGTATGGACTTACTGTATACTAACGTTTATGTGTGTTGCTTCAGGTGATACGCCATTCAGTTCAAACCTTTGTTGTCAAAAACTACTAAAGAAACATTTTTGAAAACCTCCACAATAAATGTCTGGATTTAATTAGCAAAATTATCTTACAATATTTGAACATAACTCATATTAAAATACAAAATGAATACAATCTTGTTAATAATTTCAACTATCCAGGTATGCAAAAAAATACACATTTGTCTTAAGACGACTCAACATTGTTATGAAATTAATATAACATATATACCGTAATTTCTGGACTATAAGGCGCACCTGACTATAAGCCGCCACCCACCAAATTTGACATGAAAAAGGCATTTGTTCATAGATAAGCCGCACTGGACTATAAGTCACAGCTGTGCTCAATGTAGAATGGGATCTTTACACCAAAAGATATGAACCGGTAACACTTTATTTGACAGCGGCATCATAAGTCTGTCATAAAACCAAATGAACCACTGGCTCCAAAGCTTCATTAATTCAAGAAGCATCATTTTGCCATCACTGGCCACTTGGGGGAGATAGTCAACCTCTGCCGCCACCTGCTGTCAACATTCTTGTTGTCCAACATGCCTCCTAGCATGCATTGCAGCTCTGCATATGTAAATATCAAAATTCATGTTCTGTGCTAATTATTTCTTCAGTTACTGTTCCAGTTGTTTCATTAATTGCTAGTCAGCTACTTTATTTGACAGTGGCGCTATGAGACTTTCATAAAACCATCGTTATTATGACATGACACTGCCATGAGCATTAATGAATGGTTATGACAGATGTCAAATTATCTCACTTTGAAAGGATGTTGTGAGTTGGTGATATAATTTGCCGGATGACACTTAATGACATCTGTCATAAGCATTCATTAATGCTCATGTTAGGGTCATGTCCTAATTATGGCAGTCTTATGACGCCGCTGTCAAATAAAGTCCTATCTATTAACCCAAATAAATCAACGAATAAGCCGCACTGGACTATAAGCCGCAGGATTCAAAGTGAGAGAAAAAAGTAGCGGCTTATAGTCCGAAAATTAGGGTATATAATATATATATCAAATATATATATCAAATATAACTGAAAAAAGCTCTTGGTCAGGGAATTTAAAAAAAAAAAAAATCAGCCTTCCTCCGGGTAAGACTTTCCTGCTTTGGTCCACAAGCACAGCCAAACTCAACAAAAAGGGAAAGCTCCTTTGGGGTGCTTTAAAACCACATAAATAAACCTGAACCGAGGTTTTCATTTACATACATTTCTCACAGTTTAACAGTAGAAAATACAAACAGGAGGACACTTCTCGCTAAGTTTTGCAGGTTAACAAATTCACACAGTTTAATGTTATGCTAACACTGATACAGGTCGGACTTTCAGTGGCAAAAATAGTGGTGTGTTCCCCACCTCCACAACATAGACATCTTTTTACATTACTTACAGTGGCTGCAGCTGCTGCTGGCTGAAAAAAAAAAAACTTCTAATATCCTTCCTCTTCGGAGGGAGCAGAGGAGGTGGCATGGAGATGTGAGTGTGTGTGTGTGGGGGGGGGGGTTCAAGTCATCAGCCAATCAAACGGGCATTTGAGGGGGAAAATGGACTGGCACATTCAGCAGTGAAAAGGGGTAAATGTAAGTCTGAACGTAATGAAAATAATTCACTTCATAATGGTAGGGTCAGTTCTATCCTTACAACATATGGGGAGACACTCTTCAAAGTTGGTGGGGACAATTGAGCATCCTCAAAAGTTGGTAGTGTTACGTCCCCACCGTCCCTATGCAAACCTACGCCCATGCTCAGATGTATTTCTGAAAAAAAAAATGAAAATGGAAGTATACTCTGTAAAAAGGGCTTTAGGAAGTGAAATAAGCATAAATACAATATTTTAACAGCTCAACAAAATTCATATGTTGAATTATATATCCAGATATTGTACTTTAATGAAGACTGCAGAGATTGTTCTAAAACTTTACAGACCGCAGACATATATGTCATTATAGGATTGTTTTACTTTTCTGTTAAAATATTTTAGAGCCTATTTTGCGTGAGAGACTATACTGTCCAGTGATCACTAGCATCTTGGCGGCTCATGTTTAGCTCATGTTTTAACTTTTTTTACCTGCAAATGAACCACCATATCCCCGCTACGCGCTCTCTTCGCTTGTTAAGTGGACCTACACGTCATCCAGGAGGTGTGCAAAGTTCCCCATGCATTACGCAGGTGAGCATAAGTAAATAGCTTTCCTGAGGGGCAATCAAAAAGTGATATAATGGCTGATACATGGGGTGCTTTTTAATTATGTATAAGCAATGTAGTTTGCAAGAATTATTCCCCCTCATAATTCCCAGTAAACTTGCAACTAGACATTCTTACACTTGATGAGAAATTGCAAAGATTTGAAAAGCTTTTATTCTTGCTATTCACCAGCTTGAGTATTTCTACATAATTTGAATCAAACCTGCTAAATGAATTCTGCCAAACTCACCACTAAAAATTACATTTAGTTTTAATGGATTTACACAGGTAATCTTAAATCATGCTACATGACTTTGCCTCCATATGAAGCTTTGTCACCAGGGGTGGTCACACTTTGACCCCGACTCGTCTCTGCTGACAGGTTCCTCTGCTATGCGGCCTTGTCACTCAACCCTGTGCACCAACAATGGCAGAAATTCCAGTATGTTTGTTTGGTTAAGGATGGCTCTCTGAAACCCCTGAACCTCTTCGGGATCCACTGCAGCCTTAGTCACACAGTGTCAGTCCAAATCCAGACGGCAGGAGTAAAGTTCACCCTGTGTCTCAAGAACAGGCAAGCCATTTAGCATTTGTATCGCTTATGTTCTTCTACAATGGAGCAAACAGCCTAAATCCACCTTGAAATGCACTTAGTAGAACATGTCAACATGTCAGTCTCCGTTGGGTACTACGTTCCGTCTTAATCCAGCCCATTGAATGCTGACAGTTGTCTGTGAGTCAGACATTCACTAGGCCTTTGTCACCTCAGCTTTTGAGTCGTAGCAGCTCCAGTGAATAGGAGAATCCTCAGACACGCGTTCAAACACACATTCTGGGTATTAAGACTGGGGGGGGGGGAATGCGATTCATAGTACCTTATCTAAACATGTGAGTCAAAATGTGAGAAAGAGTAGAAAAGGCTCAACCGAGGTGAGGATTATGCTTGTGCTGCCAGTGACTAGCTCAAAGCTTGTCAGTCCAAGAGCCCTTCAGGGCCCAGACAGAGTATTGTACCTGAGATTGGGGTCTTTCAGGAAGTATGCGATTCCCATCTTCAAGAAAATCATCTCTGTGGGATTTTTTTTTTATTTAAATGCAAGTGTAAGTTCATTAAAAAGGCTGTTGCCTTCCACTCTCTCCCAAGTCCAAGGACACCTTTTTGATACTAGAACGGTTACCCTCTCGAGTTGAAATACTCCCTTCAAAAATGTGACGGCTCGCTGATCTAAGAGCTAGAATACTGTATTAGAATGTGTTAAAGATCCAGTCAACAACTAGCATCCTTTCTTGACTTTCCTTCAACCGCAAACACTAAAAAAAAAAAAGGTCAGCGCTTGTCAAGCACAGGATCCCATTGGTAGCCCAGTGGAGGTGTTTGAGAGCTTGTGAAATGAGCTTATCTGACCACTGATAAGAGCAGGATACCCTCGGGAATTATCTAAATTCAATACACATGGCTTCCAGCGTGGCTTTTATCAGCGGAGATGTGGGTGTTTGAAAGAGTCTGAAAAAGCGGTGGTTGGATTCAGCCTATCAAGAAGTGGATAGCACGCCCTACAACCATGTATACAAATACCCCTGGCCAACAATAAGAATTTGCAATTGCAGTATGTCAGTAAGTTGCAGTTTTCCTCCGCAGACTTCTCTGAATAAGGCAAAATGATGCCCGCATCAAAAAATAACTAAACTGCTTTAATACTGTATTGGCCTGAATATAAGACGGTGTTTTTGCATTGAAACAAGACTGAAAAAGTGGGGGTCGTCTTATATTTGCGGTCTAGACGATATACCCATTCACGATGCTAGATGGCGCCAGATATCATTGAAGCGATGTTCTGTCAGGACAGATCTCAGTTACTCTCAAGTTTAACCAGTTTGCAGTATTTTATTGCAATGTTTTTCCTTTTTCAGATTTGTTTCAAGACTACAGTTACAGTTAGACTTCACTTTGATGGTTAATGCAGTTATTGCCATTTTGTTGTTTTATCACGATTGGTTTATTTACATTTCAGAAACCAGAAGCCATTCATTTACGAATGTGATTGCACTTTAGTTTACATATTTAAATGTTCAGATATTAAGATTTGAATGAGGCAAAATAACATGCTTTTTCTCTCAAATATATTGTTGTAATCATTTGTTTCAGATGTACTGTAATTATTTTCTGTATAAAAAGTAATTTGGTGTTCAAAAAGTCTTTTTTCAAACTTGAGTCTTGAAAAAGAGGGGGTCGTCATATAATCAGGGTCGTCTTATATTCGGGCCAATACGGTAATTGGGAAGTTGTTTCATTACTACTGAACACTGAAACTTATTGGGAACATTAAACAGATCTGCCACAGTCCTCGGTTTGGATTTATTGTGATTGCACAAACTGATGAAATGGTAATCGTACAGAAATTTATACAGTTAAAATACAATCTATATTTGTCATCGTTAATGAAATTCTGTTTCAGCTCTTGGCCCATACAAGGAGAAATTAAAAAAACTACATTAAATTGCACACAGTAAAGCCAAAAGAAATCCTATGCATAAAAGGAACATATTACGCTTAAAGTATCTGCATTGTAATGTTACATTTTTGCATGGGATATTAATTATAAAAAAAATCAATTCTATCAAAAACCATTCCTCCCAATTATATTGGAAAGGCAGTCAGTGGTTTAGGAATGGCGTACCGCTTGCAACGCGTCACTTTTGCTCATTAACATTAATGACGTTAGCAATTGTGGCTAGGTGGGTCAACCTCCCATTTGTCCCCAATAGTAAATGAATGGAAATAGTGTACGAACAAAATGTTTACTGAGCCAAACCCACCAATTCTGTCCGAAAATTATGCCCCTGGTGCCAAATTCACTGGTAAAGATGTGGAATCACATACAAATGTTCAGTTAAAGAGATGGCTTGAGTTTCGACGGCTGAAAAAGAAGGGGAAAAGAGCTGACTCATCCAGAGTTAGCGTTTTTATCGACACCTTTTTCTTGTGTGCAATGCCTTACGCCACTGACAATGACATTCTCCTGTTTTAACAAGCTATCCTTTACCAGCATATGCCCTGTCTTTCTTATATAATATATCCTCTGGTTGTCTTCCGTCTCTGCCAGTTCTTGGGGGCAATTTAATTCCTATTTTTGTGTAGCGATCACAAATGCTACTCAGTGACAGCCAACGAACACTTTTAGTTTTTTCATTAATAACAAATCTTAATTCTATACTTTATTTACACATCCCCCTTACTAAGGTTGTTTTTTTTTTACAACAGAAAAGGTAACAGTGGCAGTCAGATACCATTTAAATTTTTTTCACGTCATTCATTGTCAGACAGGAGTAGCACGCAAAGCGGCACGCTTAAAAATAAGAAAAAATATCAAAATGGCTTACTTCTTCGTCCTCTGAAGGACCATGCCCCCCCCCCAAAATGTTTACTGCCTATGAAATGTGAATGGCTTCACCTTGCTGGCGTTAAACTGGTCTTTTGGTCGTCCGCGCAAGTTGATCCAAAATGTATGAAGAAAACATTCTTCACATGTCGTAATGTCTAGAGTTGTTTCTACAAGTTCCATAGCAGCAGTGTTTGTTCGGCATGTTCTTTTTTTGAAAGATTACCAGAGAAAACAAGCAGAAATAACATGGTTTGTATGCGAGGGCGTGTCTATAATGTCCAACTTCCGCGTTGCGATGGCGACGTCACGGTCTAAAAATAGCATTTGTACGGTACGCTATTGAATCATGAAAAAAAGAATTACAGTGAAACTTGTAGTTATGCAACAGGTTTAAACATGTTTAAATCCAATAGACTGCTTTTCGCCTTGTTGTTGTTGTTGTATTTAACTACTCAATGGAAGACATTTGCATCTGTGACTGCTTCATCATGAAGAAATTTTAAATGTGGTCGCGATTGTGGTACTTGAGGAGCTAAGTTTTTTTTGTTTTTTGTTTAGGTGTTAGGCAACTTGGTGTCGAAGGTTTGCAAATCTCTGCTTTCGGAGTAATTATATCAGACTGATACATAATTTGTTGTGACCAAAAAAATCTTGAAGTAAAAATGACACTAATTCTATGATCAAACAAATGTATTGAATCGTTCCATGATTCACTCTTTTCTACTCGGGCAAGGGACAAAGTTGTCACCATTAATCTTGATACAGGGGAGCAGTGTAAATTTGTGTGGTGCCGGAAATTCTGGTAGAGTCTGGCGGGGTTTATCATGGTAGCTTTCCATGGAATGCTTCAACAACTGTGAGATGGATGACATTAAGACCATGCAGTGTAGGGGATCTCTTAACTTGTCATCCATCACTGTCATCAGTTGGGTGAACTCAATGCAAAAATAATGCATTGCGATTTCGGCCTGATTTAGGTACAGTATATAATATACTGTGTAAACCGTACTTATAGTCAGGTATGGATGTTAATGAGTGAAGACACACTGTTCAAATGTTCATTATTGAACATCAATTCGGAAAGATTCTTTGACTGTTTGGAATATTGAACAATAATAGCGGATGCATAATTGCATTTGGAAAGAAATGGCCATTCAGCTTCCAACAATTTGGCACTTAACTGCTATGTTTGTTAGCTCACACCTGTTGTAATGAGTTTTTTAGGCAACTACACTTACTGTTTGGTTTCATGGGGATCATTGCTCTCCAGTCATGGGCTGGCCATTTCTATTCCTGCTAGCGTGTTGTGAAAATGCACATTGTCAGAATACACACGGAGGCCGAGCTGCAGGGTTGTGTTATACGATGCGGAGAGACTGCATGCAGGACTCGCCCTCTGGCTGCTGTCGATGCCTCCCTGATTGATTCGGTTTCTCCTGTTTGGGCAATACAATCTCTATGTGGTGAGACAAGTGGCTTGTGAATGAATCACACTCACACAGACCCTGCAGTGAGGGTCCATGTCTGGGGTTCACACACTGCTTGTGTTTATTTGTTACTTATTTGTTGAGAGACCGCTTCTGTAGTTTGTGTTGTAATTGTATATATGTGTGTAACATGACAGCAAGAATTTGAGTGTGAAAGTGTGGTAGTCAAATACCAATATTTTTTTATTTTCAATCGCTCTGGCAATAAGGACATTTTCTTGCATGAGTCTTTTCAGTTCACTGTGTTAGTTGGAACAAGGCTCTCCTAGAGTAGATTTTCATGTGTGTCATTTTAAGTTTTAAGGAATTATTACAGAAGTTGGGCTGATGGATCTGATTTCTACACAACTGAAATTAGTTCAATTATATATATATATATATATATATATTTTTTTTTTTTTTTTTTTTTTTTTAACTTATTGATCTATTTAATTTCTGTTGCTCTGTGGGATGCCATGTTTTATGCGCGCAATGGAGGCCCGGGGTGATGACATAGATTGTAGCTATCAGTTGACAAACACTACCGGGTTACTCCAATTTCTTCTACGCGGCGAGACGTTCAACACATGCGCACATCGGTTAAAAGCAGCGAGTACTTATTGTTTTTTATTGAGTCTTTTATTACCTTTTATATATTAAATATAAATATATTAAATATTTTTTGCATGTGTTTCCCCCTCATACTTTTAAGCATTGTGTTTCAAGCAGATTGTTGATCTGTTGACCACATTAGTCACGTAACATATTTAAACCACCCCTATTTGATACTACTATGTTGAAGTATTTTCTTAAGGCATCTTTAGTATGTTCTGTCTGTATGCATCCAAACAAAAGAAGCTGAAAGCGCACTGTCGTACTTTGGGTGTCAAATTCACCTCTTGTAGGACGTTTCGCCGCTGTAGCACATTTTGGTAGAACACCCCCCCACCACCTTCTCATCTCATCCCGTCTTTCCTGTTCATTTTGCTTTTGCTGCTTGTTTAGTAAAATATTGACAGTGCTGTCATGCTCATTAATGTTCTTCTCAGGTTCAAATTGAAAGGGTTGAACAGATGACATGTTTATGTCGCTAGAGTCATACTCTGGAAGCCCGACAGCACAACCATGTGACGTCTCCGCCCTCCGACATCAACAACAATGGCGACCTACAAGTTAAACTAATTTTAGAAATTTTATAAAACCGAAAACACCAAGAGGGGTTTCAATATCAAATTATTTTAACTCATAATAACGTTTATCTTTTAAGAACTACAAGTCTTTCTATCCGTGGATCCCTTTAAAAGCCGGACAGATAGCATCTGGCTCATGGGTTGTGCTGGACACCGGACACATCAATAAAAAGGCTGAGTGTCCGTCCTAAAACCGGACAGGTGGTCACCCTACCAATAACACGAGTGGGAGTTGTGGTTACCCCGAGTGACAGGCCAAGTCTTGTTAAATTTGGCAGTGTGGCTTATTGTCAGGTGCGCTCTGTAGCCTGGAAATTACTATATCATATTTTCAATTTTGACATATTACTGTGTCTTACCTTGCTATATTTCATTGTTGATGGCTTCATTGTAGTGAAGCTTCATTAAATGACTTGTAGCTTAGCTCACTACATTTTCCAACACTCCTGATTTTTGCCTTGGTCCACTCCACTCCAAATCACTCCAGTAAGAGTTCAAGATCACAGCCTAATGAAGCCAACATAACAACATTATCTGCAAAAACAGATACACAATACTGACCATGAGAAATGGTTTCATCTTAAAAGAGGAAGGTTGAAAGCCAGAAAAAAAACTGATAAGAATATTAACTTGTCTCATGGTTGACTCCCTTCTTACCATTACAAGGGAGGAGGGTTAAGCTATGCTGATAAACTGTGCATAAAATGTCTTTCCTTGCATGATATGTATTAAAGTTTTGTGAGTGATTATGTCCTCTGTAATGCAATGAGAAGGCCAGTGACTCCTCACTCTCCAGGTCTCTTCTTTCACACCTGAAAAATTCAAAATGAAAACAGGAAAGCCAGTGTTTGAAAATCAGAAGATGATAGGATGTTCATCCAAAATGTACTCCGACGCACGGTATCCTGTCTTAAAGTTCTGATTCCACAGTGCTGGTCCTCTTCCGCTTATCTATTCATTATTCCAAATTATTTATAGATGGTTGCAGGATGGTCACATTCATATAATGCTGTGTACGTGAGTGAGTTTATCAATGGAATTTTCACTTACTGAGATAACTGACCTCACGTTTCCTCATGTTATTTTGTAATTCAAGATTCCTCAGTGGAATTTTCGCAATAAGAAAAGTCAAGCCTTTTTTATCCATCATGGAGAAATTCACAAGCTCTGTGCACAAGAGCTGTTGTGGCTAGGTGTACCGGGACCTCCGCTGCTCTCCCTACACCCCCAAAATATATTCAATAGATTAATTTTAAATAACTATAAATGAGTCTGGTTACCATTTGATTAGTCTGGCGTGTCACGGTGCAGTTTAAGGATGCTGCTTATTTAGTTAACACTTTGCAGATTTACAAATTGTTTGACTTATATAAACAATAAGGGTGTAACGGACCAGTACATGTATTCGTATTGAACCGTTTCGGTACTTGGTGCTCGGTTTGTAACGGACACGTACCGAACGAGTTTCTGACGTAATGTAACCCTTTTCGAGGCTGTGAGTCGATCGGGTTACAGTTTCTTTGTGTAGATTATATTTACTCCGTCTTCTCTACTATAATGAGGACCAACACGGTAGGACAGTAAGAAACATCAACGGCGCGGCAACGTGGCCGCCGCGAGAACGCTGTGAAACGCGGCCGTTAAAGTCAATTAGCCAATGCACACCAGTCGCAGTGCGGCCGCGTGTTGGATGCGTCCCAGAAGCGGCTCAACGCGATGTACGCGAAAAGAATGGCAGACGCGAGACGCGGCCCTACTGCGTCAATACCACTAGCTAGCAGACCGGAAGTCACTCGTGTAAAAATACGGTGGATCCAGTCGATTTACAAACTAATATGCAATCGTAACTAGAGCTGAAACGAATACTCAAGCAACTCGAGTAACTCGAGTTTAAAAACTGATCCGAGTAATTTTATTCACCTCGAGTATTCGTTTATTTTGACAGCTCTAAGCATCACGTTTTGCTCGGACTACTTTTAATGCGGGACAACGCGCTGATGTTACGTGCCTAGAGGACGAAGCAAAAAAAACAACAACAACAACAACAAAATTTACTGCAGCAGACAGCCGCTACACACGACGCCGACGTTGCTAAATACTTGCCCGCAAGATGCTAGTTGGTAGCAGGTAGCGTCTGATGCGTCTCATAGAGATCACATGTATGTTGAACTAGATGCGCAATGACAGACTCGGCCGCGTCTGGGCAACGTTAGTAAACCATCACCATCTTAAAGCAGTAGAGCGCTAAGCGCTAATAAAGAGCGCTAAGCGCTAATAAATAAGATTAACGCTACTGTCACAAGCTCACATAACGTTAGCCCTGCGGAGGGCTAGGTTTCTATTAATTATGACCACTGTCGATGCGTGGCTAACGTGTCTTACATACAGGCTTTAACATAACATAGCGTTGTGGAGTGATGAGGGTGTAAAATAAAAACTCAATAATGCTAACTGTCAATTTTAGCTCAGTAGTCATTGCTGGATAAAACACCAAGTAGCACTGGTCCCTAATGTGCTCCAATACAGCCTGTATCGTACATTTATTTTGAACACTGCAAAAACTCAAAATCCTATCAGGACTTACAGTTTAGACTAACTTAAAACTTAACTAGAACTTAAAAATGGCTTGACACAAATAGAAATTCAATTGAAACACGTGGGGAAAAAATCCTAACTTTTAAGTGATGTGTGTTCTCAAGCGTAACGGCATTTTTAGGTAAGATATATATAATTTTTTTTTTTTTTTTTTTTTAGTAAGATCTAAAAGTTTTTTGAGTGAAAGCAGTGAATTAGTCTTTTTTTTATTTTTTTTTTATTCTAGTTACATCTGAGATGCAATTTGTGGCTGTTTTCAACAATATACATCGAAAATAAAGACATTGATTGACTGAAAATGGTTCAATATCACATGAAATTTCTTGTTTTCTCATGTATATTTATAATTGCTCTTCACCTAAAAATATACTTGTTTTATCCGATTACTCGATTAATCGATAGAATTTTCAGTCGATTACTCGATTACTAAAATATTCGATAGCTGCAGCCCTAATCGTAACCCACTTTTTGACTCCATCAGATCTCTTGAGTGGTAGATCGGGGCACAGTTGGCTTGTCTTTGTTGATTTACAGTTGTCTTCTCTGCTAGAATAATAACCAACACGGCCCCGTGTTCAATACAAAACCTCCTGCCACAACAAAACAAGTAGGAACTAATATTCACATAGGAACTAAAGTTATACAACATAAAATATACAATATAAATAAATACTAAATCACATACAATATAAATAAATACTAAATCACATTTGTAAAATAGAAACACATAATAAAATAAATAATAGCCCATTTAAATAGAATAAATTGAAATGAGCTAAAACACCTGTAATTAAATAATAAGAATAATAGATCCTGCTTACACAATTGAATTTATTAATTTCTGTGTGGCACTTTAACTTGAGAAAATCCACCAGTACTGTAAAGCTTTTGAAAACCATTCATAAGGGAAAAAAATGATCCATTGAGGCATTTCATTTGTAAAATACATGTTAAAATCTTTGTCATTGGGATTGCTTTTCTCTTTAGCACAGGACTTTTTGCTTCTTTCTTTCAGAAAGAAAGCTGACCAATACGCGGGGTATGAAAGGCAAATTGTTGTTGGGTTATTATCTTCAAATACCTGCTACTTTTTGAGCAGAATTGTAGCTTTGTACAGGCTAATGCTCCTATTGTTGAAAGCACAAAGGTGTCTAATAAACAACTTGCACATTTATATTTTGCATTTTGTTTTCTTACTGTACCGAAAATGAACCGAACCGTGAACTCAAAATGGAGGTACGTACCGAACCGATATTTGTGTACCGTTACACCCCTAATAAACAATAAAAGTGCCATTGGTTGTGTAGACACTATACAGTACAAATAATGTTGATTCGTATTGTATAAAAAAAAAAAAAAAGACATAAGCCTATCATCTATCCCATCACTTGAGGCAGCCAGTCAGATGACATCTGTTTTTATTTTTTTATTTTTATTTATTTATTTTTTTAACCCACACTGCATGCTCAAACAACGGCTCTTAGCGCAGCAAAGCTAACAAGCTAGTAGCTCGCAACATATTGTACATTGCTGTACATTGTTGCCGAGGGAGGTTGTCTCCTTTAAAAGTAGATCTTGGAGCAAAAAAAAAAAAATTAGAGCACCTCTGGTCTAGTAGTTACTTCAAATCTGCTTTATAACTGCAGTAAAATTAAGTAAAAGACCATCTGAAGTGTACAAGCAGAGTCTAGTTTCATTGTATTTTTGCCCTCACTGGTGTTTTAGGCTTTCATGTCAAATTGTCGATGCCACATAAACTCATCACACTATGGCCCAACTGTTACTCAGGCTGAACCATAGCCTTCTAATTCAGTGATGAGCTGTAAAGTGACCTGTGTGTCAGACTGTATGACTTGGTAAAGTAGCATGCCATTCCAGGGATTTCCTTACACACAATATTTATACACAGTCCAATCCCTAAACCTGAATGTCACTGGCTCCTTGGGGGCTCTGGATCTCAAGTGCACTCCAACATTGTCCCAAGTATCATCTCTGGCCTCGGGTAAACTGAGATACCAGGAATAATTGATGATGATCTCGGCTGTGCTTTCTGTCCTGGCATGGCTGCCAACACTTCTGCCTGCTCAGAAGTTAGGGTCCTGATTACTCCATTTGCACAAATTGACTACAGCCTCAAGCTCTCCAAATTAGCATCTCATTTATGTGGCATTGCTATGCTGCATGCATTTCACTGGTAACCATTCAAACAAATGTTGATACTCAGCATCTCTAAAATGTTGCAACTGGAAAACAAAGAAATTACAATATATTTTGGGCATGTTATTCATTCAAATTCCTGTCTCCTTGTGATGTTTAAATGTGGTACAAAATTGTGACACTTTTAATTTTTTTTTCATGGGACACTCCAGTGGAAATCAACATTAATAAATTATTTGTTTGGGTCAAAGAGTATTGTTAACAACCCGCCATATTTGAATTAATTAAAAAAAACATTTAAACTATAGTAAAGCATCAAAATAAGTATGGGGGGTCAGGTCTCTGTAGGCATGTCCACCGTCCATGCCCCACTCAAGTGCTAGATGTATACTTTTTGTTACCATAGCTAATCATAGCTTGTTACAACATGGATGATATTCTGTTTAGATGTTTCCCATGTCTACAGAACTCATCTACCATGACAGCAAGGCTTTGCGAACGCGGGAAGCATCTCTCTCCAGGGTTCCTGTAGGGTCTTAAAAAGTCTTAAAAGCATTGAATTTATGAAGTTGGAAATAATACCTTAAAAAGTCTTGAAAAAGTATTGAATTTTCATATCTGGGTCTTAAAAATGATGATGTATCTAACTTCTCTGTGTCTCATTTCTCCTCAAATGTGTCATTTGTTATTTTTGATTAAATAACGTAGCCTAAATAAATAAACGGGGCAGAGTGGCCAATCATTGAGAACGCAACGCAGTCTCGGGTCAAAATCCCGTCCCGCGAGATTGCCGCATGATTCCTGTGTCTGCCCGGAGTCCCGACAAAATGTCATGCTCTACAGTACGCAAATTTTTCTTTTTACACCTAGCCATGCATTTCATATTCATACCTGTCAAGTTGTACGGTTTCGGCGCAATATGTACAAGTGAGCACTGATTTTTAAATGTGTACACCGTACGTTCAAAATCTGTACGTTTTTCGTGCATTACGTTTTTCTCCGTTCGGTCTCCTTTCGGATTTTGTCACCGTTTCAGCAACGAGACAATGTGCGTTGCTATGCGTTATGTTGGTTGAATGACACGAGAAAAGTCAGAGACACAGAGAGAGAAAAGTGTTTGTTGTGACGCTGTAGCAAATGCGATGCTAGGCTAGGTGGCTCCAATATTTCCTGACTGTAGCCAACAGCCTTCAATCTACGCCTAAATATCACATGCATATAGAACTACATGCGAAATGACAGACTCGGCTGCGTTGGTAAACAGCCGCCATTTTAAAGCAGTAGACTTCTCAGAAAGGCTCTGTTGTAGTGAACCTCCCTAGCTAACCTAAATAACTTTTTATCTAAAATACTCCTAAATCGGCGAAATCTTGACTTTAATCTATCTTTAAATGATGAAACAGTTTTAATACTTTCACATGTTGAAAGCAGACAGAAGGGAACGAATGCAAAAACGGGAGCAATTTGACCAACTTTAACGGTTGATTCACAACATTAAATGACTTCCAAACATAGCAAAGGTTACTATGTTTTGTTTTTGTTTTTTTTTTGTTTTTTTAAAATGGGGGTGGGAGGAGAACCATGAAAGGTAACACCAGTTACTTTGCCAAGTAACTAATTACTCTTACATTCAGGTAACTGAGTTACCAACTCAATAACCTTTTGGGAGAAGTAATTTGTAACTGTAATTAATTACTTTTTAAAAGTAAGATTAACAACACCGGTCATAAAGATGAAGTCTGCAGAATGAGATTTTATTCTGCCAATTTGTTGCCAAACATAATTTACCCGCAACTATTGCTGATCACTTCTCAGAATTAGTAAAAGAAATGTTCTCTGACTCAACGATTGCATCGGTAAGTTAATTTTATCAATTTACCTTTTTAATTTTGAATTGGACACACTAAAGAACTACCTTCAAGTCAAACTGAATTGTGAGCTGAAGTGCCATGAAGTGCAGCCATCAAAAGACATGATAGAAATTGCCAAAAGTGCTACATACAATTATAACAAAAGTCACTGTTACATTTTAGTAATCATGATGTAGCTGAAGATACTGATTGTTCTTTGATTGCACCAGGTTATATGTTAGAATATACCATTAATTCATATTATTTTAAAAATTGAGTTTTATTTTTGTTTCATATTGCACGCTATGTACGACTTTGTAAGATTAGTCATCAATTTGTAAGGGCATACGTCACTATTTGTAAGATTGCCAACGGCCTCGGGTTGACAGGTATGCATATTAAAGAGATAGGGGAAATGTACATTCAATAAAGTGTGGTTGAGCAAACAATCCTTTCGCTTTTGGCTCAAACCAGTGGATGGCAGTGTGTTCGAGGCTTTTTGCATCGTATGCAAAAAAAAAAAAAATCAGCTGGGTACAATGGAGATGAAGGCACTAGAGTCCCATGCTAAATCGTCCAAGCACATAAGCTGCTCACGAGCCTGAAGAGACAGAAGCTAAAGCCAGCCAGCAAGCTGCTAATGTAAGCGCACTAGCAGCTAGCTCGTGCTGCTGCAGCCCCCCTACATATCAGCCCAGCTACGATTGCTAGTGAATCTACGCACATTGTTTGGGTCCACATCAACCATGAAAGCAGAGGTGTTGTGGTTGCCTGAGAGTTTAAGATGACGCTTGCCACGCTAAAAGCTAATGCTAATGAGAAAGCCACTACGGCTAGGTTCATACTACAGGTCTTAATGCACAAATACGATTTTTTGTCATATCTGTTTTTTTGGCGTGCCCGTTCAGACTGCCTTTGTCCATTGAGACCATTCAAGTATTACGCATGCGCACTAATTCGCAGTCCGACACGTGCCGAGCAAGAAGAATCGCATGCGCAGAAGCATCAAAACAAATGACCACACATGCTGGCTGTGATCCGTCATTCCATGAATATCATATTTTGCTTTTCAAAAAGAGGACACAAATAACAGACATAAATAATCCCCGTTTAGGCTTATATTCAAATTTTATATGGATCGATAGCATGCACGCACTGTCCATGCATGTGACACACATCTACTGGCAGTTTGCCCCGACTCTCGGCCGTGTAAGCAATGTTGAAATATTGCTCATATAGAGCAGAGAAAACCGATCATTCTCAGGCTTATCCTCAACCCATTATTATTTTTTTATGACTGTTGTCAAATCCGGCCCTTCCCCAAAAGCCGTGTCCAATGCAAGCTAGGCACTGATAACGCACAGCTGCACCGCTACCATAGCGTCTCTCTAGCTCTTTGATGACGTAATTGCTGCATGAATTCCGATTTGGGGAATGTGACAGTACAGACCGCCGCGGCATTCTGGAAAAATGTGGCCCAGATCGGATTTTGAACCACATACGAAAGTGACCCAGATCGGATTTGAAATGGTCCTGTTCGATGCGACTTGTTACGTTCAGACCGTCAAGTTAATGCCTCACTTGAGTCGGAAAAACACGAAAAAATGGGATTCATGCATCAAGACCTGTCATATGAACGTAGCCTACTTGGCCTGTTGTTTGTGTGTGTGCTGAGGTGGTGTCGCATGAGTTCTTTTATCCTGCACACATTCCAGATGTTCACTTTCGAGAAAATTAAGACAAATTTTTTGAATTCTGGTTTTCTTTGTCAATATGGCTGTGAAATAGGTATTAAGTTTTTTAAAACTGTCTTAATTAGGTCTTTAAAAGTCTTAAATTTAACCTAAGGAAACCTGTAGGGACCCTGTCTCTCATCAGAATGGCTTTGTGACAGTGAAACAGCCGCCTGGCAGCAAACAGTGGCCCGGGAAGCTCACAGGCAAGCGGCGGCTCGTGCAGCAGTTTCCATTAGTAAATGACAACTCTAAGATTTGCTTGTAATTTAGGTGGCGCGTGGCAGTATTTTAAACCAACTGTATGCAACAAACGCCGGCCGAAAGGAACGACCTCTCACCTGCGGGTACCACGGTAGCCGTATGCTTCACCTTGCATTATTAGACAAAGCCCACATTACATTAAACACATATGAACCCAACAGAAGATATATTTTGGTGACGGAGGTCGCAATTTTTCTACTGCTGTCCAAGGAAGTACTGCAACAGATTCAACGGATCATTGGCAGAATGTGAGCCGAACGCAAAGCATCAATGTAGGCCACTGCTGCACAAGACATTGCTGCCTGCCAGTCACACTGCTGTTGCTGGCAGTTTCTCACCTAGACAAAGCACAAAACACAACTATGCGAGCAAAGATGTATTTGGAGGATCAGGGGCTATAACTTGGCAGCACAGCTTAATGGCAAAGTTAAGGGGAAAGCTGCAATTGTGTGAGGGGGAAAGCCACTGACGGCAAACTGACTTCATATAAAGCGTTAGAGGCAAAAAAAAAAAAAAAAAAAAAGCAAGAGTTCTAGGTGACGTCACTCTACGCCATTTTTGGGCCAGCCCCAAAAAAATGGCAGCTCTGACAAAGAAATCGAAGATGAGTTGAGGCATCGATTCAGCACTCAATTATTCTGAGCTTGTTCACGTTTTCAGCATTTCAAACATATTTCATGTATTCTGAAACATCATCAAAATGGCTAGGGTGCCCCTTTAATTCTTCTTGAAATAATATCTTTAGGTTTCAAGCTGTCCATGCCTTGCACCATCTCCCACTGATCCATCTATACCTTTTATTCTTTCATTTTGGAGTACAGGGGAATGACTAACTAATCCATGGCCACAGAAGAGGTTTAAAACGCTCTAGTTTCATCTAATCTTCCAGCTCAAACCAATCCAAGCTTGAAACCCGCTTTCTCTGTGATTGGTATGAACAAATAAAGGACTCCCCCAAAACTCTTGTGAAAGGGGTCTATGTGCTCAGTGGATTAAGGCTGTGCGTGCATTCTCAGTCTCTCTTTCTCAATTAACCTGAAAAGAAGGGGAAATGACTTACCTGTTCATAGAGTGTGACTGTTACAACTCGGCTCACTTCGACAGCTTCTGTAACCTATTTAGAAAATAACAAGAATATTAGTTCATATTGATTTTTAACTTAAGATATGCAAAGGCAGTTATCTTAGTATTGTGTGCAATACACTACCATCAAAACCAGGATCTTCTTGCTACCTAAGACCAGAGCTTACAGAGTCCAAGAGAAGAATTTTACGAGTTTAGAGAGTCAAGTAAAAGACTGATACCAAGAAAACAATATTTAACTAATTTGCTCCCCAAAACCGAATGGATGCCAGGCGGCGGACGACCGAGAAGAACAGCCGGTAGGATGCCCGAGCAGAACAACCGGTAGGACGCCCGAACAGAAAAATCGGTAGGACGCCCGGGATGCCAGGCGCTGGACGACCAAGCAGAACGACCGGGACCACTAGTGCAGCGGACGAGGCCTTTGAGTCCGTGCTGCTCGCGAGCAGAGCCCGCTGAGACTCAAAAAAATTCATCCCGATGAGGCAGGCGGCGATGAAGGAAAAGTTTAACCGGCTGTCGTGGCCGGAACAGCGTCATCTTTCAGTTAGTTAAGTGTAAATAAATTGTTATTTTGCTATCAAAAGCTCTATTTATCTTGTTGTTTATCTTATTTTGTAAAAGGAAAACATTATTCAGATGTTTGGGATGTAACTAAAGTAAAAGAATAGCTGTGCTAAAGTTATGTTTGAAATGTATGCTTTCACAAAAAGCAGAAATTCTCAGTTTTTTCACCAGAAACTGGAAAATTGCTCAAAGTAAGCTATTTTCTAATGCTGATTTCTAAAGAACGGAAAAGGATATGAACGAACTTTTTTTCTGCTGAAAGGAGAGTCTAATCTTTCTTTTGGTGGGTTCCATGTTTATATAGTAATTGAACAGAATTTTCTGTGGGCCTTGCAAAATCAGTCAAAATCCAGTAAAACGGCCGGGAGTGAAGGGCCTTGAGTTAATAACCACAGTTAAATTGAAGGGTTAAAGTTTATTTCCTCAATTGGAATTTTATTCTAAACACTTCTGAAGTCATATACATGGTAACTGCAATGTTAATTTCCGACAAAACTGTTGTTTCTGCTCTCTCTCACTCACCTTCTCTCTCTCTCTCTCTCTCTCTCTCTCTCTCTCTCTCTCTCTCTCTCTCTCTCTCTCTCTCCAGCCCCCCCTCTCATATCTCTCGCTCTCTCCCCTCTTATGTTTCTACCAGGGGTTTCTACATTTAGAAGCGAACGAGAAAGGCGCGCGAAAGGTTTTTGTACAGGCACAGCAAAGGACAGCTCATCTCTTGTAAACAAGGGTCCTTTGCAAACCGGCGCATGATTTGGTTTTTTTTTTCTTGCTACGCCAACAGGGTGCTGATTGTCAAAACATCATTGTCTTCTTGAAATGGTAGTGTGCCAAGCTTTCTTCGATACCTTCATAGTTTTTATCTAAAGATGTGCCTTGCTGTTTGAGCTTTTAAGATGTCTCTGCGTTTAAGCTGCTCGCTCATTCAGCTAATTCTCTTGTATGCTGGTTGCTGGATCGGTGTTTTGACTAATATGGATCTGTAAAGACAGAACTTGAATCGCTTTGAAAAGTACACGTTTTCCATTAGTTGTTTGTTTTCCAAATATACTCCCAAACCTGTCTTTGTCCATGTTTATCTAATTTCTATTGCATTGCATAACTGCGTCGTTAGAGTACATTCATTTGATCTAAAACCAGATATGAAATACAGTGCAATTGTCTCTTTAAATCGTCTGCTGATTTTTTGCGCATGCAGGCAGACATGGTGCAAAGTGAAAGGGCCGCACAAATATTGCTGCACATTTTCAGCAGGGGGACAGGGCTTTTTTTTTTAGGTTAACTCCTCGATAGTAGCAATTAAACTAGGGCTGTCCCAAACGACTAATTTCCTCCCGATTAGTCAGCCGACTGTTTTTACGATTAGTCAATCTAGTATTTAAAAAAAAAAAAAAAAAAATTAATAATGAAATTTTTGTTGAAGCTTATCAATTCCCCAAAAACATTTTGGAACACCTAAATTCTTTATTAACATATACATAAATAACATAAATATCAATAATAAATCACAAACAATCAGGTCAAATGCTGCTGGCATTAACTAGTGCAAAAATTTAAACGGAAACACTGTGACTTCACCTTTTTAACAGGAGTCAAAACAATTCTTACTCTTTTTGTGGTATGTCTATATTGTTCTAAATGATATAATGAATTGCAATGGGCCTCATGTCCCGGACAATCATTTTCAGAATACTTTGTGTGAGAGTTCAGATGCTCTTTCTGGTGTGCATTCCGCATTTTTGGGAGGGGAAAAAACGTTAAATTTTTGTTTGTTTTAACCTGAAAATAGATAAAGCAGAGGGCACACTGAAATATTACCACAATTATTTTGAATGAAAGGCACACATAGTCATAGTAACAAAAAATAAATATATAGTATTAATTTTATAGTATACTACTATATGTATATACACAATAATACTTTATAATATTGAGTAACTAACATTAGTGCAGTCATGGATTATAGTAAGCAGGCCAGTGCTGCGTTTCCATATATATTTTTATTATATTATGTATATACAGGATATATACTAGTATGTGTGTGTATGTGTATATATATATATATATATATTTTTTTTTTTTTTTATTATATTATGTATATACAGGATATATACTAGTATGTGTGTATGTATATATATATATATTAGGGCTGTCCCAAACGACTAAATTTCTCCCGATTAGTCAGCCGACTATTTTTACGATTAGTCGACTAATCTAATTAATAATTTTTTTTTTATTTTTTTATTTTTTTTTTTAAATTTACCAATTTAGCAATGAAATTTTTGTTGACGCTTATCAATTCACAAAAAAACATATTGGAACACTCAAATTATTTATTAAAGTACAAATAAACACGTAAATAACAATAATAAATCACGAATAAACAATGAGTTCAAATGCTGATAGAATTAACTAGTGTAGCATCCCGATTGAAAAGATGGTCTCTTAAACTGATGGTTTACAACTTTTATTCCATCCTTGATGTAAACACACTGTAAGAGCTACGGTGCACACAAATAAAGCAACACAATTAGAAATTAACAAAAACTTTTCACCTTTTTCCTTTGAAACCTTATTTATATATCAATGAATTGCCTATATGAATTGCCTTTACCTTAACTTATTACCTTATCATTGACAATCTCTCCCTTGAGTGCAATCACTGTATATACTGTATATATTTATGACCTTTTAACCTTATATAATTTTCTATACCATAAAATAAACCATAACATGAAATAAACCTTTCAATTAGCATTAAGAACAATACTAATAGCACTAATAGGCCCATTGTCAATGAAACATTATTATTTAGTAAGGCGACAGCACCCTCTGGTGTACAAAAAATGAAAGAAAAAAAAATTTAAAACTGCGTCAAGGCGCTTGAGGCGTTCATTCACGGCCGACGTGCAGCCAAGCTTGGCATTGAAGAGACAGGACAGAAGAGTGTACTCTCCTTTGTTTCTTTGAAATAAGGCAATGTTTTGGACACTGGTGCGCTTTTTTTGGCTTTGTGCCGCTTTCCCCGCTTGCAAACAGAGCATCCGACATTCTAACTTTCCACGCATATATTTTTTAAACCCTTCATTAACCGTCGACGGGATGTTGTGCTCGTAGACGGATTTACGTCATCGATGACGTCGACTATGTCGACTAGTCGGGACAGCTCTAATATATATATACATAAATATATACATACAATCTGCATGCTGTGCACAGAGATGTTGAGATCTACAGCTTTCGGGAGCAGCAGCAGAGTAGATTAAAAACGTGAAGTACGTGAGGAAAAAACAATGATGCACGTCGATACTATCGTACGACGCACATGAGGGCAACTTTAATTGGAAAAAAAACGTTAGAAAGTTGTATTGACTTACAGTCCGCTAGCTTGTTTCTTGTCTTCCAAAATAGGGAATGGGACGTACTACGTCATTGTTTGGACGCGCCTCCATGCTGGCAATATGATTCACTTCCGGTTCGGCAGACTCAATGCGGATTGTAACGTGTGGTCGTGCTAAGCTAACTCTTTCGGTGTTTTAGAAAGAAAATATGGGTGCTTATTGTTGCGTTACCGGGTGCAACAGCGTCTCCTACGACAAAAAAAGGGGCTAGGAAAAATGGACTCACTTTTCACCGTTTTCCTGCATGGAGGACCAAATATCAGATCACGAAGGTACGACAGATGGCTGGATTGCAGCGGTTCGTCGGAAAAGCATTTCTTATGATCATATTTCTGCTGGAATGAGAATGTGTTCCTGTCATCTCTACTCTGTAAGTTGAACGATTTATCCGTTTTGGTTTCAATACGTTTTTTTTATTTTTTTTACCGTTGTGTAAATCTGCCTCGGTAGCAATGCTAACCTACTCCTCCTTCTCACCTATCTGTTGTGTTACTAGGTAAACCTGCTGACAAGACATCCAGATTGGTCACCATCTCTCTTCTTGGATCATTTGACAAAGAAAATTTGTTCAGTGGAGTGGTTCCATTTGTCCTGTGTCGGACTCAAACAAGCCCCTGCAGCAGACGCCATCTGGGTCTGCCCTTCTTGTCGATGAACTGCAGGCTTTAAACTTGTGAAAATGCAACAACTTTAATGCACATATTTATTCTGACTGGCTATTTAACTATGGCCAGTGACGTGTTTTTTTGTTTTTTTTAACCACTTTGCCAAAGACACGTTTCATTGTAATGTTGAATTTATATATTCTATTATTATTTTTAATTTATAATATTCTTATTTGCTCTAATGTAGACTTTAGACTGTCAATTCAAATAGTGTTGGAAAAGTTGCAATACCTAAAATAGAAATGCAAGAACTGTAAAGTACATATTTATACACCTTTATTTACCTAAGGCCACTGGATGTTTTTTAACTGCTTTGAAAAATACAGGTTTTGTTGTGATCTTGTATTTATATGGTATATAGCTTTTTATAATGTATTATATTATGTATTATAATATTTGCTGCCCCCTGCCAGAGTGTGGGCCATTTTGTACTAAAATGGTTTTAAACTGTCAGTTCAAATACTGTGTTGGAGACTAGTACTTGCAATACTTAAAATGGAAATGCAAGAACTTTAAAGCACATATTTATCCTGTCTGGCAATTTACCCAAGGCCAGTAAATAGTGTTTTAAACTACTTTGACAAAGACACGTTTATTGTGATCTTGTATTTGTGTATTACTTATAATTTATTATATAATATTTGCTGCCACCGTCAGAGGGTGGGCCTTGTTTGCACTAATTTAAAGATATTAAACTGTCAATTCAAATATCGTATTGGAGAAATTGCATTACTTGAAATAAATCTATTGCAATTTATCAGTCCCAGTTTTTGTCTACAACACTGTCCAAAAATTGTCAATGCATACTCCAAATAGAATAACAAAATTAAGTCACCTGACTTTGTAATTATTACACCTGTTTATTATGAAGACCTGAAGTAAACAACAAGCAGTTACAGTTTGTCAAGAAGTTGTTCAAGTCATGTTTTGGTATTCATATTTTATTGACTTTTCACAACAACACTTGGGCTCGTGTTTGTAAGAGCAGAGCAAACTGAAGTTTCAGCGTGCACTCTTCGCCTTTCCGACCTCTCATAACGCTCCGATGTGGTGCGCTTGACCTCAGAATAACCCAAGAAGAGATATGGTGACCAATCGGGATGTGTTGTCAGCATTTCATATGCAGGTTTTCCTAGGAACATAACAGGTAGGTGAGGAGGAGGAGTAGGTTAGCATTGCTACCGAGGCAGATTTACACAATGGTAAAAAAAAACAAAAAAAAACGTATTGAAACCAAAACGGATAAATCGTTCAACTTACAAGAGTAGAGATGACGGGAACACACTCTCATTCCAGCAGAAATATGATCATAAGAAATGCTTTTCCGACGAACCACTGCAATCCAGCCATCTGTCGTACCTTCGTGATCTGATATTTGGTCCTCCATGCAGGAAAACGGTGAAAAGTGAGTCCATTTTTCCTAACCCCTTTTTTTGTCGTAGGAGACGCTGTTGCACCCGGTAACGCAACAATAAGCACCCATATTTTCTTTCTAAAACACCGAAAGAGTTAGCTTAGCACGACCACACGTTACAATCCGCATTGAGTCTGCCGAACCGGAAGTGAATCGTATTGCCAGCATGGGGGCGCGTCCAAACAATGACGTAGTACGTCCCATTCCCTATTACACCTGGGTGATGGCGCTTCAAGTGTTCGTTCATAGCCGACGTGCTACCATGGTATGCGAGCGCAGCTTAGCAAAGAGTACACACAGTGGCACCCTCCATAATTTCCCTGAAATAATTCCAGGCTCTGGCCATTCTGGTTCATTTTTTTGGCTTTATGCCGCTTGCATCGCGAGCGCCCGCCATTCTAAACTTTATCCGCATGTAATATTTTTTTTTAACCCGTCATTACCCGTCGACGGTATGTTTTGCCCGTTGACGCATTTACAGTACGTCATCGATGACGTCGACAACGTTGACTAGTCGGGACAGCTCTAAATTAAACTGACTTGCATCCCTCTAAACCAGTGGTTCTTAACCTTGCTAAAGGTACCGAACCCCATGAGTTCCACGTGTGCATTTACCAAACCCTTCGGAATTTAATAATGAAACTTTTTTTTTCCTCCCCCAATTTCCCCCAATTCAAACTGATATAGCTATGCAAATTCCCCTGTAAATTTATTTAAATTTCAAATTTACTAAAAATAAATTTGTTTTGCAATATTTTCACGTTGGAAAATAAAATTTCATGTCTACATTCTTTTATTTATTTCATTTTTAACCTGTGCTGTTCAGCTGCTTAGATATGGAGAATAGGAATCAGAGTGTCCTTATGGTATGAACAGTTTTAATGTATCAAATGGGACTTTGATATACTCCCATTGTGGTTGTTCATCATGTCTAGATTCTCATTTTATGGTAGCATTTTCATGGTGTAAAATGTGATGCAAATGTGATTTTTTTTTTTTTTTTTTTTTTTAATCTCCGCATTGCATGCTGCCTGTTGGTCTGTTATACTTCCTCATACCAAGTGTGAGTCAACCTTCCACTGAGCAAACCAGTTTCTCCTCCTATTAGATATAGGGATAGGAGTTGAAAGAAATGGAATAAAGCTTGTAAATTGGAGGTAACCCAGTCCAAAACCTAGTCTAAAATGACACTTGGCCTTTATTATGAAAATATGGCCGTGTGTCTTAACCTTCACTGAACCCCTTGGGTTCCATCGAACCCAGGTTAAGAACCACTGCTCAAAACTATTTGCATGAATGATTCCATAGTAAATGTATCAACACTTCATTAAATGTTGGTCATGACGGTCATTTTGTGTCCCAGCAAGGTGGTGCATCAGTTCACAAAACAGTTCTCATAAAGGTGTGCTTGAGTAGTTTTTGTGTTGAAGGTCCTGATTGGTCTAAAGTCGACACAACCTTGAACTGAACCCCATCCAACACTTTTTGGATGAACTTAATCCTAGATTAAGGTCTAACCCTTGAGAATTAGTGTTATGTTGAAAGGAATTGTCACTTTAAAGGAGTCATAATGCCCCTAATTACCTTCAGACAAGAGTTATGCCTGAAATGTACAGGCAAAAATGCCCCATCTATAGTTGCGCACTTTACAAATCTTTCTTGGGCAACTGTGTCACAACATTTTGGTCCATTTAGTCATGTTATCTCGTCTTATTTGACTTTTAGCATAATGGATTTTTTTACATACACGTCTCTGTAGGCCATCACACTGAAATAAGTGTTGACGTAAGGCACTTAAGCGATTGACCTTCTTGTGTTCCACTACCTGTAGTGCCCAGGTAAAAAACCTTATGGAGGAAATGGGTGATAATGCAAACAGATAAGCACTGTGGTACCTGTTGACCACAGACAGAACCTGCTAAATCAGGACCTGATGACACAGTGCTCCATCAATACTTGCCTCAATGACACCCACAAGGCATTGAGGCCTTATCTGCTATGGCCCCTGCTTAGCATTCACGCTATTCCCGCAAACAATGCCACCTCTTCCCGTTCAGTGGATCTGTGACTGACAGTGGGTGTTGGTGCACTTGTGTCTGACTTCAGCCACTATCTGACACGGTGCTGTTTATCCAGTCTAGATCTCCCCACCAAGACAAAATAATGGGCGTGTGGCTTCCTAAACACTTCCCATGTTGTTTGTCTTACTGGACTTTAATAATGGACCTGCTTCTCCTTTCTGCTAGTTGGTTTCCTCCTAAGAACTATCCATAGTGGGAGGTCAGGGCAAAAAAAGTTGTCCCAAAAACTGAGCAAGCTTTGCAGAAGCAATCCTTGGTCAGCGTGTATATGCATTACAGATCGACCGATATGGGTTTTTCAGGACCGGTACCGATTATTAGTAGTTAGAGGGGCTGATAACCGTTTTTGGAGCCGATATTCATTTGCAGTAAAATTGTAAAAATTGGCATAAAAAAATTGAATAATGCAAACACTGAACTTAATTTAAATGCCTTACAGCATGTTTATCGAATCACACAAATAGAAAATAATAGGGGGTAGAGTAGTTCAATGGAAGAATAGTCGTTCTCTAACCCAGAGGTTGTGGGTCCAATTCTCCGCCCTGATGACCTTGTCTAAGTATCCTTGAGCAAGATACTAAACCCAATGTTGGTTCTGGTGCTCCGTGAAGTTATTGTGTGAAGCACTTTGGGGGCCCTAAAAAGGTGAAAAGTCGCAATACAAGTGTAACTCCATTTCCCATTACCATTTAACCAATCAGAGGACGGGGTAAATACTATTGCAGGAGACGGCAGGCAGGAGAAAGACCCACGACTGCATCTGAAATAACAGTTTCCAAATAATTTCCAAACATCGGTGGCGATAATCGGTTACAAGACTTAAGACTAAACTATTAGTAAAATTAGTGCTGTCAAATTTATCGCGTTAACGGGCGGTAATTAATTTTTTTAAATTAATCACGTTAAAATATTTGATGCATTTAAAGCATTCGCGGAATGACCCGCTCATGCATTGCCTTAAACAATCACGCCGTTTTTTTGCTCATTGAGAGGCAGAGAAACACGAGGGGACACAGGCGTTCATTGGACCACACCTTTATTGGCATAAGCTTTGGCAACTCTTTCCCAACAAACGTAACTATTGTGGCGAGCAACGTGGGGATGAATGACAGGAGATTATCTTTTTCTTAACACGCTTCTTTTAACACAACGCAGAACATATACCATTTGCAGCCACCACTGACAGTCATGGTTGCTTCCCATCATGCATTTGGGCGGAACAGTTAAGTCGCTACAGTAGTATCATTTAGTGAAAACACAACAAAAATAATATTCCTATCTCTCAAAAAAATAATGTTCACAAAAAGAAAAGCGCTCAATGCAAAGAGAACTGGCATTCCCAATCAAAATAGCTATGCAAAATACACATAAAACTTACTCAGACTTTGCCTTGGCTAGATCTCCAATTAATTTAAAATTTGCAATTGACACCTTGTGGTGTATTTCAATCACAACCTTACGTAGTTAAAGACACTGTGGAAGAATGGCAGGGAGCCCATGTGACGTCTCGGTCGGCGACGTCAACAATGGGGAGCTATTAGTTTATTTTTTGATTGAAAATTTTACTAATTTTATTTACGAAAACAATAAGAGGGGTTTTAATGTAAAAATATAAAATGACTATAACTTGTAGTCACATTTATCTTTTGAGAACTACAAGTCTTTCTATCGGTGGATCGCTTTAACAGAATGTTAATAATGTTAATGCCATCTTGTAGATTTATTGTTATAATAAACAAATGCAGTACTTATGTACAGTAAGTTGAATGTATATATCAGTCTTGTGTCTCATCTTTCCATTCCAACAGTAATTTACAGAAAAAAATTGCATATTTTAGAGATGGTTTGAATTGCGATTAGTTACGATTAATTAATTTTTAAGCTGTGATCAACTCGATTAAAGCTTTTAACCGTTTGACAGCCCTAATTAAAATACATGTAAACACCAAAGTCTGACAGTGTTAAACCTTTACATGTTTGGGTCAGCACACCCAGTCTGGTCAGTTGGAAACCAAATGCCTCGTGTGTGTTTACACTTCAGCTAGCGAACAGGTGGAGTGGCAGAAAGATTGCTGTTTTTGGACTTAAAGGGACATTGTGGCAGTAATGGAAAGTTTTGCTGTAGCACACAGCCACATAATAATCAATATTAGGGCCTATGATGGACGAGTGACTGAACAACGTTGCTCCTGAGTCATGATGAAGCTTTGTTTTCTTTGTACCGTAATTTATTTTCGGCATTGTGTGAATGAGTCAGATGACATCAAAAGTTCATTGTTGTAATTGTCATTAATGGAATAGCTTGATAAAACAATATTAACTTTTACTTTTTTTGTGAGCAGCTAATTCCATTTGTATAATAGGTCATAAAGTTGTCTCAATCTGTTTCAATGAACTAATATCACAGCAGATAATCTAGGAATCCAATGCCTTTATGATGGTGCCTGTGAAGCAGAGCCATAATTAAGGTCCTCTAATAAGCCCCTATGATCAACATGGCCCTCTTGCCCGCTGTTATTTATGAATGGCAGATTTTGACAAGGGGCAGTTCAGGTGGGGACTGGGGAGTCACTGATTACGTGATACCAGGATACGAGGAATGTGGGCAGGACTGCCTGTTCACTTTTACCTCCCAAACCAAAAAACTTGAGTGCCAAGCATCATAACGCTACTTCTTTATGTGGCGAGGAGGAGAAAGGGTGGTGCAGGCGCACAGATAGTGGTGATGTTTGATCTGAAGGTCGCCAGCCTCTTGCTGGTGTTGAGAGATATTTGGCAGATGAGGCAGTCTCTTATTTAATAACATGAAGGGGAAGCGGACCTTTTTCTCATAATTAGGCCTAATTACACAGTAGGTGTGGACAGACAGCCCAAGAAGAGACAAACTGCCTTTATCCAGAGACTTAGAATCGGATTACCCAGAGCTGTCTTATCTGTTACAGGTAGTAGGAGCTTCAAACCCTCCTCTGATGCTCTCTGCCCCTTTCTGACATATTAGGTGAATATCTTTAATGAGATGTGCAAAAAAATCAGATGTGCTGTATATTTATATATTATTAAATAATAATTGAGCTTCAAAATGATGGATGTCAAGGTAACAACTTGGGCTACAGTTGCAGTTGTAAAGTTACTTTCCATTCAAATTTTTATAGGTGTATCTTACATTCTGAGGGTTTACAAATAGAGCTGAGTGAAATCCTACTACCTTTTGGTTTGTGTTTGAGTATTTAGGTTTGTGGGTGACTGGAGCTGGCACCACAATATGGTCATTGTTCATCGACGCTCAGCAAATGGAAATGCTGACGCCTGATTAAACAGAAGAAGCAGTCCACCGGGAAGTCACGGCAGGGGAAAGTGGCCATTGTACTCATCTTATGAACAAAGTTTGGTTTGGCAGCTCACAGCCCTTCACAGTGACACCACCATTGCTGTCCCCTGCTGTTGTTTTTTGAAAGGGAACAGGACTTGCTAGTGGAAAGTTGAACCCCCTGGTTTTTAGTCAGTAAAAACAAGCTGCTCTGTCCATGAGTCACACCTACACATTTGGCCTTCAGTAAGAAGGACAATGAGTAAAACTTAATCCACCTGTTATCATGATGAGCCTCCCCCGTCACACACTCCCGGAGACACTCGACTTTGGCTCGGAATGCAGATTTAACCACCCATTAGCTTAAACAACAGACCCTCACAAAAACACTATTGTTGTTTTTGCCATTTTCTTCATACCACTCTAAAACAAGTTTGTACAGTTGTTGATCGAAACTTTACTTTAGTCAGAAAGGGCAATTACGGTACAATTGGTTTGTTGAGACTATATCAGTGGAGAGATCCGTACATGTTATTACAATATTTTGGTCTACATGTAGTTACAGTGAACATCAGCAAGATGACATAAAAGTGTCAGCTCTTACATGTGCCTCTAAAAATGAGACTACTGCATCTGTTTATTGTATTTAAGCTGTCACAAAGTGTGATTTATGTTATATTGAGTAATAGATGCGTTGTTCTATAGACTGGAAAGCGGATGTAGACAATAACTAGAGCCTTTGCAGCAGATGGCTGCAGGGTTTGTAGTCACTCATAAGGAAAATAAAGACAGTGTGAGAAAACTGTCTGGAGTGATTTTTTTTTTTTTTTTTTTTTTTTAAATATTGCTCCAACTGTCTGCTTGTGTGTGTTGGTGTCAGCTTGTTAGCAGTTTGCACCCATTTTCCCTCTCGCAACCTTACCTAACTCAGGCCCCATGTAACTGTTCAAAAATAAATAAATAAATAAATATTGTGTTGGCCCGGATATAAGACGGCCCTGATTATGAGACGACCCCCTCTTTTTCAAGACTCAAGTTTAAAAAAAGACTTTTTGAACACCAAATTACTTTTTATACAGAAAATAATTACAGTACATCTGAAACAAATGATTATAACAATATATTTGAGAGATAAAGCATGTTATTTTGCCTCATTCAAATCTTAATATCTGAACATTTAAATATGTAAACTAAAGTGCAATCACATTCGTAAATGAATGGCTTCTGGTTTTTGAAATGTAAATAAACCAATCTTTTGTGATAAAACAACAAAATGGCAATAACTGCATTAACCATCAAAGCGAAGTCTAACTGTAACTCTAGTCTTGAAACAAATCTGAATAAGGAAAAACATTGCAATAAAATAATGCAAACTGGTTAAACTTGAGAGTAGCTGAGATCTGTCATGACAGAACATCGCTTCAATAATATCTGGCGCCATCTAGCATCGTGAATGGGTATAATGTCTAGACCGCGAATATAAGACGACCCCCACTTTTTCAGTCTTATTTCAATGCAAAAAAACACCGTCTTATATTCGGGCCAATACGGTAATTTTACCAGCAATAATACTTGAAATTTATGTTTTCCTTTTTCAGGCAACAGGCCATGGTTTTGCTCGGACTTCGTGAACTTTGATGATGTCTCGGTCAGCTCCGTCCCCAATCTACACCCTGAGGGGTTCCAGTGGGCCCTTCAACACCCTCCACTTCTTTTGCGATCGAGGGGACACTCCCCTCCTCTTCTCTGGGTAATATATTTAATGCATTTCATATAATGAAAAAATAATGGAGGATTTTTTTTGTGTATCAGTTTTATTAGTTATCCTCAAACTCAAACTATTGAAAATAGCCAGAAATTGACAATGTATGAAGCAGTTACAGTGCCTTGCAAAAGTATTCGGCCCCTTTGAACCTTGCAACCTTTCGCCACATTTCAGGCTTCAAACATAAAGATATAAAATTTTAATTTTTTTGTCAAGAATCAACAACAAGTGGGACACAATCGTGAAGTGGAACAAAATTTATTGGATAATTTAAACTTTTTTAACAAATAAAAAATTGAAAAGTGGGGCGTGCAATATTATTCGGCCCCCTTGTGTTAATACTTTGTAGCGCCACCTTTTGCTCCAATTACAGCTGCAAGTCGCTTGGGGTATGTTTCTATCAGTTTTGCACATCGAAAGACTGACATTCTTGCCCATTCTTCCTTGCAAAACAGCTCGAGCTCAGTGAGGTTGGATGGAGAGTGTTTGTGAACAGCAGTCTTCAGCTCTTTCCACAGATTCTCGATTGGATTTAGGTCTGGACTTTGACTTGGCCATTCTAACACCTGGATGCGCTTATTTTTTAACCATTCCATTGTAGATTTGGCTTTATGTTTTGGATCATTGTCCTGTTGGAAGATAAATCTCCGTCCCAGTCTCAGGTCTTGTGCAGATACCAACAGGTTTTCTTCCAGAATGTTCCTGTATTTGGCTGCATCCATCTTCCCGTCAATTTTAACCATCTTCCCTGTCCCTGCTGAAGAAAAGCAGGCCCAAACCATGATGCTGCCACCACCATGTGTGACAGTGGGGATGGTGTGTTCAGGGTGATGAGCTGTGTTGCTTTTACGCCAAACATATCGTTTTGCATTGTGGCCAAAAAGTTCAATTTTGGTTTCATCTGACCAGAGCACCTTCTTCCACATGTTTGGCGTGTCTCCCAGGTGGCTTGTGGCAAACTTTAAACGAGACTTTTTATGGATATCTTTGAGAAATGGCTTTCTTCTTGCCACTCTTCCATAAAGGCCAGATTTGTGCAGTGTACGACTGATTGTTGTCCTATGGACAGACTCTCCCACCTCAGCTGTAGATCTCTGCAGTTCATCCAGAGTGATCATGGGCCTCTTGGCTGCATCTCTGATCAGTTTTCTCCTTGTTTGAGAAGAAAGTTTGGAAGGACGGCCGAGTCTTGGTAGATTTGCAGTGGTCTGATGCTCCTTCCATTTCAATATGATGGCTTGCACAGTGCTCCTTGAGATGTTTAAAGCTTGGGAAATCTTTTTGTATCCAAATCCGGCTTTAAACTTCTCCACAACAGTATCTCGGACCTGCCTGGTGTGTTCCTTGGTTTTCATAATGCTCTCTGCACTTTAAACAGAACCCTGAGACTATCACAGAGCAGGTGCATTTATATGGAGACTTGATTACATACAGGTGGATTCTATTTATCATCATCGGTCATTTAGGACAACATTGGATCATTCAGAGATCCTCACTGAACTTCTGGAGTGAGTTTGCTGCACTGAAAGTAAAGGGGCCGAATAATATTGCACGCCCCACTTTTCAGTTTTTTATTTGTTAAAAAAGTTTAAATTATCCAATAAATGTTGTTCCACTTCACGATTGTGTCCCACTTCTTGTTGATTCTTGACAAAAAAAATTAAATTTCATATCTTTATGTTTGAAGCCTGAAATGTGGCGAAAGGTTGCAAGATTCAAGGGGGCCGAATACTTTTGCAAGGCACTGTACTACCAAAGCATTTGTAATTGCAATCATTTTCTGGGAGAAATTGAGCATTATCTGACAGAATTGCAGGGGTGCCAATACTTTTGGCCAGCACTGTATATGTATGTTTATTTAATTATTTTCAATTTTTCAGATCTGGGAAAGGTGCTATCCATGTGTGGAATTTGATAAACAGGAGGCCAGAGAGAATTATACAAGGTCATTCTGGGAGTTCCGTTATCTGGATCAACACACTTCCCTGGGAAGATACACTCATTAGGTAAGTATGCTTTCGATGCTGATTCTGGTTGCCTTCCGATAATCGATGAAATGTCTGTCAGTCTTCTTTTTCTCTTGATTCATAAGCCAGGGAAGAGATATGAAGGTCTGTCTTTGGGATTTGAGTCAAGGTCGTAGTGAGCTGTTGGACTCTCTAAGTACAGGAAGTGTTGGATTCTGTCAGTGTTCCTTACTGGAGACAGGGCAGAGGAGCTGCCTACTAGCTTTTGCAGGACAAGATACTGAAGAGGTGAGAGCTCATGCCTGGGAAACAACACGCAATAGCTATTTGCACGTTTCACTTTTTTTTTTAATGTGAAACAAGGCTGTTTGTTTTTAGCTGCACATTCAGTAGCCTTCTTCTCTAAAACCAATTCAAAAGTCGAAAACTTATCTTTTCAAACTACGAAATTCTAATTTGCTTTACCAAAAATTAAAATGCAGCAGGATTTGTTTAAGGAAATCCATTCAACAGCCAAGCCAATCCTACACAAGGGTCGCGGGGGTGCTGGAGCCTATCCCAGCTAACTATTGTCAGTAGGCTTTAGGTAAATTAATTTTCTGGAAAAGAGAACACCTATATCATTTTTGTTTTGCATCTTTATACCTTTTAATGCTGAAACAGATTGAATATGAGCCAAATCTCTGTTTTCACTCAAAAACATTGTCTGACTGAATTCACTCAGAGAGGAAAGACAGATTGATGAGGCAACCAATCGGCCGCTAAATAATTACCACATAGTGACTAAATGGAACACAAATACAAATTTCACTCCTTATCACATCGATATAGCAAAAAGATCCAGGCATTACAATCATAAACACATAGACTTCATAACCTATTGAGATGCCACGGGAAATAGCCGATTTGTAGGGGGCCTATTTTTAAAACATTTTTTAAACCTGTCCTGTTCAGCTGTTTGACACGGAGAATGGAAGTCTAAGTGCCCGGATAGTCTGAACAGTTTTCATGTTTCAAATTGAGAGTCTTGACATACTCCCATTGTAATCATTCAACATACCTCGTTTATTATGACAAAGCAGCGAACAGGAAGAGGTTATGGGGGAACAGAAGAAAAGAAACACAAGAGAAGAAAGAAAAGAAAAACAAACAACAACAAGAAACACACTGAACGCCTAACTGCACTAAATACTAATATGTTGGTGCTATCGTCAGCTAAATGTATTTCCGGTTGACACCGTGTGAGGGGCCTGTTGACCAGGGAAAGAGGGGGAAGGGGGTGGGGGAGTCTATAAGCTAAGTGATTGAAAGGGGTAAAGTGTACACAAATCAGCTCCGTGATCTAGAACCCAGTAATCGTGTGAATCCCTTGTGAGAGTAAGCCCGTTGGCGACCGACCCTACACCACCCCATTGCCAATCCCGGCACCGGGACCCCCCACCCAAGCGTGGCCAATCACATCCAGCAGCACGCGAGCCCCACCGGGCACGCAACAGCCATGCAGACGAGTGGAGACGCCATGCGGGCGCCGACACAGGGCCACGGCCACCACCCAGCCCGGGGTGGAGGGCGGGTCCGGGGGCCGAGGGCAGCGCAGCCCATCCCTCCTCCCGCAGCCCAGCAACGATTTCCCTCCCGATCAATCGATCGATGCGCCTTTACTTTTCCACTACTTTTCAAGAAAATAGTAGATGTTAGGATACATTACTTCCCTGGCCTAATGAGATTTGTGCTCAATAAAATCATCGTATCTGGTCTTTTTTTTTTTTTTTGTCACGCGCCATGCTTGACACCCACTGGCCTGTTATGTAAATTTCTGGATCAGTGTGGTTAGAGGGCTGTCTGCTAAGCATTTCTTATTGCCTTCAGATTTATGTTACTTGCTCTGCCGTAGACGAGCTACACTTGAAAGGGACAGAATAGTCACCTGATCCAACCAAATGTGCCTCTGCTAACCCCCATCCAGGGGACCAGGCACTAGGGCGCCTTTGACTCCACAGCATCTCAATAATGCCATTGTCCCAACAGACACAGACAGAAACACACACACGCAACATCACAGACCAAGAAGGAGGTCCCTGTTTATTTTGCCATTTTTTCTCTCCACTCAATTAAACAGGCATAACTGGCGCAGACAGATGGTTATCATTCGTAAATATGACACCCATGATTAGAAGCAATGATACATACATGCTTGACAATATACAGCAGCATTGTTTTTCACAGCCATGGCTAAAATAGTTTAGCTGTGTAAATGTGCAATCAAGACAGCAGAATAACTTATCACGTATATTGACTTTGGTTTATCCCCTTCTAATTGTGGCAGTAAGCAATTAATTAATTGCACAAATGTTTTATTTATGGGCCAGGTGATGAATAACATGAATAGCAGATATCCTGGGGCAATGACATGTGCTACAAGACCCACTTTATCAAGCATTTGTGTAAACATGCTGGACAGAAAAATAACAGATTGATCGCCTAAAGGGCTTTTGAATTGTAGCCTAATGAGGATGAATACGCAAATCATCAACACGGATAAAGTGGATAGGTGGTTTTTGGCGATCTGAATTCCGCTGCATGGCTCCAACCTTCAGTCAATCCATTTAGAATCCGTACTAGTATGTGCAGGAAATGACTAAAGGGCTTTTGAATTGTAGCCTAATGAGGATGAATACGCAAATCATCAACATGGATAAAGTGGATAAGTGGTTTTTGGCGATCTAAATTCCGCTGCATGGCTCCAACCTTCAGTTAATCCATTTAGAATCCGTACTAGTATGTGCAGGAAAAGACTATTCATGGGATGTCAAGTGCCATCTACACCTAGATTATATAGAAACTATATGGTGGCTGCGCTGCAATGTTTTGTGCTACACTGCTTGTCAAAGAACCTCATAATTGGAGATTCTGATCTCTGCTGTCCCAGTGAAAGCTTCAGTTTGCAGCCTTGAACTTTTTTTTTTTTTTTTAACATAATTCAGACGCTCAAATTAGGTAGCTTACATGAGATACACACAGCTGTGTATCAATATGTCTGAATTATGAAAAAATAGTTGCAAGCTATAAAGGTTTGAGCTGTCTGACTCATTAAAGACCATGGAATTGTGAACTCAAAAGCAGATTTTTCCCACATATATCTTCACATTTATAAAGCCTTAATGAAACACAAATTTGAAAATTTGCATTAGCACATATCAAACTAGTTAAGATGAAGTATGCTGTATATAGGCATGTGCCGGTATGAGATTTTGATGGTACGATAACCGTGGGTAAAAATGCCGTGGTTTCACGGTATCACGGTATTGCAATTATAGCTCCAAAATGTGTTATTTTGAGATGTATGGGTTAAAAAAAAAATTTTTTTTTTCATTGAACAGGATTTTTTTTAATTTTTCAGAACATAGTTGCAAATTAGAACATGAATATATTGTTAAAATAAATGATCAATTAAAAAATATATATATTTTAAATAAAATTAAAATAAATATAACTTGTAGACTATAGACCCTACCCACGTGACGTCACAACTCCGCTCTCCTGACTGGTGCTGCCCACTTGTCCGGCAACACATCGTGTTGACCTGTTACGGCTACGTACATTCCTCCTATTTACGACGTGTTTTTCTGCTCGTTAACATTAATAATCAAAATGGTGAAGGCGTGTGTGGCGGTCGGTTGCAATAACAGAGAAGATAGACGGAGAAGACGGAGAGACTTGAAGTTCTACCGGATTCCGAGAGACCCGGAGAGAAGAGAGCGAGATGGGCTGCTGCAATTCGACGAGAAAACTGGGCTCCAAACGATTACCACAGATTATGTAGCAGTCATTTTATATCTAGTAAGATGCATTTAATATATATTTAGAGGGTTTTGGGCTGACAACCACAATTAAGATCATTGCTAGGCTAATCGCCGACAACATACACGTATGTATGTAGTGAGTGCTAACGCTAAACCATATAAACATTAAAAGCCCTAGCTCCATTGACAAATGACATGAAATACATTAGACTTGACAGTGGATGTTAGCAAGAACAAAAGATTTTGAATTGAAAATTTCGTAACTCACCTTCCGAGCACAAGATTCCTGCCGAATTTTCGTGTACGAGGACCTGTTTCACCCAACCAGCAACGTAGCATTTATAAGCCTCCAAGCTCTTAAAGTTTTTCAAACTTTCGTGAGAATAGGCTGATTTTGTGTGGACAAGATAGTTGTAAATATTAGGGTCAGGCAGAGACGGTGAAGGCAGCCGGTCAAAAATCATCGATTTAGGCATCAAATATGGATCTGGCGACTGTATAGAACGAAGCTTTTCCACATAACGCCTTTTATGCAACACATCCAGTGAGTTTACGGCATCAGAAAGCACCGGGTCTTCCATGAAATGCATTTTAAATTCCTCGATCAATTGAAACCAATGCTAATAGAGAGACAAAATGACGGACAAGTGGGCGGAACCATACAGCGAGCACGTGGTTTTATGACGTCGGTGGGTAGGCTCTATACCCACAACCACAGCTCAAGTTGCTCAAGTTTAGAGCAAGAACTAAATAATTTCTATAAAAAAGTAAAAACCCTTCTGAATATTTTTTTTTTTTAATTCTACTGCATGACGTATTTTTTGAGGGTGGAAAAGCTCAAGTGAAGTTTCGCCATTTTCAGCCACTGTGTCAGCTCTGGTCTACATGATGTCATACCTATGTGTTAAAAAACATAAAGAATTCATAAGTTAATAAGTTACTTAAAAATGTATAAGTTAGTTTAAAGTGTAAATATTGTTGTGGAAAGGTTTCATCTAAACAAACAAACAAGCAAAAAAAAACACATTGGGAGTGAGACCTCTACTTGATCCAGCGAACGTGGATTTGTGCTTAGGGCAAGAGCATCTTTCACAATTAGCGATCTTTGATGCTATCCCCTTTTCCCCTTCATTCAAGCGAATCAAGCTTGTTTTCTCACTCTGCGGCTGTAACACTCGACGAAGTTGCTCTCCCAGCAAAGCCTAGGCTAACATTCGTCTTTGTAAGTTTTTAGTTAGTTTGTATATTGAATTTGAAAGGAAAATGTGTGTTTTGTGTTTGGCGAACTTTTTCATGGTGCTAATCTGTTGAAGCTACTCACACATGGAAAAATACAATTGTACAACGTTTTAAATGTATTCATTTTGTATATTCCACTTACCAAAATTTGAGAGGTCAATAAATTGAAGAAAAGTACGCCTTATGTTTGGAGTATTTGTTTTTGGGTTCACTGGCTGTCTAGCCGATAGTGTCACTTTCACAAACAGCAACAAACGGAAGGGGGTGAGCGCTGTCGTACCAAGCCACTTCTGGCTGCATTTTTGACACATGAAAAATAGTGAATACCGTCCTACGGTCTGACGGAAAATTTTAGTGGTTTTGAATCCGCAACGTTTTCACACCACGGTAAACCGTGAAACCAGTAACCGGCACATGCCTAGCTGTATACATATTGTTAAACTCGCCAGCAAATCTTAACCTATGATGGACACCAGTTGATATTCCACCAGCTGATTCTGAGATGCCTCGATGTTTAGTTGTTGTAGTTTTGTTCAATGTGCCTCATCAAATATAATTCATTTATCATTATTATTATTATTATTGTTATTATATATATTTTTTTTTTCCTGTTTTTTTGCAGATTAAAATAGTTGAGCTACCCAGTAAGAGTATCGTGTGCAGCCTGGTACCAGATTTGAAACTGGGGATGGTCATGTGTGTCAAGCTGTGGCAGGTAAGCTCTAAGCAATCTTTTTGTAAAGGGTCAACATTTCGATAGTATGCAGTAGATGTGCTGTTGTATACAGTAAATGCATTTTTATTTAGATTTTTTTCTAAATGAAAATTTGTTCTTTTCCCGTATTTAAAAAAGATAAACTGTTTTATCGGTTGCATTTTCTTACTGTGCCCAATATGAACAGAACTGTCATCATAATCCATGTTGCAAAATCGAACCGTTACCAAACCGTCTAACCCTCAACAGCAATGGTGCTCACAATTTTTTGACCCCACCAGATTATTTTCATTCATTACCTTGCTCTGAATACTTGCGCTTGAATGGAATCTTACTCTGAAGAAATCTTTGCTTTTAAAAAATGTCTCAGAAAATAAAGAGCTTGACAGCTGTCCCAATATGTTTTTTTTTTTTTTTACTCGTACAGCTTTCTCTGTCGCAGCTTTCTTTTCATGGGTACTCAGTGTCATAGTCGTATGAAAAGTCCGAAATTGCCCCAATGACACTGTTGTCGAAAAAACACATTCCACCATACCGTGTAGAAGTGATACGTTTTTCTTTTTACACAATTTGCCAACCGCTCTTTGTATTTAGTGCATACTGTCAATTTTTTGCACTGGCTGACGAAGTTGAATTTTGTGAGTAGGCATGTGCCGGTTACCGGTTTCACGGTTTACCGTGGTGTGAAAATATCGCGGTTTCAAAACCACTAAAATTTTCCGTCAGACCGTAGTACGGTATTCGCTATTTTTCTTGTGTCAAAAATGCAGCCAGAAGCGGCTTGGCGCAGCAGCGCTCACCTCCTCCCGTTTGTTGCTGTGTGTAAAAGTGACGCTATCGGCTAGCCAGTCAGCTAACCCAAAAACAAATACTCCAAATATAAGGCATACTGTTCTTCAATTTATTGAGCTCTCAAATCGTGGTAAGTGTAATATACAAAATGAATACATTTAAAATGTTGTACAATTAGATTTTTCCATGTGAGTAGCACCATGGAAAAAGTTCCCCAAAAACAAAACACACATTTTCCTTTCAAATTCAATATAAAAACTAAGTAAAAGCTTACAAAGATGATTGTTAGCCTAGGCTTACCTGGGAGAGCAACTTTGTTGAGTGTGACAGCCGCAGAGTGAGAAAACAAGCTTGAGTCGCTTGAATGAAGGGGAAAAAGGGATAGCGTCAAAGATCGCTAATTGTGAAAGATGATCTTGCCCTAAGCACAAATCCACGTTCGCTGGATCAAGGAGAGGTCTCACTCCCAATGTTTTTTTAATTTAATTTTATTTTTTTAGATGAAACCTTTCCACAACAATATTGACATTTTAACTAACTTATACATTTTTAAGCAACTTATGAATTCTTTATGTTCTTTTTAACACAAAGGCATGACATCATGTAGACTAGAGTTGACACAGTGGCTGAAAATGGCGAAACTTCACTTAAGCTTTTCCACCCTCAAAAAAAAAAGTCATGCAGTATAAATTTCTAAAAAAAATTTATTCAGAAGTGTTTTTACTTTTTTATTGAAATTCTTTTGTTTTTGCTCTAATCTTGAGTAACTTGAGCTGTGGCTGTGATTATAGTCTAAGTTATATTTAGTTTAATTTTATTTAAAATATTTTTTTATTGATTATTTATTTTAACAATATATTCATGTTCCAATTTGCAACCATGGTCTGAAAAAAAAAATCCTGTTTGATGGAAAAAAGTTTTTTTTTTTAACCCATACATCTCAAAATTTTCTGGAGCTATAACTGCAATACCGTGATACCGTGAAACCGCGGTATTTTTGCTCACGGTTATCGTACCGTCAAAATATCATACCGGCACATGCCTAGTTGTGAGTCATGCAAAAAAACGATATCTGACCTGCTGCCATGTCAATTGAATGCTCAATGCCAGGGTGGGTGGGTGGCTGATAGGCTAAAGGGGCTCTGACATTATTTCCTTTTCGAAAGCTAGACTGTTTTACCTGTATGTCAATCACAAGTTCAGTGCCAACGAGGGATGAGAGACGAATGCATTACTTTTTTCTATGAACTAGCAGTGGTTTGAGGGAAGGTTTACTCTGTATACCTGTATGAGGAACCGAAGATTCTACCCGCTTTATTTATTTCCTCGTCATATTAAAAAGGTATTTGAGAAAAAAAACATGCCTAAGTTGTGTTTAAGTAGCGTATTTCATGGATTTATTTTTTTAATCATGATGGAGGGCTGTTTTACTGAATGAATTTTTTTTATACCTACTTGCGTCTTTCTGATTTCCCCATAACAAGGTGCACTAACAAGAAAGTCAACAAAAATGCACACACAAGACGTGGCACATAATTTAGAGCCCGACAGCCAGTCTTGGGCCATTTTTCCAAGCATTTCTTCTCAACTTGCAAAGTCCCAACACTGTAATTAGAGTGTTTGGAATGGCTGGGGGTTCTCAGTCATATATCAGCCTGCAGCTGTACATCTAATCTGATCCCAGCACAAGTTTTCTTTCTGTTTTGTAAATTAACGAGTCCCTGTAATTATTTTGATGGTTAACAATTGATGTGTTGAGTTTTGAGCTTTGTGGGAGGTTGTTTTGAAAAATTGTTTGAATAAACTCCAGATACCATCCATTTGATTAACATTTACTGAATATATGTATATTTATCTATTTATTTATTTATTTTTTTTGGTTTGTTTAAATTCAGAACACCGAATTTGTTTACATTGGTGTTTAATTTATGTCAGTTAAATCCCATCCTGTGGTTTCATTAGGTTCATCTTCTTGTTTATGATTAGTTGGATCAATGCCTAACGCCAGGAAGCATTATGAACTAAATAATAATTTATTTTATAACTTTGTCATCGAGGACATGACATACCAACTATCGTCTAAGCTGAATGCCCCTACCTATTCTAAATGATTTAAGCTGAAACTTTGTATTTCTTACTCAGACAAAACCCATGGAACTTTTTTAACTCAAAACCTTAATTTTTGGATTTGTGTTTTAAAAAAAAAAAAAAAAAAAAAAAAAGTCGTCTGGGCTCACATTAGACTGTTGGTTTCTCAACCTTTGTCACCGGGAAGCAGAATTGAAAGACAATTTAAAAATAATTCTAGTTTGATCTCTCATTCTTGCTTTAACTCACGGCCATACACTGACGCTCCTTGCCCTTTTCTTGAAACTGACAGAACTTCTATATAGGTCCAATTTGCTGTGAAAGGAGAGCGTTGAAAGGGTGGGAAGAAAGTGGCTACACATGTGAATTTGACTTAACTTGGGATGTTGGGCTCGGCCTAGGGAACAGTAGTGATGTATCATCTGCAAGGATTTTGTTGTGAACCTAGGCTGGCGAGGAAAAGGAAATGTTCCTATACAGATATCTATCACTCTCAGCTCATCACTTGATGCCTCATTGCTAGGAAAGTATTAGTTCCTTATGTTGAAACAGTGCCATTCTGGCCGTTGAGGATTCTTAACAGAAACAGCAGCAGAACAAAACGATTTGTGGAGTTACATGACTGATGTGTAAATATTGTTTAGGAAACACTGGTTTCTTTTATTTTCACCGACCGTAATTAATGCATTTATAGTTTGGATAAAGTGAAAAAATTGGGTATTGATGTTGTGCAAATGTTAAACATTAGAAATACAGTCTGCCAAATTCCAAAACCCCAGTCAACCTTTGCGCTGACTGGCAAATCCACTTACGCTGAGTGCACCTGCACCATCTATGAAAGTAGGGATACAGTGGGGCAAATAAGTATTTAGTCAACCACTAATTGTGCAAGTTCTCCCACTTGAAAATATTAGAGAGGCCTGTAATTGTCAACATGGGTAAAGCTCAACAATGAGAGACAGACTGTGGAAAAAAAACAAAACAGAAAATCACATTGTTTGATTTTTAAATAATTTATTTGCAAATCATGGTGGAAAATAAGTATTTGGTCAATACCAAACGTTCATCTCAATACTTTGTTATGTACCCTTTTTTGGCAATAAGCCCAAACATTTTCTGTAACTCTTCACAAGCTTTTCACACACTGTTGCTGGTATTTTGGCCCATTCCTCCATGCAGATCTCCTCTAGAGCAGTAATGTTTTGGGGCTGTCGTTGGGCAACACTGACTTTCAACTCCCTACACAGATTTTCTATGGGGTTGAGATCTGGAGACTGGCTAGGCCACTCCAGGACCTTGAAATGCTTCTTACGAAGCCACTCCTTTGTTGCCCTGGCTGTGTGTTTGGGATCATTGTCATGCTGAAAGACCCAGCCATGTCTCATCTTCAATGCCCTTGCTGATGGAAGGAGATTTTGCAGAAAAACAGCCTAAAGCATGATGTCCCACCCCCCCATGCTTCAGAGTGGGTATGGTGTTCTTCGGTTGCAATTCAGTATTCTTTCTCCTCCAAACACGAGAACCTGTGTTTCTACCAAAAAGTTCAATTTTGGTTTCATCTGACCATAACACATTCTCCCAGTCCTCTTCTGGATCATCCAAATGCTCTCTAGCGAACCGCAGACGGGCCTGGACGTGTACTGCCTTCAGCAGGGGGACACGTCTGGCAGTGCAGGAATTGAGTCCCTGGCGACGCATTGTGTTACTGATAGTAGCCTTTGTGACTGTGGTCCCAGCTCTCTGTAGGTCATTCACTGGGTCCCCCCGTGTGGTTCTGGGATTTTTGCTCACCGATCTTGTTATCATTTTGACGCCACGGGGTGAGATCTTGCATGGAGCCCCAGATAGAGGGAGATTATCAGTGTTCTTGTATGTCTTCCATTTTCTAATAATAGCTCCCACAGTTGATTTCTTTACACCAAGCGTTTTACCTATTGCAGATTCAGTCTTCCAAGCCTGGTGCGGGTCTACAATTTTGTCTCTGGTGTCCTTCGACAGCTCTTTGGTCTTGGCTATAGTGGAGTTTGGAGTGTGACTGACTGAGGTTGTGGAGAGGTGTCTTTTATACTGATAATGAGTTAAAACAGGTGCCATCAATACAGGTAATGAGTGGAGCCTCGTTAGACCTCGTTAGAAGAAGTTACACCTCTTTGACAGCCAGAAATCTTGCTTGTTTGTAGGTGACCAAATACTTATTTTCCACTCTAATTTGGAAATAAATTCTTTAAAAATCAAACAATGTGATTTTCTGTTTTTTCCCCCCACATTCTGTCTCTCATGGTTGAGGTCTACCCATGTTGACAATTACAGGCCTCTCTAATCTTTTCAAGTCAGAGAACTTGCACAATTGGTGGTTGACTAAATACTTATTTGCCCCACTGTATTTATCACTTTCTTTTATCTTTTTTTCTATAGAGGAACAATGTGCATTTCAACAATCAAATATAAATGCACCCAATTATGGCCAAAATACTCATTTCCACGTGGGCACTGAACATTACCATTTCATTGCTACTTGAGTATTTATAATAACTTAGAACATTTGCAAAGACTGACAGTCTACAGTTAAATCTTTGAATTCACAGTTTACATGGTCTTTGTATCACCTTATGCAAGTTTATGGAGAAAAAAAACTACTGGTTTGGCTAGATGTGGGAGTTAAAGAATGAATCCAATTTAAATTCAAGGCTTAGGGTACTTTCTGAAGCCAAAGATGATCATCACAATTTAGAATATATTTGTAAAAGGGGGAGAAGCTCCGTAATCCGGGAGGGACTCTGTGTTGAGCCGCTACTCCTCCGCGTTGAGAGGAGCCAGTTGAGGTGGCAGGGCATCTGGTTTTAATGCCTCCTGGATGCCTCCCTGGAGAGGTGTTCCGGGCATGTCCCACCGGCAGGAGGCCCTGGGGATGACACAGGACATGCTGGAGAGACTATGTCTCTCGGCTGGCCAGGGAAGGCAGGGATTTGCCGATGGTCTTTTGGGCTGTGTTGGTCACCCTCTGAAGTCTTTTCCTGTCTGCCACTGCAGAAGCACACAGGGAGCTGGTCCTCCCAATCACACCCCTCCAGGTCTCACTGTAATTACCTATGTGAGCATTGGAAGCCCCCCGCAGAACGGGGGTGGGTCCACAGCTGCTTGGTGCATAAGCACAAACAACAGTCAAAACCTGTACCCCCATCCGAAGGCGGAGGAGGGATGCTACCCTCTTTTCTACTAGGGTAAACCCCAAGCTGGGCGACAATAAGTATGCCCACACCTGTTCTGGGGCTCTCACCGTGGGCAACTCCAGAGTGGACGAGAGTCCAACCTCTCTCAAGAGGATTGGTACCAGAACCCACGCCAGCTCGGGCTCCTTCCCTGCCAGAGAGGTGACATTCCATGTCCCAAGAGTTAGCTTCTTATCTGGGGGTCTTTGGCTGCCGCCCAACCCACCATGCACTCGACCTCTTTGGCCCCTTCCACTGGTGGGGAGCCCATGGGAAGTGATGGATACGTCATTCAAGAAAAGTTTAGGGCAAGTGACTATTTTTGGTAATTAATAATTATATGTACTGTATATTATTGTAGCGTCTACAAGGACAACGCCAAATTGATGATGATGATAATGCACACGCATCAGGAAAATAGTACATTATTTTCAATTAATTGTACCCAACTGGACGCCACGAACTGTATGTAAAAAAAAAAAAAAAAAAAGTTGCCCGAGAGTTTAAGTTGAAGCTCTGCACACTCAATGCTAATGCTCATTAGAACGGGAATATGCTCACGCTCCAAGCCACTTAGCCAATCATCATCACGTTTGCAACAGCGTCACCATCCCCTTCCGTCCTCCCCGCTTCCCTCTCTGCTGTCTCCCAGGAAGCTGTGATAAAATAAGACTAGTGCTTCATTCAACAAAATTGTAGTAACCCGTTCACATCCTCAGTAATGGTAATTGCATTGCAAAGACGGGAAAAGTAATTCATGAGACTACTCACTACTGAAAAACCTAATGCCGTTAGAAAGGCCGTTATACTCTAATGCCGTTATTAACAACACTGTATACAGTGTAGCACAAAAGTGAGTACACCATTTCTGCAGATATTTAAGTATATATTTTTTCATGGGACATCACTGACAAAATGACACTTTGACACAATGAAAAAAGTAGTCTGTGTGCATCTTATATAAAAGAGTTCATTTATTTTCCCCTCAAAATAACTCAAAATATAGCCATTAATATCTAAAACCCTGGTAAAAAAAAAAAAAAAAGTGAATACACCACATGGGAACTACGTACATCCCTAAATGACCAAATTGAGTACTGCTTGTCATTTTCCCTCCAAAATGTCATTTGACTCCTTACAGCTGACAGCACTCCTGTAACGAGTCACATGACATTTTGGAGGGAAAATGACAAGCAGTACTCAATTTGGACATTTAGGGATGTACGTTTTTTCAAAGGGGTGTACTCAGTTTTCTTGCCAGGGGTTTAGATATTAATGGCTATATTTTGAGTTATTTTGAGGGGAAAATAAATTACTGTATTATATAAGCTGCACACAGACTACTTTTCATTGTGTCAAAGTGTCATTTTGTCAGTGTTGTCCCATCAAAAGATATACTTAAATATCTGCAGAAATGCGAGGGGTGTACTCACTTTTGTGATGCACTGTATATGTATACAGTGCCTTGCAAAAGTATTCGGCCCCCTTGAATCTCGCAACCTTTCGCCACATTTCAGGCTTCAAACATAAAGATATGAAATTTAATTTTTTTGTCAAGAATCAACAACAAGTTGGACACAATCGTGAAGTGGAACAACATTTATTGGATAATTTAAACTTTTTTAACAAATAAAAAACTGAAAAGTGGGGCGTGCAATATTATTCGGCCCCTTTACTTTCAGTGCAGCAAACTCACTCCAGAAGTTCAGTGAGGATCTCTGAATGATCCAATGTTGTCCTAAATGACCGATGATGATAAATAGAATCCACCTGTGTGTAATCAAGTCTCCGTATAAATGCACCTGCTCTGTGATAGTCTCAGGGTTCTGTTTAAAGTGCAGAGAGCATTATGAAAACCAAGGAACACACCAGGCAGGTCCGAGATACTGTTGTGGAGAAGTTTAAAGCCGGATTTGGATACAAAAAGATTTCCCAAGCTTTAAACATCTCAAGGAGCACTGTGCAAGCCATCATATTGAAATGGAAGGAGCATCAGACCACTGCAAATCTACCAAGACCCGGCCGTCCTTCCAAACTTTCTTCTCAAACAAGGAGAAAACTGATCAGAGATGCAGCCAAGAGGCCCATGATCACTCTGGATGAACTGCAGAGATCTACAGCTGAGGTGGGAGAGTCTGTCCATAGGACAACAATCAGTCGTACACTGCACAAATCTGGCCTTTATGGAAGAGTGGCAAGAAGAAAGCCATTTCTCAAAGATATCCATAAAAAGTCTCGTTTAAAGTTTGCCACAAGCCACCTGGGAGACACACCAAACATGTGGAAGAAGGTGCTCTGGTCAGATGAAACCAAAATTGAACTTTTTGGCCACAATGCAAAACGATATGTTTGGCGTAAAAGCAACACAGCTCATCACCCTGAACACACCATCCCCACTGTCAAACATGGTGGTGGCAGCATCATGGTTTGGGCCTGCTTTTCTTCAGCAGGGACAGGGAAGATGGTTAAAATTGACGGGAAGATGGATGCAGCCAAATACCGGAACATTCTGGAAGAAAACCTATTGGTATCTGCACAAGACCTGAGACTGGGACGGAGATTTATCTTCCAACAGGACAATGATCCAAAACATAAAGCCAAATCTACAATGGAATGGTTCAAAGATAAACGTGTCCAGGTGTTAGAATGGCCAAGTCAAAGTCCAGACCTGAATCCAATCGAGAATCTGTGGAAAGAGCTGAAGACCGCTGTTCACAAACACTCTCCATCCAACCTCACTGAGCTCAAGCTGTTTTGCAAGGAAGAATGGGCAAGAATGTCAGTCTCTCGATGTGCAAAACTGATAGAAACATACCCCAAGCGACTTGCAGCTGTAATTGGAGCAAAAGGTGGCGCTACAAAGTATTAACGCAAGGGGGCCGAATAATATTGCATGCCCCACTTTTCAGTTTTTTTATTTGTTAAAAAAGTTTAAATTATCCAATAAATTTTGTTCCACTTCACGATTGTGTCCCACTTGTTGTTGATTCTTGACAAAAAATTAAAATTTTATATCTTTATGTTTGAAGCCTGAAATGTGGCGAAAGGTTGCAAGGTTCGAGGGGGCCGAATACTTTTGCAAGGCACTGTATGTAACAAATTTTCTTTGTTGGCTTGTTTGCTGACCACTTTAAAGGAAGGCTGTATTTCCTTGCATTTTTAAACTGTGCAGGTGTTCTTAAACACGTGAACTGTATTTAATGTCATATGGAGAGCTCACACAAATGATAAATTTGATAATCGACTAACCTCTAATTATGTTTTGCAATCAGTCAATTAATTGGATCAACACATTAGTTCAGCATGCAGCTGCTTGACACATTCGGTAGATTCCATATCGAGTCCAATGTAACTTTGTTTTGTGGCTCCAACAAGTCACTATCCATCTTTCCAGCTGTTGTGTTCTGATGAATCTTCTCCCATAGCTTCAGTCCCATTCCAAACGAGAGCCCCCGTATAGAAAAGCCTGTGTAGGATATAATGAATTAGGTGTCTACCCAGGGTTCCCTGACCTCTGACCCATAACATCGTCAATCAATGAGGTCCTACATTTTAGTGAAACGGTGGGCCCCAACTCTAAAATGCTAAGCCCTGACCCTGGTGGCAAGCAGGGGCTGCTGATTTTCACTTGTTATTATTTGTTAGCTTAATCCCTTAGTGTTCACCATGGATAATGTGTTTGAAGGGAATACATGACTCTTTCTATAATTTGTTTAAAAGTTGAAGAGAAATATTTTGTGTTAATGAGAGGAGGACTTGAAGATGAATGAAAATATCTTCCCCGTCTAGCACATATGGAAAAAATTTGGGTTCTCTCCTTTTTTCTGGTCATTTAAAGGCACATTTTTATGCTGTGAAGTAGTCGTAAGTCTAATATGTAGTGATGTTAAGGAAAAATGTGTTCCAACTTCCTTGATGTTTGTGGTATTTACACCCAAAAAAAAAAAAGGTTCATGGTGAAACATCACAAGTTGTATGTGCCGCCTCTATCACTATTATTTCTCAACTTTCACCTTTTCATGTCCTTTCTTCCCCCATAAGAGGGATGTGAAAAGCCCAGCTTTTTTATCACCTCACCTGTATATTCTCTTTCACTGAAGTAATTTGCAGGCTCTGTGCATTTGCAACTCTGCACCACCCCTCTACCTGTCTGATCCAACACACACTTTACTAGAAGAAGGCAGGAAGCACTAAGAGGTTATCATTGAGTGCTAACTATTCAGGGATGTAACTTCATCATCATTACATTTCTTCACATTTAACTCTCTCAGTGCCATTGACGATGGTGCTTTTCATTCCTCCACTGTGAATTTAAATTAGTTTGTAACTAGTAGACGTCCATTCCATTTGGTTCATCCGCCGCCATCCCACCAGTTCAAATGGATTGGACATCTATTGCTATCAGTGGCAGCCAATGAGTTAAGAGTACTTGTCATCCAAATATTTTACTGGAAATTATTTCACAGGTTGTGACACAGAACACTATTTCTTCTGTGGTGAAATAGTGATCGAAAACTACCACTACTACTTCAGCTACTGTACATTTGGCGATGATCATATTTTTTAATATGATACATTGATTCTAAATAAAGAGGACAGGTTAATGCACTGCAGGAATATAAACTGATAGTTCAAGAGCAACGTGAAACATTATGCCAGAAGTTTCAAATGAAATTTTGAGTGTTTAAAATTCTTGCCATATGAATACTTGTTGATGATTCAAATGAACTACATTTTTGGGCACCAAACAGAATGCTTCAGAAAAGAGCAATACCTCTGAGAAAGATACAACAGTACCAAACTTTGTCTTAGTAATATAGAGGAGCAGTAAATTGAGTTGTGGTGTAATGGAGTGTTGTTAAGAGAGAACAGCAGACTGATGAATGGGGCCCAAAGTGGCTCTGCGGGTGTCAGCAGAAGCTTCCAGCTAGATAACCTCTGCTCCGCTTGGCTTCCAGTATCACACAGCAGTTAAGGCCATTTTGCCGGTAAGGTTCTTTTCCTGCTGAATCCTCACTAGCTTTCTCTCTTTTTCTTATCTTCCTGTCTCACCTTTAGCCACAGTCAGGTCCTGGACCCCTCTTGCTGGCTGGGTATGAGGACGGATCACTGTTGTTATGGGACATAACCCAGAGGTCGAAGCTGAGTCAAACCAAAGTCCACCTTGAGCCTGTCATGTGCCTGACCTTCGACCCAGAAAGTCTGAGGGGCATATCGGCTTCTTCAGAGAAAAAACTCTCTTCGTGGGTCCTGGATGAGCAGAATAACCTGCAGGTTAGCGGAGGCTCGTATAAATGTTCAGTAATATTTTAAGTTATTGTTGCCACAGTAAAGTAAGTGTTGAAGAACATGGATGGACGGACGGACGGACGGACGTAAATTATTCCAAATCCAACCATTTTCTATACTGTTTATCCTAATTAGGGTCATGAGTGAGCTGGATCCTCTCCCGCCCGGTTGGCAAGCAATTGCAATTAATACATTTCCATGAGTTAGTGAAACCCAAACAATGGAACTGGGAATGTTTCGGAGGGTCCTTTATAAATCAACTGTTGGTTGGATGTCATTCAGGATTTGAACCACCCACTCACATACTACTCATTAGGCATGAATGATATTATTATTGTGCCACGCAATCTGAAAACAGTAGATTTTTAAAAAAAGATAACTTTGCAATCATAATACATTCCTTTCTGCTTACAGTACTTAATTTAGCAGTTAAAATAAACTTGGATAAAATATAACGAAAACTCGTCCCTTAACGCAGACGCCCACACTTTTCACTAATACAATAACGAGGCAAACACATCAAAATATCACTTGAACGTGGAACTCGTAATTCATTTTACGTAACAGTCAACGCCTCAGAGATCTCACGCCTCATTACAAGCCATATATTCTCTCAATTTCATGAGCGAAAGGGAACGTTTCCATTTTAGAGCCAACCCCCATGAATCAGAGGACCCCGAAGCTGATCGAATACACTCCGGTGCACTGGAGGGTGTTTTTCTTTCCAGGCTTTTCACAAATGAATGCTTGAATTACAAATAGTTGCAAATCCTTGTTTTTGTTTCACTCTTTAAATGTGTCTGTAAATATACTGTTGTGGATTTTGTTTGCTATACCAAATGATGAAAAGAATGCTCATTTTGTTTATTTAGGTTAAGCAACAAAATATTGGTTCAGTTAGTAATCCAGGATGAAAACTACAGGAAAAAAGCACACGGAGAGCAAAAGCATCCACCGGGGGCTTTTAAATTATTGCTAAGTGCAGCTCAGTGTGAAGTCCAGACAGCAATGTTCAGTTCCTCCCACAGAAGTATTTTTGTGTGGCAGTCGTTTGAGGGTGGGCAGAGAGGGAACTGCTGGGTGGCGTACCCGGGCCCCAGGTCCTGACGGACGACCCCTGAGAGGTAATAAAAATATCAAAACCTTGGAGGCCCCTTAACCAAACAAAAAACACATCTGCAGTAAAGGGAACAGTAGACACAGTGGGAAGCTGCAATAAAGGTTGAGGAGGCTGTAAGTGCCACAGTATCCTACTCCTCATGAATTACTGCTTTAACATGGCCCCAATTGCGGAGTCAGCTGGCAAGCCAGATAAATGTTGCAAGTTGTGAAATGAAGAGAAAGCTAAATGAGACAAAACTTGGCGTAGTTGTGATTTAGTGAAGCTGAATGTTTTTTGAAGTTACCTTATCATGGCCAGATAAAGACAAATTTCTTCAGGAATTGAGGTTAATGTGATACATATGGCTCTCAAGTGCCTTTATCTATTGTATGATCTTACCGTTGTAGAGTATGCTTGTAGTAATAAAGCATCATCTTCAGAATTTACCATTTCTCATCCGGGTTTTTTTGTGAGCTTATGTTTTTGGACTACACTATGCAGGGGTGGATGGTAGGATTTACAAACTTAGGTTTGATAGACATACTGTATATTGAGGCGGTCACTCAGTGTAGTGACAGAACATTGATAGGTTCCTCCAAGAGGGAGTAGAGAAAAAGTTTTCTGACTGGACAGAGAACACCAGAATCAACAGAAGATTAGCAGTATAAATCAAGTGTGGCTTGACAGTAAGCCTTCAGTTGACAAGGCTCTCTCTCTTAATGTTACTCAAATGTGAAATAGTCAGCCTTTTGACCCAAAGCATGTATCTTATATTAGGAAATATTATAGACAACTTTCCTGAGCGAAACATGGGTGGAGCTATCTTAGCTCCGAATTTCCGGTTTAGACAGAACAGCATGAAGTTCAAGGTTGAAGTAAGCAGTGTGTTGACAAAAGTTAAAACTGCAAAATCAAACCAGAAGAACCCACAGAATCTCCCAAAATGGATTCAACACAACGTAGATGAGACTCCGAGACTTTCTGTGCTGTGCATGAACTCCTGGAAGACCCTATTTATAAGTGGAATGTTTTGATCAGCGACCAGCTTGTACCTGAAATGTGCCAGTGTGGATCTACCTTGCCATACGCCTGAAATCGAAACCAGCTGCAGACAATAAGTTAAGAATGTGCTTATATCTAAGGATCCACCTAAAAGATTGTATGTTTGTTCTTATTACTTCGTTGATCATTCGTGGACAAAATTATAACAACCTGTGCAGCCTGTGTTAACGTGAGGTGTATGTTGATATGCCGGCCACTTGAGTCACCGAAATGAGGTAAAATTGCAAATAATATTACAGTTGACGAATGCAAAGGGGCTGACATAGATTTTGTTGTTACAAGGAAATACTACATAGTACATGGTGTGTACATATAAACAATAATAGTATGTCATTTTTTTTTATTGCTGATATTGATCGCAATAAAACTTTTGAATTCAATTTCTTGTTTTATTTAAATCGATTGGTGCATGTGCAAAACACGTCAATAAATCACAATTTATAAAATTATTAGAAAAATATTAACGAAGGTGGAGCATAAGTCGAGCCTTCTATCATCAAAGTAGAACGCACGTAGTCTCGATATATGTCAATCGATGTACAGTAAGTGTTGTTGTGAGGCACATAAAGTTGTCTTCCCTTGCCTAATAGCATTTTCCACCTGTAAAAAACGAACAAAAAACTTGTATTTATGCATCTACATAATTGTGCCATCCTACACGTACTGATTAGCAGCAGGCTAGCAGCAGATAGCATGTGTTGCAGCCACAGCAGTACAGTAGTTGTAGTAACTAATATTAAACGCCATCATAATTACAATCATCATCATAATAACAATATCAAAGACAACAAGTCGTTTCATGCGCAAGATTTTAGCTTTAGTATTTTTTGAGCACCAGACACATAAAAATGCAGGGATAAGAAGTACATACCTTCCATAACACCAGCGGCAACTTGGCTACATAAACACCCGGTCTTTGTGGTGGCACGGCCTTCATGAACATGCTGTTCTCCCATGTCGTGATGATGGCAGATGGATGCGTTATTTCCAAATTGTCTTTTTCAATGATTTTGATGCCACTCCAGCTCCACTGTTGTTTTGGTTGTAGAAAGTATCAAACGGAAGTTGCGAGCAGAAATACGTAAGTAAAGCAGAAGTACCTCTGAAACTTGTCTATAGCAGAATACCAAAGAAAAAATGTCACTTAAAGCACAGTATGTACTGAAATAATGAGTGTGTTGTATAATACAGGCAAAATTAAGAATAGCTGTTAAGGGGATTATGAAAAAAGTGAACTCATTCTTTTCTTTTTTTGAGCATACATACATACAATGCTTCAAACATATAAGACGTAAGCCTAGGGGGAAAAAAATCTTATTTCGATGGGTGATTTTGGGGTGGCGCAAAAATGATATACTTACAAAATTATTCAACGAAAGATACACATATCATAAATTTTCTAAGCAAATAAGTGAAACTGACTAATTTCCCACGGTGCATCTGTTAATCTCTTGCAGCACATTGTCGTTGGCAATCATGGTTTAGCACCTTCTGTGGAGTTTAAATTCATTTAGCTGACAATAAATCGAGGATGAGCCTGTCAGAAAAATTATAGGTCTTTATTTTGAACCCTTCTGTCTTTTTCTGAATGGAACTGCTCACCTGTTTGACACATCCATCTCTTGTCAGCCAGAGCCAAGCTCTGACAGGCAAGGTGACAAAAGGCTGTAATCTCCTCCTTCGTGAGCGTGATTCAGGGCCAGGGTGTGTCAGAAATGCCTGTGAAAAACCTTCCAGTCGATAGGCTCGAGTGAGTGAGCGATGATGGGATGTTTCAGTGGATCAGCGTGAACGACAAAACTGAAGCGAAGATGAGGGAGAAAAGTGGAGCAAGGTACGAGTGACTTTTGCCAACTGGACGTGCCTGAATGTTTCTTATGTCTATGAAATTCTACAAAGAGATCTTAATGTGTAGAGTTTTTGTTGGATGTGTTTGGGCCAAAAGAATGTCTCTTGAGCAGAAATAGTAATCCCAAGACAAGAAAGGAAGCCAACTTTTCCGCTCAGTACAAAATGCAGTGAAAGAGAGACTCTTTAAGACAAGCAAGTCCGAAGTCTTTATCAGCGATGACAATTTAACCCATTAATGTCTGCAATATGAAGCAACTGTCAGAGAATCCCAAAATTTGAAATATAAGGTCTTAATGAAACCTTTTTTTCAAATTTGTAAAAAAGAAAACCAAATATGTCTAATAAGCGCACTAATATCTATAACCCTTGCTAAATCCTGTTGGGGTTTTTTTCTCATGGAACCTGCAGATGCATGAGTTGACTTTTTTTTTAAAAAATTTTGAGGAAAGGTATTTCAAAATTCTGAATTAGTCTCTAAATCATGAAATTCTAAGTGTATCAAATGTGATACATTTGGCAAGAAAGGGATAAAAGTAAAAATGGACATATTCAAAAAAATATTGATGGCAGAGTAGTAATCTTTTTTGATGTCCTTTAAAAATGTCTCTACATAGTAGTGTACAAGTACAATAGTACATTCAATTGCATAATAGAAGCAGGTATATTTTGTGTGAAATGTATCATTGTATAATATTTTGTGAAAACAAAGCTATAAGATCTTGTTACCTTTATAAGAATGACATGTTTGTTAACAGCAAAAAAGTTCTTAAATATAATGTTGATTTCATAAAATTGCATGCAATAATGATTACAACAGATTGTCTAAAATTCAGAGGTGGGTAGTAACGCGTTACATTTTCTTCATTACATTTACTTGAGTAAAATTTTAGAAAAATGTACTTTTAAGAGTAGTTTTACTAAGCCATATTTTTTACTCGAGTAGATTTGTGAGGAAGAAACGCTACTATTACGCCGCTACTTTGGGCTACACTAGTCGTTCGTTTAAAAAATTTTTTTTTTTTTTTGCCAGTGATGCCAACAGTAGCTTTACCAGTTTCAGCAATGAGACGTGGCTACAATAATCACATGACTTCATTATACCAATCAGATTCAAGCTTGCCGTTCTATGATCATGCTGGCCCGTTCTATCACGGTGCGTCTGTTAAGCACGGTAAAAAATTAAGCATTTGACATAGAGCGCTGGCCTCAACTTGACTTAAAAGCACCGTTTTAAACTCTGTTTTTATATGGCACCGACTGACCACGGAAAACCGGAGATATGATCCTTTTAATTTCATAATAGGAACTTTGAAGGAACTATACAACTATTCAAACTAGGAACTATTTTCTGCAACAGAAAGCACTCATGCTCTTTGAATGAATGATGCTTAGTTCTGTTGATTTTTTTTCCCTCTCGCCAGATCTTTTTTTTTTTTTGTATTTCTTTGTCTTAATGTGGTTATGTAATAGGTTATAGTACAGTATAATAATAACAGTTCTTACAGACACATATGTGCTGAGAAAAAAATCAAACATTGGAAACAGTTAGTCACAATGTTACTCATTACTTGAGTATTTTTTTCACCAAATACTTTTTTACTTGTACTTGAGTGCATTTTTTTGGATTACTACTTTTACTTGAGTAATATAAATTTGAAGTAACGCTAATCTTACTTGAGTACAATTTTTGGGTACTCCACCAAACTCTGGTAAAATTTCATTTCAAGTACATTTAACGTTAAAAGTTGTTGCCGTTTTGTTTTCATTTTCACTCTTATCAGATGGACTCTCATCTCTTCCAAATCCGGGAGATAGTAGTAGACAGTGGGGAGAACAAGTATTTGATACACTGCCAATGGGTTTTCCCATTGGCAGTGTATCAAATACTTGTTCTCCCCACTTAGACTTTGCCTTAATCACATGTACGTTAATTCACTTTTTAAATAGGTAAGGAAAATGACAACAACAAAATAAAAATCATTGATTCTCATCGGAAATTATCCTTTGTCACAATGCCTGTCACTGCATTATTCACTCGTTTAGGCAAACTGCTCACAATTGACCCTTTAATAAAACAAATGCCCTTTCCTGACACAAATTTTTGGATAGAAAACAAACACAAACAGACACTTTAACCCATCATTATCAGGCCTCTAATTCAAACCAGATGGAGAGAGGTCGTAGCATACCAACTTCTTGAGGTAATAACAAAGCTCCAAACAATCTGTCACCCCAAAGTTTTCTCTGCATCAGTGTGCCTTGGCTTGTTTGGTCTAAGCAGCCACACACGGACACAGTTGGTACCAGTGATGATAGCGGGATTATTATTATTTAAGAAAGAAATTTTTAAAAAATTAACTCTCACTTCTGCGTAAAGGTTTCTTTTTTGATCACAGCATTCCTTCCTGCTCTCTTTCACTTGAATTCCTCTTTATCCACTTGGGCAGTGAGTACCTGGCTTATATCTTCCAAATGCAGCTTGTGTATAGTTCCAGCCCGGAACAGGAGCAGATAAATTCAGCAACATATCTTTCTATGCAAGCCCATTAGTCTCCTTAGACACAACCCATGAAGTCAATTTTACGCTGTCCAGTTGGATTTCAGCCCCCCAAATCCAGATGTGTGCACTGCATGGAGTGTTCCAGCTGAGATCACCAACCTAGCAGGAAGAGCACGTTTCTCTTAGGAGGAATGCCCACCTCAATAAATGGGCTTCAGATCGGGCTCATTTATTATAGGATGTCAAAATAGTGCCCGGTAGTGAGACTTCTTGAAACACTGTAGCTCATGGAGGAAAAACTCTGTGGCTAATCCTTAGCAGGCAGACATTACAAATGTGAATTAATCAGGTCTCTTCTTTTTGGTTGACCAGACCTTTCAGTGCAAATGTAATTCATCAGAGGCGCTTAAAGCAACAAATCGTCTGCAAACAAGCATTTCACCACGATAGCTTCTTCCTTGCTTGCAAACTGTGACAAGGGTAACTCAAGCTCCTTGTGCTTCTTGTGTAGCCCCTCCTTAAAACCAAACCAAATAGAGGAACGCAGAGAGATTTGGTCATGGCCCTCATGTCGTAATTTTTTATGCTTGATGACTAAGACTGGAAGTTTATGGGCCTCGGTCAGCAGAAATCCTACCTTACTTTAGGACCTCTGTCTTTGAAACACCTGATCATCTCTCTATCATTGTATGTGCTGTATGTAGCCTAAAAGGCTGTAATTAATTGATGTTCTTGCCTATTTAGAAAAGTTTTTTTTTCTGTGAATAGACGGCACTATAGATTAGTCTTTTTTCTATTTGCAGTTCAAGACTAATAGGCATCTAAAGCTTTAGTAGCAAAACAAAGGAAAACATTTTGAAAAATCAGTGCACAGAACAGGGCAGGCCATGTCATGTCTTGTTTCAATCTAAAGCTTCGCATTCAGCGCAGTGATGATGTAATGTTTTAATGAGTGGTGTAAACACGAAATAAGCATTTTTTTGCTATGCTGTCCCTATAGGCTGCTTCTTATTGGTCAGAATTATTTTGAATGATATCAGTCTGATATATTAAATCATTATTTTGAATTATATCTCAGTCTGATATATTAAATCAAACCACTGCTTTATGTGGTTTATGTGTGCAGATATATATTTAATGTCTATAAAAAAAATAATGATGCATACTTTTTAGTCTTCATTCGAATATTTATGAGCACACTCAAATATTTACATTATTCCAATAGATGCAAAAAAGTACTCATTTTAATTTCTAAATTCCTCATCATATATAAATGCTTTTTTGAATGACTAGCTCTGAAATTGTTGTATTTCCTTTGTTTTCTTGGTAGCTTCAAGACAACGTAATGCTAACCAACCCTGGCGTTTCCCAGCTGAGCATTAGAAAAGATGGTAAACTGTTAGCATCAGCGGGATGGGACCACCGAGTACGGATATTTAGCTGGAAAAAGCTGCGACCTCTGGCAGTTCTGCAGTACCACAGTGACATGGTTCTCAGTGTTGCTTTCTCCAACCACAAGGACCCAAGACAAAGACTTCTGGCAGCTGGATCCAAAGACCAACGTATCAGCCTGTGGTCTATATTCAGTGAGGTACCTGGCACTTGCTGACCCTCTGAAAGAACGTCATATGAATGCTCAATGGCAATGGTGACTCTAGAAAGAGGTTACCAACATGATTGAGCATGAAAGAGCAAATGAGTACCACCCTGAGGCCCTTCACTGATCATTGTGATTTTCTAAGAATTTTGTAGAAGTAAACATGTAAAAATTTAAGCACTCGTGGAAATTTACGGAAATAAATGTTTTCATATTTATGGACTCGAGCAGTTTCTTCTCCTGGCACACACGTAATGGCAGCGTGCCACATGTTACAGGGGTGCGAAAGTGACTGATCATTGGCTGCGAATGGAGTCGGCGGTGTCACACCTACAACTCCGCAAAACACCGAAAGCAGGGGTCCCCAAACTACGGCCTGCGGGTCGGATACGGCCCGACTCCACATTTGGTCTGGCCCCCCGAACAATACCAGAGAGCAATTTGACTTATTTTTTTTTCCCAATAGTGTTATTTATTTCCTGGCTTTTTTTCTGTGAAGGTCCCAGAGAGGATTATTTGGTGATTATCTATTTAATTAATAGTGTCATTATTATTTATTATATTATCTTATCTTAGATTACATTATATTTTTATTTTTATTTTATTTACTTTTGTTCCGTGAAGAATCCAGAAAGGGTTGTTTGATTGTGGCTTTCTGAAAAACAATACATTTTTACATTTAGGCACTCCTGCAATCGTCACACTTTTTCTGTTACAAACTGACCCCGGCCCCTCATCAGAGAAGGGAAAAGTTATGTGGCCCTCACAGGAAAATGTTTGGGGACCCCTGACTGATAGACTTGTTTGGCCATAATAAGCCACAATTGTTATCTTGTACTAAACTGTTATTAGAAAGACATAAAATATTGCCATTGATTTAAACATTTATAAAAATTAGTACATATTTTGAATTACGGAGGGCGCCATGTCGACGTGCGTAATGCACTCTGGAGTAATGACGCAGCTCTGTTGGTCCTTGTAAAATAGCTGTGCTCGATACCAGGGAAGCTTGTATGACGACTCGCATGAGTTGTTGATTTTCATCTGAGGATTTGAGTGACTGATTGCAGACAGAAAGACAATACACACTCATACTATTGATGTAGGAAAAAAATAATATGATCTTCTCATATCTCAACCAATAAGCAAAATAAGACGTCATTGTAATCTGTTGGTTAGAAAATGATACAAATAGCCAGCAATCAAACTAAGGTTAATACCTTTTGGTCTTCGCTATCGTTTGTAGAGGTGTGCGAAATTTCCGATTCTTAGATCATTCATGATTCGGCCGTGGAAGATTCCAGAACGATTCACAAACATCCAAATCCGATTATTGAAAGATGTCAAGTAAAGCGGAAGTAAAACACACTCAGCGCACCGCGCAGTCTTCGGGACGCAATGAGGAACGGAGCGAGAGTAGCGAAACATCATGCTTGTCATTACCCGGCCCCTCGGGTAATGCCAATGCTCAACTCACGGCTCTAGCTCAACTCATGCCGCGAGATAAAACAACATACCTGACTGCTGCCGACAGCTGCTAAAAAGTACGTCCACATACTGGCACGGTAGATATCATATTTTTATATCACTAGATGCAATGTACAGAAAGCTAGATGCGGGCGTGAGTAAACAGCCGCCATCTTAAAGCAGTAGACTTCCCTGCAAAGCTGTTGTAGCGAACCTTCCAAGCGAACCTAATTAACTTTTTATCTAAAATACTCCTAAATCGGTAAAATATTGACTTGAATCTATCTTTAAAATAGTTTTAAAACTTTCACATGTCGAAAGTAGACAAAAGGGAAATTATTGAATAACGGGAGCAATTTTAACAACTTCTAACGGTTGATTCACAACATTAAATGAATTGAATGTAGTTTAAAGCTGCTGATACACAATGGGGATTTGAGTATATTATTTGTTTTTAACTGTTAACTTGATACTGAAATAGTCGTTTATTTAAGCCTGTGAGGCTTTTTTTTCTTTTACAGTTTTTGTAACTAATGCACAAAACATTAATAGCAGCTAATAGCGGGTGCGGGGGTGTCATCAATAATCGATCTATAATCGAATCATAGCCTCTGAATCGTAATCGTAATCGAATCGTTAAGTGCCCAAAGAAGGTTTGTCAGTTACTAGGTCTTGGGCATTTCCAGCCAGACAACTAACCATCCATACACACTGTCATACACTACGGCCAATTTAAACCCATACACACAACGGTAAAACATACAAACTCCACACAGAAAGGCAACAAGTTGTCTTGCTGTGAGGCGACAGCGCTATCCACTCATCTACTAATTTTCATTTCATTTTTGTTTGAGCATGTTATACGGCATTACATAAAGAAATTGTTAATTGGCATTTTTACATATTATTATAAACATGATTAAAATTCATGATACTCTTTATTCAACACATATTAAATATAAAGCGGGACCACTTAAAGAGCATACGACACGAGAAAAAAAAGTCTTAAATGGCATTATTAAGTGAATTGGAATCATATTTTGAGACGATTCGACTATATACAACAATTTAGCAAAGCACAGATGACGGAAATTAGTCTTTTAATCTGCCGGTTAGCCACGCCTACCATTATTGGGCTTTAGCGTCCCCAACAGGTGGATGACGTCAGCGGTAGACTGGGCTCATCGATTTTACTATTCAGCCCATTGAGGGGGAATTATTCAGAACGAGGAAAACGCGACGAAGAAAGCCGCAAAATTTCATTGTTTCAGTCTCTCTACTCCAATATTTTTACAGGATATTCTTTTTATCCAAGTATTTTCCCCAATTGCTAAATAAATGGCATGGTCACGACAAATAACAGTCTTGTGCTGAATGGTATATGAAATAATAAAAATGTATTTATTCAGGACGACATGGCAAAATTACTCCATAATGGTCAAAACTGTCGACTTCACCTTTACTGTCGCACCTCCCGAACGATATTTTATGACACCTAAATCGGACATATGTCATTTCCCTTCCCCGGCTTCGGAGAATGTAAACAAACCAGAAGGCGTGACAGCTAGCCGACATGCTAACCCGAACCGAGTGATGCTTCAAAGTCTTCAAAGCGGAGAATCACACATAACTGTCCTGGATTATTTGACATGACGACCCGGTTGTCGATTGTCTTCGCGGATCGGCAAACCGCCCGGCGGAGAGCAATTTACAGTTTGTTCCCCGGAGGAGGGTGGCTGGAGTTGTTGTGCAGCTAACGTGCTGCTGCTAATGAGCATTAGGAGAGCTTTTTACATGCCTATCAATGATCAAACGTAAGTAGTCCTTCATTTAAAGGAAGTTTGTAGTGTTTACTTTGTAATCGCTGTATTCGTATTTGACATAATACAAAACAAGATGTTTACTCACTTCTTCGTAAGTCCAATGGTCCCACAGTAAATATTCACGGTGAATGGGAACCTTTTGAAACTCCAAAAAGGCGCATAGCGTGATGCGAAAAATAAACGTATTAATCCGCAAAATCAGCTGAATCCTTCGTCCTCATACACAACAGTACACTGTAGCGTGAAGAGGACGTCTTCTACCGTACACGTCACAGCGCCCTCCTCCTCAATGCAAGACCGAAGCCGGAAGTCACTCATTTTCATGGCGCGGGATTCAAAAAACTAAATAAAAATAGCGATCGCTTCCACACACATCCAAGCGGCCCATATCATTCAGGGGCATAAAATACCGCGTGTATTATGAAATAAACATGCTTTTTCGTGTCACATGCACTTTAATGCTCTGGACAACTCTGTAGCTGCTCCTAGTTGATCGGCAGGACGATCTTCAACGTGGACAGTTAAAATAGTCGCTTTTACGTGACGATGGTTACCTTTTGATGATGCGGTTCCGAGACAGCACTCTTGGTCGCGGAGGATGGCAAGCTCAGCCCATAAGATGTCTCGGTCAAGGCAAACTGCAAAGTTTTCATGTGCTGTGATGCACAGGATATCTGCAAAAATTATCAAACGGCTGTCTTTAATTAATTATCGGTAACACGACAGCTCTGGATGCTTACAATTTCCAGATTGATATTGGAATAAGATTGATCACACAGATTGATATTGGAATAAGATTGATCACACTATTGCTTCCCGTGAAGATCTGCAAACGAAAACTGGAGTTCTTGACAACAAACTCTCCCTCTCCGTTGTTATTAAGATGCAGTTGCCGCATATACATCACAGCTTTTGTCCCACTCTCATCTCATCCCGTCTATCCTGTTCATATGAAGGAATGAATGCTTTATTTGCATATGAGGAAATAAAAATAATAAAAAATCAGACAAAACCAATGATGTACTTGAGATAATAGCAACAATAGTTAAGACAACAATAATAATAAATAATATCATATTTTGTTACTCGTTTTGTGAAACAACATCATTGATGCCCTACTCCTCAATGTTTTGCTCAGGTATTAAATTGAAATGGCTGAACAGATTACATGTTTATGTTGCTAAACAGTCACGCAACCTGAATATGTCACTACCCAAGTACACTGCGACGTCAACAATGGCGACCTTCAAGTTAAACTAATTTTCCAAATGTTATTAAAACAAAAACATTAAGAGGGGTCTTAATATCAAATTATTATAACTGATACTGTCTTTTATCTTTTTAAGAACTACAAGTCCTCATAGCCGGTTTTCCTTTTAAATGCACATGCCTGCTCGTGCCCACCAAACTACTAACACACTTCCTCCTCTGATCACACCTTCCTGATAGTTTGCCAAACAAAATGGAATTATGTGATTCTGTTTACCTACTTGATGTTAGATTCGCTCCAGTGGACTTGAATATGAGATGTACGACGCACCTGAGCAGATATGTAATCCTGTGTTATTTCAGCAGGTTAGCACAGTTGTTGTGGGCTAACCTGAGCTGTACTTGTCAAACATAGGTAATCACAGCAGGCCAGAGCAAGGGAGAGCCTGATTCAATATACCAGCTGTTGCATTCTTGGTCAACATTACGTGTTCTTGAATGGGTATTATTTTCCTCTTGACAAGGTTTTCCTGATATAATGTACTATGAACAATTACTGTGTTTATTTACATTTATAATATAACAACTTTGGCAGCAATTGAATACTTCTATTAGAAGACTATTTCTGTTTGACGTAGCTGATTCTAATATTTGTCACATTTTGTTCAGCAAAATAGGGTAACCAAAGTTTTGGATATCTTTCAACTTATGTATGTGTACCTCAGCAATATCATAAAGGGATATGTGAACTCCCTCCCCCTCACTGGCTTGGTTTTCAGGACATGTTTTCCTTGTACCCCGCAGAGGTCCGTCTATGCCTTTTGTCCCTGACCCCTCTGCTGACATCTCCCATTCATAATAGCTTCCTAAGTCTCATGTTGGCTTTGAACAAACACCAGCTTCAGCGTGGGCCAGCTTCCGCCTTTCGTCTGATAAATCAAATGCCATTTCCATTGGTGCAGATGTGTTGTGAATGGAACAGACAGCAACCTGCTGGTCGGAGTAGTGGACGGTGAACCTCGTAAATCACTTCATAATGGATGTTTTAAGGAAGTCAATAAATGGACAGGGACACCCCCACTACAATAGACCATGAGCTTCACTTATCACCAAAGTGTGTCTTCTGGGGCTTTGAAGGTCAAAGTTCAGTTTGACTTTTGGGTAGGACATGGTCATGAAGGCGTTGAAGCAGTTTACCAAACACTTTTATTTTAAAAGTTTTAAAATGCTTTATTCACCTGTCAGTATGTCTTGGTGTGTTTCTTATAAAATGAAAAAAGATCATCAAAGCATTTAATCTGTTTAATGCCCTCATTTAATTGTACTTGTGAACCATTAACCTTAATAAGGAGGACTTAAGACTGAACAGAGTTTTTGAATAATGTTCCCCAGATAATTTGGTAGAGGCTGCATGCAGCAGATGTTCCACATGCAGATAAGTGTGACATGATGCTTCAGGTTGCGTTGTCATCTATCGTCAATCTCCTCATATTTCAGTGGCACATGTTTGGCATCCTGTCACCACAAACTCCTCAAATCCAATCTCTCTTTTGTAGTTATGATTGATCAACGATATGCAACCACTTAAAATAATCAACCATAAATGTAAGCGAGCGTATGTCGAAAAATGGGCTGATTGTCTGTGACGCCTTCTGACAAATCCCAAAAGAACGGAACTGTGTCGTAAAACAAGGACATCTTGTATGTGTACGTACTGTGTTTTTCATCAAAGAATGTTTTAACTGAATTACAATTTCCTGTAATATTATATATGTGTGTATACAGTATATTATATATATATATGAATGAATGAATGAATGAATAATATACATACATACATACACTCTTCATTCTCATCCTTGCTAAATTGTTTCTACCTTAATCGTGTTATTTTTGAGTGTTTAAGTATTGTTTTTAAGTGTTGTTTTTTGAAGAACCTTACAATTTCTTAAAAATCCAAAGTGCATTTTAAACTAAATATTTCATTAGAATTATTTTTTAAATTATTATTTTTAGTCACATCAGGATATGTATAACCAAGTTAGCAAAAAAAATTTTGTGTGAGAGAGAAATATATTCAGTTTATTTCTTCACATTCCCTTGACTGATTTCTTATTTTATCAGACAGCGCATTTTACTAAAAATGGTGGTGCACGGGTTGCATTTTATTAAAAGATTTTTAATTAGTTGACTTATACTGACTGAAATAAGTCAAATTGAATAGAATTTAAGTCAAGGTATGGTTGTTAAAGAAAAGACACTATGATTCTTTGGCCTCCATGCACACAACAATGTCAATTGTGATTATTAAAATAGATGTAAAAATAATATATATATATGTGGCGGAAAACACTCAGGTGATTTGAAGTTCCACTCTGAGACCCCCAATTTGGCGAAATTTAAAAATTGTCCGATATGCATGTGTGATACATCATTGAAAAGCTTAACCCTTAAAGACCTGCAACATGAAGCAATTATCAGAGAATCCCAAAATTTGAAAAATAAGTCCTAATTAAATTAATTAATTTATTATTATTTTTTTTCATATTTGTAAAAAGAAATGATGAAATGAATATGTGTAATAAGCACTCTAATATCTATAACCCTAGCTGAATCCCGTTTTTTCCCCCCAGGGAACCTGCAGATGCATGTGTTGACTTGCATCCAAATTTTTTTTTGGGAAAAAGATATGTTAAAATTCTGAATTACTCTCAAAATCATGAAATTTAAGTGTATCAAATGTGATAGAATCGGCAATAAATGGTTAAAACCTCAATTTTCTGGGGGAAGAAAATTTTTGAACAGGAAGGCATTTTTAAAAAACAAAAACATTTTTAAACAGCAAAACACTAACTGCAGGTGAGAGCATGCGAGAGCACAATTAAAGACGCCATGATTTTAACAAGATATTATCACGTACTTACCTCTTTTTGATCCAAAAACTCCATGTAGCATGTATCATTGAGTGTCAAGACACAGCTGTGAAGGGCCACAGCCAGATTTATGGGGGATTTTATGGGTGAAACGTGGTACTATAACATGGGTCTCGATGCAGAAATCGCAGAAATCAAGTAGTAATCGAGATTTTCTTTTTCATATATTTACCCTTTTAAACTTTTTTCCCCCATTTTTTCTTTGTTTGGATTTATCATCTAAAGCAGGGGTCAGCAACCTTTTTGGTGTGGAGTGCCACTTTCAAATTTTCTTGTCAATCAGTGTGCCACACCGAGACGCACATCCAATTTTTTATATCCAACAGAGCTGTAATTTTACCCCAAAGAAAACAACATGAACATATATTGAAATCGTATAACTACCATTCTTTTTCAATTAACTAAAAAATAAATGCATATTGTAGAAAATGTCAAAACTTGAAAATAAGTGCAACAGTTCACTAGCTAGTTGTTCACTATCAACTTAAACAGTAAATTATATGCAGCATTTTAGATATTCTTTTATATTACAAAGATAAAAGATGCCTACCTTAATGTGATCCCTGGCCCTGTTTTCCTTGGCTCAGCTCTGATTTCGGGGTTGTACTTTGTGACTTTTAGCTGCTTATCCTTTTTTTTTTAGTGTCTCTTTGTTAGTCAAGCCATCGACCAAAATCTCTGAGCTTGACAAGATCGCCTCTTTGATATATTCACCATCAGTTTTTCTTTTTTTCATCAGGTTTTCCTTGCTTTGCAATGCAGTGAGCAAAGTGATAGCTTGCTTCGGTGGCGGTGTTTTTAGCAGTGACAAAGGTTTTCAGGGTGTGTTTGTTTCCTGTACCTGGACACAGCACGTTTTAATGTCTCTGCCTTGACAGACTCATCCTTGAATGAATTTTCATGTTTTGTCTCATAATGACGTTTGACACTTGTTCTCCCCGGGGAGAGGCACGGGCCCGGATGGAGCCGCCGCGGCCCCCGGGAAGCTGGCTCTTGCACGAAAGGCTCGGGCGCGGGCCCGGGTGGAGCCGCGAGGAGCGAGCCTTTCCCCGGGGAGAGAAAGCCTCCCTATCGCGGTGCGCACGGAAGCCTCGGGCGAGAACCCGAGTGGAGCCGCTTCTCCCCGAGGAGGCTGGCTCTCGTGGTGCGCATGGAAGCCTCGGGCGCGGGCCCGGGTGGAGCCGCTAGGAGCGAGCCTTTCCCCGGGGAGAGAGAGGCTCGCTCTCGTGGTGCCCACGGAAGGCGCGGGCGTGTGGGGCTAGAAGACTGATCTAGCCCCATACCAGCCCGGGTGGAGCTGCGGGTGCAGATCTTGGTGGGGGAATAATACTCTTAAATACAGTCTTGATGAGATTGAATTGGCTGCAGTTACGACGTTGGGAACGCTGACTCTGGAATAAAACACGATTTGACCAACATTGTGACAGCCGATGCCTACCAAAAATGACGTAATGTCAGAGGTTATAAAATCGCGCCAGCGGCCCTTCCCGCACAGAGAGCGCCAGTGGGCAATACGGGTCAAGTCGGTGAAAGCATCCAAGCCGCTCCATTCTCGGGACATCTTTTTATACGTGAAAGCAATGACGTGAGTAAATCCCATGTCTCTTTACACAGGAATTCCCTTGGATGTGTGTGTGGCTTAAATAACAGGGCGCGCAACAGAAAATGTCTGAATTTCAGGTAAAAAGGCGCTTTTTTCTTGTTTTTTTGCCATGCGCTCGCGTGTCACTGGTTAACCCTTCGCGTGCCAGTGCTGACACGCGTGTCATAGGTTGCCGACCCCTGATCTAAAGTATAGACCCTACCCACGTGACGTCACAACTCCGCCCTCCTGACTGGTGCCGCCCAATTGTCCGTCAACACATCATGTTTACCTGTTACGGCTACGTACATTCCTCCTATTTACGGCGTGTTTTTCTGCTCGTTAACATTAATAATCAAAATGGTGAAGGCGTGTGTGGCGGTCGGTTGCAATAACAGAGAAGATAGACGGAGAGACTTGAAGTTCTACCGGATTCCGAGAGACCCGGTGAGGAGAGCGAGATGGGCTGCTGCAATTCGACAAGAAAACTGGGCTCCAAACGATTACCACAGATTATGTAGTAGTCATTTTATATCTGGTAAGATGCATTTAATATATATTTAGAGGGTTTTGGGCTGACAACCACAATTAAGATCATTGCTAGGCTAATCGCCGACAACATACACGTATGTATGTAGTGAGAGTGCTATCGCTAAACCATATAAACATTAAAAGCCCTAGCTCCATTGACAAATGACATGAAATACATTAGACTTGGCAGTGGATGTTAGCAAGAACAAAAGATTTTGAATTGAAAATTTCGTAACTCACCTTTCCAAGCACAAGATAGATTCCTGCCGAATTCTCGTGGACGAGGACCTGTTTCACCCAACCAGCAACGAAGTACTTATAAGCCTCCAAGCTCTTAAAGTTTTTCTAACTTTCGTGAGAATAGGCTGATTTTGTGTGGACAAGATAGTTGTAAATATCAGGGTAGCTAGCAGATGTCAGGCAAAAACGGCGAAGACAGCGAGTCGAAAAACATCGATTTAGCCATCAAATATGGATCTGGCGAATGGATAAACTGAAGCTTTTCCACATAACGCCTTTTATGCAACGCATCCAGTGAGTTTACGGCATCCGAAAGCACCGGGTCTTCCATGAAATGCATTATAAATTGCTCGATCAATTGAGACCATTGATAATACAGACACAAAATGACGGACAATGGGGCGGAACAATACAGCGATCACGTGATTTTGTGACGTCGGTGGGTAGGGTCTATTGGGGAAAATGCGACAATAACAAAAAAAAAATACAATTAAGCGATAGTCATGAGGTAGATATCCGTGACTTATTTACAGACACTCTTTATTCATTGTGACGTAATTTGTTTATAAGTTTAAAAAATGCGACAGAAAAATTTTTTGAAGTCTTTTTTTTAAATTTTTTTTTTAATTTAAACTAAATATTAGACATCAATTAATGATTCTAAGGTAAAAATGACAGCCATTTCGAATACTAAATATAATTACTTTCCTTCTTTTATGGCATGGTTGAAGCAAAAGCGGTTGCGCGACATCTGTAAACGGGGGTCTCCAGGGTAAAACGGACAAATTAAAAATAGTTTGGGGGCTTAATGTGCCATGAATCTGCTATGGCAGCATATAGACATATTGTTCTATCAAAAACACAACAGTTCTTTTGGCTTAAAATACAGCAGGTTATTTTAAAGAGGGGTGCAAGAGCAGAAATTGCTTTTTCAGCCCTGTCTTTGTTTTCCGCCATATATATGTAACATCAATTGCATTTATTATCTTTATTGTAACTCAGGATAGTCTTGCATAACAGTATTTAATTTACAATATTTCTTTCAGGTAACCTATTTTACGACACTGGTCATTTAACAGCGCGAATCGATTTTCACAAAGGGTACTGTCATATATTATGAGTGATATTCATTTGAAATTTGAAAGTCTGTCTCTTGCAAGCAGTTGTTTGTCACTTGTTGAAATAGCCACCAGCTTCCTGCATCGGCTGCGGCAGGCTCAGCATGTGCCGCTGGCCTGCGACATTGCACACCGGGCGGCCAACACATCTCCAGACCTCTGCTTCCTGACCAGACAAAACAGGTTAGAAAAGTTGCACTGAACAGTGTGTGCAGGACAGCATGATAAAGAGAGTGATAGGAAATTCAATTACTTGTAATTGGTGTTCTAATGATAAAAATCAGATGGTAAATTATATTGTTTATTAGATATTTGTGTCTTTATTTACCCCCCCAAAAAATATACACAGTATGTGTACGTATATAAATGAATGAATGTAAAAGTTTATTTTATGTTGGTAAGGCGAAAGTTGAAATCGGTGGTAAAGGTGAGATTCTTTAAATTAATATGAAAGAGGGGCAACAACCCCAAACAAAACAGAAAATGATGCAATCAATTAGCCTGAGTTTAAATGAGTGGAAACATTATTTAACCTCTGACACTTTTACAAGCCATTAAACAGTCAGAGGTCAGCTGGCCTCAGGCATCCTTTTCCCCTGGATTCTCCTCAATGGCAGCTGCTCTCAAGGCAAAACAACATTGAAAATGAAACATTAGCACAAATTTCCCTTTTATATCATAACACAAATCCTAAAGGAATGGGTTCCTTCCAAGTACGATTAATCTAGACAACAGCACTGCTCATATAGGGGAAATGGATAACAGTCCTATTGTGGAAATTTCACCAAATTGTCCCATTAAAAGTGAGCAATTGTATCCTTACAGCCGGGAATGTACTGTACAACACAGCATGTTGCCTTTTGTGGAAGCCTCAATAACAGTGGCCAATATTTAAAAAAAAAAAAAATCTTTTACGTCTGACAACCATATAAATTCTGGGTGCGGAATAAAAAATAGTCTTTTTTCCCCCTGTTTTTTACCACATCTTACCTACTTACAGTGTTGTTACTACATGCATACAACTAGCCATATCCTTTGTAAAAACATAGTAGTGTTAAATAAACATTGCACTTGTGCTGGTTTCTTTCATTGTATGGCAATAATTGTTTTTTTTCCTCCCCTAAAACAAGCACATGTTAAATACTCTGTATGTATTAATTTATTTGTCAATTGCTAAAACGGGTATCCTATAGTTCAACACGTCATAGGGTAGAGCAAAACTCAGGTCAGTTTTGGAGTCCTCGCCTAAACATTTGTTGAAGAAAAAAAAAAAAAAAGCTGCCAAACCAAATTTTTTTTTTATATGTTCCCTGGTGTAGCCCATTTTGATTCACTATTGATGTGAACCTAAAATTTTGTAGTCATCACATTATCATAATGCTGAATTTGTAGTTTTATCTGTAGAACCTATGACTTTAAAGTTTGTTTATGCCAAAATCTGTCCATCTGCGTTTCAATAGAAGCGCAACAAAAATCCATGAATAGATAACTTGGAATTTAATGTTCATTTTACAGACACAGAACAGTCATTCTGCTTCATTTATTTACTTTGAATTGCTGCAAGTCAGTGCCATGGTACAAGCCCTCTCAGAGCGGCTTAAAAAGTTCACGTTTGATGATCCCCCACCCCCCCAGACAAAAACATTTGGATGTGCTTCCACGGCCTCCCCGATGAGCTCAGCATGCAAACATGTCGTCTACCTACAAGTTTGAGGGATTATACAACATATGGCTTTTTTGAAAGCATTAAAAATGAGGCAAATCAAAAAGTGCATTCAACACAAAAAAAATTCCAGTCTGTGATCAAACGTGTTCTCCTCAGCCTGTAGGCTAGGCGACGGAACAGCTCAGGCTGGCTGATGCAGAGCGATTTCTGTTGAGTTCGCTGCAGACCTTAACTCAGGTGTCCATGTTTCCTGCAGAGATTCTTTAAATAAATACAGCAGGGTTTATTGACTAGAGAGAAATTTCAGTCTTTGATTGCACGCAGCATCAAAAGTTTCAAGGCTGTGTGACCTTTGTGGCCTGGTTCCAATTCCACAATGTAGTGCATGTTTAGGAGTCATTATCTGGGCCCGTAATCGTAGTTTGCCGGCCCACTGGTGGCTGAGTACATGTTGGCTGTAGGGTTCATGTGGTGGTGGTACGTGTGCCCTCTGATGCCTGGTAAAGGGTAAGGGGACGGCCGGGTCTTGGCTCCTAAGTAGTGTTCGTAGGTGGTGGGATACTTGTAGGGATGGTGGTGCAGGGTTTCCGGGGGTAGTGTGTGAGGGTCCGGCCGGAGGTCGTGTGGAGGGCTCGGGCGGCCGCCGGTGAGCGGAACGGCATGGAGACCTCCTGGGACAGGCAGGGCTGGACTGAGAACTCGGGACATTAGCTGGTGAGCAGGGTCTGCGTGGATGGGGGTGCCGCCTGGCTCTCGCTCGTATTCACGCCTGCTGTCATCTGGACATCAGATACAATCATACTTTATGGCACACAGTTGTAATTTATAACCCTTACGTCTGTTGCCAGGTTTTGCATATTTCTGGCATGGCCTGTTTACATTTGGAATGAATGTAGCACAACTATAACCTGCCAGAATCATTTAAAATTTTTCTATCAACAATGGTTAGCAATTGATTTGGGCGCATAAGCAACACTAAATTACAAAATAAAAGAACAACAGCATGTGGCCGTGTAGTTCAAGAAGTTGACTTGATGGAGCAAAACCAATGCAATATTTGGATTCAGATAAAAATCATAAAATTCTTGGCCAATATTTTTTGTGGACCAGTGTGCAACTGAGACTGTGTCAAATTTATTTTGGGAATTGAGGCTAAAAAAATTTCAGATGCATTTTATAATATAAAAATTGTTCATGAAAGTGTTGGCAATATCAATTAAACTTATGTTGGAATAATACGAGGGCTATATACTTCAATTTCCATTATGTAAAAGCTGTTTATAGTTCAAGAAATGACCTTTGCATCATTTGCTACTATTCATTAATTGAAAGCTGTGTATCGGTGGTGCAGTCTACAAATGCACATTTTTTTATAATTGACAAAGTTCTCAGGAAGACAGAAGCCAACTTTGGTTGAAGTTGGAGCAAAGAGAGCTGCAGACCTTTCTCTGTGCCATTCTGCTGAGGAGGAGATGACATTGGGTTTCTTGTTCTGGCAAAAGCACTCATTATTGGCAGGGAGCCTGGCCTGTGATTCCGGGGCCTGCGGGAAGGAAGGCAAGAGTCATTTATGACAGCCAACGCCACAATTTCTTTAACATGTAATATGTATGCCTAACGTACAGCAGTTGTGTTATAACAGCAAGACATGTCTTGTGTCCTTCTACATTTGTTCACATTAATAAAAGTGAAGTTAATTACTCAAATTCATTGATGAATAACACTAACATCAGAGTAATCTGTTTAGTTAACGCTTGCAAGGGGAAGAAAGAACAGCATTTGGAAGAAATTGAGTCACTCTTTTCCGTACCAGATGTGTGTACTTTGGTGTATGGAGAAATTTTGCTAATCAATCAATGACTGAAAAGCAGCCGATCATCTTTGAAATAATATCCAGTGTTTTCCAAGCTCAGTCTTTATTGTGTACTTTTAACATGCAAGTTCTACCCATCTGGCTTCTCTGTATACTAAAACAGGATCCGCAACTCTTTTCCAAACACTTGCAAATGACCCTCTTTTCTTTTGTTTCACCTCATATAATGTTCAAATATGTCAACAGAAGTTTTTGTAAAAGTGTCAACAAAAACTCACCAATCCTCTGGGTCACAGTCCCTGAAGCCCTTCGCAAAAGGGTTGCTGGCAATCTTCAGTTGAGTGATCTAAATACACAAGAAAACGGAAATAATCTCCTCATTATGTTGCACAGTAATTTTGGGGCAATGAGCTACAATACTGGCATAGTTCACAGACTTGAATTCATATTGAGAATTATTTTTCAGTTTATGATTAAAAAAAAAGAAGAAAAAGTGTTCCTTTATGCTAGATCTGCTGAATAACTTAAAAGACGAAGAGGTTCTCTGATTTCTTAATTTGTACTTCTAAATAAGTTTTTTTTCCTACAATAAATAAACAATAATATTAATTCTAATTATTATTATAAAGAAAATCACACCATAATGCAAAAAAACGCAGACAAGGTTGAAAAAGCTGTTTCTGCTCTTGCACCTCTCTTTAAAATAACCTGCCGTATTTTAAGCCAAAAAAAACCCTGTTGTATTTTAGAGAACAATATTTCTATACGGTGCCATAGCAGATTCATGGCGCATTAAGCCCCCAAACTATTTTTAATTTGTCCGTTTTACCCTGGAGACCCACGTTTACAGACGTTGCGCAACTGCTTTTTGTTGAACCTAGCTATAAAAAGACTAAGTAATTGTATTTATCCTTCAAAATGTCAGTGATTTTTAGCTTTGAATCATTAATTGATGTCAAATATTTAGTTAAAAAAAAACAAAACAAAAAAGACTTGAAAAAAATCATTCACTCGCATATTTTTAAATTTTTAAACAAATTACGTCACAATGAAAATAATAGTGTGTAAATAAGTCACGGATATGTACCTCATAACTGTCGCTTAATTGTATTTTTTTTTATTACTGTCGCATTTTCCTCACTATTTTAGATGATAAATAATCGATCCAAACAAAGAAAAATTTGGAAATAAAATGTTTAAAAGTGTAAATATATGAAAAACAAAATCTAAACCACTCCTTGATGTCTACGATTTCTGCATCGCAACCCTTGTTATATTACCATGTTTCCCCCATAAAATCCCCCAAAACCGGGTGTGGCCATTCACAGCTGTGTCTTGACATTCGGTGATACATGCTACATGGAGTTTTTGGATCGAAAAGAGGAAAGTACACGATAATATCTCGGTAAAATCAGGGCGTCTTTAATTATGCTCTCACCTCCAGTTAGGGTTTGGCTGTTTGATTTTTTTTTTTTTAAATGCTAATGCCCTCCTGTTCAAAAAATTTCTTCTCCCGGAAAATTCAGATTTTAAGCTTTCTAATGATGTATCACACATGCATATAGGACAATTTTGAAATTTGGCCAGATTTGGGTTCTCAGAGCGGAACTTCAGATCACCATGCAGGGTGTTTTCTGCCATGTATACTGTAACAAACATTTGGTAAACCTGCCGATCAGTATAAGATCCTATAAAAGAGATGCATTACTTTTTAATAATATACTGTAAAACAAGCAATATTAACGCATATTTAAGTGCAGTTCTTATTGGACAAAAATTTCATTGACAAAAAGTATGTGGTGGTGTCGTTGTACTAGCAAATATGAAAACTAATCGTTCATGCTGGAACTTCAAAAGTCTTCATTTTTAGTCTTTTCTTACCCGATGATTCTGGTATGCCGTGACGGCAGTGAAGCGCGTTTCCTCGAACACAAACGTTTTGTAATTCTCCTCCGCGTACTTTTCACTGTCCTTGCGAGGGTCCACATAAACCACGTGAAACCTGGGCTGGTAGCGGTGCATAGAGTTAAGAATGATCTGCAGAAGGAAAACAAGGGAAAATCCCCATTAGCCCTTGAGACACAGAACAAAAGCAATCAATTGAAATGAACACAAGATAAACAAGGATTTTTATATTTTTGCTTATGGCATTGTAAGAATTATACATTAAATATTATGAGTTTAGAAAAATATGTAGTATTATTGTGGGCCATAACCAGAGTGTATTTGTTTTTGTCATTGTAATTTTTAACATTCTATTAATTTATAATTTCACTTACTCATTAATATAAAATTAATGACTAATTAATAATAATAATAATAATAATAATAATAGAGTCGTTAAATTGAAACCCGCCATACACATCACATTTTGGTGTATATTGGCCACATTTTTAATATCACATAAAATTGGGCCAGCATGTCTCAAAATGTGGTGTCCACATAAGTGGACACCAACTTTATGAGTTTTTAAAAAATAATAACAACCGAAAAATACGGGGGGGGAATAAATAAAAATAGTCACTTGCCCTATAAAGAGTTGAAAGGAAAATGTTTTAACATCTTTATTGTTAGTCATATTCTGTAAGTAAATAAAAAATATTGAAATTCTGCAACAAAACAGTTTACTGAGTTGTCTGCGTTTCACAAAAATCTGAAATGCAACAAAATTTACGCTCATTTAAATACAAATAAAAATTAAAATATTAAAATAATCCTAATAATAAATTGTCATGCGCTCATAATTCTCAGAGCGAGTTATTTGACTCACACATCTATTAAAAAAATATATATACTCTTGCGCAATGTTGTATTTTATTATACTGGTGTAAATAGCTTATTTTGCACGTGTGTATGAATTTGACTCACATGTCCGTTATCGTCAAGGAGGTTGTTAGTGAGTTTGAGTTTGTCGAATGAAACGATCTGCTTCATCCACTGGGCCCCCTTGGCAGGAGAGTCTGGGTGATAGTGGACCCTTCCCGGTGTCGCCGGGTCAGCTTTGCCGGCCACAAGCCAAGAAGAGCTGTGGAACGCATACCTGCGGAGATCACCAAGGTCGGTCATCATGCAATTCAATATATTTTCTATTTGTAAAAATTTATTTAAAAAAAAAAAAAAACGTGTGTGCTTGACATCGATTTTTTATTTAAAAAAAATAATAATAAGATTTTCTGTCTTGGCAAAAGTGATGCAGTTCGTGTGTTGGAATGAATTTAAGACGTTTACCTGTAACGTTTGTCGTCTACAGGCAAGAAGTCCATTAGGAGCATGTAGTCAGCCATTGGATCCATCCCGAATATTTTCACTTGGAAAGTTGGAAACATTCTCCTGGAAAGTTTCCAGAAAATGTACATTAAATTCTCAAATTATATTTTTCCCTGCTTGCCGAATTTGTTGTCTTTTAATTTGCTCGACTCTAAATGGCATCTTTTTTTCTTTTTTTTAACATTTGATGTTTTCCAGACATATATATCCCTTGCAAAACAGGCCAACTTTTCACTGATTTGCATTTACATTTTGGTGATCCAATGAGAGAAATACGACCACACATGTAGTTTTATTACCTTAACTCCACACTATACACCGAGTGCATGGAGTCTATTTTGACTTTGATATGTAATTCTTCCTTTCTCCATCTCGACGTCTCAGTGCTTGAACAAATCGAGCGAGCTGACTAATGTCCATGTCAGTGAAAGGTATCCCAAAATCAACGCTCAATTAACATCAGTGTTTAGGCTCGGTGAGGCTGAAGGAGCCTTAAAAGTGCAACTTGTCACAATGCACCAGAGCCTCACTTTCGTGATTGGGAAAGTCTCTCTTTGCAACCAATAATACAAACACGTGTTCCTTGTATTCATTTTTTGTCCCTTAATATTAATGATACGTTCGCAATGGATTCCCCTGTAAAGTTCAGGGGTTTGAGCCGAGGTTAAAACTTTCTCTTAATTATACATTGACGCATTGCCTGCCATTGACTGCGCCAGACGTCCAATCAGTTTCGACTGGGAGGGTTGGCAGCAATTGATCGCTGCAGTCAAAATTGATTGGACGTCTAGCGACGTCAATGGCACTGAAACAGTGAGTATTCACAGGCAGTCTTCTCAATTTAGACTAATTGGACGTCTATCGATGTCAATATGTCAATGACAAGCAATGAGTTAATATGCAAAATATATTTCAGAGGGTCAGTCAGAGACAGACTATACCTACCACATGGGTTATTTTGAGTCAATAGTAGAATAACCAACCTTTTGGGTGTCAAATTGAATAACCCATTTATTGGGTGTTAAATTTAATAACCCATTTTTGGGGTGTCAGATTCACCTCAATGGTTGGTTACGATATATGACGATATAAGTAATTAACTGAAAATTTTACATAAATTTGGTTAATTTTAAACCATTAAAAAAAAAAGATATTATATTCACAAGTTGCAGTGAAATATACATTTAACAAAAAAATACATATTAAAAAGTTACCCAAATAGTGGAGTAATCCTATTTTATGGGCGTCAAATTAACCAAGTTACCATTTTGTCCCTTTTGTGACTAAAATACTCAGTAATAATGCTTTTCAAGATATGAAGAGGTATGTCTAAAAAAGTAACCCAAAAACTTCAATAAACCAAATTTTGTGGTCAAATATTATTTTTGGCCACTGAAAATTAAAAGTTTGAAATTACACTTTTTTTTCCCCCCAACCCAAGTGTTTTAAATCTGATACATATATTAAATTTCCTGTGAAAAGAGTATTCGGTAAAAAATACAAATAATTATATATAAATATATTATATAGAACAAACAACACTATTATTCATTATATTTCTGTAGAAATTAATTATTGACGATAGATATATTCAGGTAAGTTTTTTGTAAAATTGACATGACATGACAGCACACACGCAAACTGCTGTATGCACGGTTCAAAACTCTCAACTGATATAGCACCTTTTCTGTATAAATATAAAGCAAACGCTATAGCCTAATCACAAATTAGGAATGTAAAGTCATGTAAACAAAGACACCAGCTTTAAACCACCAAAACAATCCAAACTTTTGAACCGTGAATTTTGCAAGAAATTCATGCAGAATACCCATGCATTTTTGCTTAATATGTAAAAGTATAAATCGGCAAAAATAAAGTGATTGTATAAAGCGATCATGTTCTCACCTTCCCGCCTTGGTGACGATCATCTCGGTACCCAGCTGATTAAACTCATCCCACAAGGCCTTCATCTCCAGCTGGACGTTAATGTTGGCCACTTTGGGGTTTTTCTTGACCATGTTCTTGCTGTTTGGTGTCGAGTTGGACGAGGACGACGAGCAAGGGGTTCCAGCGGGCTCGCTCGGCGGGGCCTGGCCCGGGTAGCCGTAGTTGGGCTGAGCGGCCGGGCAGGGCTCAAAGTGGGTCTCGTGTTGAGTGTAAGGGTCCCCGGGGGAGGGGGAGAGGTGGTACCCCCCCGGAGTGTTGAGGCTGCTCAGACTGCTGGTCGTGAAGGCTGCAACATCGCAAAAATGGGACAGCTGCGTCAGCCACGGGCTGGATATTGCTGAAATCATCCCAAAAAGACTGTATTTACTTAATATGTCTTGACAGGAAAGACAGAAAAAAAAAACCAGAATAAATGAGTTCCGAATGAAGACGGTTCGTCCTATAAATCCCTGAGGTTTACATCCACTGCCCGACTCAAAATCCCAAAGTTAAAAACGTCCAAAATCCTTCTGTTTTCTCCTTTGTGTCGATTGTGCGCTTTAGAGTCGTTACGCGCAGCTCCTGAGCACGCGCGCGTGTGTGAATGTTTGCGTGGGTGTATGTGCAGCCCGCTCTCTTATCTGGCTCGGCGGAGGGCCTCCCCTTTGCGATAAAACCGGTTCTTATTTCTATTTAGATAAGGAACTGCAGGTAATGTGCCTTTTCCTCGCCTCGTGAAGAGACTGATTGACAAAGAAGTGCGCCCCTTCTTTTTAATGGGTTCGCCGGCACCCACGCAGTCCACTTTTGGATAAGGTCCGCATCACCCCCGTTGAACAATAACAATAGGATGTGAGGAGTGTAAAGGAGGGAGTGGGTAAACACTTGATTTACATGAGTAAACAAACAGCCATCGATGTTGTTTGTGGTAAACATTAACGGCAGATTAGACGGGGTTTGTTTTCTCATCTGTGTTTTTATGATTGATATTAAAATGCGTTTTTCTTAAATCAATTTCATAGGGAAATCATATTTATTTGGCTCGTGCTTGGGGTTTTATTTGTGCGTGTTCCTGTTGATTGACTCAGTTTTGGGTTTTACAAGTTTGGTGTGATTTTCACGTTCCGTCATGCGTGATAAAATCAACATACTAGTTTACCTTCCATTTCCCGGGTCACCGTGCTGTAATGCATCGTGCAGCAGCTCTGCTTGTTCCCGTCTGGTTTGTCCTGCGGGCCGGTGCTCAGCTTGTCAAATGCTGCGTTTCCTGCTTGCTCCGCGCCGCAAATCAGAGAAGCGATACTGAAAGCATTCGCTCTGGGAGAGAGTGGACCACCGTCGTCCATAGGCAGGGGGCACGAGTTAAGGGAAGGTCGTCCTCCACCGCCGCCTCCCCTTTCTCCAGAAAGCGTAAAAAAAAGGTTTCTCACATGCCCACACTGGCCAAAGTTTGCTTGGAAAGTAGTCCCGCTGCTACGGCGAAGACGCCCAAACTTCCCCGATCGGGAGGTTCATTTGAAGAACCTCGAATGGGAAAGGGTCCCACTCGGCGTCAAAGCATAGTTGTCCCGTATAGAGGAATTCGGCGTGCGCGCCGTCGTCATGTGAAGGTTGGCTGCCTGCAGAAACACTGGAGCGACACGAGAATGGCAGAAGCCAGATTCGGATCCGCGCCTCCCACTTGCGAGGAAGGCGCGCGTGCGTAGGTGCGTGCGTGCAGCTTGGCGTGTTTTTATTTTAATAAGAGCTTGTCACTCATTTGGATGGCGGTCTGCACGGCACTGCGTTGACCGGTTCAATATTGTGCACGCGGAACTTTTTTAATACAAGTAGTAAGAAACCATGATAAATCTTCATGTTGGGGGTCAAACTTTGTTTAGCATGTTTTTGTGATTTAATATATACGTATACACTCACCGATTGTTCAGAATTGCACACGTTATTACCCAAGGTATTTTTGCATAATGTGTTTATATTTCGAGTGTAATCCTCGTCAACATGTGCTTTTGTATCCTATATCAGAAGTTGCTGTATAGGTATTGAAGAACTATACAGATAGATTTCTTTGATGAACTTTAATTTTGAAATAACCTCTAAACCCTTTTTAGGATAATTGAATATTTTTGGTAATTAAAAAAAAAGTAACCCCATAAAGCTCTACCAACCACATCACATTTTGGGACATGTATAGGCCACAATATTAAAATTTGGTATAGATGTGTGGCCTACATAATCCAAAATGTGGTCCATATGACGCCAGTTGTCAATTATAATTATGATAATTTTATTATTAATTATTAATCTCCTTTTTACACATTTTTAAAAACACCAGGCTAATGAAATATGAATAAAATCAAAATAAAATAATTTAAATGATGAGAAAGACACTGGTCATGGCCTCTAATAACAGTTTGAGTTTATTTTTCAGTCTTTAGATAGCAGACCGACGTTGAAAAGATGTATCAACATTCCGCTGTCGATCTTATATCGTTGAATCAACGTCTGTTTTTGCACCTTCAATTAATGTTGTTTCAACGTTGAAATCCTTAAGAAACCTAACGTCATTTTGATTATTAATAATATTGGAACAACGCTGAACCAATGTTGTTTTCGACCAAAACGCCCGCTCATCCATAATTCAATGATTTTTCAATCATATTTCCCGGTCAATCATAAATCAACTATTTGTCAACATTAGTTCATCAACTATAAAACAATGTTAACCCAAGCTTGCCTGACATACCATATAGAACAACGTTGGTTCAGCGTCACTTGACGTCGAAAATTTCCATGTCAACCCTACTGATGATTTTGATGGAAAATCAACATTTATTCAAAATCGGTCTGCTATCTGGGAATATGAATGAAATCAAAATAAAATGATTTAAATGATGAAAAAGACACTGGTTATGGCCTCTAATAACACTTTGAGTTTATTTTTCATTGTCTTTAACTCATTGTCAATGATATACAGTACATCCAATCTTAAACTGGGAGGACGAGCTCAGAATGCTCATATTTCAGTGCCATTCACTGTGCGAGACATCCAATCCATTTTGAGTGGGAGTTCTATGACAGCGATCATTTGCTTCCTGCAAAATGGATTGGACGTCTAGCGCCGTCAATGGCAGCCAATGAGTTAAATGATTGCCCTATAAATGGTTAAGGTCTTTGACATTTTGGATTGTTAAACATTGTTAACTAAAAACGTTAGGAGGAGAAAAGGAAACATCTGAACTTTGCAGAAATTTTAATCATTGGTTACTTTGGGATAACTATAATCATTTAAAATAATTACTGTAAGTATAGTAATTAAGATGGATGAATGATGTATTTGTTAAAATATCTTTTCAATTTTAAATCACCCGCAGAGGAAATTTTCACATTGCACGGATTTTCATTAATTTGGCAGTTTTCCCTTTTATATAATTAAATGTAAACAGAATGATTTTAATACAGCGATCCTTTAGGATGTTATGCTAAAAAATGCGGGCGAAAATAAAGTTAAGTCGCACTCTGTCGCAAAATTGCATATGCGCTAACTACAGCAAAAACTATTGCTATAAATACGCGCACACAAATTGTTAAGTGGCTTCAAGAGATTAAATTATAAAATTTGATTTAAACAACAAATTGGCTGATTTAAAAAGTAATGTCATCCCAAGAGTGATGCTCAGACGCTTAATTCCCGCATCAGTGCATAGTCTCTTTGCGATAATGCTATCATTTCCAGCATGATTTATCCGAGATTTACGCTGCACTCGGTCCAACTCTCCATAAAGCCACTGCGACGGAGACGTTGACCACGCGTGCAGTCAGTAAACACCCCCCCCCTTCACTCGTGACACCTTGGAGGGAGCTGGACTTGACCTCTTGCAACCCTTACGTTGCCTCGTGGCTTCTCAGCTTGTCTCCGTTCGGCTTCGGTGTCCAGCATAAGGTGTGTTTTGTTGGATATTAAACGGATAGAGTCCAATTTACACATGAGGTCACCGAATGGAGCATTGGAAGCAACAGCAGGGGTCTAATGGGATAAAGCAGCGTGAGGATTAGCTCTATTTATTTTGGATGTTTCTCCAGAGGAGGCAGAACATCAACAAACTCTGTTGGAGATGCATGAATAAATGACTGCATGGATTCTTTGTTTCGAAAATGATCGACTTGAAAGAATAATGACAACAACTAAACAATATCCTTAAACCAACTTAAAATATAGTTTTATAATTTTTACATATTCGAAAATGAGTAAGAAAAACCTATTTACTGCTCCTTCCTTATAGCGCTATATATGAACATACTGTAGGTTGTAGTCTATAAAACATAAAACTTAAAACATTGTTTTTTTTTTTGTCATTCCGCCAACATATATTTGTAAATATATATATTTTTAACGGAACATATATGCCTTAAATCCTTTCATTTGTATAATAAAACAACCTCAGAAACAATAGTAATAGTACAAAGTTTACACCCAAACCAAATTCATTTTGCTAAAACAAAACTTTGGTGAATGAAAAATAAATAAATAAATCTCCATATTGATGACGTTTTGGTGTCGTGGAAATTGACAAGAAGTCATTTAGTTTATTAAGACTATATACTGTAAAATAATTTAAAAAAAAATTTAAATAGTTTTACGATTCCACTATTTCACGCTATTTTGCTACAACATATCACAAAACATAAGATAAAAATCTTAATTATAAAGTATGACAATGCACTGATGTTTTAACAATTTATATCCATCACAGGCGTTACACTGATACAATCAGTTATTGCTTTACAATGAAAACGACTTGGATGCAGACGACTTCATTAATGTCGCTCGATAATAAATGAAGCATATTTCAATTCCATTTTCAACGACACAAGTTTTGAGTACTTATTTCGTTTTCTTTTTCAAGTGAATGGCAAGCGCTTGCATTGCAGTTTTCTCTTTTCTAAAAGGCTGTGGCATGCAGGGAGGTTTGCGTCTCCCGTGTGCGTCTTGCTGTGGTAACATGACAGATCCCATACATGCCTCGTTAAATAGCGCGTATCTCGTAAACGTCAAGGGTCGTTGGCTCATAGTTTTTGTATTTTGATTTAAAAAAAAAAATCTAATTAAAGACAACCATGCACTTAGACATTTTTCCCGTTGGTCTATCCTTCCTCTCTCACAATAAAATCTAAGTCCCTCTAAAAATTGGCATGCACACTTTCTCCTTTTACTCTAGCAGTAAGATAATAATACAAATTTTCACATTGATGTTGCCTCACGAAAATAAAGCGAAGCGACGTGATCCATATATAACCCTACCCTATCCAAATATTAGTCCACATCCCAGAATTAGCAGGAGAGGAAGTGAACAGTTGACCGCTGACAGAAGAGGTCCTGGGGTGTCCCCTCTCTCGGCGGGGATGGATGAAATACACGCAGATATGCTGCGTGGAATGCTGCATTGACAGCATAATTCGTTTCAAAAACTAAAATCAGTAGAGAACAATTTTTTTTTCTTTTTAAAATTTCAATTCAAATTGATTTCTATCATAGGCCTTTTTCTCAAACATCTTTACTGACAGTTTTTTTTTTTTTTTTGGTGCTCATTCTAAAATGAGCTGTTTAATAACATTTTAATTCGCTATCAAATTAAGTAATAATAACAACAATAAGATTTATGTTAATAAGCCAAACATAGCTAATAATTAACAAAAATGCACGTTAATTTTTGGTTTCGCAATAGTCATTACCCTAATTATATTTACTACTCCCTTACATAAAAAAAAAAAAAAAAAAAAAAAAAACTTCCTTAGGTAATTAATCATTTAAAAATATTGAAGCACATACATTATTGAAGCACATACATTACATGCTTTTTTGTTGGTATTGTTATAGTAAATACATAAGAGTGGGACTATAATGATTGATAAATACTTTTCAGATCATATTTCTTAACCCATTTACGAATGGTGAAATTCCTGATCATGTTTTAATTGTAATTTTAGATGTTCTGGAAAACCTTTGGTGCACGCCCATCCTGTTTAGAGGAGCAATTTCTCGTCATTTCTGTGGAAAAAAGGGACTGAAATGAAACGGGGAAAATAGCCTGAAACCCGTTTCCTTGTTGGCATATAAAGATGGCTTTCCTGTTCAACTCGTTCTCTTTGTATTTTTGGGGGTCATCATAAAAGGACATGTACAAAAAAACACAATGGGAATGAACACAATGGCTGAGCAAAGGTGAAAATCGTCATTCCCTAGTGTCTGTTCAGGCAAATTCCAACACATATTCCCACACAGGGATAATGAAGAGAACTCTATTTGAATATCTTTTCATTAATATGTCAGTAGAGTAACAGTTATTGTTCATTTTGAATAACAACACCCAAAAATAGCCTAATCCTACACAAGAAACATTTAATATTCTTCAAACATCTTTAATAAGCACATGAAACGTAACCTTCCCTTCAGTTTTTAACCACACAGCAAAATGAATAAAGAAAAGAGCCAAACGTTAACATTCCCCTTTTGCAGATTGTATGTTTGTTTTTTGGAGGGTGTGGGGCGGGTCCTCTTTCCACATGTATATGCGTGCCTGACAGCTGCCAACTGTGCCCTTCAACAGCCTTCAAGCTGGGCCCCTGCTGCTGCCATACTCTATACCACACTTGAACCAACACTCTTCGTCCATCTAGCTGCAGGATAAAAGTGGAGAATATGTATAAAACTAATTTGAAGTAATCCATGTTCTTTGAGCATGTTTTAAATGCATGTTATCAGAATAAAGCGCCTTTCATTTTACAATAGGTTGTGTGTGTGTTAGGAGGGGGGTCTTGAGTGAGATCACTTTTCAAAATCAGTCCTTCTCTTTCCCCCTTCCCTCTTTGTTTTAAAACCGGCAAGCTTTTAGCTTTTGAAAAGTATCCTTTTCCTATCTGCTTCACGTCATCACCTCGTGTCTTTCCGCAGCCTGATCGGAACGCTGGTAAATAGCTGGCATTCCTGCCACAAAGGCCCAACGGTGTGGGCCTGGGGCCTCCGTGATCTCCCCCAATTAATTAGGGCCTTTCTTCTGACTGGGCCGGATCCGACGGCCTTTGTCTGGCTAATACGTCTTAAGCCCGGCATTAAATCTGAGGGGCAGCGTCTCTGATTATTTATAAATATGTCACTGCCTGCTTTGCAGTTAGTCGCTGATCCTAAATAGACCACTGAAGGAAAGAAGCTAACCCAGGTTCTTGCTCTCTACCCTTGTACCTCCTCCTTATCTGTTCCCAACTGGCCTGGTATTTATTTGAATATGAGAAGGCTCGCTTGTTGTTTCTGGCCGAGGGGGCTCAGGGCTGAGAACCCCCCCATTTTCCACCTCCCCCTCACGTTTCTCAACCCCCGTCAAGTTCTTCCATCCCGCCATTCTTCAATCACCCGCTCCATCTACCCTTCCCGGTCCATCCTGGCTTGTTCATTGCACACCAGCCTCTCCTTTTGTGAACTTGAACTCCAAACCTCTGGTTAAACGCCAGTAGAGGCTGGCGGACTCCACACATCTATGAGTACATATCCATTAAACTCGCTCCCTCCCTGGCTGAATTGATAATCATGTTAGATGCTGCCAAGCCAGAAAGGTGGCTAGAACTCACAGGTTTCTTTCCAAATACTAGAGTGAGTGAATATTTCCTTTAAAACCACTCCAGCCTCAAAATGTGCCTTTGAGGAGCAAACCATATTTGACTGCTAACTGGATTCCTTTGGTCTGCATAAATAAAAGCTTAGGATTTACAGTATCTAGTCTCTAGTTTGAAACACTAAAGATGTTTCATGAGAATTTTCTTAGTGACATCAGTCTCTTCCTAGCAGCAGGAAGCCGCGAACTTCCATTAGAGTGGGCCCCCCCAAATCCATACAGTGACATTTGTGGATCAGTTGCATGCAGAGATTTGACTTTGAAGAATCCCGACATCAACACTTGGGTTGGAAATGCAAGAGGGGACAGAGAACTGAGCTATCATGCAACTTTTGTTTTTGGGCCGCACATACGATTCAAGTTGTGAGGGGGCTGGGGTGGCACTTTTTGGTCCTTTCTTGGCTGCTCTTCTTAGCAGGAAGTCTCAGAGGAGGCAAACAATGTGCAGGATGGAGTCAGTACCAAACTTTGGAATGTACACCCTCATAATCGTACAGCGCTCATGCCTTGATGATAACGTTCGTAAAAGGACACACTGTTTCCTTTGAGAAGAAACCATACACTGCATTGTTTGATGGACAAGCAGGGTTGGGAAGTAACAACTGGCATGTAAGGAGATTATGTAATCTGACTACAAAATTTATGTTACTGTACTCAGTGTCGGAGAAAATGGTAATATGGGGAGTTACTAGTTTTGGTTGCATATCACTCTTTGACTGTCATTGAAGCAGGGGTGAAAGTGGGCCAGAACGGTTAGGAACGCAGTTCCGGTATAAGATTCAGGGCCAAAACGCAGTTCCGGTACAAGATTCAGGGCTGGAATGCTGTTCTGGTACACGGGGCTTTGATTCCAAAAATATGACGGCAAATGTAAAAAAAAAAAATGCTAAGCTGCCACACATGCATTTCATCTCCAAGAAGAAAACAATCTACCAACATCAGATTTACATACACAAATGTTCACAACAAGCATGATAAAGTGCTTGTGTAGCATAATCCGTTTCCACTGATATTTATTATTTTGTTTTATTTCCATTTATTCCACGGACAACATGGAGGTTTCTCCATCTGCTGCGGTTATCTGAGTCTGACGATGATGAGTCACGTCAATGTGCGAATGCAAAGCAAAACGCCTGGACTCATTCATCCGTTTAATTGGCTGATATACTGACATGTGATCATCAGAGATAGTTAGCTCTGATTGGTTCAAATGTGCATGTTTTCTGGAACAGCAAAAAAAAAAAAAAAAACATTCCTGAATTGATGCGACAAAAAGAGGGCAATGCAACAGAAAATGGATCAAATCTTTAAGAGCAAGGAAAGAGCTGGAGAGGCTTATTTATCATATTTAGTTTTATTTGCTCTGATGGGGAGGTTTAAAACATCTTAGTGTCAATTTGCACTTTGGTCTTATATTTGTTCATTTATGTTAGGCTACTTATTCATTGCCTTATGATCTAAAAAAGCCAATGTTTGCGTGATTTTCAAAATATATTCCATTACACTCTGCATAATATGTCATTTGTACATATTTTTCTGAATGTATGTACTTATATCTTTATTATTAAAAAAAAAAAAGAAAAAGTAAATGTTTACATTAACTTCAATTTCAATATACATCCTATGTTCTTAATTAGTTAAAATTGAGATTTGGCATTTAGTATGTGAGGAAATGAGGAAAAATAAAAATTAGGAGATGGAGGTTGGGGTTATTGCTGTTTTTCTTACCTTTTATTTTGCAAATCATTGAAAAAATACAATTTTGAATAAAAAACAGTTTTTGTTTGTGTTATAGAAATAACTGTGCCAAAAGTTTTCTTTGCATTTCAGTAGTTTTCATGGATAAAATACAATTTTGAATGAAAAACAGTTTTTGTGTTATAGAAATAACTGCAAAAAACAGTTTTCTTTGCATTTCAGTAGTTTTAGAAGGTTTGACCCCCCCCCCCCCCCCCCCCCCCCCCCAATGAAATTAAATAAATAAATAAATAAATAAATAAATGAATAATTCAAATGTCTGGCTCCATGGCGAACTTCACGTTGGGGAGTTCCGGCAAGAAATTCTAGCCACTTTCACCCCTGCATTGAAGATGATAGACATCAAATCATGTGGCTCTTTTCATCCTCCTGCTGTGTATTGAAATGAATTTATCACTAGCAGACGTCTGGATTGGACCCTTGGAGGTTGGCAGCCGATGAACATTCGGTCATTCGCTGCCAACCCTCCCACTTCAAACGGAAAGAAAAGACCTTTATATATGACCTCAAATTGCCACATTATGGGTGGAACATATTATTTTTCAATTTAAAAGAGAAGTTCAAAAATTGGAACTCAATAAAGTACACTTATAAGTGAACAAAAAAGAACATTGACTTAGAATTATTTTGGAATTTTATGCACCATGAATGCAATCACTTGTTGTATACAGGTTGTTTATGATCAAAAGAAAAATGCTACTGTCTGAACAATGCACATGTTCCCATTTTAATTTGCACATATATTGCAAACACGTATATTGTGCATATTATCTACATACACATATACATATTTTGTCAAGCCTCGTGACTCTAGAACAGTGGTTCTTAACCTGGGTTCGATCGGAGGTTAAGACACAGAGGGCCCCATTTTTGTAAAGTGACTGAAGGTAAAGTGTCATTTTAGACTAAGTTTTGGACTGGTTTCCCCGCAATTTACAAGCTTACTGTCATTTTTGGACTATTAGGCGCACCTGACTATAAGCCGCCACCCACCAAATTTGACATGAAAATGGCATTTGTTCATAGATAAACCGCAGCGGACTATAAGCCGCAGCTGTCTTAATAAATAAATGCTTATGACAGATGTCATTTAGTGTTATACGGCAAATGATCTCAATTTTGAATGGATGTAAATGATCTGAGCTGGATATAAATGCAATTAGTGACAAAATCTGCCGGACCGACATCTGCCAAAAACAGGGGTGTCCAAACTTTTTGCAAATGGGGCCAGATTTGGTGTGGTAAAAATGTGGAGGGCCGACCTTGGCTGACGTCCTTTACGTAGAACAATATATTTCAGCAAATTTTAGCAAGCCATTCTGTGTGTCACATTTGCTTTATTAATTTTTTTAAATTTAGGGCTGTCAAAATTATTGCGTTAACGGGCGGTAATTAATTTTTTAAAATTAATCACGTTAAAATATATGACGCAATTAACGCACATGCCCCGCTCAGACAGATTAAAATGACAGCACAGTTTCATGTCCACTTGTTACTTGTGTTTTTTGGTGTTTTGTCGCCCTCTGCTGGCGCTTGGGTGCGACTGATTTTTATGGGTTTCAACACCATGAGCATTGTGTAATTATTGACATCAACAATGGCGAGCTACTAGTTTATTTTTTGATTGAAAATTTTACAAATTTTATTAAAACGACAACATTAAGAGGGATTTTAATATAAAATTTCTATAACTTGTACTAATATTTATCTTTTAAGAACTACTAGTCTTTCTATCCATGGATCGCTTTAACAGAATGTTAATAATTTTAATGCCATCTTGTTGATTTATTGTTATAATAAACAAATGCAGTACTTATGTACAGTATGTTGAATGTATATATCCGTCTTGTGTCTTTCCATTCCAACAATAATTTACAGAAAAACATGGCATATTTTATAGATGGTTTGAATTGCGATTAATTACGATTAATTAATTTTTAAGCTGTGATTAATTCGAGTAAAAATTTTAATCGTTTGACAGCCGTGAATTAAATACTTCAACAATCTCGCAACTAGCCTTTGTGGCGTTCTCTTTCGACTCTCGGGCTCTTGCGAAATACTGCTGCTGTAAAATTAAACTAGCTTCAAGTTGCTTCAATTTCTCGCTACGTATCTTCCCTGTAATCTTGTCGTACATTTCAGCGTGTCTTGTTTGGTAATATCGCCTCACATTGAACTCTTTAAAAACAGCGACTGTCTCTTTGCAAATGACGCAGACACAGTTGTTGCGTATTTCAGAGAAGAAATAGTCCAATTTCCACCTATCCTTGAAGCGTCGGCCGTCACAGTCAACTTTCTTTTTTTTGTTGATTGTCGCCATTTTAGAAAAGGGGAATAAAGGGTAACACGGGGTAATGTTGCTTGAAGTGCTGCTGCCTTTTAGTGGGTAAATGAGGAGCAGCATTTAGTGTGTAAGCTACTTCATATGCTGGTAGCAGTACTGCTGACCAATTTATTAAGTCTGTGTGCGGGCAGTCGTTATTGATTTTATGACAGAGGCTGGGAGCCGGATGAAATTTGACCACGGGCCGCATTTGGCCCCCGGGCCGCACTTTGGACATGTCTGGTCAAAAGCATTCATTAATGCCCATAACAGTGGCATGTCATAATTATGACGGTCTCATGGCTCGCTGTCAAATGAAGTGTTACCTATTAACCCAAATAAATCAACAAATAAGACGCATTGGACTATAAGCCGTAGGATTCAAAATGAGGGAATAAAGTAGCAGTTTATAGTCTGAAAATTACAGTAATTCAATTTCTTTCAACTGCTAGCCCCTTTTCTAATGGGAGCAGAAACTGGTTTGCTCAGTGGAAGATTGACCCGCCCTTGGCATGAGGAAGGATAACCAAAAAAAAAAAAAAAATTGTGTCACATTTTGCACTATGGAAGTTGTATGAGATGTAAGGATGCAACACTAAAATGAGAATTTAGATATGAAACAAAAATTCATTTTCTAATATTAAAATCAACAACAAAGGAACAATTATTTGTAGTATATTTGACATTTGAAGTAATTTGAATTGGAAATCTCTCAGATATTAGCTTTCTATAGCTTAGCTATATCAGTTATCAATTTGAAAAATATTGCTTTATTATTTAAATCCGAAGGGTTTGGTGTATGCACATGTGAAACTTGTAGGGTTCAGCACCTTTAGCATGGTTAAGAACCACTGCCCTAGAATGTATTTATACTCTTCCTTGCTGCAAAAAACAAAAACCTTGGTTTTAGTTCGATCGGTGCGCAGGTCTGCACTAGTTCACACAAGTGTTATTCCACTGTATGTGTCTTGTCCTCGGAAAATGTGTAGCCTCAACCAATCCGAGTGCATTCTGGGTTGCCTAATGCTGATTGCTGCGATTCATCATGTTAGTCAGTCCCTGCCACCACATGTTTGTTTTGATCTCTTCCTGCCCAACTTTGTGACAGTGAAAGATGAGGGAGCATGTGGCTAAGAAGGCACTCTGCCATAGAAAGCTGCACTCTGAGTAGCGATCGGTAGTCCCAGCACGGATGTAAGTGAATGGACCCGTCCCAGCTCAGAGCTCCGTGTCACAGCGGAGAAAGAGTGAGCCGAGAAGGCGTGGGGGAGATTCAGTTTAGCTAATTGCAGACCCGAAAGTGTAACTCTAGGTGATGCTGGGATTAAGGCATGTTGACTTGTGTTCACTGGGGGCCTAAACTGACACTCAGTTCCCCCAGAGCGGACAGTTCCTGAAACCTCCTGGAGTTGGCTGGGGGGTCCGGGTCACTTTCGGGGGGCCAGACCACATGACCGGCTCCTCTAAAACAAGCACTGCTGTGTCCGCAATGTCAAACACTTCCTCCATCGGCATCCATTAGCCTGCTCTTGAGGTGGCGAACAACATTTGAGAAAACTAAGGAAAACAAAGGCTCCGGAGATTAGGTGGCTTTTGCATAATGAAACTGTTCCCTTGCCTATCCTTCTCCCGCCTAAAAAAAACACTGAAGGTATCCATTAGGGCATGTTTAGTACGTGTTCACAGTACACATAATGTTGCTAATCAAAATGATTGAGATTTAAATTATATATTCCGTTTAATCAGTTATTGAATTTTTGGCACTGTATTGTCAGTCCCGATATTCTTCGGTTGTATAATACAGTGTATCACAAAAGTGAGTACACCCCTCGCATTTCTGCAGATATTTAAGTATATCTTTTCATGGGACAACACTGACAAAATGATACTTTGACATAATGAAAAGTAGTCTGCGTGCAGCTTATATAATAGAGTTAATTTATTTTCCCCTCAAAATAACTCAAAATATAGCCATTAATATTTAAACCACTGGCAACAAAGGTGAGTACACCCCTTGCATTTCTGCAGATATTTAAGTGTATCTTTTCATGGGACAACGCAAACAAAATGACACTGACACAATGAAAAAGTAGTATATGTGCAGCTTACATAATAAGAGATAATTTATTTTCCCCTCAAAATAACTCAAAATATAGCCATTAATATCTAAACCCCTGGCAACAAAAGTGAGTACACCCGTTTGAAAAAACGTACATCCCTAAATGTCCAAATTGAGTACTGCTTGTCATTTTCCCTCCAAAATGTCATGTGACATGAGACCATACGCCGCACTCTACATCAAATTGGTGTGCATGGCTGTCACCCCAGGAGGAAGCCTCTTCTGGTACACAAGAAAGCTCGCCCGTCTCAACAGACCATAGGACATGGTTCCAGTAATCCATGTGCTTTGTTGACATGTCTTCAGCAAACTGTTTGCGGGCTTTCTTGTGTACCAGAAGAGGCTTCCTCCTGGGGTGACAGCCATGCACACCAATTTGATGTAAAGTGCCGCATATGGTCTGAGCACTAATAGGCCGAACCCCCACCTCTTCAATCTCTACAGCAATGCTGACAGCACTCCTGTAACCAGTCACATGACATTTTGGAGGGAAAATGACAAGCAGTACTCAATTTGGACATTTAGGGATGTACATATTTACTCAGGGGTGTATTCCCTTTTGTTGCCAGGGGTTTAGATATTAATGGCTATATTTTGAGTTATTTTGAGGGGAAAATAAATTAACTTTATTATATTAGCTGCACACAGACTACTTTTCATTTTGTCAGTGTTGTCCCATGAAAAGATATACTTAAATATCTGCAGAAATGCGAGGGGTGTACTCACTTTTGTGATACACTGTACATACTGTATAAACATAAAAAGAACAATCAAACAGTTTTACCCATAAATATTAAAACAGTATCTTCTCAGGGAATGCATTTATTGCAAAGAAACATTGAGATGAATGAAAAACTCAGAATTCACAATTTTGCTCTGTTCCTAAACATACACAGTATTTCATATTTCACTTTGTTCAACACTTCTATTTAAATATTTCTACCTTTCAATCTTATAAAATGGCAAGCAAAGAACTCACTGTGTTTCCCCAATGCGATTTTCGCCTCTTTGGTCATCCTTTCATCAAGTATTTCACAGGCCCCTATGTTATTGTAGATTCTCTTGGAAATGAAGCAAGTGGTGCAGACAAGCAGAACTCTCACTCTCATCCCTGCAGCAACTGTTTGTGTACTGACACGTACTACGATGTTCATAATACAATAGACTTGTGTTTGGGTGTAATTTCTTAGCTCATTCATCTTGACCGCCCTACTGTGCGTCTTGCAGGGATTTTCTTTTTTAAACCTGGTCCAACATAATTGTAGAACATTTCGTCTTACTCAACTGTCTCTGGCATGTATGATACTTGGAACAGGGATTTCAATTGCATTCCTTATCGTTGACACTGTTAGAAAGTTACTCTAATAATGCCACATGTTGATATTATGTCAACACAGTAAAAAAATTTATAATATAATATAAATTATACCAAAGATATGACATAAGATGCAATACCTGTAATATATATTATCATTTGGCGGTAAAAGCAGTTTCTGCCCTTGCACTCCTCTTTAAAAGAAACCGCTGTATTTTAAGCCAAAATAACTGTTGTGTTTGATAGAATTATATGCTGCCATAGCAGATTTATGGCGCATTAAGCCCCCGAACTATTTCTAATTTGTCCGTTTTACCCCCGTTTATAGACGTCGCACAACCGCTTTTGTTTCAACCCAGCCATAAAACAAAATTATATTTATTATTCAAAATGTCTGTCGTTTTTAGCTTAGAATCATTAATTGATTAATCATATTTCATAAAAAAAGACTTTAAAAAACTATTCACCCTCATATTTTAAACTTTTACACAAATTATGTCACAATGAAAAAAATGGCGTCTGTAAAAAAGTAACAAATATCTACCTCATAACTATCGCTTAAAGTCACATTTTCTCCAGTATGTTAGATGATAAATAATCGATCCAAACAAAGAAAAATTGCAAAAAACGTTTAAAAGGGTAAATATATGAAAAAGAAAATCTCGACCATTCCTTGATATCTCTGATTTCTGCATCGCGACCGTTGTTATATTACCATGTTTAACCATAAAATCCCCCAAAAATCCAGCTGTGGCCATTCACAGCTGTGTTTTGACACTCAGTGATACATGCTACATGGAGTTTTTGGATCGAAACAAGGTAAGTACGCATTAATATCTCGTTAAAGTCATGGCGTCTGTAATTCTGCTCTCGCGTGCTCTCACCTACAGATAGGGTTTCGCTGTTTAAGAAACATTTTTTTTTTTTAATGGCCTTCTGTTCAAAAATGTTCTTCCCCCAATTGAGATTTTAAGCTTTCCAATGATGTATCACACATACATATCAGACAATTTTGAAATTTGGCCAAATAGGGGGGCTCAGAGCGGAACTTAAAGTCACCTGAGTGTTTTCCGCCATATACTGTATCATAATAATAATAAATATAATAAAATACAGTGTATTATTCCTTTTTTCAGGTTGATCTATTTAGTGAAATACAATTTAGAAGAATGAATAAATGAATGCTGAATCTATCGGTCAAGGTAATACAGATTAAATAAAAGACAGTACCTGTGACAACGATATACCATACATAATAAGAATATAGTGTACTGTACACAAACATTTGCTCGATATCTTGCTTCATGTTCCTGTACTGAAGCAGGGTGACTGAGGGAAATTTGTGACTATGTACCCTGGTCTGTGCATGTGTCATACAGCCCTTGCAAAAAGCTGTAGCACCCCTTTGTGGTTTGCTTGTGTAAAAGCAGGGGGAGAAGTGGGCATTAGGGCACAAGATCAATTTGGCCCATTAATAGAGAGGACTAACTCCTCGAAGTGCTACAGCTCCCAGAAAGCGTCACCCTCAGATATAACTCTTCACTGCCTTCCCTCACTAATGGATTACGTTATTATTCCATATTATTAATCTACAGAAGCATGAGAGAGAGGACTAAATTAAAAATTGCAAGTGACTCTAACTAAGCGGTCAGTTGGCTATAAGCTTCTGTTTTGGGTGAACTATGTTGGTGCATTGCTTCAGAAGCTGCCTAGTGCAAGATCAGATGTCTGCGTCCATAACAAATGCTTGCTCGGTGTGCATGCGGCGCTTCAGATGGATGGCATGTACCCCCCTCTGGACACTTCATCGCTTCTCTCTCTTGAAATATTTAACTGACGTTTCTCTGTGGGTGGTAGCGCATTTAAGGAAACATGAACACATGCAATCACATTGATGGATTTATAGCACACTGATCATAATATTAGGCACACTTTTCCTAATGAGATTCATGACAAGTGCTGTTTGACAAAAGTTTACCATTGAAGATTTGTTGTAATGATAATCATTTGTCATCATAGAGTAATATAACCTCATTCACTACCAAAGACTATACACAAGTTGTTTGTGATTTTCCACTGCTCATCACTAAAGAATGAAAAAGAGTAGAAACAACCTAATCTTTGTAAGTTCTGCGAATGAATGTGGAATGTGGAAACCCCCCCCCCAGAAAATCACTTTGTTTGATTTTTAAAGAATTTATTTGCAAATCATGGTGGAAAATAAGTATCTGGTCAATACCAAAAGTTCATCTCAATACTTTGTTATGTACCCTTTGTTGGCAATAACGAAGGCCAAACGTTTTCTGTAACTCTTCACAAGCTTTTCACACACTGTTGCTGGTATTTTGCCCCATTCCTCCATGCACATCTCCTCTAGAGCAGTGATGTTTTGGGGCTGTCGTCGGGCAACACGGACTTTCAACTCCCTCCACAGATTTTCTATGGGGTTGAGATCTGGAGACTGGCTAGGCCACTCCAGGACCTTGAAATGCTTCTGACGAAGCCACTCCTTTGTAGCCCTGGCTGTGTGTTTGGGATCATTGCCATGCTGAAAGACCCAGCCATGTCTCATCTTCAATGCCCTTGCTGATGGAAGGAGATTTTCACTCATAATGTCGCGTTACATGGTCCAATTCATTCTTTCCTTTACACAGATCAGTCATCCTGGTCCCTTTCCAGAAAACAGCCCCAAAGCATGACGTTTCCACCCCCATGCTTCAAAGTGGGTATGGTGTTCTTCGGATGCAATTCAGTATTCTTTCTCCTCCAAACACGAGAACCTGTGTTTCTACCAAAAAGTTCTATTTTGGTTTCATCTGACCATAACACATTCTCCCAGTCCTGTTCTGGATCATCCAAATGCTCTCTGGCGAACTGCAGACGGGCCTGGACGTGTACTTTCCTCAGCAGGGGGACACGTCTGGCAGTGCAGGATTTGAGTCCCTGGCGGCGCATTGTGTTACTTATAAAAGCCTTTGTTGCTGTGGTCAAAGCTCTCTGTACGTCATTCACTAGGCCCCCCCGTGTGGTTCTGGGATTTTTGCTCACCGTTCTTGTTATCATTTTGACGCCACGGGGTGAGAGCTTGCATGGAGCCCCAGATCGAGGGAGATTATCAGTGGTCTTGGATGTCTTCCATTTTCTAATAATTGCTCCCACAGTTGATTTCTTTACACCAAGCGTTTTACCTATTGCAGATTCAGTCTTCCCAGCCTGGTGCAGGTCTACAATTTTGTCTCTGGTGTCCTTCGACAGCTCTTTGGTCTTGGCCATAGTGGAGTGGAGTTTTTGTGACAGACTGAGATTGTGGACAGGTGTCTTTTATACCGATAATGAGTTATAACGGGTGCCATTAATACAGGTAACTAGTGGAGCCTCGTTAGAAGAAGTTAGACCTCTTTGACAGCCAGAAATCTTGCTTGTTTGTAGGTGACCAAATTCTTATTTTCCACTCTAATTTGGAAATAAATTCTTTCAAAATCAAACAATGTGATTTTCAGTTTTTTCTTTTTCTCCACATTCTGTCTCTCATGGTTGAGGTTTACCCATGTTGACAATTACAGGCCTCTCTAATCTTTTCAAGAAGGAGAACTTGCACAATTGGTGGTTGACTAAATACTTATTTGCCCCACTGTAATTGTAAAACATGTCGTTTTACACAATTGTCTCTGGCTGTTTCTGTATTCTTTGGCACTTGAAAGAAGGGGATGTCTTGTGACATGATGTCTGGTAGTGAATGAGTTAAGTATGACTGGAATAACGTACAATATACAAAGTATAATACATAATGGCATGAAATTTGGCATGATTTAAAAGTACTTTTGAACAATCTTCATTAGGCACACCTTCTTAATCTAATGACATTTAGTACAATAAAGGCATCCAAAATTCTGCCTATGATTAGTACAATGGCAATGAGGGTGTAACTTCCACGAAGGACAAATCTTATCAAAAGTAGTTCGGAACAGAAAAATAGGTAATCAGTTCCTGTCCTTGTCCTTTCCAACAACTAGTTTTTCCCATCTACAGCACTACAAACAAACCGGTGTTGTTTTTGGCTGCCGTTTTAGTTTGAGTCCTGGGTAAATCTTGTTAGCCTTGTTTAGTCATCTCTGTATTTGATAGTTTTTTGGTCCAGTTTTGTTGACAAAAACCTCAAAAAGGTTTTTGGTTTTAGGATTGATCGGCAGATACAGTGGTATGAAAAAGGATCTTTAGAATTTCTTACATTTCTGCTTAAAATAACCATCAAATGTGATCTGATCTTTGTCAAAATCACACAGATGTAAAAAATAGTGTCTGCTTTAACTAAAACCCCCAAACATTTATAGGTTTTCATATTTTAATGAGAATAGCAAGCAAACAATGTCAGAAAGGGGAAAAAAATAAGTAAGTAAACCCTCGACCTAAGGAGACTTAAAGAGCAATTGAAACCAATTTTTACCCAACAATTTAAGGCAGATGTGTGCCCAATCACTGATGAGTGGTTTAAAGCTGCTCTGCCCACCATAAATATAAATTGTCTTGATGAGAAGCATTGTCTGATGTGCATCATGTCTCGGTCAAAAGAGCTGTCTGAAGACCTGCGATCAAGGATTGTTGATTTGTATAAAACTGGGAAAGGATAAAAAAAACTATCTCTAAAAGTTTGGATGTTCATCAATCGACACTCAGAGAAGCGGTCTACAAATAGAGAGAGTTTGGCACTGTTGCTTCTCTCCCAAGGAGAGGCCGTCCACCAAAGATGAAGCCAAGAGTTCAGCGCAGAATACTCAGAGAGGTTAAAAAAAAAGAACCCTAGGGTGTCTGCTAAAGACTTACAGAAATCACTGACACAGTCCAATATCTCTGTGCACACATCAACTATATTTAAAACTATGGCCACGAATGGTGTTCATGGGAGGACTCCACAGAGGAAGCCACTGCTGTCAAAAAAACGTTGTCGCTTGTTTATTGTTCGCAGAAAGGCACTTGGACACGCCACAGAAGTTTTGGCAAAATATTTTGTGGACTGATGAAGCCAAAGTTAAATTGTTTGGGAGTAACACTCACCAAAATCAACATCTCATCCCCACCATGAAGCATGGGGGAAGGATCATCATGATTTGGGGGTGTTTTGCTACCTCAGGACCTGGACAACTTGCAATCATTAATGGAAGAATGAATTCAAAAGTTCATCAGGATGTTTTGCAAGAAAACCTGAGGCCGTCTGTCAGAGAGTTGAAACTAAAAAGAGGATGGATGCTGCAACAAGACAATGATCCAAAACACAGAAGTAAATCAACTTCAGAATGGTTTCAAATGAACAAAATACACATTCTGGAGTGGCCAAGTCAAAGTCCAGACTTGAACCCCATTGAAATGCTGTGGCATGACCTAAAGACAGTGATTCATGCCAGACATCCCAGGAATCTGACTGAACTACAGCAGTTTTGTAGAGAAGAATGGGCTAAGATTAGTCCTGATCGATGTGCCAGACTGATCTGCAGCTACATGAAGCGTCTGGTTGAAGTTATTGCTACCAAACGGGGGCACAAAATATTAAATGTGATGGTCCACTTACTTATTTTCCACTATCTGTCATTGTTTGCATACTATCCTCATTAAAATATGAAAACCTATGAATGTTTGGGTGGTTTTAGTTAAAGCAGACAGTGTTTTTTCATCTGTGTGATTTTGACAAAGATCAGATCACATTTAAGTGTGATTTTATGCAGAAATGTGAACAATTCCAAAAGGTTCAGATACTTTTTCATACCACTGTAAATATCTTTTTTTTTAATTAATAAAACTCCATTGAGATCTTAGTTTTACCAGAAAAGTAGAGTCTACAATATAGATGAACACATGAAAGAACTCCCCCTTGGGGGAGGTAGTTTACAGCAATTTTGACGTTGATGTTGACCTCAGATGTAGAGATATAAAATCAGTGCTTTCCAATGAACAATTATCATTGAAGTGACTTCAAAACAGGTACATAAAAACTGTGAGACGGCTGCATTACATTTAAGAATTAAATATGTGTGCCCAAAGTGGTAGAGAGTTTACATCTAATCTTTGAAGGCAGCTCATTACTGCATAACTGTGGACATAGATTATTTGTTATTACCACACCAAAGTTACCCACCATCACCAGACACAGTATACCCCCATTTCCTTGTAACAGCCGTGAGTGTCACTCACTTAGGAAAGTGTGTGTGCGTTTGTGTGTGTGCGTGCCTGTGCGCATGTTTGTGACTGTTTGCATTAGGGTAAGTAAACAGGGTTCAGGTTACTTCTGTGGGCTTATCCATGATATTCATTTCAATTTAAAAGTGGAAAAATGCCACATGGTTGACAAATACTTGGCAACATCAGAATGGTTAGTTTTCATGTACAGTTAGAGGTCAGCTCAAATTTTGTTACATGATAATGGTCCATAAGCATTTCATGTGTGTAGGCTTTCATCACCATGTAGCATTTGGTAACTTAAATAGATGTGTGGGCTTTAAATGGACACTACACGATTCACAAGGAGCAGTTATATCAGACTACAAAAAAAAAAAAAAAAAAAAGTGGATTAAATTGTACGATGAAATTTACATTTTTTAAATTTAAGTTGGCCAAAAAAATTATACGTTTTTGTATTTTGGGGATTTGAGAAGTGCAATGTTGTTATCAGTGTAATCTGATTACTTTCTTTCAGTAACGAGCAATCTAACGCGTTCATTTTTCCAAGCCAGTAATCTGATTAAAGTTGGTTTCCTCGGTGCCTGTGCGTTACTATTTTGTTGTTGCCTCATACTGTATGTAGAATGAAGAATATTGTAGTCATGTACGAAGAGCATTTGAAAAGAAAATACTGCTCTTGAGTTTGGGAGTGACATCACATCTCACGTTTTCTCATCGGGGGGAAAAAAACGGGTCACGTGTATTACCATGCTGCCTGTGCACACGCCGTGGCAACAACGCCTGGCTAGTAGCTACCTATCAGGATGCTAACAGTAAAGGAGCTGGAGAGATACAACAAACGGCTGTATTTGCTCACTGGAGATACAGCCATTACTTCACATATCCGTCCAGTAAAGATGACAAAAATATCTCCGTGCGTTGCAACCTCTGCGCTGGCTCAGAAAGACTGTCGACTGCTATATACTCGACATCCAATTCAACAAGGAAGCACTTGGAATTACAGCACAACGCGTCGCGAAAAAACTCGAGACAAAGCCGACAGGTACGAGACAGCCAGCACTTCTACAGTTTGTATCCAGCCTTTATAATATGTGTAATTATGTACATTTTATAGTTAGAGTTTGTAGTCATAGGCGGAGTTTTACATTTGTGGGACTGGGGGGAGAAGCATGTTGAAGACTGAAACGAAAGTCAAAAGTTTGGACACACTTTATAATTTTTGCGTTTTATATATTTTCACTACTATTGTATATTCTCACTGAAGACATCAAAACTATGAACGAACATGTGCAATGGCAATAAAAAGTGAAATAACTGAAAACAGGTTTTGTGTTCTACATTCTTCAAAGTATCCACCTTTGAGGTGTCTCCAAACTTTTGGCCAATACTATATATGTTGGCCAATACTGTATATATATATATATATATGTATATTTATATATTAGGGCTGTCAAACGATTAAAATTTTTATTCGAGTTAATTGCAGCTTAAAAATTAATTAATCGTAATTAATCGCAATTAATCGCAATTCAACCCATCTATAAAATATCCCATATTTCTCTGTAAATTATATATATATATTCTGTAAAATAAATTGTTGGAATGGAAAGATAAGACACAAGATGGATATATACATTCAAAATACGGTACATAAGGACTGTAGTGGGCATTTCACTCTACTGTCATTTAAATCTGTGTATGCTGTCCTCACTCCGAAGCATCTACTTTTTCCAAAGCTAGACAGCTAGTGAACGACGCCTTAATAATCAGACTTCTTTCTTTTTCATCTGATTTATTAATAAAATAGCCTCAAACCATTGTCCTCTTTAGGCCGTCGTAAAACTAAAAAAAAAGTACACAAGCATTGCATCAGCAACAACGTTAGCTTAGCACGCTATACAGGTTCACTAAACATAAACAAAAAGCGTCTCATACAAAAAATATAACATTTCCCTTACCAACATGATATGTAAATTCTTTACAACAACCATAGTTACGGACAAATCTTGTCCAAGGATCTTATAAACACAACATTACAACGTAGGCGTCAGCCCGAGACGTCGTGCAGCCATATTGAACTGGCAAGAAAACAATAAACTATGTTGCAAAGCGACCACAAGAGTTCGCTGTTAGTCAGCACAAAAAGCCTTGCTGTAAAACTTACCAAAAGGCACAACAGTGTCTGAGCGGGACATGTGGGTTAATTGCGTCAAATATTTTAATGTGATTAATTAAAAAAATTAATTACCGCGCGTTAACGCGATAATTTTGACAGCCCTAATATATATATATATATATATATATATATATATATATATATATATATATATATATATATATATATATATATACATCTTGACACTGTTCGAGTTCAATCAACTGTTCAAGTTGTTGTTGGCAGCGTTTGAAAGCTTAGGTTTAAAGAAATTCTACATATCCATCTTGCCTCCTCTGGTGTAGTTTTGGCTAAGCAAAGCAAAGGATAGTCTCCAAGTTGCTAGTCACATGATCTATTCGAATGATTTTGACCCATTATGAAAACTTTACATTGTAGGATTTTTGTTCATTTCATTAATTTTTGTTGTTTGTTTTATTGCTTTACAACTTTTAGAGAAAACATTTTAACGGCTAGATCTTTATTTCAAAGGGGAAGTTCAGAATTTTTTACATTATGCTTTATCTTGGAGTCAGCGGGGGTTTAATTAGTCGTTGGAGTTGATTTAAACAAATTTTGTGCAGTTTGTCAGTTATTTGTTAGTTTTAGGGCTCCGGAATGGCTAAGCTAGGGCGAGTCAATGGTGGTCGACTAATTAAACCCCCGCTAACTCAAAGATTAAGCCTTATGTGAAAAACTCCATAACACGCGATGAAATTTTTCTGTTATTTTTCTGTTGAGGCAGCAAAAGGAAAAAAATTGGTAAAAGGTAACTGATACGTTACTTTTAAAGTAACTTACCGGTAGTTGCTTTGATAATAAAGTAATCAGTAAAGTAACTAGATTACTTTTTTGAGATGTAATCAGTAATTAAATTGCTTTTTTAAGTAATCCGTGACAACACTGGTTGTTATTGATATTTAACTAGAGATGTCCCAATCGATCGGCATCCCCATCGATCGAGTCCGATCACGTCATTTTCAAAGTATCGGAATCGGCAAAAAAATATCGGCCATGCCTTTTTTTAATATATATATATATATTTTAATTAAATCGTTTTCTAATTGTATTAAACGTTACAGACATAATATGTTACACTTATCCAGAGTCTTTAGTTTAGGCTTAAGGTAGGGTTATCAAATTTATCCCAATAACGGTGGAAATTAATTTTTTAAAAAATGTATCACGTTAAATTATTTAACGCAATTAATGCATGCGCTGCACGACCCACTCACGCATTGTAGCGCTCCATATGTAATGGTGCCGTTTTGCCTATTTAGAGAGCTAAAAGGCAGCATAACATGAGTAGAGTGAATTTTGGCAGCCTTTGGAACCTTATTTTAATTGGCTAAAGCCTTACAATCCCGCTCCCTACAATTAGAAATATCATGGGAAGCAATGTGGGATAGCAAGGCAGCAATTGATCTTTTTCCTAACACCTTATGTTATATCCCATCACAGAGAAGATATATGAATTGGTAGCACTACGCACAGTCATGGTTCCACTTGTCATGGTTCCACTTCCCATCATGCAATTGGGCATGGCCTTCAGTATCATTTACTGAAAGCTCAACAAATACACTAGATGGCAATATTTAGTCACAATATACAAAGTCACAAGTCTATCTGTGGATCCCACTCACAGAAAGAATGTTAATAATGTAAATGACACCTTGAGGATTTATTGTCATAATAAACAAATACAGTACTTATGTTCTGTATGTTGAATGGATATATTCATCCGAGTTTTATTCATTTTTTTCTTAATGCATGGCCAAAATGTATATGATCGGGAAAAATTATCGGGAATGATTGGAATTGAATCGGGAGCAAAAAAAAGCAATCGGATTGGGAAATATTGGGATCGGCAGATACTCAAACTGAAACGATCGGGATCGGATCGGGAGCAAAAAAACATGATCGGAACAACCCTATATTTAACCTTTCAATATCCGTCATTGCAACCCTTACGAAATTAAATCAGAAGACTGCTTCGAGTTTGTCGCAACCTGAATAAAAACTAACAAACAAACAAAAATTGTAGCTGTGAGTTTTATTGCTGCAACCTGAGGCTCAAAAACTCAAAAATCAACTTCACCTTCAACAAATATTACTACTATTGATGCACAATTAGATTGTTTGATGTTTAGATATAGAAGAGAGAAGAGTTGTTTTTCTTTTAATAGTCAGACTTCTCATATTAAATCATTCATTTAGGTTAATTTAATTTATTTTGTTTTTAAACAATGCTTAATTTTTGGCTCCATGACATTTCTTTCTCCTTCTCCCTCACTTTGGTGATTTATCCCATGTTCTATTTTCCCTGGCCCGCATAGCTCGGCACTTTGCCCTACTTTCAGTCACCCAGAGCTGATGTCATACAGATCCAGAAAAAAAAAGGCACAGCAAATTCACTCCAATAATAAGCCAGAAGGCAGGAATGTGTGCTAAATCATCACATGGGCAAAAGCAGTGAAAATCCATGCAAACCTTAAGATGCCGACAACAGGGGCTGGTGTGAGAATATGTGGCTTCTGAGTGGAAGAACAAGGTTGAGTACACGTGTGTCTGCATGAAGGGTGTCAAGAGAGGGGGTGGAGCTGTCATAGAAGGGGATGCAGAGGAGGTGCATTCCAGGCTGCTGTCTGTCTTTCTACCTGGAACGAGACCTTAGGGACACTTTAGGTCAGCCCACCCAGTGGCTGAGACACTAATCAAACTTCTGTCAGAATCAGCTAAATCATGTCTAGTCTGTTGCATGCATGTCTATATCACTGCAAGCACTCAAAGAGAGGATTTAGGCTGCAAAAGTCACAGGATACAGACTGTATAAGTATTTCTTGAGTATCTACATGGAAAAGCGATTAGCGACTCAAAATTTTCTCACATGAAACAGAACTGACTGGACTGTCAGTCAAAATTTGTCGGACTATTGTATCTCAGTTTCATTGTACTTCCTTGTGGGAAATGGGTGTTTTGGTATTATGGGCAAGTGAATGAGATGAACCAAGAGCAGGGGTGTCAAACATATGTGCCGCGGGCCGGAAACGACTCACCAGGCGGTCTGATCTATCTGTTCTGCCTGACAGGTTCCCAGGTAGTTTGCAGATGTCATGATTCAACATGGACGTGTAACTCCATGTAAATTTAAAATCATGTCTACATGATCATACTTTCTCTTGATGATGATCAGATGAACTGATAATTTAATAGATGGAGCAATATGTTGTATAACGGTGATCCACTGAGATTTGCACATACTGTACAGTATGTACAGTGAAGAAAATAAGTATTTGAACCCTCTGCTATTTTGAAAGTTCTCCCACTTGGAAATCATGGAGGGGTCTGAAATTTTCATCATGGGTACATGTCCACTGTGAGAGAGATAATCTAGAAAGAAAAATCTAGAAATCACAATCTATGATTTTTTAACTATTTATTTGTGTGATACAGCTGCAAATAAGTATTTGAACATTGAGAAAACAAATGTTAATATTTGGTACAGTAGCCTTTGCAATTACAGATATCAAATGTTTCCTGTTGCTTCTCACCAGGTTTGCACACACTGCAGAAGGGATCTTGGCCCACTCCTCCACACAGAACTTTTCTAGATCAGTCAGGTTTCTGGGCTCTCGCTGAGAAATACATAGTTTGAGTTCACTCCAAAGGTTTTCTTTTGGGTTTAGGTCTGGAGACTGGCTAGGACATGCTAGAACTTTGATATGCTTCTTACAGAGCCACTCCTTGGTTTTACTGGCTGTGTGCTTCGGGTCATTGTCATGTTGGAAGACCCAGCCACAACCCATATTCAATGCTTTGACTGAGGGAAAGAGGTTGTTCCCTGAAATCTCACGATCCAGGGCCCCAGTCATCCTCTCTTTAAGACAGTGCACTCATCCTGTCCCATGTGCAGAAAAACACCCTCAAAGCATGATACTACCACCCCTATGCTTGACAGTAGGGATGGTGTTATTTGGACAGTACTCATCATTCTTCTTCCTCCAAAACGGTTAGTGAAATTATGACCAAAATGTTCTATTTTACTCTCATCTGACCACAAAACCTGCTCCCATGACTCCTGTGCGTCATCCAAATGGTCATAGACAAACTTAAGACGGGCCTTTACATGTGCTGGTTTAAGCAGGGGAACCCTCTGTGCCATGCATGATTTCAAACCATGATGTATTACCAACAGTAACCTTGGAAACGGTGGTCCCAGCTCTTTTTAGGTCATTGACCAACTCCTTTTTTAATTTTTTTTAAAATTTTTTTTAAACCTGTTCAGCTGTTTGACACAAAGAATGGAAGTCTAAGTGCCCAGTTGGTCTGAACAGTTTTAATGTTTCACATTGAGAGTATGGCATACTCCCATTGTGATCATTCAACATACCTCGTTAATTATGACAAAGCAGCGAACAGGATGGGGTTAAGGGGTAACAGAAGAAAAGAAACACAAGAGAAGAAAGAACAGAACCACAAACAAACAACAACAAGAAATACTGTACATTGAACGTCTACACTAACTACTAATGTGTTGGTGCTATCGTCAGCTAGATGTATTTCCGGTTGACACCATGTGGGGGGCCTGTTGACCAGGGAAAGAGGGGGACGGGTGTGGGGGAGTCTATAAGCTAAGTGGTTGAAGGGGTAGAGTGTACACAAATCAGCTCTGTGATCTGTAACCCAGTAATCGTGTGAATCCCTTGTGAGTGTAAGCCCGTTGGTGACCGACCCTACGCTGCCCCACCACCACTCCCGGCACCGGGACCCCCCACTCGAGCGCGCCCTATCACATCGCCGCACGCGAGCCCCATCAAGCTCGTGACAGCCACGCAGACGAGCGGACACACCACGCTGGCGCAAACCCAGGGCCACGGCCTGGGGAGGGAGGGCCATCATCCCTCAGGATCCAGGGTGGTCCCCTGGGCCACCCGCGCGCCCATCAACCGGGCTTCAGGGATGGCAAGAGGGGACGCACCACCAACCCCACATGTTCGTCACTGTAATTGAAAACATTGATCGATTGTGTTTTTAAAATTGCACTCACTTTTATTAAGTTTGTTTTGTTTATTTTATGAAGGATTTGCAAACAAAATAATCTTTTTTTTTTTTTTTTTTTAAATTTATGTGAGTATTTTACCAATGTATTTATTTGGAAAAATGGTGGGGAAAATCAATTGTTTTTATTGATAGGCCAAAAATATACTTGAGATGTAGTTGCTGTGAATGTTGCCCATGAACCAAAATGAGTTTGACACCCCTGACTTTGAGAGTCTGGTGTTCTGGTTATACAGTAAATTACTCGGTAATTTGTGGATGCATTTCAATGACATATAGCTCTGCTTGCCTCATATGGTTGAGGCTATGGAAGAGAGAACGTGTGGGAGTGTTGAAACCCGACCAAGGTATACTGTAGCTCGTATTATTTTCTCTCATACAGTTTTTAGTTTCTTTAGCTGGCTGGGGTAAGTACTGAAAGATGTAATGTTAGAATAATTCATATGAGGCTCAAACAAAGATGTGTATATGATAAGGACAGCTGATTTTAGAAGGAAAAAATCTTAGCTTGAAGAAAAATCCAACATATTTGGAGAGCTTATTTATCACTTCATCAATGTGTAATTTGAAATTCACTTGTCCTGGAGGACCACCAAGAAGAAACGATGACTATATAGCTTGTAAGAAACAAGATGGAATTTACACAGACATGAAGGTTCTGCAGCAGCTTTGTAAATGTGTAAAGAAGGACAACGAGTAACTCCCACACTCTACCCCAAACTTTTACTGTCCAGTTTCAGAGTCCAGTAACAGGACCAGTGTTTGATACAAGTAACCCGAAACCTACAGTGCCTTGCAAAAGTATTCGGACCCCTTGAACCTTGCAACCTTTCGCCACATTTCAGGCTTCAAACATAAAGATATAAAATTTTAATTTTTTTGTCAAGAATCAACAACAAGTGGGACACAATCGTGAAGTGGAACAAAATTTATTGGATAATTTAAACTTTTTTAACAAATAAAAAACTGAAAAGTGGGGCGTGCAATATTATTCGGCCCCCTTGCGTTAATACTTTGTAGCGCCACCTTTTGCTCCAATTACAGCTGCAAGTCACTTGGGGTATGTTTCTATCAGTTTTGCACATCGAGAGACTGACATTCTTGCCCATTCTTCCTTGCAAAACAGCTCGAGCTCAGTGAGGTTTGATGGAGAGTGTTTGTGAACAGCAGTCTTCAGCTCTTTCCACAGATTCTCGATTGGATTCAGGTCTGGACTTTGACTTGGCCATTCTAACACCTGGATACGTTTATTTTTTAACCATTCCATTGTAGATTTGGCTTTATGTTTTGGATCATTGTCCTGTTGGAAGATAAATCTCCGTCCCAGTCTCAGGTCTTGTGCAGATACCAACAGGTTTTCTTCCAGAATGTTCCTGTATTTGGCTGCATCCATCTTCCCGTCAATTTTAACCATCTTCCTGTCCCTGCTGAAGAAAAGCAGGCCCAAACCATGATGCTGCCACCACCATGTTTGACAGTGGGGATGGTGTGTTCAGGGTGATGAGCTGTGTTGCTTTTACGCCAAACATATCGTTTTGCATTGTGGCCAAAAAGTTCAATTTTGGTTTCATCTGACCAGAGCACCTTCTTCCACATGTTTGGTGTGTCTCCCAGGTGGCTTGTGGCAAACTTTAAACAAGACTTTTTATGGATATCTTTGAGAAATGGCTTTCTTCTTGCCACTCTTCCATAAAGGCCAGATTTGTGCAGTGTACGACTGATTGTTGTCCTATGGACAGACTCTCCCACCTCAGCTGTAGATCTCTGCAGTTCATCCAGAGTGATCATGGGCCTCTTGGCTGCATCTCTGATCAGTTTTCTCCTTGTTTGAGAAGAAAGTTTGGAAGGACGGCTGGGTCTTGGTAGATTTGCAGTGGTCTGATGCTCCTTCCATTTCAATATGATGGCTTGCACAGTGCTCCTTGAGATGTTTAAAGCTTGGGAAATCTTTTTGTAACCAAATCCGGCTTTAAACTTCTCCACAACAGTATCTCGGACATGCCTGGTGTGTTCCTTGGTTTTCATAATGCTCTCTGCACTTTAAACAGAACCCTGAGACTATCACAGAGCAGGTGCATTTATACGGAGACTTGATTACACACAGGTGGATTCTATTTATCATCATCGGTCATTTAGGACAACATTGGATCATTCAGAGATCCTCACTGAACTTCTGGAGTGAGTTTGCTGCACTGAAAGTAAAGGGGCCGAATAATATTGCACGCACCACTTTTCAGTTTTTTATTTGTTAAAAAAGTTTAAATTATCCAATAAATGTTGTTCCACTTCACGATTGTGTCCCACTTGTTGTTGATTCTTGACAAAAAAATTAAATTTCATATCTTTATGTTTGAAGCCTGAAATGTGGCGAAAGGTTGCAAGATTCAAGGGGGCCGAATACTTTTGCAAGGCACTGTATTTACTGCCTTAAATCGCTGCCCCTGTCTACCATGTCATACTTTTAGTCCTCCACTTCATTCCCTGGCCGCATCACCAAAACTCTTGTTAGTGACCAAATAAGGATAACAAATCACCTGCTGCTCTGTGAACGGGACCCATGATCCCTTGTGGCCAGGGTTCCCTCCCATCAGCCTGCCATGCCGTCTTGGAGAAGATATTTCTCAATTTGCAATTATATAGTGGACCAGCTCAGCCTCATCTGTTAACGGACCGGACTGCATTAACCTCTCTACTTTATGAGAGCCGAGGATTATATCTATGAGTTTATCAATTTATATGGCAAGTGAAAACATTGTTTTGAGTGTTATGGTTACAGTGTCTGGAAATATGAGCGCTGGACATTATAGGTATATAATTGTAAATTTGTAACCGGGTTCTTGTTTCTACAGTATGTGTTGTTATGTCACCCTCCTGTTGCATAAAATAGCTCCTCTGAACATGTGTGTTTGCCTGTCTTTAACTGTGAAGCTTATGTTTGCATAACTGAAGCATGAATTGCTCTATTCGTATGCATGTCCTCACTATAGAACTGCCTGTTTGCCTGTGAAGCAGTAAATCTATCATTCATACAGCGTTTACCTACCACTTCACAGAGCTGTATACCCAGGGTAAACAACGTTTATCACTACATGCAAATGAGGCTGTATGCCACAACCTCAACAAAGAGCCTATTCACTGTGTGGATGGCCTTTTAACCAGCAGACTGAATTTGATACCTTAGATTACAGGCTTATTCCCAGGCATTATGTGCCACTTTACTATCCCTCACACACATAGCGGCTCATTCACAGCCTCATCCTGTGGGATTTTCAGAAGCCATTAGTGCATTTTCTTTCCTAATACAAAAAATCCAATCAGTTTATCTCTCCTCTCTTGTACTCATCTCTTGTAATAGTCCTTTATATCGGTATGTCAGGCCGAATGCTCAAAGGACTCGATGTGTTTCTGTACAATGCAAGAGAGTTTAAAGCCACCAACAATAGCAGTCAGCAGGCTTCGTTTCAAACAACCAGAAGAGGACTTTACACTCCTAAACTATCATTACCTGGCGTTTCTTCATGCAATATCATTTACCCAATGACTTTCTATGTAGTTCAAATTATAAACCATTTTTCTCCGTCAGCTTTAAACCCTACAGCTCAAACAATGGAGCATCTTATTTGAGTATTTTCCGGATCCTGAGAGCATCAAGTTCTTATCTATTATTAGCTTCTCTATAACTTACTAGAATCGTGTTTACAGTTTATGAATATTTCGACACGTATCACGTGGGAGTGTTAACGGTTCACATTTTGAAATAAAATCTGCACACAATGAAGCATGTGTGAGGTGTCAGGCGAAATGCAAAGTCCAAGCACTTTGCAAATAGAAGAAGCACGAACCCCAATTGCAAACGCTTTGCAAAAGAAAAAAAGCACGAATGCAAACTGCCACAACACGATCCCCAATTCCTAAAGCGCGATCCCAAATTGGCAAAAGCACGAACCCCAATTGCCACAACACGGCAGCAAATGGCTCACAGCACGACCGCAAAAGGTTCGCAAGACAATTGCAAAGACGATGACCCAGAAGTTAAAAAAAATAAAATTAAAATAAAGACTCCACTTTGTATATTGCTATATGTGCTTTGTGACCATCTCAACGGGCCTCCGTAAAGTCCCCCCCCCCCCCATCAGACGGAAATTTATAAAAAAATGATGTTAATCGTTTGTGCTGCAACAGTTTTGTAGATACATTATTATGCTTTTATTGAGATATTAATTTCGAGTGGGGACGCCACTCATAGCTAAGCTAAGAAAAAGCTACGAGTGACGTCCCCATTGGAAATTAATATCTCAATAAAAGCATAATACTGTATCTACAAAACCGTTGCAGCACAGATGATTAACATTATTTTTATATAAATTTGCGTCTGATGGGGGAGGGGGGGGGGGCAACTTTACGGAGGCCCGTAGAGATGGTCACAAAGCATATATAGCAATATACAAAGTGACGTCTTCTGGGTCATCGTCTTTGGAATTGTCTTGCAAGCCTTTTGCGGTCGTGCTGCGAGCCATTTGCTGTCGTGTTGTGGCAATTGCCGTGCGTGCTTTTGCCAATTTGCAGTCGCTCTTTAGGAATTGGGGATTGTGTTGGGGCAATTTGCATTCGTGCTGCGAGCCATTTGCTGCCGTGTTGAGGCAATTGGGGTTCGTGCTCTTGCCAATTTGCAATCGCGCTTTCGGAATTCGGGATCGTGTTGTGGCAGTTTGCATTCGTGGTTTTTTTCTTTTGCAAAGCGTTTGCAGTTTGGCTTCGTGCTTTTTCAATTTGCAAAGTGTTTGGACTTTGCATTTCGCCTGACACCTCTCGGCCACCATATTAAACACACACCGTCACAGTAGCGCGGGAAGTGGGGTGTTGCACGACCCCCTTGTGTTTGGGAGAAAACACATTGAAACAGTAGCGCAGTTTCTGCTCTTGCACTCCTCTTTAAAATAAACTGCTGTATTTTAAGCCAAAAGAAATATTGTGTTTGATAGAACAATATGTCTATATGCTGCCATAGCAAATTCATGGGGCATTAAGCCCCCAAACTATTTTTAATTTGTCCATTTTACCCTGGAAACCCCCGTTTACAGATGTCGCGCAATCGCTTTTGTTTTTACCCAGCTATAAAAATAAGGCAAGTAATTATATTCATTAATCAAAATGTCTGTCATTTTTAGCTTAGAATCATTAATTGATGTCTAATATTTTGTTTAAAAAAAAAAAAAAAAAAAACGACTTTAAAAAAAATTCTTCACTAGCATATTTTAAAGTTTTAAACAAATTACGTCACAATGAAATAAATAATGTCTGTAAAAAAGTCACGGATATATACCTCATAACTATCGATTAATTGTATTTTTTTGTTACTGTCGTGTTTTCTCCATTATGTTAGACGATGAATAATCGATCCAAACAAAGAAAAATTGGAAAAAAACATTTAAAAGGGTAAATATATGAAAAAGAACATCTGGACCACTCCTGGATGTCTGCGATTTCTGTATCACGACCCTTATTTTACCATGTTTCACCCATAAAATCCCCCCAAAATCCGGCTGTGGCCATTCACATCTGTGTCTTGACAATTGATGATACACGCTACATTTATCATCATCACGAATTTTTGGATCGAAACAAGGAAAGTATGTGATAATATCTCATTAAAATCATGGCGTCTTTAATTCTGCTCTTGCGTGCTCTCGCCTCCAGTTAGGGTTTTGCTGTTTACTTGTTTTTTTTTTTTTTTTTTTTTTTTTTTATAAAATGCCCTCCTGTTCAAAAATTTTCCTTGCCCCAGAAAATACAGATTTTAAGCTTTCCAATATGTATCACACATGCATATAGGACAATTTTGAAATTATGTCAAATTGGGGGTCTCAGAGCGGAACTTCAAGTCACCTAAGTGTTTCCCGCATATGTTGAAAAAGTTTTTTTTTTTTTTTTTTGGTTAGTAACCCCAATCTGACACCTTGCTTGTTACTGGGTTACATTGAATAAGGCAAACAAAGGAGACAGAGGAGGTGTTAACATGGCACAAAAATGATTTTTTTCTTTAAAAAAACCAGCAAAATTTTCCACAATTCAATTCGAGGTTGAAAATGAAGATGATTATCCTTTTTTATCTTCAAATAGGTAAGATATGCTTGCATTGTAGCCATATTACTGTTTGTAGTTGCTGTTGAACTGCCGCCATGCAAAGCTCTGTTGGATATTTGTGTGCAATTTATTTTAGTGTAATAAAAAGGGGGCGTTGAACCGAGGCTTTTTGGCCCTTTTACAATTCAAATGTGTTCGTGTGTTGTTGCGCCATCTAGCTACGGGGATTTGCATTATAATATGCGGCGGTCGGGCGCTTTTATTTCCAATACAAAACTCCAACATACACTGTAGCTGAAATAGAACGCTGTCTTTGTAGTAGCCTAGTAGTAGTATGTAAACTATCTAGCATGCTTGTGTATTGTTATTGTGCATGCATTGTATGGAAGAATCGCGCGAGCATAACAAATTTGGACTGAAACGGTTGTTTTTGAATGGAGGGAAAGAACTAAAAAAGATCTCAGCACCCCCTGCTGTGAGTGACTTCCAGTGTCCCTGCACCGTCATTATGCAGAAAAATTACGTATACAATTCCTTCGATTCAGCCTTCATGTTGAAGGGGAAAATGGACTACAGTCCCTGACAAAAGTCTTGTCGAGTATCCATTTTGTAAAAACAAATGCTAATAGCCTGACTTTTAATTATTCAATTGGTTTCAGAAATGGCTCATATGAAAGCTAAGACCCTCCCAAATGATGTTGAATGTACAAAAATATATTTGTTCCACTAAAAAAAGATTTATCATTTAATGAAAACATAAAGGTCAAATTTTGGGAAGACAAAAGTTTTGTTGCTTATAGAAAGTAGTGTGAAAACTGAACAAAAAATGTAATTCAAATACAAAAATATGTTACATAACATATGCAAATTAAGTAGTGATGCTGTAAGACTTCCATGGGCTTGAAGGACTGCATCCATGTGGTTTGGCAAGGATTCATACAAGTTATTGATGAAGTCATCAGGAACATCAAAGAAAGCAGTCTTGCATGCCTCCCAGAGTTCATCAACATTCTTGGGTTTTGTCTTCCATGCTTCCCTCTTTCATCCTGTTCATGTCTGGTGACTGGGCTTGCCAGTCCTGAAGGATCTTGATCTTCTTTGCCTTGAGGAACTTTGAGGTACAGATTGAAGTATGCGATGGAGCACCATCCTGCTGCAGAATTTGTCCCTTTTTATGGTTAGGAATGTAAGAGGCAGCTAAGATTTGTTGATATTTAAGACTACTTATGTTGCCTTCCACCCTGCAGATCTCTCGCACACTCCCATACTGGATGTAACCCCAGGCTATGATTTTGCCACGACCAAACTTCACTGTTTTGTGGCACAGGTGGATTTTTCAGATAATTCTTCCATTGAATTCCACCACAGTCGCCGCAAATATTGCAGGAGACCTATTGGAAATTGCCTGGATCTGAGATTCACTCAGAAAACAGTGAAGTTTGGTGGTGGCAAAATCATGGTCTGGGGTTATATCACCAGACATGAACAGGGTGAAAGAGGAAGCATGGAAGACGAAACCTAAGAATGTTGATGAACCCTGGAAGGCATAGAAGACTGCTTTCTTTGATGTTCCTGATGCTTTCAGATGAGCCATTTCTGAAACCAATTGAATAATGAAAAGTCTGGTTATCAGCAATTGTTTCTACAAAATGGATAAGCGACAGGACTTTTGTCAGGGATTGTAGTGTTTGTTTGCTTAGAAATCTGTCCCATTGTCCTGACATTCAGGGTGACCCAAAAAAAAGTTTACACTCAGTTGACTGCTTGTTTAAAAGCCATTGAAACATATCTAAATAGGTTGTCATGCTTAAGTGATTCATTAAGGTCACTCAATGCAGCTGGTAATCTCTCGTCTCTACAATTCCTGTGCTTCTGCTGAAAATGAAGAAAACTTTAGCTGTACCTGAATTGCTGCGTGCCGGTCTGACACCTACTGAAATTGCAGCAAATCTGAGAATATCCAGATGTGCAATCTCCAAAGTTAAAAAGAAGCTGAAAGATACTGGAACAGCCTCACGAAAACCTGGGTCTGGAAGTGCCGATCTGTGCGGACCAAAAAGTTGATTGACAAGGTGATATGTGGCCACCCCAGAGTCCAGATCTCAATCCCCTGGATTATAGCATATGGGCAACTGTGGAGGACAGTGCCTGTAAGAAGCCACAAACGTCTGTGGCAGCCTTGGAGAGGTCCATTGTTAGATCTTGGGAAAAGATGACAGCATCCTACATAAAGAAGACCTGTCAAGCGTTCCGCAGGCGCCTGGAGGCTGTTGTGACACTTAAGGGAGGACACATTGAAAAATAGAGTGTACTGTACATGTTCTTTATAATAATGTATAATTTGTGATTAAATTCTAATTCTAAGCTGAATAAACATGGCATTTAAGTTGTATTATGGCAGTGTAAACTTTTTTTTGGGTCACCCTGTAGGTGGTCAAAGAAAAATAAGCTGCTGAATCTTTGTTCTATTTTGCCATTGCCCAGATTTCTGCACAACCCATTAGGTGTGAAGTGATGTGAGCTTTGCTGTCAGTGGAAAAAAGATACATGTAGCTTGAGCTTCATGTAAGGAACGACTTCAATTTACCTTAGTGAATACATTACGTTTGCTTCATCCATGTTAAGGCCACTTCTTTCTGTCATGAAGAAAACAAGAGGTAGCACCAAACTGCGATACTACAAGAATCAGAAAACATAAACTGTTTAATAATAGGTTTGGTTTGAATGATGGCTAAATAATCAAACAGTAGGGAGGTACAGGACACAAAAACACACAAACACGACAAGTCAGGACTGGGCCCAATTGCCCATGCACGAGGACCCAAACTGGTTGTTTGAGGGGTGCTGTTGATCTTGCTTTAGTGTTATGACCTTGCCCGAAAGCAGAAAACACTGAGTCCAAGTTAAGATACCAACTTTTGGGAGTCAAGAAAACGACAAAAAAAAGCTCTTTGTTGTTGCACGCACATTTCCCTGTCTGGTAGTGTGTGTTCACCTGCAACCAAGGCTATTCATCAAGGTGACGTGAGCTCATGAGGGTGGGTCTAACAGGAATTGGTGAATGTAGGGACATTTAGTCTATTTCAAATCCAAATCCCTTGACTGCTTAAAACATTCACTTTATGTGACATATCCATAATAATTTTTGAGTCATGGGATTTTTAGAAATCTGTAGGTGTGAAAGATGAAGTGTCTTACTAAAAATGCATTCAGTATCTTACCCCAACACCCTCCTTTGGAACAGCTGCAAGTCTTTGTACTTGTTGTGCTAAGCCTTTCTTACACACACTGACAGTCTCACAAAATAGCTGCATCAGAGTTGTAAAACTTGATATGACATTTGACCACCTATTCTTTTAATGCAGACTCTAGCCCCCGCCCACTTAAAAAAAATAAAAATAAAATAAAGATGAAATAAATATACAATCCCTGACAAAGTCTTGTCGCTTGTCCATTTTGTAGAAACAATTGCTAATAACATGACTTTTAATTATTCAGTTGGTTTCAGAAATGGCTCATATGAAAGCTAAGACCCTCCCAAATAATGTTGAATGTAGAAAAATATATTTGTTTCACTGAAAAAAGATTTATCATTTAATGAAGAGATAAAGGTCAAATTTTGGCAAGACAAAAGTTTTGTCGCCTACAGAAAGTAATGTGAAAATTGAAGAAAAAATGTACCTCAAATACAAAAAAATGTTACATAACATGAGCGAATTAAGTAATGGTGCTGTGAGATCCAGATTTAATATTTTGTATGACTTCCATGGGCTTGAAGGACTGCATCCATGCGGTTCGGCAAGGATTCATACAATTTATTGATGAAGTCATCAGGAACATCAAAGAAAGCAGTCTTGCATGCCTCCCAGAGTTAATCAACATTGGGTTTCGTCTTCCATGCTTCTTCTTTCATCCTACCCCAGAGATGCTCAATGATGTTCATGTCAGGTGACTGGGCTGGCCAGTCCTGGAAGATCTTGATCTTCTTTGCCTGGATGAACTATGAGGTAGAGATTGAAGTATGCGATGGAGCACCATCCTGCTGCAGAATTTGTCCCTTTTTATGGTTAGGAATGTAAGAGTCAGCTAAGATTTGTTGATTTTTCAGACTATTTATGTTGCCTTCCACCCTGTAGATCTCTCGCACACCCCCATACTGGATGTAACCCCAGACCATGATTTTGCGATCACCAAACTTCAGTGTTTTCTGAGTTAATCTCGGCTCCATGCAGGCTCCAGTAGGTCTCCTGCAATATTTGCAGCGACTGTGGTGTAATTCAATGGAAGATTAATCTGAAAAATCCACCTTTTGCCACTTTTCCAGCGTCCATCGTTTTGACAGGCTGTGGGCCTTGGCAAATGCCAAACGGTTTTTTTAATTGTCTGCACCCTGAGAGAAGAGAGCAAAGAAGATCAAGATGCTCCAGGACTGGCCAGCCCAGTCACCAGACATGAACATCATTGAGCATGTCTGGGGTAGGATGAAAGAGGAAGCATGGAAGACGAAACCCAAGAATGTTGATGAACTCTGGGAGGCATGCAAAACTTCTTTCTTTGATGTTCCTGATGAATTCATCAATAAATTGTATGAATCCTTGCCGACCCGCATGGATGCAGTCCTTCAAGGCCATGAAAGTCATACAAAATATTAAATTTGGATCTTACAGCACCACTACTTAATTCCCTTATATTATGTAACATATTTTTGCATTTGAAGTACATTTTTTGTTCAATTTTCACACTACTTTCTGTAGGCGACAAAACTTTTGTCTTGCCAAAATTTGACCTTTATGTCTTCATTAAATGATAAATCTTTTTTCAGTGAAACAAATTTATTTTTGTACATTCAACATCATCTGGGAGGGTCTCAGCTTTCATATGAGCCATTTCTGAAACCAATTGATTAATTAAAAGTCAGGTAATTGGCAATTGTTTCTACAAAATGGATAAGCGACAAAATTTTTGTCAGGGACTGTATACACATATAAAAGGACAATGACGTGTCGCAAGGATAGAATGGACCCTACCATTATTAAAAGAATTATTTTCATGATGTTCAGACTGACATTTACCCCGTTTCTTTTGCTGAATGTGCCGGTCCATTTTTTCCCCTCAAACGCACGTTTGATTGACTGATGACTTGCATTATTTAAAATGTATTAATTTATTTTCTACATTATCTATATATAAAAATGTTATTTGCGGCCTTTGCAGACATTTTTTCCAGATAATCATACATGAATCATAATCGAGGTAAAAAGTTTTCATTCTTTTATTGAGTTTGGCTGTGCTTGTGGACAAAAGCAGTATTGTTTTAAGTGAAAGAAGGCTCCATCTATTTATTTAAACATTTATTTTATTTTACGTTTTTTGCAGTTATATTACACTTATTTATTTAAACATACAATCTTGAGTAGTCTTAAGACAAATGTTAATTTTTTTGCATTCTTGGATAGTTAAGAGATTATTAACAAGTTTGTTTTTATTGTGTATGTTAATATAGATGAAGTTATATTCAAATGTTGCAATTTCAATTTGCTAATAAAATCCAGACATTTATTCTGGAAGTTTTTTAAATATTTCTTTTGTAGTTTTTGAAAACAAAGGTTTGAAACGAACGGTGTATGACCTGAACCGATTCACGTGAAAGTTGTAAGTATAAGTCAATATAGATTTATTTTCGCATTAATCATTCACCCTATCATTTAATTAGGTTCAAATTGGTGAGAAATGTAGCCCTGAACCCCCTTCACCCAATCTGTTCGGTATTATTAGTGTCCCGTCTCGAGCAATAAAATGTGTACATGCAGGTTATGCTGTTAAATCGTCCCTACAAATGTTGGGACCAAACCTACGCCCTCGGCAAAGAGTATTCTAATTTGATACAGTAAAGTTGTACATTAAAACCGCACGTCTGCAGGCCCAAAAGGACAAGCTATAGTAGCTTGAAAAATGACATTCTGCGCTCTTTGAGCGCAAATTGTTTTGCAAAACTGGCAAAATGGTATTCAAGGTTCTAAAAAAGAATATTAAAAAAAAAAACATTTGTGCCACATTTAGGAGGCAAAAGAGTCAGCAAAGCAGTCAGAGACTCCATGTCTGTTTTACAATAAGATGAATAACGTGTTTGGTGATAAACCCAACTGTCGGCCTGTCCAAACTGCATCTGCTTGTGTTCGTTCTTTTGTTATTATTGTTCTCCACATGCCACCAGAGTGACGGAGATATTCTATGCATGCGTTTCACTTTAGGACTGCTATAGACAGAAAATGAAAACACAGATCTGAATGGCCACACAAAAAAAATTGGGTTTGTATGTGACTCTAATATCAAACATTTAAACTGAGTTCTTAACCACCCACACGGCATGCAGGAAACATTTACCCAAACACCCATTTTATTGATTAAGAATTTTAATCTGGTAATGAAGAAATCATCGGCAAAATTTGACAGGATTTCATTAATGTAACAAGCACTTGGCATCTGACACCCCTCTTTATCGCAGATTTAATTAGCCTTTGATATGATGTGTTGTAAATATGCCAGTCAGGAACGTTAGGTTTTACAATGACGTCACTGGCTTTCATGCTCAAAGTAAAACAAACATCCTTCCTAGATGTGCAAGAGTCAGGACGAAAGACTGGAATTACCATGAAAAGATCTGAAACTTTCATTCTTATTTCCATGATAACCTAACCTAATTAACCTAACGTGTATGATCTTGAAATGTGGGAGGAAAGCAAAGTACTGTGAAAACCTGGGAAAACAAAAAAAGATAAACTTGTGAACATGCAAATCCACACTGAACTGAGATTTAAACACAGACCAGGCAGCTCAGTGAGACCTTTACATAAATTACCAATCATTTACGGAAAGTGTGAGTTTGTATCAGTACCAAATGTGTAGCCAGTGAATATATAACACACCGTGATTTGTGTGGGACATTTGTTTCTTCAGTGGCAAAAAGACCATTTCAGCTAATAACGCTTGAGGTAATTTACACTCAAAGCTCCGTCCATGAATCACCCTGCAGTAATTTCCTTGTTATCTCAAACAACCTGACAAGGTCTTGTGAGTTATAGTGAGTGAGGGACATTCAGACGTGCATTTCTAGATGGCTTTGAGCATGAGAAAAGCTGTTTCATTCAGTAAGCTTTGTCAAGGTCAAAATGAAGTAATCTTTCACAGTCAAATAAGATCTAATACAAGTGCTGTAAAAAAAATTATGAATATGAATAAATGCATATTTATGATAGTTAATCAAGCTACGGTGGCAAATATAAGTAACCCCCCCCCCCCCTAAAAATAAACACGGATAAGCACAATGTACTTACATGATTGATTGGCACAATATCATTATATACTATGTGCTTATCATTTTAGGTTTACTTGAAAAAAGGCTGCCATGGTCAATGGTAAACATTATGTAACAACAACAAAAAAAAACATGAAAACTTTACAGAATATAACAACATGTGACCCAAGGATTACAGGTCCAATGATCAGATTCAGGTGAAGAGAGCACAATTTGAGCCAACTCATTTTCCTGAGGTGCCCTTGAGCAAGTACCTGTACCTACTGTGTTTTAGTAACAGTCATTATTATTTTTTGAATTTGATCTGCCCTCTGGCCCCCAGGAACTGTAAAATCATCAGATCTTAGTGTTATGCAAAATCCCTACAACTTTTACTATTACTGCTACTATAGTACTTGTACTTATAATCAAGAGTGAAAGTGGGCTGGAACGGTCCGGAACGCCGTTCTGGTAAAAGATTCGGGGGCGGAACAATGCATTGATCCCGAAAATATGACACCAACTGTAAAAATAAAATGTTTACAAAAAAAAAAAAAAAAAAACTGCCAGGCTGCCACGCACGCATCTCCAAGAAGAACGATCTACCAACGTCAGATTTAGCTTATTAAAGTGCTTGTGTAGTCTAATCACTTTCCACTGATATTTATTATTTATTTCTTTATTCCACATAGTTCTGCATCATCTCTGTCTCAGTATCCGAGTCTGACAAGTCGCAACAATGTGCACATGTCCATTCAAATGGCTGACATAGCATGGATAGTTAGATCTGATTGGTTCACATGCACGTTTTTGGAACGACAAATCGAGGGGAAAAAAATCAAGCTTATTGAATTAATGCGATAAAAAAGGGCAATGCAACAGAAAATTGATCAGATCTTAAAGAAAAAGGAAAGTGTTGCAGTGGTTTATTTTATTTTATTTGCTCTGACTGGTTGGTTCAGAACATCTTTCACGTTAATGTGCACTTTGGACTTATTTTTGTTTATTTATGTTAGGCTACTTATTTATTTACTTAAACTAAAAAAAAAAAGAAATAAATAAATTAAAAAAAAAAAAAAAAGAAAAAGTCAGTGTTTGCGTTACCTCTAAAATATATTCAATTTTAGTCAACTCTGCTTATTTCTGTTGATGTATGTTACTTAAATCATTATTATCTTCCCAAAAAATAAGTCAATGTTTACATTATCTTCAATTTTAATGCGCATTCTATGTCCTTAAATAGTTAAAATTGAGAATTACCGTAATTTCCCGAATATAAGGCCCCCCCCCCCCAAATCAACTTGTAAAATCATGGGAGCGCATTATACAAGGGTACATGGATGGAGACAGAAATATATATTGTTACGTCCGCGAATACGGAAATAAGGTTGGACCAAGCAGCAGACAACAAGCGGGGATGGCGTACAAGGGTTTATTAATCACAAACGAAAAAACAAGACGCGATTGCAGAAAGGTAGAAAAAACAAAAAGGGTCCGTAACAGTAGGTCGACGGGGTTCAATAATACAAACTCGAGGGTAAACTAAGGGGCAGTTTACATGGCAACTCTGCGACATAAAGACGCAACGACTGAGTTGCGGACTCACCTCGCGTGCATATGGTGTCGGCGAAGACAAAAAATTCTGAATCCTGCCTCCAAAGTGGAAGAATCCGATTGCGGGGGTTTGATTGACTGTTTTAATAATATTTTTAAATTAAATATGTTGAACGTTTCAATTTTTGTGCCAAAAGAGAAATGACAATGCTTTGAGTGGGCGGGCATATTTTTTTCCGGGCTGAGGGAGCTTGGTGGTGTCAAAGTGCACCATTCTCTGTCGCCCATTAAATCTGGACTGCCTCCTAGGGCTTGGCATGAATACTACATTGTTTTCATGTGGAATCGCGACATTGTTCAAATGGAGACGCAAATGCAAATGCAAATTTGAAATTTTTTGTATTCTCGGAGAGTCACCATGTAAACGGCCCCTAAGAAAATAGGCAGAGAGCCGAAAAGGCAAAATACAAATACTCAAATACCTGCACAAGGTAGAGATTCAACGGAGGGCAGCACACAAACAAAATCCTAGACAGGGAATACGCGAAAGTAGCGAGTCTATAGTGCGAGAATCAAATATTGTTGGTTTATGGTAATGTTTTGAACTACCAATGTGCTATGCTTGTGCTGTGTTTCACCAGTCAGTAAAATGACATTTCTGTATCTGTACACGAGCTCTGTTTTCTTGTATTCTTCTATTTATTGGTGCTAAAATTAGGGTGCGCGTTATACACGGGTACAATCATTTTCCCTAGATTTTACAAGTATATTTGGGGTGCGCATTATACACGGGTGCGCCTTATATTCGGGAAATTACGGTCGATGGAGTTTTGCAAATCAGTTTCTCATTTATTCCTTGTTTGCCTTGAAATTCAGCAGCCTAATGCATGTGTTAAACCTGTTGTATTGTATTGTGTGTTACATGTATAACTGTGACAAAAGCAGTTCTTGCATTTCAGTGGTTATAGGAGGTTTGACGACCCCCCCCCCCCCCAAAAAAAAAAAAAAAAAAAAAATTCTGGCTCCGTGCCGACCTTTATGTCAGGGAGTTCCGGCAAGAAATTCTAGCCACTTTCGCCCCTGCTTATAACACTTGTAGTTCAGTTGGTACAGCAGGGCTTCTAGTGACTGAAGCGTTAGGGGTTACGTTCCCAGAGACTGTCTGCTGTTGAGGAGTCCTTGGTCAAGATTCAGAAGCCTAAATTGCCTCCAGGTCATCATTGTGAAATAGTAAACTTTTTTCCAATTACTATGTTATTTTATTTTTGGTAAAAATAACAAAACAACAACAACAACAAAAACAACAACAACAACAAAATGATTCAAACATTGCGCATAGTATCAATGCAGGACACATATGGCAAAACAACCATCAACAATAAAAGTTTTCCAATTCCATAAAATGTCAAAAAGAAAAATAAGAAAACATCATTTGATCATAATATGTGGATGGAAAAGTGTGTGTTTGCTAAGAAAATGTCCAATTTTCCTGCAATGGAATCTCCTTGAGTATCTGCATTTGAGATTTACTGCTCCGTTGGGTCTCATCTGGCTTCCTGTTGCTTAAACTGGTGTCCTGCACAACCCCAGAGGGTTGAGGGGAAGCCTGTTGGCAGGGGCTCCCTCTATGTGTTCTACTTCAAACTCCCCCTCCATCTGGCCCTCAACATCTCTGGAGGTCCATCCAAGCCTGGCAGTCCTTCAAAGTCACCCTTTTTCTGCCTCACGACCTTTGGGAAACAGGGCCTCCATTAATGCAAAGTCAAGTCCTAATTGTAGGATCATCTTACAAACTAAATTCTACTTGAGCCCATTAACAACTGCAGTTAATTGTAAGTCAAGCAGAGGTGAGTCTGATAGAGGACTTGAAGTATCAGTGGGACAGCTTACAACACCAGTAACACACACAAATTATTGCACACTAGAACATTAGATCTACCGCACAAGAGTAAAATCTCTCTTTGTTGGGCTTTGTGTTGTTTTGTTCATACAGTAGCAGATTAAACTTTTGACTCAGACATTGACATCGACATTCAAAGTGAGTCAGAATGACAGCGCAGCAAATGGACTGAATTACCATTAGTGGTTAGGGTTTCATTTTTTTGGCTGCAGAATTAAATAAACCTATGATGTTAATTAATTAAGAAGGAGTGAAAAGTGACATGGGGAGGCTGAAGAGAAACTAGCCTCGTGGCTCTAAGCTCACTTTATTGAATTCTCTGTTTTCTTTATGAGGCTCGGGGTAAGACAGGGCAGACAGGTGGTAGTCTGAAGTGAGATGATCATTAGGACTTTCCCTTTGACCCGGGAGGAAGCTTGGACAGCTGCACAGTCTTTGAGTGGATGAGAACTGATTTGGCGGATGGAGTTTGTCTTGTCTCTAAAAGGTTGGTCAAAGCATTGGGCATATCAAAGGATGGCAACTAGGTAAGATGATTGAATTCCGACACCAGTAGTAGAGTTTAAAAGGCCATCTTGCCCTGCCACTGCAAAACAATTTCTATGTGTGTATAATCCTCAATTTAAAACTTGATTCTGCATTGTCAATAACCCCCTCTTTAATGATACCATTGTTTTAAAACACCACTGCCTGACAGAGGTCTGGCTAAGTGGCAGAACATATTTGTAGTCAGTGTTGTCACAGAGGACTTGGAAAAGTATTTTAATTACCGATTACGCCTCAAAAAAGTAATGTAGTTACTTTAATGATTACTTTATTATCAAAGTAACAAAGCCACTTTGATGATAAGTAATTTATCAGTTACTTTTTACCTATTTTTCTCCCTTTGCTGCCTCAACATAAGAATGACAACAGAAAAATGTCATCGCATGTAATTGAATATTCAATTATTGAATTTAAAAAGGAAGATCAGAATTTTTTTTACATAAGGCTTAATCTTCAAGTTAGTGGGGGTTTAATTAGTCAATGGAGTCGATTTCAATACCATTTACTCGCGCTCCATTGACTCTTAGCCACTCCAGAGCTCTGAAACTAACAAATAACTGACAAACTGCAAAGAATTTGTTCAAATTAACTCCACTGACTAATTAAACCCGCGCTAACTCGATAACATCAAAATTCTGAACTTCGGGTTAAGGTTCAGGGGTTAACAGCATATCAGTGCCAATGTAAAACAATGCAAATTGACTGCACAATATTCAACAACACACAAATGAATTGTACAGTACAATAAACACAAAGGTGGGGGCGGGTGCGAATGTGCGCGCAAAACCCGGAAGTACGCTGTACACACGCGTGGTCAATTTGGCTACAAAATTAGCCAGCAACTAAGCACTTTACACTCAATCAGACTTACAACACATCCCAAAGATGCTAAACGAACACGTCACCTTATGGCATTAATGTGCAACACGAATATGATGTAAACAATGCTCACCGAGGACTACCCGCCATTGCAACGGCAAAGCTATGAAACTGCCACGCATGTAGCGGGTCCAATCTATTGCTGGAACCCTCCGAATGAAGGAAAAATACTCATGTACATTCATGTACGCACACAGATCAACATTCCTTCGCACATCTCAACAGTTGGCTGCACTCGGCTTGAATGTGTTTGCTTGGTACACCAGACTCACCGCTGTTCCAGCTATTGAGTCTGGCCACCATTCACATATACATTAATGCATTAATAAATAGTTATTAATGTATACTGGTACTAGTAAGTGATTGTTATTGTAAAATGAGAAACATTGCTCTGTGAGTCCTTGGGTGCTGCTAACCTAAGCTTAAGTATGGTATTATTTCACGTGAACGTACCTCATAAGTATTACTTAACCTTAAATAACCATTACTGAATGTTTTTTGGACCCTTATTGTAAAGCGTAGCACATGTGTCCCTTTACTAAGAAATTATAAATGCTAAGTTAACAAACCCTAACCCTAAACCCAAAACCATAACCCTATATAGGCCTATATAAATGTTTAATTTTACCAAACCATTAGTTACTGCCTGGTTATGCATTAACTAATGCATTAGCTAATACATTAGCTAATGCATTACCTCATGTTAATTAATATATTAATAAATGTTAGATATATTGTAATGTTACTTAAACATTAGTTATTGTCTAAAAATGCATTAACTAACGTTAATTAAGGGACCCTTATTGTAAAGTGTTACCAAAATATGAATTGTGTTGTTGTACATGATGGGTGATGGGTGATGTCTAATACTAGACCAATCTATGTTATACATCTCTAAAGCACAAAACAAAACAACTGTTCAGCAGCAACTGAAATGGAGCCTCTTTGTACTAATCTCTTATTTTTAGTAGAGCGGTTGTATGATGTTATGCTTATACTGTGTGTAACAACTGCTGAAAAGGTCTTACTCATTTTCACTTCTGCGTGTCGTAGCAAATGTATGACATGTAACTAATACTGACAAATTGCGTGTTTCCCTTCAGTGATGTCACCAAAAATTTCAGACTCAACAAGATCCAGCAGATTATGAATAATGCACTCCATGATCTCATGCTTTGAAACATCTATGCACTGATAAGAACTGATACGATCATATTTCTCTTTCAGGAAATTTCTGCACTGAATGAAATATAGATTATAATGTATTTCTTTTAAATATACTGTAGCTGCTGTATGTATAGTGCTTAAATTATTGTTAACATAAATTGGTATCACATTTTAGCCTAATATCTTAAGAGTGTCAAATCTTTACAGATCAGAACCATAAAGTCTTAATGGAGCTCATGAACCTTGGTGGAATGAACCGCGGGTTTCCCCCCATTTTGTGTTAAGTAAAAATAGCAACAGGGTTATATTTCAATACCGTAATTCATGCCTCTATCTTTCCAGCTTGCTCCTGAGACTAAGGTGTGTTGTGGCATGTGCGGTGTGAAAAATCACCTGTTGGCCATCTTCCAAGACACTCAAAGAATTGACGCAGTGCCCTCCGGGCTTTCCTGCCTACCTTTATACCGACAAGCATAGAAGCTGCACAGCCAAGAATGATTACATGTCTTTTTCAGTAGACACCGTTCTCTGCCAACTGCTACCAAAACATCAATGTTTGAGCTGAGAGTTTGATGATCGATGGGATAGGCCACTTTGTAAGCAACGTATATGCGGTGCGAATGGTGAATTTGCTAGATACCGACTATACTGTTTTGAAATAATGATTCAGATGGAGATCCCCGAATAACTCAGATATCTAGAGCTGATTTGGATTAGTGCTTTAAGGTGTTTGCCAAGTTGCTGAGTGGTAGCTAGAGTTTTGATTGATGGCTACACCTGACCGTGCACAATCTTTGAGATCAGCCACTATTACCAACATCAACAGCTGCCTACCAATGAAAAAGACCGTACTGTACATGTATGATATCCAACCCTGATTACCAACTATCCATTGGTGATCACTCTTTACAAAGGGTATCTATGCATTTTCATCCTTCTTTTAAGCCTCTGTAATAAGATGATGAAGGATGTGCTATCTCACAGCAGGATGGCCACACACTCAACTGACTATGTCAGGCTCAGACTGTTACAATCACATTACAGGGTCATCTAACCCTCTAGCGTCCTGTTGTGATACTTGTTTTCTTACTGTCTGCCCCTAAGTCAGGCTCATTATGTGATACACGTTTGAAATTTCTGGAACATGAATTAACTTTTGGACTATGCAATTGTTTTTCATGGCTTCACTCAAGGAGTTAAGCTTACTTAGCTGTCTGTTTTTAACCAAATGATGACACCTCGCTATGTTGTAGTTCACTGTATGAGTTCACACTTAATATACACCCGGGGTCATTAATTAGCGGACCGCGGTCCACGACCGGACCACGGCACACCTCTCTGTGGACCCAGAGCAAATGGCACTTTTCAAACAAAAAACCCCGAAAAAACTAAACTTTTTAAAAACATATGTTATTCGTACGAATCACCGATCTATCGCTATGCGCTACTATTCTATTGCTAAATTCGGTTTCATTTTTCGTCAAATATCTTCCATACCCCTACTTCTGTTGTCATTTCTATGATAACGATGCAATGATTGGCTGAGAGACCTTGCAGGCTGCTGCTAGAGTGGACGGACCGCAGCAGTGTGAAACACAAGTCGCACCTGGCACTGTGCAATCTGTTCGTTTACATGCCAAGAGAAGAAAAATGGACAACGAAAATCGTCGTTTCAAAGAGGAATGGACAGACAAATATGCGTCCATTTTACCACCTGCAAGTACCAAACCTATGTGCTTGATATACCGTAATTTTAGGACTATGAGCCGCTACTTTTTTCCCTCATTTTGAATCCTGCGGCTTATAGTCCAGTGTGGCTTATTTGTTGATTTATTTGGGTTAATAGCTAACACTTTATTTGACAGCGGCGTCATAAGGCTGCTATTAGACCGTCATAATTATGACATGACATCATCATGGGCATTAATGAATGCTTATGACAGATGTCATGTCATGTTGTCTGGCAAATTATGCCGCTAACTCCATTTATGTCCAGCTCGGATCTTTTGCATCCGTTCAAAAGGGAGATGCTGGATGACACAAAATGGCATTTGTCATAAGCATTGGCAGTGTCAGGTCATAGTTATGATGGTCTTATGACAGTCTTATGGTGCCACTGTCAAATAAAGTGTTACTAAATTCCATAAGTAGCAATGAATGAAACAACTAGAACAGTAAGTGAGGAAATAATCAGCACAGAACATTAATTTTGATATGTTATTTATATCTGTAGTGCTGCAATACATGCTAGGAGGCATGTTCGATGACAGCAGTGTTGACAGCAGGTGGCAGCAGAGGTTGGCTGTCTGCCCCAAGAGAACAGTGATGGCCAAATTGAAGCTTCTTGAAACAATGAAGCTTTGCAGCCAATTGGTCAAAGCTTCATGGTGTTTCATTTGGGCTTATGACAGTCTTATGAGGCCGCTGTCAATTAAAGTGTTACCGGTTGATATCTTTTAGTGTAAATATCTCATAATACAGAGAGGACAGCTGCGGCTTATAGTCCAGTGTGGCTTATCTATGAACAAATGCCGTTTTTGTGTCACATTTGGTGGGGCCGGCTTATAGTCAGGTGCGCCTTATAGTGCGAAAATTACAGTACCGTACTTAAAGTGTCTCCGCATGGCCATCACACCATTTGTGGCAAAGTTCAAAGCCATGGCTTCAAACCCCAAATGCCATTTCTCGCATTGAGCAGTGTTTTAAAGTCAATGTCAATAATTATTATGTTTGCACCTTAATGACATAGCTTGTCATTAATGTTCTGTACATGTGAACATGTACTGTACTACTTGCCCATGTTTTCTTTTTTGTCCAGCAGTGCTTTACAGTTACAAAATGTACTGTCAATAGTTATTGTTCGCAACTTAATGACAGATCTTGTCAATTATTTAGTGTACATGTGTAAACATTGTACTTGCATGTTTTTTTTTTGTATTTTTATTGTAAGTCAACAAAATGTTTTCTTAATCATTTTATTTAATCAATATGTGCATTGTATTTTTGTTTGGTCAAAAGAAAACCACTTTTACTACTTTCGACCTGCCTTGTACTTGACCGACATCAATAAATGGACCTATGCTTGTATGAAAAAAAACAATCGTGGACCTTCAAGATTTGTATTTGAGGAGCCCTGATATAGACTGTCATGTTTATCAATTGGTGAAATGCCATGAGTGCAGTTTACTTTTTGCATGCCTGTACAACCGACCAAAAGCTCAGACCATAACTTCAGAACACCTTGATATGTTTACCGAAGATCGATAATAAATGTTCCCCATCCACGTGTGCTACAAGGGAGTCGGGATCTCGTGTAAAAAAAAATTATAAATCATTTTTGTGCTTTCAGCAAGTCATGAGTCCTTCATATTGTAATAACTTTGGTCTTTAGAAATAGACCTTTTATGATAATTACCATATCTACTGATCGTCCGATGTAGTAAAAAACTATGTCTTGCCATTTTATATTGACTTACGACAGAGCCTGTATTGCACAGTCAGATACAATACAGATAACATTTCCGTTTAAGGGGCCGTTTACTGGTGACTCTCCGAGAATACGAAAAATTTCAAATTTGCATTTATATGGGCCCGTCTCCATTCGAACAATGTTGCAATTCCGCATGAATACAATGTAGTATTCATGCCATGCCCTAGGGGGCAGTGCAGATTTACAAGGTGACAGCGAATGATGCACTTTGACCCCACCAAGCTCCTCAACCCGGAAAAAAATATGCCCGCCCATCCGAAGCAATAGCATTTTTCTTTTGTTCAAAAAGGCACAAAAATGGAAACATTCATCATATTTAATTTAAAGATATTATTAAAACAGTAAATTAAAGACGACATTCCGCCATATTTGCTGTTTTTAATGTTTAGTAGCACGGCTGCGCACGCCCAATGTGACGTGTATGAGTGCTGACGTTATTGGCGCGGTCTCGCGCCGCGGGAGCCTTTGATATGCATTGCGCTGCAAGCCCCCCTCAATCCCCCACAATCGAATTCTTCCACTTTGGAGGCAGGATTCAGAATTTTTCGTCTTCGCCGACACGATATGCACGCGAGGCCACTCCGCTATTCAGTCATTGCGTCTTTGTGTCGAAGAGTCGCCATGTAAACTGCCCCTAAGTCTCTAAATCTCATTTTCCATTACCTTCAAGTGTTTCTTTGATCATTAATTTATGCTGTAGTTTCATGCCAGGAAGAAAAAAATAATCTTCAAACCTATCATTTATCATGTTTCTGGGAAAATACGGTATATCGTCCTAAAAAATTTTATCGTGACAGGCATATTCCTAAGTGTACCTTTGCATCCTCTTGCAATTATTGCTCAATAGAAATTAGCAGAGGAACTCAAAATAAACCTGGAAGTCAATAAGTAAGTGTTTTGAAATGTAATTGGATGACTGACACGAAAATTGTGAACATTGCGAGTGCAGCACATTATGAGTGGTTTTGACACTCTCTCTCGGAGTTGGGCATGCAAACAAACAGAAGCACAGAAAATGTATTGAAAATATACTTGGTGGTACTTTAAATCTGAGAACTGTTTTAAACAAGGTTGCATCAAATGTATAAACCAGAGATGCACAAGTCTGACCTGTATGGTAATTGCCTCTTCGCTATGCAATGGTCCTTCTAGACCACCCACTGTGAAGTGAGTGTTCATTTTAATAGCGCGTGTCATTATCTCCCCGTGTGTGATGTGCTACTGCAGTACTTAAGATGAATGTTGTAAAAACCACCACAGTGTCTGTGACTCCATGTACATACTTGATGTAAGTTTTTGTTTGTTTGTCTGTTTCGCTGTCTTTACACAGGATATATTTAGAGCAGACCGTTTTCTGGGTCTGGCCCTGCAGGTTTTGCAGGCATAGGGAAGACTTGGGGGAAATGCATGACTGGAGGTAGGCGGTGCTTGATGAAAAGATTTTCCTCATTCTGTGGCCAAATTCTGCTTGGCCCTGGGATCCTCCCTCGTGCTAAGGCTTGCTGAGAGGGGTCTGAGTTAAACCAACAACTGTGTGACTTGATGAAAGGGTCGAGCAGCAGGGAGGATGACATGTAACCAGAGTCATCACAAAATCCTGATGACTCTATCCCAGTTCCCCCGTTGACTGGTGTACAAACGTTTTAAAAGGAGCAAAAAGGTGCTGCCGATCTTCAATATTTACTAAGGATGTCCCTTATTCATATTTTTGCTCCTGAGGCCAAGTCACGTGATTTTGAGAAGTCCCGATCCGATAACAAAAAAAAAAAAAAAAAAAAACATTTTTTGGACTATTAGCCGCTACTTTTTTCTCACTGTTTCTACCCTGCAGCTTTTATAAGGCAGCGGCTTGTTAATGGATTTTTTTTTTCTTTTTTGACAAGTGAGCTTCACATTTTCCTGTATAAATTTTTAAAAAATTGGATAATTAGACATATTTTAAAAGAATGGCTTTCCAAATTTTGCTACGACATACCGCTCAGCCGCTACACTAGCACGAATAAAGCTTGCCAAAAGCTCGTCAGACTCAAAAACCCAGGATTTTATTGATGAATATGGCTCTATCTGATACTATAGTCTGCTAAAAAAGAACAGTTTTAAATGGATGGGCATTCACTATTTGCTGCGACAAGAAAACACGATGCTAGTGTTGATTAGCTGTTTACAACTGGCACTCAGAGGACTTTATTGCCACAGTACGCTTCAACAAAGCCACTATATAAGTGCTAGCGCTGGATGTTAAACGTTTTTAAGAGGATTTCATCCGCTTCAAGTTTAGAAGGCAAGATTATGAATCTTTGCAAATGTAGTGACCCGTTTTTTTTTTTTAAAGTTAATTTGTTTTTGCTCCCAAAAACGTATAAATACATTTTATTTTTAATTATTTCAGTGTCCCAAAAACATATTTATACGTTTTTTAGTTTTTTTTTTCCACAAGAGACAACTCTAGGTTCTGATGCAACTTCGCTCCAAAGCACAATGGTCAAAATTCATTTTAAAGCAATAACACTGGCCACTGGAGGGCAGTAGCGCATTTGGTAAGAAGTTATATGCCAGGAAACGGAAGTCGGAAGAAGCGTGAGAAAAATGTGGGAACGACCCAGCCGGAAACAAGCAAGGCCAAACCAGTTCCCCCATGAACACAACATGCCCCAAACAAGCTCCGCAGGTGAACTCTGCCATGAGGCAGCGGTCACCACACACGTCCCCCCAAGAATCCACCCACACAGGATGCCTGGCGCAGCCTGATTTAACGGAACGAATGGTTGGGCTGCACAGCCGGGGCGCCGGTGGAAGACGACCGAACTGACGACCAGGAGGACGTCCAGGACACCAGGAGTGGGAAGTCCGAGCAGGACGACCGGGAGGATGTCCGGGACGCCAGGCGATGAATGACCAAGCACGACGACGTCCAGGACACCAGGCGGCGGACGACCGCGCAGAACAATCGGGAGGACGTCCGGGATGCCAGGCGTTGGACGACCGAGCAGAACGATCGGGATCACCAGTGTAGCGGATGATGTTGTTGAGTCTTTGTTGCTCGCTGAGTAGAGTTCGCTTATCCGTGTTCGGCCGCTCGTATCTCTCGTGACTCTCTAGTGTCTCGTGACTCAACTGTAAATGCGCACAACAGCGTCATCTCTCAGTTCAATAGTTTAGTTATGTGTAAATAAATTGTTATTCTGCTATCAAAAGCTCTATTTGTCTTGTTGTTTATGTTATTTTGCAGAAGCAAAACATTATTCAGATGTTTGGGATGTCACAAAAGCAAAAAATAGCTGGGTTAAAGTCAAAGTTAAGTTTGAAATATATGCTTTTACAAAAAGCTCAATTTCTCTGTTTTTTTCATCACAAATTGGAAAATTGCTCAAACTAGGCTATTTTCTAATGCTGATTTCTAAAGAATGGAAAAAGATATGAACAATCTTTTTTTCCTGCTGAAAGAAAAGAGTAATCTTTCTTTTGGTGGGTTCCATGTTTATACAGCAATAGAACAGAATTTTCTGTGGGCCTTGCAAAATCAGTCAAAATCTATTAAAACGGCCGGGAGCGAAGGGGGTTGCTCCGGTGAAAATGGCTGGGAGTGAATGAGTTAAGCATTCAGACAACACAGGTTGGTGATGTTGATGTGTGTTGGTTTAGAAAATATATTTTTGCTCAATCAAATATTTCTATGTAAATATCCAACTTTAAGATATAGCATATATGTGGATTTATTTCTAAATTTTTGTGAAATTTGGCCAGTGCGGCTTATAATCAGGTGTGCTTTATAATACAGAAATTACGGTAGTCTTTTTAAAAAAAATTATTTGAATAAAAGTTCTGAACATGTTATAGTACTGTACTGTTTACAATGCATCCTCTTCTGCTTTTTCCGGGTGTGTTGCGGAGAATAAAACCCATATATTTTTTTAGGCCTTAAAAAAATAAATATTAAAAAAAAAATTGAAAACCCAATCCTTTTCACCTGATTTCAATCCCCTGAAAAATGGCCCGATTGGCCGAATTTCCAATCACGTGATTTGATCGCACGTGATCCCTAATATTTACTCAGCTAAACAGCACAACTGTCATGACCTAAGCTGGTCAGTGTAACACACATTATGGAAAATCTAGTCAATGATGAAAAAACTGCTCAAAAACTCAATTTATTGCATGAGCCAAAAGCGTGCATGCATGCTTCTCAGCTGGCAGGTTTGCAAGCCGCCTGCCTAACTCTTTATGTGGAAATGTCGTTTGTCTCATTTTTCATCGGTGATGTGTGTCAAGAAGCAAGATGGATGTCCCCCTGCAGCTTGAGTGACCTGGAACTTGACAGTCAACTGTGAAAATGTGGGTGGGGCTTGGTCTACATTTTGCAGATGCAGAATGACATAAATGTGTTTCTTCCAGGCAAGGAGTGAGAGGCAAAATGAGTATAATTATTCTGATCAAAAACTACCATATGGACCTTAATTATTGTCAGTGCAACTGTATATTGCAAAATATGTAGCATCATAACCTGTGACCAAGAGGAAACCTGGCTTTGGACATGTCCAGGCCTCATGCTGGAGGTCCTGTAAAAGAAAAATGAAAGTGTATTCCTGCAATCTACCCTTAAATAAATAAACAACTCAAGGAAAGCTCGGATTCTAAATCTCCAATACTCACTTTTGTATAGGCGATTTCCATCAAAGCAGCAGCCACAAACACTGCGTATTTCAGTATTTGTTTTCCTTCAAGCGGACCACCATATTGCACTACGCCACACTAAGTGAGGCATGACATTCATATGATTTTATTTCTCTGATCAGAGGTTCTTTTTCCCCCTCCTCCCATTTGATTGTTATTTATCCATATGGATCTCATCAAAGTAGAATGACATGTTAATGTGAGAACTGCTCAGCTGGAACGTTGATTTCAAGCACTACGCCAGTCAAGAAGAATATTGTAATATAAAATCCACCAATGGTACTCCACAAAAAACATTCTCTCAAAGCCTTTGCCCCTGCAGCCTTGATGAGAAGGCTTGCATCAGTGTTGATCGGATAAGGACAAGATAAGGATCAGGAGTTTTGATCGTACTTGGAGTCCTGTGGTTGAAAAAAGTACCTTTACCAAGACAGTTATGCATTCAATGGCATTGTTGCCTATGCATAGACATCATCATTATTGACGAATCAGCTCTGCCATGCACTGCGCAACTCCTTCAAGCAGGGGGCCGCCCACATCAAGAGGAGCTATTCACAAACACACACACGGAGCGAACTAACGGTGGATTTCGGTTCAAAAAGTACGAAAGCTGTACCACATACAAACAGGAAGGATTGTGATTTGTTCGAGGATTCAAGGTATTTATTATATTTTTCATACCATGCATGGATTTTGAAACTTGAAAAAAATGGAGAAATTAGCCGCTAAGGCAGTGGCATCATAGTTTGCAATATTTAAGTAAAATAAATCCTACCTACATGTTTTTTTGCTTTTAACCAAGAATCGAACCTATTTTACATCCATATCTGTAAAGAATTCAGGGATTTAAGCATTTATTCACAAAAATTTCAATGTAAAAATCTCTGGTGTGGTAAGGCGGCGCCACAGTGAACTTAAAGACGAGCCGCACATTCGACAAATTTACGTAAAATAAATGCTACCTGCACGGTTTCTTTTGCTTTTAACCAAGAATCAAGACTATTATAAGTCCATATTTATATAGAATTCAGGGATTTAAGCATTTATTCACAAGAATTTCAATGTAAAAAGCTCTTCGTTGTGGACTTGTGGTAAGGCGGCCCCACAGTGAACTCAAAGACGAGTTGCACGTTTGATATATTTAGGTAAAATAAATGCTACCAGCCTGGTTTCTTTTGCTTGTAACCAAGATTTGAGACAGTTTTACGTCCATATCTATAAAGAATTTAGGGATTTAAGCAGTTATTCACAAGAATTTCAATGTAAAAAGCTCTCTGTTGTGGTTTTGTGGTAAGGCGGCGCCATAGTTAACTTAAAGACGAGCTGCACATTCAACATTTTTACGTAAAATAAATGCTACCTACACGGTTTTTTGCTTTTAACCAAGAGTCGAGACTATTTTACTTCCATATCTATAAAGAATTCAGGGATATAAGCATTTATTCACAATAATTTTCAACGAAAAAAGCTTTGTTTGTGATTCCACTCAATCAGCTTTGACGGCCTCGCCAATAATGCAGGCCCCCGTGCCCAGTGTCCCATCAATTACATTATGAAGTTTATAGCCTATGTCAGTGGCAATGAGACAGAAATTACGAAGGCTCACGAGAACACAGTAATTCAGGTGCAATAGCACGATAATGTGTGAGCTTGTATACTGCAAAAACACATCTCCTTAAAACTAGTTAAATTCCCCTTGTTTTCAGTGTAAATCTAGAAAAGAGTAGAATCATCTGCCAGTACTTCAAGTAAATTTTACTTACATTTCATGAAATTAAAAAAAAAAAAAAAAAGCTAGCTGAAAATAGGCTTTACAGATTTATTTTAAGCAATAAATTAGTTTATGTAATCTTAAAAAGAGCTTGTTTGTCAGAAATATTCCTTTAATTTAAGAATATTGTTCAGAACATTATGAGAAAGCAAAATTTTCTTGATTTAGGAAAAAAAATTACCAACTTTTAGATGTACGGGCTTAATAAGAACAAATAGTAATGTTTACTGAAAGTAATGGAATAATCTGATGTATTAAACTGTAAACTAGTCTTTAACACTCAAAACAAGATGGAGAAAATTATTTGACTAGATTTAAGATATTATAAATATGCAGTGTATGAAAAAAACAAGTACATCTGGAAAGAAGCATGCATTGGTACAATTAACTACAATTACCGTCAAGTCCAACTGCATCTGCTGCAGACGCCCATGTTGCTTCTTTTCTCTGGTTATCCTTATAAGAAGGATTTGAAGTCTCATACAATAAATGACTGTGTGGTTTTCATTCATTCATTCATTTTCCATGCCGCTTATTCCTCACGAGGGTCGCGGGGGTGCTGGAGCCTATCCCAACTAACTACGGGCAGTAGGCAGGGGACACCCTGAACTGGTTGCCAGCCAATCGCAGGGCACAAGGAGACATACAACCATTCACGCACACTCATAACTACGGACAATTTAGAATGTTCAATCAGCCTACCATGCATGTTTTTGGGATGTGGGAGGAAACCGGAGTTCCCGGAGGAAACCCACGCAGGCACGGGGAGAACATGCAAACTCCACACAGGAAGGCCGAAGCCCGGGATTGAACCCTTGATCTCAGAACTGTGAGGCAGACGTGCTAACCACTTAGCCACCGTGCCGCCGACTGTGTGGTTTTGACCCTTATAATTAGTAACTTCTCATCCATGTTGTCAAAATTGTGAAGACTATGCACTATGAATTACGGATAATGGTTTACTGTTTTGCGGTGACCCTTTATCTAAGCGTTTATGATTGTGAAGGTGTTTACTCCTAACTTAATTTATAGTCGACAAAGGTTTTCAAAAGTTGTGAACACAGAAGAAATAGAGTGAGAAACAATTTTTCTGTACTATCACTTAGTGAATTTGGTGCCGATACCTGATGTGCACATTCCGACATTTGTAAATTGTGTCATTTTTTTAACCACCGCTCCATAAGTGCTCAAAATGCTTTTGTTAAAATGCAAAACTTGGTCAGAAAAAAATCTAATTGCTGACCATCATTACCAACCTCCATTCAAGTGAATCCATGTGTGTGTGTGGGTGTGTGTGTGTTAGTTTGTGACAGGTAAAGCTAATTGATTTTGATAATTTAAAGCAAAAGTGCCAAACTCATTTTTGTCACATGCCCCATTGTGATTGTCATTAACCTTAGAAGGCTATCATGACTGTGAACGATATACGTAAATGTACAACCCCAATTCCAAAGAAGTTGGGACATTGTGTTAAACATAAAAAAAAGAAAGGAAAAAAAAAAAATAATAATAATTTGCAAATCGTGTTCAACCTACTGAACCTACATACATGTTATTAAATGTCCAAACTGATACATTTTGTTTTTAGAAAAGCATCATTCACTTATAAAACCATGTTTAGCACAACAGTATTGGAATTGGGGTTGTATGTAAAAAAAAAAAAAAAAAGAAATACTGATGAAGTAGAAATACTGATCGTTACTTACGCAACAAAATTGAATGATACAAAATTTTGGAAATCAGAAGCTCGTCAAAGAAGGACTGATAAGAAAAAAAATGCTTGCATTTTCGCAACATTTTTAATTGTGAGAATCTACACTTTTCAGGGTAGAGTCATTTACCATCTTGAAATAGTGACATTAAATTACATCTGGTTCGTCTTAAAGTCCTTAAATTTCATATTGTGCTGAATGGAATGAAAATTATGTCTAAAATTGATCGACATTCTAAAAGTTAGATTTTTATAAGGTTGTCCATGGAATTTGGATTGGCATTAAATTTTTATTTCAAGTGGTATGAAAAAAAGTCTTAAATTTCTTTCTCTCTCTCGCTCGCTCTCTTTTATTTATTTTATTTTATTTTTTTAATAAACCTGTTCTGTTTAACTGCTTAGACACGTAGAATAGGAATCTGAGTGTCCTTATGGTCTGAACAGTGAATGTATTACATGAGAGTATGATATACTTCCATTGTGGTTTTTCATTACATTTTGTTTATTAGGAGGATGGGGGTTATGAGGAGGACAGAAAGGAAGGAGGCAGACAGAAAAGAAGAAGAACAAACAAGAGATACATTGCTAAACGCTATTGCTACCTATGAACATAGAGGTGCTAACGTTAGCAATTCTATTTATCCATGAAACCCATGTGGGGGGCCTGATAACCCAGGGGAAAGATGAAGGGAGGTGAGTCAAAAGGAGACATGATTAGGCGGAGTGAAGCATACATTATTCAGTAATGTAAGGTGGGGAACCTAGTGTTATTAAGATCACCTTTAAGTGTGGATAACTGGATATGTCTTAAATTTCATTTGATAAAACATGGAGGAACCTTGGTTTCGGCATTTGAGCACGAAACATTAAGTCGATGCCCACAGTTTGCTTTCACAGGCCACAAAAAATGAAATGGCAGGCTTTAAATTTCACATTTGTGATTTAAAGCATGGTCTGCACAGCTGTATTTTAATTATGGAGCACCAAACAATCATCCAGGCATCAGCAGAGTGATCTGATGGAGTTTTCCCCCGAAAGAATAAAAAAGCATGCTTTTTTCTTTTTCTTCAAGCCTTCTAAGTTTATCTATTTACATGGACTTCCCCATCAGTTGACAAGACAGCTCCCACAAACATTGCACCACGCCTTCCTGTTAGGGGGCCAACCCAGGCAGAGCATTCGGCTTTCACTGTGATAAACTCAAACACACGCTGCGTTCAAACGCCAGATTTAGGTGGAAAGAGGACAAAAGCTTTACTGCATACAAGCAGGCAGGAGTTTCTCAAGAGTGATTTGGTCGAGGATTTAAGGTAATTATTATATAAAATAGCCCCATGCATGCACTTCGAAACGTCGTGAAAAAATGCATTGAAAAAATTAGCGTAACTTTAGCTCGAAATATTTACATAAAATGAATGATAACTGCTTACTGTTTTTTTGCTTTTAACCAAAAATCTAGACGCTTCTATGTTCATATCTATAGAAATTGCGGGATATACGTATTTATTTACAAGAATTTTCAACTTAAAAAGCTCTTTGTTTTGCGATGGCCGCCATGTTGTATCCATAAACAGAAGCGTAAGTTTACATTTAAATGATCAGGTAATAGCAGCCAACTGCCCGTTTTTCGGCAAAAAAAGTAGTAATTTAGACATTTCTGTGTCCATACAAAAAATAAATGTGTTGAATTTTATGTAACATTTCAAGCTAAAAACGACAAGGGCCAGATAGCCGGCAAGACGTGCCTCCATGGTGAGGCAGTGGTAACATCGGAATTCGACCTAAATAAGTTGTGATTGTATATAGAAAAATAAAAATTTTGCTTTTGCTGAGTAAAATTGAGATTATTCTGCATGCTTTCCTCAAGTATTAAGTTTCTGATATAAAAACTGAGTGATTTATTCGCTGTTGAAAACTTGCACAAAAAGAAAAAAAAAGTTGCTATTTTGGGCAAATACTTATATATGTTAAATATTGCTATTGATCCTGAAAATATAGGTGATTCTATGCATTTGGTGATTTTTGTGCATCAAGCGTAACATTTGAGTATTTTATAGCAATTTTAAGTTTTGTCATACTTGAAAAAAAAAATCGTGATTTTTATTAGGGAACAACTGAATTTTTTTTTTTTTTTTTTATGTCACTACTCATGTAGTAGTAGTATATACCTAAGGGAGGCGCCTGTTTTGATTTTAGGTCGCTAGCGGCTTTGGCTTTGACAATATTTGAATTTTAAATTTTTGAAAATAGGCCCCTGTATGGATCGGCCTGGAGCCCCGTGTCCCGTCAACTGATAGTGAAATCTATGCTATTTAAAAATTCTACTGACTCCCAAGTCTCAGAAAATGCATGCAAACATTTTTTTAATTAGCCACCATTGTCATTGAATCACAGCTTGCTGATAAGGAAGTTTTGATTTCTAACTTTTCCGGGCTGGGGTGTGTCAGACGTTTGGACGGGAGAATCCCCGTATATGAAAAAGCTCATAATTTCAGTCCCTTTAAAAAGAACTTGCAAGTCAATTGTACAGTTTTATTATAATGCCAACAGAACTGTTCTACTTAATACAACCTAGATTACCCTTTAAAGGATATTGAAGGTGTTATGTTGTGTGTAATTGTTTGTTTAAACAGGAATGTTAAGGCTAAGCAAAATATAGAAATATAAAAATGGGGATGGGCACAAAATCTTCCTTCACCGCATACTCTCACATTGGTACACAGCCAAATGTTTCTGTTGCGCATGGTCACAAGCACTGACTTATGGACTTGTACTAGCCAAAACACACATGCGCAACCCCCCTGCCCCCGCACACACACGCACAAAAACAATGGATGTTTATTGTAGTAATGTGTTCATTTTGGACCAACCCAACGTCATCTGCATGACATGCAGAAGGAAGAAAAGCGGGAATATTTAGTTTATGAGCTTTGAAATGCGCCTCCAGGAATCTCTTGGTCAGATGTGTATTATGCCAGTCTAAACACATTACTGTAACCCTGCTGCTGCAAGCACACTTTCCACGAGATCTTCACAAGATTTATTCAAATCTGCACAGACCAACTTTATCGTATAGCTTTGTATTGTCCCAGAGGATATGTATTTGTTTAATACATTACTGGCCAAAAGTATTGGCAATTCTCTCAGCTCATGCTCAATTTCTCCCAGAAAATGATTGCAATTACAAATGTTTTTGTCGTAATATTATCAGTTGTTTGCTTGCAATAACAAAGCACAAAAGAGAATGGGAAAAAAAATTAAATCATTTTCATTTTACACAAAACTCCAAAAATGGGCCGGACAAAGTATTGGCACCCTTTGAAAAATCATGTGATGCTTCTCAAATTTGTGTAATTACCTTACCTGTGGCACATGAGAGGTGGTGGCAATAACTAAATCACACTTGCAGCCATTTAAAATGGATTAACGTTGACTCAACCTCTGTCCTGTGTCCTTGTGTGTACCACATTGAGCATGGAGAAAAGAAAGAAGACCAAAGAACTGTCTGAGGACTTGAGAAGAAAAATTGTGAGGAAGCATAGGTAATCTCAAGGCTACAAGTCCATCTCGAAAGACCTGAATGTTCCTGTGTCTCCCGTGCGCAATGTCATCAATAAGTGTAAAGCCCATGGCACTGTGGCTAACCTACCTAGATGTGGACAAAAAAGAAAAATTGATGAGAGATTTTAACGAAAGATTGTGTGGATAGTGGATAAAGAACCTCGACTAACATCCAAACAAGTTCAAGCTGTCCTGCAGTCCGAGGGTACAACAGTGTCAACCTGTGCTCAATGAAAAGGGACTCTATGGTAGGACACCCAGGAAGACCCCACTTCTGATCCAGAGTCATAAGTTTGCCAAAACTTATCCGAGAAATCCAATAACGATTTGGAAGAATGTTCTCTGGTCAGATGAAACAAACGTAGAGCTTTTTGGGAAAAGGCATCAACATAGAGTTTACAGGGGAAAAAATGAGGCCTTGAAAGAAAAGAACACGGTCACCACAGTCAAACATGGTGGAGATTCCCTGATGTTTTGAGGTTGCTTTGCTTCCTCTGGCACTGGACTGCTTGACAGCATGCATGGTATTATAAAGTCTGAAGACTACCAACGAATTTTGCAGCTTAATGTAGAGCCCATTGTGAGAAAGCTGGGTCTCCCTCAGAGGTCATGGGTCTTCCAGCAGGACAATGACCCTAAAAACACTTAAAAAAGCACTAGAATATGGTTTGAGAGAAAGCGCTGGAAACTTCTAAAGTGGCCAGCAATGAGTCCAGACCTGAATCCCATAGAGCACCTTTCGAGAGATACGAAAATGGCCTTTTGGAGAAGGCACCCTTCAAATCTCAGAGACCTGTGGCAGTTGGCCAAAGAAGAATGGCCTAAAATTCCAGCAGAGCATTGTAAGAAACTCATGGATGGATACTGGATGTGGTTATTCACCGCTATTTTGTCTAAAGGTTGTGCTACCAAGTATTAGGCTGAGGGTGCCAATACTTTTGTCTGGCCCATTTTTGGAGTTTTGTGTAAAATGATAATGATTTAGATTTTTTTTTCATTCTCTTTCGTGTTTTTTCATTGCAAGCAAAATAAATGAAGATATGAAAACCAAAGCATTTGTAATTGCAATTATTTTTTTGTGAGAAATTGAGCATTATCTGACAGAATTGCAGGGGTGCCAATACTTTTGGCCAGCACTGTACAATAAGCAACTGCTTACAAGCTGCTTTTTTCTGGACAGTGAAAATTCGCCTGAGGACAGCAAATGATTTTCTGGTTTCATTGCCATATCTTTGTCGTAATGTTTATTGGAATATTTGCGAGTTGACTAACGACGTTGCATTCATTCATACCCATTCACAACACGATAGTGATCGTGTGGACCTCACCTGACTAGATGAGTGACAGCTCCTACAGGCAAGAGTGTAATTAATCTGAACAAAGCCATGCTATTCTTCTGACAGCTGTGATAGATTGAGGAAGTTGCTCAAGACCAAGTCATGACTGTCATCTGGAATGTACGAAACAAGCCAGTCACAGTGCACTGTATGCGTGATTTATAACACAGGTGGTAATGGCTATTTGTAGTCTTTTCTGGAATGCATCGGCCTGCAGCACAATGGTTATTGACACCGTTGAATTTGTCCGAAGGGGCGAAGGAAATTGTTTCTATTTCATTAAGCAGTGACCGACAAGACAAAAAAAGCAAGCATGAAAGATGCATTTACCATATTGGTCCGAATATAATTTGTGTATTGTGTATTTGTGTATTTTGCATTGAAATAAAATTGAAAAAAAGGGGGTCGCCTTATGTTCGCGGTCTAGACAGTATACCCATTCACGACGCTAGATGGCGCCATCATTGAAGCGCTGTTCTGTCTTGACAACTCTCAGCTACTCTCCCCATTCACGACGCTAGATGGCGCTAGATATCATTGAAGCGCTGTTCAGTCATGACAGATCTCAGCTACTCTCAAGTTAAACCAGTTTGCATTGTTTTATTGCAATGTTTTTCCTTATTCAGATTTGTTTCAAGACTACAGTTACAGTTAGACTTCACTTTGATGGTTAATGCAGTTATTGCAGTTTTGTTGTTTGGTTTATTTACATTTCAAAAACCAGAAGCCATTAATTTACAAATGTGATTGCACTTTACATATTTAAATGTTCAGATATTAAGATTTGAATGAGGAAAAATAACATGCTTTTCTCTCAAATATATTGTTAAAATCATTTGTTTCAGATGTACTGTAATTATTTTCTGGATAAAAATTTGGTGTTCAAAAAGTCTTTTTTTCAAACAAAGGGTTGAAAATGAGGGGCTAGTCTTATAATTAGGATCGTCTTATATTCGGGCCAATATGGTATATCCATGATTGCAGTTATGATTTTATGTATCGAGAGCTGTGTGTAAAATTTTAGGTCAGGGACAGTCAAGCTGTACCTGTTAAAAAGAAATCTCCCACTTAGACTCAGTCTAAAAATAACTTCCAATCTTGATATTGTCCGTGCAGGTAAACTTTTTCCCCCTGCAATTTATGACTAAGTTTTTATGATACGCCTCCGGTGGTGTTGGATGTATCACAGGAGAAACACGGACGAACGGGTGGGATAGGTTCCAGCAAGAGAGTCTGTTCCTTGCCAAAGTTAACAAGGAGCTGAGTTATCACACCATCTGCTGTCTGTGAAATGTGACTCATGACTTTTGGATGGCTGCCAGCATCTAACCTGCTGGCTGGTGTGCCAGTTTGATTCCTTCCCAACACCTTAGTTTAGGGAACATACTAATTTTAAAAATACACATAAAGTACACACATTGTAAAGGCTTGAGAAGCACCATTAGGAAAATAATATTCGCGTCTCCTTATCGTGTTTGCTCATCATATTTAATCAGAGTATATATTTAGTAAGGATATTTGTTTGCACAGCTGCTCTAGATGACTTCTTGCAAATATGATGGAGGATTTACAGTGAGAAAAACAAACAAACATGACCGAAGAAATGTCAGGCTCAGAACTTTCTGAGCTCAAATAAAGGTGAGCACACACTAGCCAACTGATTGATTAAAAAATAGTTAAACAAACTTCAGTATATTTCAAGTGAATGTTAAATTAATAGTTTAATAAGTCGAAATAAGTTAAACGAGGACCTTTTAGAAATCCTGTAGTGAAAATTTGTCAATCTCTGTGGTATTAGTCACTAATACATAGGCTAACCAGTGTGCAGCTAGGGACTTTGCTAACAAATTAGCAGCGGCTTACCTATGCAAGTGTTAGGGTAGTCATGGATGGAGCCAAATTCAAGGGAGTTTCTGCAAGTCTGTTCAAAAGATGGAATTTGAACATTCTATTTATAATGTATTCTATTCATGTATGAGTATTTCAGAGTGGTATTAACTTTAATCGAGTTACTTCCCCCAATTGAACAAAGAGCATGGCATAATCCTGGCACTAACAGTACTTCCGTGATTGATACACTTCATGGAGGATGGTTTATTTTTGCAGGTGATCTGCTCACGTCAATAAGGAATTGAATACTCAAGATTTCTTTGTTCAATTCTGGACAACTAACAATAACACAGAAACCAAAGCCAGCGTAATAAATTCAAGCATGAATAAGCTTTAGTTCTTGTAAAACATGTCTAGTCAGGTTCAACAGTCCACCTATAAAACCTGAGCTCGATTTACTGACAGCGTAACACTGACGCTAAGGGGCAATTGCACACACACTTTGATTTCAGTTAGCACTGACATGTTATAGTTTGCAATTGTTCTTCTCAGTGGTTTTAACAATACAAGTTTTACCAATTTAATTCAGTGTTATTTGCATAGAATGATTACGTATAGTACCAGTCAAACAGGCAACAAATGGCATTTGAGCAGTAGGAGGCTGACAAGATGAAAGCTAAACATATGAGCCTTTATTGACAGTTTCATCTATGAAGTGTGGCTGACTGCTCAGTTCCCACAGTTACAAGTGATATCAATGAAACAAATATTAGATAAATAAAAAAATAAAAAAATAAATAATTTTAATTGAATTTTTATTTATTAACCTGAAATTCAATTTGGTCATGGAGTTTGGGCAGGAGAAAAGTGGAATTTTAGAGGTTACTCCAGATCCAGTATATTTGGTGTATTTTAAAGCATCTTTTTCCATTGGGCTGTGTGTTTTTTTTAGTTTAAAAAAAAAAAAGTATTTTATTTCTGCTCTGATATATATTTTCTCAATTCTATGAATAATATGACAGGGAAGTAATATTGACATTTACGTATTCATTGTGTTTTATTCATCATCTCTCAACAGATGATTGGACAGTGTTGCTGTAATTTGTATGTCTTAAAAAAGCCTGGTGCAATCTGCTTTAACAGGTTCACTTATTGGTTTACAGTTCAGCATAAATCTTCTATAATGACAGTATTTATGAGGCAGGAATCTTGACTGTCAAAGACTCCAAACTCTGGAAGGGAATTAAGCTGACACCACATGTATGATGGAAACAGCTCGCAGAAGACTGTAGAAACACTTCTACTGCTCAGGTATCCCAAGGAAAGTTTAACTTTAGTCGACACTGGAACACAAATATATGAAATATAGAATGTCTATCTATTAAAGTTAGTTTGACTTTGTGACTTGACAAATGTTGTTTTTCAGAATCAATATGATTCTCAAAAAAAAGTATTTATCTTACTTCTATACATACATAACCTAACATTAGCCGTGCACCTACAAAACATCACTCGACAACTTGGGGAGGTGCAGGAAGTTGGACATACTGTATATGTTCTATAACTGTACCTGGTAGTAGTCTGGTCCATATAAAACATTATTTTTAGGGATGCAGCTATCGATTATTTAAATAATCGATTAATCTATTGATTAGTTTTCTACTAGTACTAGTACTGAATAATCGAGTAATCGGATTACAAACAGTTAATTCCTTGCAGAATAAATTTTAGGAGATATAACACGTTAGAAACAAGTGTTCATGCTTGCAATAATATCTATTTTGGCTTGCTAAGATAAAACTTTTTCGAAAGAGTATTAAATGCATCTAAAACTAAATTTAAATACCTGAACTTAGCCTCAAACAGTATAAAAAGATAAATAAATGAGGATCTAAGTACAACAAAAGAACAATTGGCTAACTTGCATAGCAAAAGTCAGCTATCCAGGGGTGAAAGTGTTTAGAATTTCTTGCCGGAACTCCCTGGAGGGAAAGTTGCCACGGAACCAGAAATTTTATTTATTTATTTATTTTTGGGGTGGGGGTCAAAACTACTGAAATGCAAAGAAAACTGTTTTTGTCAGTTATTTCTATAACACATACAAAAACTGATTTTCATTCAAAATTGTATTTTTTCAATGATTTGCAAAATAAAAGTTAACAAAAACAGCTATAACCCCAAACTCCATCTCCTAATTTTCATTTCCCCTCATTTCCTCACATACTAAATGCCAAATCACAATTTGAACTACTTAAGAACAAAGGATGTATATTAAAATGGAAGATAATGTAAACATTTTTGTTGTGTTTTTTAATAAAAAAGATATAAGTAACATACAGTCAGAAAAATAAGTACAAATGACATATTATGCAGAGTGAAATGGAATATATTTTGAAGATCGCACAAACATGAACTTTTTTAAATCATAAGGAAATGAATAAGTAGCCTAACATAAATGAACAAATATAAGTCCAAAGTGCACATTGACAGCTAAGATGTTCTGAACCTCTCCATCAGAGCAAATAAAACTAAATATGATAAATAAGCCACCTTAACTCTTTGCTTGCTCTTAAAGATTTGATCCATTTTCTGTTGCATTGCCCTTTTTTTTTTTTTAACTGTTTCAGAAAATATGCACTTTTGAACCAATCAGAACTAACTATCTTTGATGATCACATGTCAGCATGTAAGCCAATTAAACGGATAAATGAGCCCAGGCGTTTTGCTTGCATTCGCACATTGACGTGACTCGTTATCATCAGACTCGGAGTCGGATATGTATTTTCGGAGTCAAAGCACCGTATACCGGAACAGCGTTTCAGCCCTGAATCTTATACAGGAACTGCGTTCCGGCCCAGAATGTTACACTGGAACTGCATTCCTGACCGTTCCCGCCCACTTTCACCCCTGCGGCTATCTTGAATGCTATAAAATGCAAACTTTTTTTTTTTATTTTTTTTTTTACAAAGCTCTTAACAAAACATTCAATCACATATTCCCACAAAACCTGCTAAATATACTTCTAAACCAAATAACGAATGCATAAGCAAACATTCGAAACAAAAAACAAAACTTACAAAAATATACCTTATGTTGATCTTAACAGGGAGCAGCTGAATTCATCTATATTAGACGAGTTATGGCATATTCACTGTTGTCACTAGAAGGCAGTGTGTCCACCCAAATCAATAAAACTAAATGTAACACTTTCAAAACAGATCATTACAACATCACTCTAATGAAATGAATACTCGAAGCAGCAAAATTTGATCCGAAGCTTTTTTTCCAATTGAATTATTCGAGTTAATCGATTAATCGTTGCAGCACTAATTCTTTTAACGTAACATTATTGCATAAGAATGTCACACGCTTTAATAACGGAAGCACTTAATGTAACCTGTACAATCACATCTATGGAGACTCCAAGTTCAATTTTAAGGAATTATTTTTCAAAATACCTGTGCTGTTATTTCATGCAACAATACTGTTTTTAGAATTGTCGCAAACTCCCTGTGAGATGTTTGTGGTTTGACAATGTCATGTTGCTGGATGTCTGAGAAAGAGAAAAAAACTTGGATTGTGTTTCACACACATAAATCATTAAATTTATTACTGAATTAACTTGACAGACTCCTCACGGTGCTCTGCATGTCTTACTGTATGCACATAACCACGAAGAACCTTTTATGTTCAGACCTAGCACTGTAAGTGTAAGTTGTCTACATGGTAAAGTATGTTTATTTATAGGTTTCGCATTTTACCTCTACAATGCATGTCAGCTGAAAAAAAAAAATAACAGGCTTCAGGTTGATTTGATGGATTGCTGAGAGCAGCTTGTGCCGATTTAGTCCAAACAACTCTAAATCAAACTTGTCACAAATTTCGGAATTTAACAAGCTTCCTGAAGTCAGAGGAAAGACAGACAAAAATCCATTATGAGCTTTGAGTCATTTGTCATTTATTTTTTCTTTTTAGCACTCTGTTTAAATAAAATTTTGATTGTGAGGATAGTATTTCTGATTATAAAAAGCATTTTGAACCTTTTATTGGATTTTTGCCCTAAAGCTTTCATTTAGAGCTTTGAAAGTTTGTGTGGATTCATGGTGCCCAAGCCAGAAAAATTTGAGCTATGCAGCTGATTCCTTCCAAAGAGCGCGAAGCGTAAAGTGGACATGACTGCTGAGAAATAAATGACCAATGTGTTTTTGGTCACGGGTTCACAGGGGTCAAGTCAGAGCGCCTCCAGTGGATTTACAATCCATGCGGGGATTCTAGGTCTAACTCAAGACGCCTTTATTTTCACTGCAGTAGAAAGCATGATTAAGAATATGCAGGAATTTACCAATTCAAAACATGAAACACCACACATCTATTTACAGCTCAGTATTTATTCACTCATTCATTTTCACCACCGACAGGATCGCATATATCACAGTTTTAATTATGCAGCTGAAAGTTATTGAGAAATAATGTTTAACTCATTCACTCCTAGCCATTTTCACCGGAGCAAGCCCCTCACTCCCGGCCGTTTTACTGGATTTTGACAGATTTTGCAAGGCCCACAGAAAATTCTGTTCTTTTGCAATATAAACATGGAACCCACCAAAAGATAGATTAGACTCTCTTCTTTCAGCAGAAAAAAAACTTAGTTCATATCTTTTTCCATTCTTTAGAAAACAGCATTAGAAAATAGCTTAGTTTGAGCAATTTTCAAAATTCTGATGAAAAAAAGGGGAAACTGAGCTTTTTGTGAAAGCATACATTTCAAACATAGTGTAACTTTGACTTATACACAGCTATTTTTGCTTTAGTTATATTCCCAAACATCTGAGTAATGTTTTCCTTATACAAAATAAGATAAACAACAAGAGAAATAGAGCTTTTGATAGCAAAGTAACAATTTATTTACACATAACTAACTGAAAGATGTCACTGTTCTGGCTGTGACAGCCGGTTAAACTTTTCCCTCATCGCCGTCTGTCTCATAAAGATGAATTTTTTTGAGTTTCTGTGGGCTCTGCTTCCGAGCAACACGGACTCAAAGGCATTGTCCACCGCCCTAGTGGTCCCGGTTGTTCTGCTCGGTCGTCCAACGCCTGGCATCCCGGGCGTCCTACCTGTTGTTCTGCTCGGTTGTCGGTCGCCTGGCATTCATTCGGTCGTCTTCCGCCGGCACCCCAGCTGTGCGGCTTGACCGTTCATTGCTGTTGAATCGGGTTGCGGGTCTTATCAATTGTGCTATTGCCCTCCAGTGGCAGTTTTATTCCTTTAAAATGGACTTTCAGCTTTGTGCTTTGGAGCTAAATTGAATCAGAACCCAGAAATGTCTTTTTTTGGGAAAAAAAAAAAAAAGTAAAAGATGTATAAATACTGTATGTCTTTGGGACACTGAAACAATTAAAAATAGAACCTATTCATACGTTTTTGGGAGCAAATGAGTTTTTTAGTGGAGTGCATTTTAACAAAATTTCTGGGCTGAAAAGTGACCAAAATGTTAGCAACAAGTGTGGTGAACACGCACTTATCTGGTCAGAGGCAACATGTCTGAGAAAGACCTATGCCCCTGAAGCTGAATGCAAATAAAGTAATTCCAAAATTCTCCACAAAGGCAGTGACATATACAGTTGGTTTACTTGTCAATCCAACCGTTGGGGGCATCCAAGCTAAGTTAAACACTTAGCAAGTTTTCTGATGCTCTTCCTTCACCAACACTCTGGCAGCTGCTAGCACATGCAGAAAAAAAGTTTAATTACTCCCCAACCGTGTCAAATAAAGACACAGCAAAAAAGTGTTGTCAAATTAAAAAGGAGTGGTTTGCTTAATTTTGACAGCCAATGAAGAAGAACATTGTGTGACTGTATGCAGCCGAAATGGTCAGAATCAAATGATTTAAAAGATTATATTTCCACTGCTGGGCAAAACCATTCGCGCCCCTGAAATTCTGTCAGATATTGCTCAATTTCTCCCAGAAAATGATTCCAATTACAAATGCTTTAGTAATAATATCATTATCATTTTACACAAAATTCCAAAAATGAGTATGGCCAAAGGTATTGGCACCCTCAGCCTAATACTTGGTAGCACAACCTTTAGACAAAATAACTGCGAACAACCGCTTCCGGTATTCATCAATGAGTTTCTTACAATGCTCTGCTGGAATTTAGAACATTCTTTGGCCAACTGCTTCAGGTCTCTGAGATTTGAAGAGGGCCTTCTCCAAACTGCCATTTTCAGATCTCTCCACAGGTGTTCTATGGGATTCAGGTCTGGACTCAGTGCTGGCCACTTTAGAAGTCTCTAGTGCTTTCTCTCAAACCATTTTTAGTGCTTTTTTAAGTGTGTTTTGGGTCATTGTCCTGCTGGAAGACCCACGACCACTGAGAGAGACCAAGCTTTCTCAGACTGGTCCCTACATTAAGGTGCAAAATTTGTTGGTAGTCTTCAGATTTCATAATTCCATGCACGCTGTCAAGAAGCAGTCCAGGACCAGAGGCTGCAGGCAACCCCAAAACATCAGGAAACCGCCATGTTTGACAGTGGGGAACGTGTTCTTTTCTTTGAAGGCCTCAATTTCCCCCTGTAAACTCTATGTTGAAACCTTTTCCCAAAAAGTTCTACTTTTCTCTCATCTGACCATCTGACATTCGTCCAAAACATTTTTGGCTTTCTCAGGTAAGTTTTGGCAAACTCCAGCCTGGCTTTTTTATGTCTCTGGGTCTGAAGTGTGGTCTTCCTGGGTATCCTACCATAAAGTCCCTTTTCATTCAGATGCAGGCGGATAGTACAGGTTGACTCTGTTGTACCCTCGGACTGCAGGACAGCTTGAACTTGTTCTGATGTTAGTCGAGGTTGTTTATACACCATCCGCAGAATCTTTCGTTGAAATCTCTCATCAATTTTTCTTTTCCGTCCACATCTAAAGAGGTTAGCCACAGTGCCATGGGTTTTACACTTATTGATGACACTGCACATGGTAGACACAAGAACATTCAGGTTTTTGGAGATGGACTTGTAGCCTTGAGATTGCCTATGCTTCCTCACAATTTTGCTTCTTAAGTCCCCAGACAGTTCTTTGGTCTTCTTTCTTTTCTCCATGCTCAATGTGGTACACGCAAGAAGACAGGACAGAGGTTGAGTCAACTTTAATCCATTTTAATTGGCTTAAAGTGTGATTTAGTTATTGCCACCACCTGTTATGTGCCACAGGTAAGTAACAGGTACTGTTAATTACAGAAAATAGAGAAGCATCACATGATTCTTCAAAGGGTGCCAGTATTTTTGTCCAGCCCATTTTTGGAGTTTTGTGCAAAATGATAATGTTATTTTTTCCCCCTATTCTCTTTTGTGTTTTTTCATTGCAAGCAAAATACATGAAGATAATACTACCAAAGCATTTGTGATTGCAATAATTTTCTGGGAGAAATTTAGCATGGAACTGAACTATAATGCTGGTCACTGGAATGAAAGGAATGAAAATGCTTTGTAATGTGAAAATATTTCATTTTAAAATCTTTCAGCAGTTACAGTATATGCCCATACATTACATTATTTTTCTAACGTACAAATACTTAAAAAAAAAATTTTTTTTAAAGGACAATTTTGTAATTGATTTATCATACCTAAAAGATAAACATTTGTATAATATTTTGCATAATTAGATTCTGCAAATGAAATCAAACATGTTTTAAAGTATTTGAACAACAATTGGCAAAATTGCATCTGGTGTTCCTACTAATTAGTAATTTATTTCAGTGCTGGCCTAATTCAGACAAAATATGCATAAATAACACATTTAATTAATGTGTTATGTAGATATCTGTGAAATGTTCCGGTTTTCCTCTTCTTGTGTACCAATAAAATAATGATCGTTGCAGCCAATTTGTAATATGTAGTTTTATGTATTGGTCCTATCTTTCTATGTGTTTCAGGTGAGTAAATGTTATAGGAATGAAAATGAAGGTGGAATAAATGTGTTTAAACATTCAGAGTGGTTCATTAACTGAAGATCTCGTCCACTCCACCTGGAGCCTATCATGGCCGCTACTACAGGCCTAGCAGCTGCACTGCACTCTGGGATACTAGACACCCTAAGCTGATGACTCTGATGAATCTGTCTGCCGCCTGCCCTGTGGCCTCCATCAGATCCATCCTTCTGGGAAACAAGTGTGTCTGACTGACTTAAACCAAACACACTCACTTATGCACACACCCACCCCAACACACATTTCCTGTGGCCTCAAGTGCATGCCACACCATTAATACCAATTGGGCTTTCTTTATGGCAACAAATATTTTCACATGGCCCCCGGCCTCCTCAAAAATCATCTTGAATATCCAAGGCCACAACAAAAGCTCGTAAGTCCTTGTGCTTAGGCGCGCCAAACCACAGGATACTCTTAGGGATGCATTTGTTATTATGATTTGTGAAACATTGGCTGGGACAAAAAAGCCTGAGTCCTACATAGTACTTTTAAGTTAACATTTCCTACGCAATGTTTGATGGTGCTTTTAATACGTCTACAGCATGGGCAGTGTGGTTGGCAGTTTAAAGCGAAATCAGACAGGATCAGACGGACGCAGACAGAAAAGTGCATACACACCTCACGCATAAATACCCACAAACAGAAACGGTTTATGTACATGGCGGAAAACACTCAGGTGACTAGAAGTTCCGCTCTGAGACCCCCAATTTGGCCAACTTTCAAAATTCTCCAATTTTGCATGTGTGATACATCATTGGAAAGCTTAAAATTTCAATTTTCTGGATGAAGAAAAATTTTGAACAGGAGGGCATTTAAAAAAAAAAAAAAAACAGCGAAACCCAATTTGGAGGTGAGAGCATGAAAGAGCAGGATTTAAGATGCCATGACTTCAACGAGATATTATCGCATACTTACCTTGTTTCGATCCAAAAACTCCATTTAACATGTATCACTGACATTTAGACACAGCTGTGAATGGCTACATCGGGATTTTTGGGGGATTTTATGGGTGAAACATGGTAATATAACAAGGGTCATGATGTAGTAATCCCAGATATCAAGGAGTGGTCAAGATTTTTTTTTCTTCTAATATTTACCCTTTTAAATGTTGTTTTTCAATTTTTCTTTGTTTGAATCAATTATGTATTATCTAACATATTGGAGAAAATGCGACAGTAACAAAAAAACAAAAAACAAACAAACAATTAAGCGATAGTTGTGAGGTACATATCCGTGACTTTTTTGCAGACACATTTTTTTTATTGTGATGTCACTTGTTTAAAAGTTTGAAATATGCAAGTAAATAATTTTTTAAAGTCGTTTTTTTTTTAAATGAAATATTAGACACCAATTAATGATTCTAAGCTAAAAATGACAGACATTTTGAATAATAAATATAATTAATTACCATCGTTTTATGGCTGGGTTGAATCGAAAGCGGTTGCGCGACGTCTGTAAACGGGGTTTTGCAGGGTAAAACGGACAAATTAAAAATAGTTCAGGGGCTTAATGTGCAATGAATCTACTATGGCGGCATATAGACATATACATAGTTCTATCAAACACAACAGTTCTTTTGGCTTAAAATACAGCAGTTTATTTTAAAGAGGAGTGCAAGAGCAGAAACTGCTTTTTCAGTTTGCCTGTGTTTTCCGCCATATATATTTATAGGCCAAATTATTATTGCTCATTAATGCCAATTTCCAGTCAGCCAACCACATGGCAGAAACTCATTGCATTTACGCACTGTAGAAGAAAAAAAAAGTTTATTTTCTCTTTTGCAAGTTCCATTCTCTCAATGAACAGGAGCTGATGAAAAAAAAGCAATAGTCACCTAATATAAATACATTTATTAAGGAAAGAATAATTAAAAGTCGGTCATGACAAGTGTCTCTGAGATCCCCAAGAAGATCTGCCCCAAAAGGCCGAGTTTTACTTCCGCATCAGTCCTGCGCTGTCAAGGAAGACCCGATTTACGATCCTGCGCCGTAGCCTGACGCGGTCCTATTGATTATTCAAACCCTAGCGTCGCGTCAACGCATATGATGTGGCGGAAATGGACTGTGATTGGTTCGCTCAGACTGTTGTTTCCGGTTCAGCACAAAATCACCGCCATTGTAAAAAAATATTTTTCTAGACGCAAAAATGGACCAAGCCGACAGGAGTATCATCGAAGAGCAAGTCTCGTAAAGGCATCATAAAGTTTGCCAAATGGCAAGGTCAGCGATTGGATAAAAAAATGGAAGGGCCACCGAGACGTGTGTTCAGAATCGAGTGGCCTCACGAAGCGATGACCCAGTCGGCCAAAAACTGCCAGCTTTTTATTAAGCTTGAGAACGATAAACCGATACGACCGGATATACGGTTTTACAGGTGAGAGATACAGATGTATCGATAGTAAAGTTACCATTCGACAGTAATTAGCCATTAAATATTCAATGAACCGATAGTAGAGATAGGATTCGGCTATTGCGAGCACAAGAATCGGCTTCCAATGCCTTGTTCAATGCATTGCTTATAATGATAATAATTATGCTTTTACTTCACATGCTGCGCTTGTGTCATTCACCACACAGCGCACTTAGATTGAGACTGCACGCATGATATAATATGGACAAGCACTACTCACAGTCGTGGTTTCCTCAACTTCCCATGCATTTCGGCAGAACCGCTACTAGTCGCCGTCAATACCCAATCGTCACGGGCGTGTCATAACATTGCGAGAGCTAACGAAACCACTGTAACGCACGCTCCGTAGCATTTTCTTCACAGCCCAACACGAAACTAGTAGTGGCAACGAAGCAACATGCTAAAACAATGGACTGTGTGATCACCAACGCCAGCAACGTGCAGCGATTGATTTTCAACGCACCCAGGAAAACAAAAGTCGGACTTTGAAGTGATGAAGGCAGCCAGATCTGTTTGCATGGGACCGAGGTTGTGTGGAGTGTGGAGCGGTACAGAGATTGTGAGTTTTTAACCCTGAAAAATAATCCACTGCAATGGTGGAAAGGGCAGCGTGACCCTCTGGAGATTTTGTTTCCACGAAACGCAGTCTACTTAAACATGAACATGTGGATTAGTTGATCTTCCTCAAGAAAAATCTGCCCTTCAAAAAAGATATGGACAGTGATGAGGAATAAAAAATGAGGAAGCACAGGCATAACTGAATGACTTTGCTGTGTATTAGGTTAAAGTAATGATCATTGACCTGTCTGTCTAAAATGCCATGTTTTTATTCCCCCAATTATACCAGTCGTAAAGCATAATTTATTGACTAGCAGGTTTAATTATTTTTTTTCTAGAGCTGCTGCATATAATTAATATTTTTTGTTTGTAAGATGTTTACGTTGAAAGTTTGCACTTAAATTACTTACCTCTTGTGTTAAAAACACCAGGAAATACAGTAATTGAATTACTGCACTTTATTGTTGTCTCTCACTGGAGTTCTATTTTATTATCAGTCCCATCCAACAAAATGATGGTCGTATAGTAAGCCTTTTTTTTTCATAAAAAAAATAAAACATAACATTGGTATGAAATTTTGTTGTTTAATTTTGCTATATTAGAAATGTGGTCTTTTTATATGTTTAAAATACTGTACAAACACACACAACAAATATTTACTATCGTATTGTTTTCACTCTATCGAACCGTATCGTTCTTACACTGTATTGAATCGTATCGAATCGCTCGGCCTTAAAAATGTATCGTTTTTTTAATCGAATCGTAACCTGTGTATCTAGATACATATCGAATCGGCTTCATGCCAGAAATTCCCAACCCTACTTTTTATCACTTTATGTCGTATTTTTGGTTGGTGCACTTCATCATTTATTGTGTACATATGTTTGCTGTGAGTCTGTGACTTATTTGCGTGTCACACTTCAAGTATATGAAGAATAAAGCAAAGGTTTGGTGTCAAAACAGTTGTTTTGATCTTTAATTTTCAATAACAGTTCACACACGATACATCATCACTGATTGAGAGTGCCTCGGAGCTTTTTATGATAACGTTAACATCAAGGATTCCAACGCAGTTTGGGAAGTTCCATAGACGCCAGAAATCTGCAATGGCCACTGGTTGGTTGTAGGACACGGCAAACAAATCGGGCTGGAGGGCTTTGGAGACCTCGGACAAAACGCTGGACGCAGTGTTCGACGCCAGTTTGAAGCTAGCAGCCACAGCTAGCTGGTTTTCACCCGAGGCTAGAAGAACTCTATGCGGCATCAAAAGTTGGACAGACCGGCTCGAAACAGTCTTCTGCGTCGCCTGCGCCTCAACATTTGTAGGATCAACATTTATTCAATGTTGATGAGCTGAAGATCCACATTCAAGCGTTCCATCTTGCCTTGTTTATTTTTTCTCCGTTAAACTAGACAACAGGAAGTCAACAAGCATGCTCCAAACCCGTACAAACATAACGCCACACCCCTCTAGTGGCTTGGCGGTGAATTACAGAGCAACGCGTCACCTGGCCAGAGAACTATCGAATGTTGAATGACGCCGTAGTCGCTGGCGTGGAACGTGGAACGTGGAAGCGTAACTCAGGCTTAACTCTGAATGCATAAACTTTTTGTTACTTCCAATTCGAATCGGCAGGCCCCCATGTTAACCTATGAAGTGGCTCACAAGGAAGTGGAATTTTACTAGGCAGCTATCTTATCTGTTCATGACCTCTCTTCAGAGAAGAAGCTGAGAGTTGTGCAAATCAAATACTACGAACAAACATATGGGAACAAATATCTCTACAGCACGTAGATATGAGCTGCATTCCGATCCACAGTTCCCAATTCCCTACTCCCTGATCACTTCTCAGCACCAAAATTCCTCTATTTGGGACACCCTGCACATCATAAGCATGTTCCTCACTTCCTTTGGCCCTCAACAAAAGAAAATATTACGTGACGTTAAATAAACTATGTGTTAAATATAACTATGTTCATCGAATACTCTTTTTTTTTTTTTTTTATCCTTACGCGCTTTTTGTAATATCACAATATGTAAAGACAAAAGGGGAAACGTATACGTTGTTTGATGTCATTCATACAAAGACACTGCATAGCATTAAACTTTGCTTGTCAACATCCGGTGAAGTAAACAGCAGTTGTTCACTTATTCCCTACACCCTGCACAATTTATTTGAACTGTTCCCTCCTGAACATCACTTAAGATGGCCAAATGACATGCATGGTCCGTTTTGCTTCAAGGGGATTACAGGCCGTTATCACTTGTCGGCCATTTTGTGTCAGTGCCAGTTAATAAATATAACGCTATAGTCAAATGGAGCGTGTACTTTGTCATGGCTATAAATTGCTCAATTTTCAACCGGATTTCTAATAGTTTGATTTGTCATAAGTGTCAGAGATGTTGTAATTTTACCTATTACCTAAGAAAATTATAACCCTGGTATTTGATTTAAAAAAGAATATGAAGCAATGGTACAACAATGGCTATACAGTGTAGTGGAGTATGGACTGTCAATATGTAACATTTATTGAGGAAAAAATAAGACAAAAAAATTTAAAGTAGTTGGTAGACTTTTCGAAAAAGCAATCTTGCATTATCTCAAAGTTTCCTAATTAGTTATAATATCGTCATATCTTACTTGTGAAATGTGATCCCTAGTTTTTTGGTTGGAGTTTTTACGTTCACTGGAACAGCTGTATGCGCTCAAAAATCAGGCATTTTCTGTAAACACAAAGTCAGCATAAATTTTTTTAATGTAAACATGTTTTTAGTGACCAAATGACCTAGAAAGTATGTGCAACTTAACTTTTGTACAACTGAAAGACTGATCCCGCCTCTTTCGCCAATATCGAATCGCTGAGTGAACTTCATTCAAAGGTCCCACTCATGGCTGATTAACTTCCCTTAGCAAATAAATACAACTAGGTACTGTATCTCCTGATCACATGAATATTGAGAATCTGCTGATACAGACTCCCGATCCGATACCGAAAAAAATTGTTCAAAAAAACAAAATAAAATAGTTTTTACTGTCCCACCGTGCATGTCCCGCCTTCATAATATCAATTATTTTTAAACAAGAATAAAGTAGAAAAATGCTTGTCTTCATTAAATGCTTCATTTAGTGAGTCTACTCAAATCCACTCACAGTGTTGCGAACAGCCACTTACTTACACACACAATGAGTTGCCAGAGCAAACCACCGCTAGTTTTTAACAAGCTAAACGATGATTGACACATTTGGTGCCTTTGAAGGTAGCGCTCCCAAGCTTCTCTGGCAAGATCAAAGCTTCAAAGCCTGTCAATCATCTATAACTTTAACAAGCAAAATCCAGTCCACTGCTGACCACCTGCTGTGATTAATGACAAAATTCATACGTATCTATTTTGTGCATTTGACTGCAACAACATGTTTTATAGCCAGTCACAGACTCACTCCCCCAGCTAACATACCACACATGCACACATGTGCAGACACACACTCACCAACTTCCCAGGCGAGTTTTATGTGAGTTGCTTTGTCAGTGAGTGGTGTTTACTTTTCACTCAGCTCCTCAGATAGTCACTCTACCCTTATGCTGGTATCAGGTGGGCATGTGTACTTACACGTGGGTGTACGTGTGTGCTATGTTTTGTCTGCCACTGAAAATGTCAATGGTACCTTTCTGAGCTTGTGGGCCATTTCCCATGCCATACCGTATCATCAATGCGATGCATCATGCTATTCTTGCAGGTCAGTTTTTCCATACTGACATGGTTGGATAAATTTGGTGTCCACTTAACCTGGTTGAATAACAGTTTTGTTGTGTGGACAAAATATACTCAAGAGCGTCTTGAACTCCAAAAAATATAATTGGCTATATAGTGATCCCTGGCTACTTCGCGCTTCAAACTTAGCGCTTTCTGTCCATCGCGTATTTTTTCTCGATTAAAAAACGAATAAATAAATACAGATAAGCCATACTGAGCCAAACACATAGTCTCACTCTCGCTCCTGCCGCTTTTCTTTTTCAGGCAGTGACTGGAGTTGCTTATTAAAATTAACGATGATTGACAGACGTTAAGATTTGATCTTGCCATAGATGCCTGGAAGCCGAAGCTTTAAAGCGGCGCATGCGTCAGTCATCATTTAACTTGTTAAACAGTTGCTGTGGCAACTCATTGTAAGTGAGCAGCTTGAGCGGATTTGAGTGGACTCACTTAATGAAGCGTTTTATAAAGACAAGCATTTTTCTATTCTGTTCTTGTTTAAAAATAATTCAGTGGGACAATAACATGTTTAAAACTTATCATAATCCTGACTTTTGAATTGCTTTAAAAGCCATTTATTAAAATATTTAAATAAACAAAAGGTGTGTTTTTTTTTAAGTTATATGTTTTTCAATTAAACGAGAGATCACTGGATACCATTTTAGCCATGTTAGATAACAGTAGTCCTAATCTACCAATGATAATAGTGGCATAGAATTTGTTGCCAAATGCTAAACTTGAGGACAACCTAATTTCTACACTGGACTAGAAATACATTATAGACCTCCTGTAATTTGTTTTAAATGTCAAAATGGAGTATTGAAGTTGTTAAGTGGAAATAGCTTCAGCTGTTTTATTCTGTAAAAGTTACATACAGTTTTCACTGTCTTCTTTCAGTTGTACATGAGGAAATTAAAACACTTAAAGGTTTTCCAAATATAATTGTAATTATTTGCACAAAAGTGGGTAAATTTAAGAAGAGTCATTAATTACAACTCTATGATTAAGGCCAACCATTTACTGATTTGGGCTAAATGAGCTCAAATTGGAGTAAATGTGGCGCCTGTAGTAAAATGGTATTGACACCCATGTCGGTATTTTTTGATCTGCCTATTTCTTTTGATCCAAAAGGCTTTTTCGCTAGTAGCTGAGGAAGCTTCCATCATAGATTTTTGAATATGCTGTGGTCGACTGTACTGTAAATACACTGTAAGTGCAAACCAAATAGCTTATTCATAAAAACTCACTAAAATAAACTATCATTCCTCTAACTTCAGATGTGATATTGTGTTGGGGTCCTGACAGCGGCTGCAGAAGTGGAGATGAATGCAGGTTACCAAGGTTATGGTCCACACCAAGGGATGCATACACAAGGTCTAATTGACCCGTATGAGATGTGGTCTGGGGATGAGATGGGTCGAGGGGCAACCAAAGGGTATTCTAGGAGATTTTTTTCCCCCTCCTATAATGACAGGGTGCTGGGCAGCTGGATCCTGTTTTCTGATGCAACCATTGAGCATAGCAGGCCATGGACAGCTCTGTCTGTGGGTCCTGTGTTCATTAGTGGAGCAGCAACACAGCTCTGAGGGTGATTCACAAGCATATCATGTTAAAAAGGAATGCCTGGCCACAGAGGGACTTTCCTACTGGGATAAGACTGTATATATGTGTGGGAAGAGGTGAAGTTATGGATCAAGGCAATGGGATTAGTAAACTTTTGTTGAAAAGCTTCCCCTTTAATCGAAAAAACCCTTCAAACTAACTCTTAATCCACTATACACAACCACCTTGACTGCTATTAGAGCTTATTTTTATTTATTTATTTTAGAGGGAAAGCAGCCAGAAGTGAGTAGCATGTCCCTGGTGACGGTCAGTCCAGTTTCATCAATTTAACCACGCCCCCAATTAAAACAATTGTTTTTTTGTTTTTTTTTAGCATTGTTTGCATTCATGTGATTATTCAGGGACTGAATTGCTGAATGGTACTTAAAGATTCAGCATTGGTGTAACAATGAAACTAAATCCATCCTCGTGTGTTGCATCAAGTCTCAGCAACCCATTTATCTTTAGTCAGACCACAAGGTGCCTATGGGTGGTCGCTGGGCATTTGAGCCTAGGCCACCTTCCGCTGATTGTTTAAATATGGACATATCTGGATTGAATTGCTGACCTGCTCCTTCTCTCACCCTGTTTCCTCTGTTTGATGTGGTTAGTAACTGCAACAAGGGACATGTGGCTCATATTGCTCTGCTCACTAGTTGACCTCCATTCAACTCTTTATTGTAATCCGAATTGCTTGAATCAGCATGTCTTGATATCATGTTTGGTAGAGCACAATTGACCTTGTAAATACAATCACAGAGTGATTCTAATTTAGTATAAGGAATAGCTTTTCTCTTTCACAAACAGGAACTGGGAAATATTATCTAACACACATTCTAGGCGGAGTATGACTTAAAATGTTGGTGACGCCGAAATGCAGTGTCAGCAATAAAATTAATTTACAAGATATATTGCCGGACAGTAGCTTAGCCCTTGTTTGTACGGACAGGCATCCCAGCTGTGTGTGTGAGCGCGCGCGTTTTTCTGTCTTACCTCGTGGAGAAGTACACGCCACATCCGGTTTGACTGATTATTCCAGTCAGGAACATTTTTGTTTCCCATCATCTTCGAGGGTTAACGTCTTCAGTGGAGCAAACTGAAACTCACCATCTTGGCAGTGCTCTCCGTTATTTCATGGTCCACATCTTCAATCCTTGGTTTTCGCTCAGTAGTAGTTCTCGCTTTGAAAGCTTAGGTTTGAAAAAAATACGTATATCCATCTTGCCTCATCTGTCCTTAGGTGTTTTTTTGGGAGGCTAAGCAAAGCAAATGATCGTCTCTAAGGTGCTAGTCACATGATCTGTTTGAAAAAATTTTTGGACCATGTTTTGACCCATTATAAAAATATACATTTTTGTCCATTTCATTCATTTTTGTTGTTTGTTTGATTGCTTTACAACTTTTATAGACACTATTTTACCAGCAAAGTCTTTATTTTAAATTCATATATTGGAAAGTCAATTATATTCAATGGCATATAAGTCCACCAGGGGGGCTATGACCCCCGGACCTCCATTATTCTCCGTGTATGATGCACACCATTTTTAATTTAGGTGGTTTTTACCCTCGGCAGTTGAATGAAGTCATCGGAACTTTAGCAGAACTATGGATACAATGGATATTGTTTTACACTGGCTCTAACTTGAGGGTTAATGAACAGCGGGCAAAAAATGTAATGGTTTGCATTCCTAAAAAACAAATGTAAATGTGTAAGCAGCGTCTGTAGATGGACATTATTGAACTTATAGAGATTTTGGCCTGATATTTTTTTACTTACAGTACATAATAAGCTCAGGTTACATGTCATGTAAAAAGCAAGACACTTTGCTGTGATGAGATGAACTGAGTTTTTTTTCCCCTGGGCAAAAGATTATCATCTCTCTCCTTTATCTCTTCTAACAATATGCCACCATGCCTCCATAGTGACATATTCACTCAAAATGTCATGATGTTTTGACAATACAGAACAAGGGACTTGCAAATGTCCACATTTGCTATGATTCCCTCTTGAAACATACTGTACGTACACATGAACTCAAATGAAAATAGAGCTTCACTGGTTATACCAGTTGTTCTTTTAGGAGCTCCAACGCAGAGTGTGTCATGAAAAAAAAGGATACACGAACATTGACATCTTGACAATGCCTCGATGTTGCCTTATTTGATAGCATTACTTTATGGCTATCATTTGGACCTTCCTCCATCCAAAAATCTACAAACTTCATTATGAAGACTAATTCACCAATGCGTAAAATAAACATTAAATATTGTCATCTGTTGGGAAGATTAATAATAATCCTCATTATTGCATTTTATTTTAGTGATCATTTAAATGCCTTATTTACTTGACCTTCTCTCAAACTTTTTCCTCTTCTGTGCAAAAAGCCCCATAAATCACTTTCCTGTAAACAGTAGTGACATATAGGCTGATGTATACTACGATATATATTTAGGAGACCACAAGGCTTGAAATCTGAGCCTGGCTGTGTTTGGAGCGCTCACGTGTGTTTAGTGTGCTGCATTGTTGCTCTGCATGTGTGTATGTGAGCGCCTCGGTGTGCTCACAGAGAAATAACTTTGCCGTACAGAGATGCCATCGAGCAATTTGCTCTTATTGTTATAAATTGTATGCTGTGACACCTAAACATGGTAGTGCTACCAGTTACAATAACAGAGTGAGGCTGGGCATGCACAAAACAGCTGCATGATGCCTCGGTTGCCCTAGCTGGCTGTTCCAAATTACTGAGTTGCAAGGCTGGATGGTATAAACAGACGCTTTAGCACATATGGTGTTTGAGGAAACAATCCTACTGGAGCGCCAATTAAATAATTCAACTCATAGCATATACTGTATAAAAATAGCTTGTTATATTTTGCTGAATTCCAGAATATGACAATTATTGTCCAAGGGAGAAAGCTGACTATCAGACAGGCTGAAAAGACAGTTTTGAGGGGGTCAATTTTTGCACATTACACAAAATCAAAAAAAAAAAAAATCAAAGTTGCTAAAAAAAAACACATTTACACTAGGAAGCGCTGGAAATCTTTCCATTCACGAAACAGTTCTTTTGACATTGGGTTTTCTCTTTTTGTATTTGTGTAACATCCGTTCATTCCGTATCTCGTTTTCAAATCCAAAATTGAAAAACAGTTAACAACTTGTTATTTCATTTTTCGTTTTCAAGTAAAAAATATCAGTGTATTTGTCCATTTCATATCTTTCATATTCGGTGTTAGGCTCGGGTTGCTTGTACCATGTGATCATTATTTGACATGTCTATATAGAGTTGTATACACGTCGTAGTTTTGTGATAAGGGCCTGCTCGTCTTTTTTCTTATGCCACGTTTGGATCCACGTTTGTACACTGCTGGCCAAAAGTATTGGCACCCCTGCAATATTGTCAAATAATGCTCGATTTCTCCCAGAAAATAATTGCAATTACCAATGCTTTGGTATTAATATCTCTATTTATCTTCCTTGCAATAAAAAAATACAAAAGAGAATGAAAAAAAAAATCATTAGCATTTTACACAAAACTCCAAAAATGGGTCGGACAAAAGTATTGGCACCCTCAGCCTAATACTTGCTAGCACAACCTTTAGACAAAATAATTGCGAACAACCGCTTCAGGGAATCTATCAGTGAGTTTCTTACAATGCTCTGCTGGAATTTTAGACCATTCTTCTTTGGCCAACTGCTCCATGGCTCTGAGATTTGAAGGGGGCCTTCTCCAAACTGCGATTTTCAGATCTCTCCACAGATGTTCTATGGGATTCAGGTCTGGACTCATTGCTGGCCACTTTAGAAGTCTCCAATGCTTCCTCTTAAGCCATTTTCTAGTGCTTTTTGAATTGTGTTTTGGGACATTGTCCTGCTGGAAAACCCATGACCTCTGAGGGAGACCCAGCTTTCTCACACTAGGTCCTACATTATGCAACAAAATTTGTTGGTAGTCTTCAGACTTCATAATGCCCATGCACGCATGCAAGGAGTCCAGTGCCAGAGGCAGCAAAGCAACCCCAGAACATCAGGGAACCTCAGCCATGTTTGACTGTGGTGACCATGTTCTTTTCTTTGAGGGGCTCATTTTTTGTCCCTGTAAACTCTATGTTGATGCCTTTTCCCCAAAAGCTCTACTTTTGTCTCATCTGACCAGAGAACATTCTTCCAAAACGTTTTTGACTTTCTCAGGTAAATTTTGGCAAACTCTTTTTTTCCTCCATTGTCAAATCTCCAGTGGCTGACCAATACAACCAATTACTTCACTATAATCTGGGCTTGTTTGATCCACGCTACTAAATTCTGTCAACAGTGCCTCTTTTTTATTTATTTATTTATTTTTTACATTCAATACATACACAACTTTTGCAGTAATTTTACTTATTTTAATTTATCAATTTACTATTTGTCAAAAAATCTCCAGCGGCTGTGCCATGCATTGTTATTTTTAATTTTACATGGGCTAATTTGATTCAAACTTTCTTTTTTTCCTTTACTATTGGGGCCAGAGTCAGCAGGAATAGAAGACATCGGGAAGTCAGTATTTTATATGATACAAAAATTCAATAGCCTTGAAGGATTTGTTTGTTTGTCTCGTCGAGTGTGCAGTGATGCATGCATATTTTTTATTTTCTTTATTTTTCTTTTTGTTCTTTCCTTACACCCCCCACCCCCCATTAGTAGCTCAACCAACATCCAGCTGAAGTCCTATCCGGATAGGTAGTAGAAATCTCCATGTTGTGACATTGAATGTCAGGGGTATGAATAACATTGTCAAGACTAACAAGGTAATTTCACACTTTCGTCAACAAAGCAACTGTGCTTTTTACAAGAAACTCACCTCCGCAAAAAAAATGTACATGTAAAGGGAGCTTGGATTGGACATCTCTTCCACTCAGGGTTTACCCAGAGGGCAAGAGGTCATCTTTATACATAAGGATATTTGAACCTTCTAAAACCATCAGCGGTCGCTTTGTCATAGTTTCAGGAAAAATAGTAAATACTCAGGTGATTCTTGCTTCAGTTTATGCCCCTACCTTTGATGATGATGTACAGTATTCATTTCATATCTTCAGAAGTTTTCGATGTAGTGATCCAGACGTTGTTGATACACTGATATGAGTTTGCTGTTCGAAAACAGAACCTTCCCCTCTTTAAAAAGCACGTACATGTCCGTCATCCTAGACAAAAACGTTAAGCAACTATCAATGTAAAACGTTAGCTATCGCGCTGCTCGATTGACCTATCAATGGAATTGTAGAGACTGACTGAGAAAAAAAAAAAGCCAACAACTTCGGTGCCGCTAGACATAAAAAAAAAAATCATACAAACCAAAAATGAATAGAACAAAAATACCATGATCATTCCATTCCCATATATTATATTCTTTAACTTCAAAACTGTTAGGTTTTGTGTTGGTTTTCTCCTAGTGTGACTTGTCCCTGCGATTGCCCATTGATTTTACCTGTTGTGCCTTCTAGTGTATCCTACAACCTACATCCTCCTGTGCTCACCTGTTCCTCGTTGTGTCGTTACCCCTAGTCTCTGTGTGTATATAAGCTCCCAGTTTCTTTTCACTCCTGGTTGCGTCATTGTCTATGTCTGTGTCAAATTCAAGATCCTGTCCAAGCCCTCGTGTTCTAAACCCTCCGGTAAAGTAAGTTTTGTTTGAACCTTGTCTTTTTGCTCCCCAGTACTTTTGGTTGTACTTTGTGTTTTGTTAGTTATTACTAAAATGTTTTTGAGATCACCAACACCTCCCTGGCTGCCTTTTGTTTCCCTGCATTTGGGTCCACACCACCTGCCCGTGTTTTTCCTGACAAAAACAAAATCAAATCAGTGAAAAACAGGCCATTATTTGTTTTCCGACTTTTGATTTGAGAACGAGAAATGAAATAACATGTCGTTATCTGTTTTCCCATTTTGTATTCTAAAACATATGGAATGAACGAATGATACACTGATATTTTTTCTTTGAAAACGAGAAAGAAAATAACAAGTCGTTATGTTTTCCAATTTTGGGTTCTAAAACAGATATGGAATGAACAGCGATATCTTTGGCGCGGTGAATTTTTGTCACTTTGTTTTTTGGTCTCAGTCTTTAGCGTTTCCCCCCCCAAATTCCAAAAAAGGCTTTCAGGACATGAAGCAATAAGACAACAGTTGATTAGTTTTTGCAAGGTCAGGTTAACAATAAACATAATTTTTTTTTAAAAAAGAAAAAATCTAAAACCACATTTAAGCCAGGAGGTGCTTGGAAACAAAGATGCATCAGGACCCTCAGCATGGCCCAAATACGGAAACGAAAAAGGCATTCCACCCCATCTCTAATCCTATCTCATTCCTTCCTGGCCTTGCCTGGAATAATAATTGCGACTTTGAACAAATAAAACGCAGAACAAGAGGGAAGGATGCATACGTGTAGGGTAAGAGTTTGGAGACAGATTTAATAGCCCAGTTGGCAGTACATGTTATTGGTGACCATGAGAGGTTTTCCCAAAGGATTGGTGTTGGACCCAGGTGCAGCAATTAATGAAGATGCTGCATCTAAAAGCTCAAGTCCCCATGCAAAATTTCAGTCAACACCATGACCCTCTTTAACCCTGGATTATCTTCCTTTTCCAGGTTCAGTAGTTGACCCCAACATCTTTCTCTTCTGCTAACTGAACTCTGAAGAATAGACCTTTCCTTCAGGGTGGGCATTGTAGTCATTTTCTGGACTCTAGCCAGCTTGGACTCATCACAGCAGCAAATGTGCCCATCTGGTAGGGCTAACCTAACGGGAAGCTCGGCTTTTAGGTCTTAACTCATCCATCCTGGCACTTGAAATATTAGAAGTTTGTCTTGTTGTTTTTGTTTTTGTGTGTGTGTGAACTGAGTAGTTAGTATTGTAACAAAGTACAAATGTATAAATTGTACAATCATCATGAGTGCAAAGTGGTGCGTGCTTTGTCCCTTCATTGCAGAAGTGACCCACTAAAGCCGTGGAAATAAGATGGTCGGTGCCTGCTGTGGCACCAACCCTCAAACCTGTTGGTTAACACCAGCGGTAAGCAGTGTTGTCTTGGGCAGCCCTTTTAATTTTCGTCTTAGTCTTTTGGAGGATAATACTTATTAGTCTTAGTCATCTTTTAGTCATATCATAATGTGTTTGTCTTTGTCTAGTTTTCTAGATTAAAAGACTAATTTCATCTAGTTTTAATTGACGTTCACTAAAAATGTTTTCGTCTGGGAAATCACAAAGTCAACTGATAGTGAAGTGTAAGGTTTACCCCAAAAATAGATAAATAAATAAATAAAGGTTTCCCACTATTTTGAATTAACATCAGACAAAAGATGAGCACATATTGTAGCATCTACAAGGACAACTTGGTGATAATACACACTGTGCAGGAAAACAGTACATTATTTTCAATGAATTATACCCACCTGGATGCCACGAACTGTATGTAAAAAAAGTTGTCCCAGAGTTTAAGAGGACAGTTTAATGTTAACGCGAATGCTATGCCAACGCTACAAGTTACATTTAGTGTGTGATGATCACTCAGTACAGACCTTTAAAGGCTAAATCAAAATTGCATGTTCTCTCTGGCTGAGATAAGAAAACAAATCTGACCCTATCTGCATTTGTGCAAGCCTTGAGACTGGAGAGGACACTGCACTGGTGAGTGTGGGGGGCGGGGGGCGCAGCACGCAATAAGTGACACTGCCAGACACTGCTACAATGCAGACAAACTAAACATAAAATGTCACACAATGTGAACATGTGACGAAAACTATAGCGCATTTTTTGTCGTTCTCGTCAGACGAAAACTGGTATTAAGCTCGTTATGTTTTAGTCTCCCAAAACACGTTTTTATCTCGTTATCGTTGTGAAAAAATATTCGTTGATGAAATATTTTCGTAGTTGTCATCATTGATGAAAACAACACTGGCGGTAAGAGATGCCATCAAAATGAAGGAATCCTTATGCGTATTTTGACCTACACATAGATTAATGATGATGTAGATGTAGATGGGGTTCTGCTGACCTCAACTAGAGAAGTTGTGAGTCGGTAGAATGAGTATTTATAACACCGCAATCTTCTGAGATGCCTTTCCTTGAGGAAGCAGAGTCTGTGGACTCTGAGACAGGATCTCCTAACTATGTGGTTGAAGTTGCCGAGATTGTTCAAGAGCTTCTCAACAGTCACTGCCATTCTTATCGATGCTAGCATTAAGTGAGATGAACATCAATGCAACATTGATGTTTCAACATTGATGTGCAGTATTTACGTACAACCAGATGCTTCCTGCTTCCCTCAACCAAATTACAACTTCCATTTGGAGAGGGTGTTTGCAAATAACTCCTGTGCTCCTCTTCAGGGTTGGCTGTGGCCGACTTAGCTGTTATGGTAGGCGTACTATTTTTATGTTCAGTTTTATTATTATTATTATTATTTTTTAAAATTACAACTATGTTTGTTAGTTCTGATGTGAGGAGTAACATGCTAGCACACTGTATTACTGATGTACTGAATTAGTTTCCAAGTGATTCATTTTAGTTAAGTCAAAAAAAAAAAAAAAAAAAAATAATAATAATCATAAACTTAAAGCAACACTATGTCATTTTTCAGTTTTGGTCGATTTTAGCGACACAGGTGGACAAAAACGGTAGTGTTTTGCCGTAAAGAAGACCGTTTCCTATGAGGACCAGTGCACAATGTTGTAAAATCCTGATCCCCCGGTTGTCTGCAGATGAATTAAATGACATTTCTGTTTTCAGCAGTTGTGTGAAGGATGAATAGTAATGACGAAATGAACTCTCATGCAGTAATTTTGATTAGGCATTTTCTTTCGTTAAAATATACATTAAAAATATTTTGGCAGTTTGGCATATATTTTAATCCCATACAGAAATGTTTAAGTTTCTATTTAGCCATGTTCATATTTACAAATAAGAAGCTGTGTTCATCTTTGGGCATCTATTAGCTGCTATATTTTGAAGCTGCACATGTGCAAAAGCATTTCTTCCAATAATTATACCAGGGCTGGAGCTGCAGCGACCTCCCTGCGGCTTGCGTGCCTGCGTGTGGGGGGTAGAAGTGTGTGTTGAAAGGATTTTTTCAGGTTATAATGTGGCTGTGGTTGGACACACTCCTTTTCTGCGGTTCCCTTTTTTTCTCCTTCCTACTTGCTCGCCCACACCTGCCTGCACTATCTATCTTCATATCTTCATTGGCTTCCTCACACCTGTTGATAAAAAACATCCTCACCTGTCAGCAGGAGTCTTTGGGCTGAGGCTGATTTGATATACATCAGATGACAAAGTAGAGGCTGGAATACAGGAGCATTATTCAGCTTTTGCCGAGTTGTCTGTCTCGTTTGTCCATCCATCCATCCATCCATCCATCCATCCATCCATCCATCCATCCATCCATCCATCCATCCATCCATCCATCCATCCATCCATCCATCCATCCATCCATCCATCCATCCATCCATCCATCCATCCATCCATCCATCCATCCATCCATCCATCCATCCATCCATCCATCCATCCGGAAATCCCAAAACTCACCAAACTCTGGGTGGCTTTTCATGGTGCATTGAAAATTGTTGCTTATTGCCGCCTGGCGCCCCGAGGCGTGTGTTTCAGTAGCAAGTCAAGCATGCCGCCGAAGCAATCTCTGAAACACACTGTCCGACTTAAAAATAAAATGCCAATATGTCACGTGTAACATCGAAGCAAGACAAAGTTCTACTTTTGAGGTTGGTCCATGACTGCAGTCATGCAGAATTGCTATTACTACAATCTGGTAATGTTAAGAAGCATGAACAAAACAGTTATGCAAACGCTCATAATGTTTTAAAAAATAAAACAATATGAAGCATCGGAAGACTGATTCCTGGCCTCGCGCTAGCCAGAGCTCATCTTGATAATCGATGTATTTCAGCATTACTGGTTAATTTTGAGCTGATTGCGGAGCCTGCCATTTATGTTTGCATATTCGTGTGGCTTCTAAATATATGATTATTTTATATTATATATATATATATACTGTATATACAGTATATATACAGTATACATATGGCTGAAAACATAGACAAGACTGAAAAAGCAGTTTCTGCTCTTGCACTCCTCTTTAAAAGAAACTGCAGGATTTTAAGCTAAAACAACTGTTGTGTTTGATAGAACAATATGTCTTTATAGCCTGGTACACCAGACTCAACGCTGTTCCAGCTATTGAGTCTGGCCACCCTTCCCACGGAAACAATTTCCAGGGCGGAGCAAGCCACAGCATACAGACAGCGGAGTGGACCAATCAGCGACGGGCAGACGTGACGTTAGAAAAATGGCGACTTCAGGATGACGGACTTGCGCGCGGAAGTAAACATACGAAGAGAGCGGAGTTTATTCGACATGGCTAGCGCGAGACAGATTGTTGTCAGTGACTCGTGTCGATGTGTTTTTGGTCATTTAAAACTGATTTTACCGTGGATTGGAACATATTCTCGGCTCTGCCGTTCACCGTCTGTGTTGCTGAAGGGACGACTGTCGACGCGCAAGAGTGACGTTGCTTGTGAAGAACACGTGACGCAAATAAACGAATCTGATTTGTCGATTGATTTTGTATCTGCTCGAAAAGGCCGTGAATGGGAGGGGTTCCAGACTATTTCTCTCAGTGTTTGAAAAATACAGGGAGAATAGTCTGGCAGAGCCAGGCTAATGTCTTTATGCTGCCATAGCAAATTCATGGCGCATTAAGCCCCCGAACTACTTATAATTTGTCCATTTTACCCTGGAAACCCCCGTTTACAGACGTCGCGCAACCGCTTTTGTTTCAACCCAGCCATAAAACGAAGGTAATTAATTATATTTATTATTCTAAATGTTTGTCATTTTTAGCTTAGAATCATTGATTGATGTATAATATTTCGTTTAAAAAAAAAAAAAGACTTTAAAAAACTATCCACTCGCATATTTTAAACTTTTAAACAAATTATGTCACAATGAAAAAAAAGGTCTGTAAAAAAGTCACGGATATCTACCTCATAACTATTGCTTAATAGTATTTTTTTTGTTACTATCACATTTTCTCCGATATGTTAGATGAGTAATAATCGATCCAATTGAAGAAAAATTGAAAAAAAAAAAAAAAAAACTTTAAAAGGGTAACTATATGAAAAAGAAAATCTCGACCACTCCTTGATGTCTACCATTTCTTGATTGCGACCCTTGTTATAATACCATGTTTCACCCATAAAATCCCCCAAAAATCCAGCTGTGGCCATTCACAGCTGTGTCTTGACACTCAGTGATACATACTACATGGAGTTTTTGGATTGAAACAAGGTAAGTATGTGATGATATCTCGTTAAAGTCATGGCGTCTTTAATTCTGCTCCCACGTGCTCTTACCTCCAGATAGGATTTCGCTGTTTAATTTTTATTTATTTATTCATTTTTTAAAAAATGCCCTCCTGTTCAAAATTGTTCTTCCCCCAGAAAATTGAGATTTTAAGCTTTCCAACGATGTATCACTCGTGCATATCGGACAATTTTGAAATTTGGCCAAATTGGGGGTCTCAAAGTGGAACTTCAAGTCACCTGAGTGTTTTCCGCCATATATACAATATATACTCTCTATGCATAGGTCTCAATCCCCTCACTCAAATCATCACAAAGAGTGGCTTCGGGTACCAGTTACGAAGTGGAGCAACAATCAGCCTCCTACTCTACACGGATGACTTTAAGCTGTACGCTAGGAATTAGAGAGAAAATGACTCACTGAGCCATACAACCTGAGTTTACAGCATTTTCATTCGGACTGGAAAAGTGCCGGATGGTCACAAAGAGAGGCAAGATGGTCAGAACTGAAGGGATTGGAATATCAGAGGACAAAATAGGTGATATATAAGAAAGCTAAAAGTACCCACAGGCTAATGGAAACCATGATGAGATCACAAGGAAGTCAGCCTCAATCAATACCTCCAGAGAGTAAGGCAAGTCCTGAAGATGTACACATCATCGATGCACTACCAGTCATCAGATACCCAACTGCTACTTTTTACTGCTATTGAAACACTTAATGATCAAGTCTTTTAGTACCCTAATGAAATTATGAGTTTCTTTGCAGTCAAAAAGTGTATATTTGACAGCAAAACCTACTTCCCGTACTCAAACAACCAAGATTCTTTGCAAATAGAGCATTCTTCTTTCAAAAGGACTATCCCAATGGTGGGATTACATGGCCAGATATTCATTCTTAAGAACTGTCAACCCAGGGCGTGGAATACGTATTTTAAAAAACGGAACAACCCGAACCCTTATTTAGGTTTTTTAATGTGTTTACATGACTTTGAATTACTCTTTTACTGCCAAAAATCTTTTTAAAATGGTTATTGGCTGCATGTAAACTTAGCTATAGTCTTTTTGAAATATTCCAATAATTTTACATATTAGGCATAATCGGTGTTGGTAATCTTACTTTAAAAAAGCAATTAGTTACAGTTACAAATTACTTCTCCCAGAAAGTAATTGAGTTAGTAACTCAGTTACCTCAACATCAGAATAATTAGTTACTAAGCAAAGTAACTGATGTTACTTTTCATGTTCTACACCAGGGGTACCCAATCCTGGTCCTCGAGAGCCCCTATCCAGCTTGTGTTCCGTGTCTCCCTCCTTTAACACACCTGAATCATATGGTCAGCTCATCAGCAAGCTCTGCAGCAGCCTGATAATGATCCTGATTAGTTGATTCAGGTGTGTCAGAGGAGGGAGACATGGAAAACAAGCTGGATATGGGCTCTCAAGGACCGGGATTGGGCACCCCTGTTCTACACTAAGGGTGTGACAAAATATTGAAATGGGGATGTATCGTGATACTTTGTATCCCAAAAGGTTATCGATAGGATCCTGCCAAGAATCGAGATATCGCTTTAAAAAGGTGTAAATGTCTAAAATAAAAATAAAAATGAACGAACAAGTTGCTACCAAAATCTTCCATCATAATAATGTCTCAGTTAACTCCAAGGCTGCATTGACGGTGCTCGATGCCCAATCCATTTAAAGACTGGGAACTTTCGTTCATTCGAAACCAGAGCATTCACAGCCATTCTGTCCGATTTTCAGGGCATTTACAGGTCACTTGCTGTTCATTTTAGGGCATATACAGGTCATTTTCTGTTGAGTTTGAGTCACTGCCTATTCATTTGGGTGATTCCCAGGTCACTTCCTGTTCTGTAACTCAAAATACACAGGAAGAGACCCATGAAATACCCTAAAATCAACAGGAAGTAACTGAAAATCAACAGGAAAATGACCTTAAATGACCCCAAATTACCTCATTGCCTGGCATTGGCTGCCACTACCGGCCGCAGACGTTTAATCCGTTTGAAATGGGAGGGTTCAAATGGATTGGACATCTACAAGTGATAAACTCATTCCAATTCACAGCAGAAGCTTGTTTTTCTGTTTATTAGTTGTTTGTAGAATGTCCTAGAATGATTTCACTAAAAACGTATCGATAATCGTTGTATCGCCGCATCGTCAGACCATCGTTATCGTGAGCTTTGTATCACAAATCGTATCGTATCGTAAGATACCAAGAGGTTCCCACTCCTATTCTACACGTTATTACATGATCCATTATATAACATCTTTCATATCAATTATGTTTATATTAACTGATTGAATTGAACTGTCTTTTTCATTACCAAAAAAACATAGGTCACCCTTTTCATTTTTTTTTTTTTTTTTAAAGTCCACCTATATAAGATTGTAATGGTATACAAACTTTAACTTTTAAATGCTGTGAGAAAAAAAGCCTTTTTGTTTTTCCCGTTGTACTGAACCCGCACCAAACCGTGACCCCCTTGTTCTGAGGTACGTACTGAACCGTGACTCGTGTGTACTGTCACACCCCAAATACATATATATATATCAATTTGCAGGTCAGACTGAATCTCTCTCTAGTTGTTTTGATTAAAAAAAAAAAAAAAAATTACTCAAGGTTTATAGATTAGTCATCTAAGAAATGTTAAGGGCAAGAGACTATTTTTTGTTGATTTAAAAAAAAAAAAAAAATACTATATGTATTAGGGTTGTTCCGATCATGTTTTTTTGCTCCCGATCCAATCCCGATCGTTTTAGTTTGAGTATCTGCCGATCCCGATGTTTCCCGATCATATTGCTTTTTTTGCTCCCGATTCAATTCGAATCATTCCCGATAATTTTTCCCGATATACATTTTGGCAATGCATTAAGAAAAAAATGAATAAAACTCGGACGAATATATACATTCAACATACAGTACATAAGTACTGTATTTGTTTATTATGACAATAAATCCTCAAGATGGCATTTACAATATTAACATTCTTTCTGTGAGAGGGATCCACGGATAGAAAGACTTGTGACTTTGTATATTGTGACTAAATATTGCCATCTAATGTATTTGTTGAGCTTTCAGTAAATGATACTGCAGCCATGCCCCAATGCATGATGGGAAGTGGAACTATGATGGGAAGTGGAACCATGACTGTGCGTCGTGCTACCAATGGATATATCTTCTCTGCTTTGGGAAAGAAATTAAGGTGTTAAGACAAAGATCAATTGCCACCTTACTTCCCCACATTGATTCCCATGATATATCTAATCATAGATAGGGAGAAGGATTGCAAGGCTTTAGCTAATTGAAGAAAGGCTCCAAAGGCTGCCAAAATTCACTCTACTCATTCAGCTGTGCCTTATATCTCTCTATATAGGTAAAACGGCGTCATTACAGATTGAGCGCGACAATGAGTGAGAGGGTCATGCAGCGCATACATTAATTGCATTAATTATTCTAACGTGACACATTTTTTAATAAATTAATATATTTTTGATAACCCTCCCATAAGCCTAAACTAAAGACTCTGGATGAGTGTAACATATTATGTCTGTAACATTCAATACAATTAGAAAACGATTTAATTAAAATATATATATATTATTAAAAAAAGTCATGGCCGATATTTTTTGCCGATTCCGATACTTTGAAAATGACGTGATTGGACCCGATCGATCGGGATCGGGACATCTCTAATATGTATTATTAAATTGTAGCATATACAAGGAAAACACCCACTTGGTGATGATAATACATACTGAACAGGAAAACTGTCCATTATTTTAAATTAATTGTGCTCACTTGAACAACACAAACTGTATGTAAATAAAAAAATAAAGTTGCTCGAGAGTTTAAGATGACGCTCGCCACGGTAAATGCTAAAGCTATCGAGAATGCGAATCCAATGCTAATGCTCTGAGCCACCTAGCATCGCCTTTGCAACGGCGTCACAACGTCCTCCGCCCCTTCTGCTGTACAATCTCCGTGTCTCCCGCGTCATTCACCCAAATTGTAGTAACGTGATTCTACACATCCTTAGTAACAGTAACGGCGTTGCAAAGATGCGAAAAGTAATTAATTAGATTACTCACTACTAAAAACAAAAAAAAAGTCATTAGTAACGCCGTTATCCTCTGTTATTAACAACACTGGATATATATATAAAAAAAAAAAAATACAACAAAAAGCAAGTGTGGCGTGGTCAGAGGTTTGATTGCTAGTTTACCTTTTACACTTTTGTATACCAACTGTTTGGATGACCCATCCCACTGCAGTATTTCTTTGTGATAAGAAGCATTATGTGAAGGGAAAAAAAGACATGAGATGCATCAGTTGCTCATCCTTTGATAAGTAGAGAGCTATTTGCGCCGTTTCTTCTCCAGTCAACAATGTGTTAAAGATGTGTGTGTCACACCACTGAATGGGGGTGACAGGGTGCGAACAGCTGGAGACAAGTTGTAAAGCAGTAAGGTTACAATTGGTGTTAATAGATGCCTTCCTAAAGTGTGGCTCAAAATACACATTGAAACACCCAGAAAGCCACTTCCCTGCTTGTCAAGATTTGTTTGCCACCATCAGCTACAAATTAGCCATTTAGATTTTAGCAGGATTTACTCTAAGGCCGTTTTGAACATTCAGTAGGATGACTCATGCAAGTTCAGAAACAATAATGTCCATGGCTCAATAAAAAGAGACAATAGGAATTCAAAATAATTTCCAATAAAACCTGAAAATGAAAAACAATGGTGCAATATTGCTTTGTGCTTTTAGAAATGTTTTGTTTGCTTGTACAGTATATTCTCAGTACATTAATGCCCCTGTTCTTCAGGTACTCCATTTGCTGCCAATCAAAACGGCACCTCTCAATAAATGAGATTTAAATACAAACATATTAATTGAACATTATTGCATTTCACTAAGCCAAAATGCCATTAATCTTGGCATGGAGTAGATTGCAGATTTTCAAACAGGTGCAATGACGCTTGAATCTGCCCGAAAGTCATCAAGCACTGTTTTATAATGCTCGAGCATAGGAAAGAGAGACAATATTCTTCATAACAGTTGGCAAAAATAAAGGAATTAGCCTCACTTCTTCAAAACTTTTGCAGTACAATATGTGAGAAATTCAATGGCAGGGTCGCTGTGTATAGTTGACACCTCGCAGCCTCTGGGTGATGACAAAATGAAAAAACTTCTAAAGATGAATCGAGCACAATTACTCAAAGTAACAAATGTTCCTAATGATTTATGCACAGCTCAGGTTGCTTTATTTTTTTTTGTCTGGGTAGGATTTTGCAGGAGGACAGTTGTACTATTGGTGCAAACCCTGGGGCTTCTCTTGCGTTGATGCTCACACTGCAAACAGGAGACGTTGACTAATGTGCTATGTGAGACCACCGCCATTGATATTTACCTCATTCCTATTTGCTTGAGCAGTGTCTCAACAATGTCAAGGTTAGTAACTGTGTTGTGTTTTTTCAACACACGCACCTAGCAAAGGTATGGACAATGCTAGGGGCTTCAGTTATGACTTTTCCTACAGGCCCACCCATTGGTGCCTTGCGGCAAAGGGGTGAAGGTGAGTGGGACTGAGTTAGAGGGGAGAAGGTCAGATTTCAAGCTTCAGGCAATGTAAAAAAAAAAAAAATCTGTTTTCACTTGTCTGACTGATTAACTATCATACTTTTTACATGCTGACAAAGACAAATGATGCATCAAATTGTTCATAAAAAAATAAAACTGCCTTGTGTGACTGCTGTAAATGCATTCAATACAGGTATGGTAACATACACATTGTTTTGAGGGCTTTATTTACTTTAAATTGTGTTTATGATCTGTACATAGATTTGTATGATTTTAGATCTTATAAAAGTGTAACTTTTTCTTTTTTTTTTTTTGATAAAAATGGGGAAATGCTTTGACCATTGTCAGCGTGAGATAAAGTAGAATAATTACCGTATTTTTCAGACTATAAGTCGCACCAGCCCAAAAATGTGCAATGAAGAGGAAAAAAAAAACATAAGTCTCACCAGAGAATAAGTCGCATTTTTGGGGGAAATTTACTTGATAAAACCCAACATATAGAACAGATATGTCATCTTGAAAGGCAGTTTGAAATAAAAATACAATAGAAAACAACATGCTGAATAAGTACAGTATGATAACATGATGCATGAACAATGAAATGTTACAACGTAACTTACCTATTAAGAGTTATTCAGATAACTATAGGATAAAGAACATGCTAGCAAGTTTACCAAACCATCACTGTCACTCCAAAACACTAAAATAACATGTGAAATGATATAAGAATGTGTTAATAATTTCACACATAGGTCGCTCCAGATTATAAGTCGAACGCCCAGCCAAACGATGAAAAAAAACTGCGACGTATAGTCCCAAAAATATGGTAGGTAATTTTTCATTTGAGACCCTTAGACTACAAATCACGCAGATGTTCACATTGTGACTGTGCGAAAAATTATGTGAAAAAAAAACAATTAAAAAAAAATCCTAGCGCTCTATTCTACTAACAAATGATGAATTAATTATCTTACAATACAAATACATTTAGATTATTCTGAAAAACAGGAGTCATTTGACAATAAAACAATACAGTGTTACTTCGACACATGATCGCTTCGACACATGATCTTTTCGACATCTGACGTAAAATTTGACTCGCCATTTATTTCTACATCTGATGACATGCTCGAAATACGACGATTTATGACAGTGCCGCAGTTTCTTTGTTTTCCCGCAGGATTTTCTTGAGAGAGAAATCAACATGTGTTCCGAGAATGTTGGTGGTAAAAAAAGGAAAACGGTGATGCTTAACATTGATGTGTTGGGATGGAATGGGAATGACAGAAAAATATGAACGTCGTGTGCACGCCCATGAACTGGCTCGACAATACAGTCTTCTGACGAATTGGTATCCCTTGTTGAAATAGTATCCCTGCTGTTGATAGCAGCTCGATGTTGAACAAATCTACTTTACGTTTTGACACGTCTATTTATTAGTATACTAAATATTGAGATACTCCCGCTTTAATGTCAATATTCTTTCTTGAACAATAAACATTATTAAAACTCTGGTGAACCACATGTTTACTGCTTATCAGAGAACATTAACATCTTACGCGATTAACTTGCAATATAATCAGTATTCTATTGTAGTCTTTCGTGCATATACTGTACGTAATTGCTTACAGAGTTTAGTGGTGAAAAGGCACTATAAAATTGAGGGGCGTGATTATCGTGCACATGCTCAGTAGCGCTTTGTATATCAATTTGATTGGGATACCCATTCGTCAGACCAACAGCTGTAGAATGTTCACGGTCCTCCTCAGACTTATGTCTTCCAGTCTTTATAAGTTAAAGTGACAGTTATTATTGTGGTAACATCGCCAGCTTTGTCAGGTTTTTACTCATTTAACTTGTGCAACCCAACACGCCTACTGTCCGCTGCAGCTGACGCCAAGTTCACTAACAAAAGAACATAAAAAGTGAAAGTAAAAACTCTAATGCACCTCTTTTACTCTGCCACACGGTGCGTTCAGGTACACCACGTAAAACACATCCGCAACATTAGAACCCGATTTGTTACATTATTAGAGGTATTTTTATTACTATTATTTTATTATTATTCCGATAATTTATTTGTTTTACTCTGTGTAATTGCTATTTAAAATAGTACCAGCAGTATTTATTAAGGAATTAGCGTAGGTTTTCGGGCTGTGGAACGAATTAATGGACTGAAGATATATTCTTATGGGAAAATCCTGCTCGACATACAACCATTTCGACTTAAAAACAAGGTCCTGGAACGAATTAAATTTGTATGTAGAGGTACCCATGTATTTGTCATTTTAGACTGGTTTTTCAGTAAACTAAAATTCTAAAAATGTTTTTTTTTACATTTCAACAACACAACATTCATTAACTACCTGGTATATCAACAGTCTTCCCAGTAGCCAAACCATGTGATCAAAAATTAAAAACATGATGGAAATAGCAATTGCTCATTACCAGAATATAATTGGACATACAGTATCTGATTATACCTACTTTAACACTTGAAATGATCTCAAAGCTTGCCCCAATATTTTGGATTTCATGGCTGTTTTGGATTGTCAATTGAGGGCTGAGAAAGAGCAGCACTCAGCATGTGAACACAACATCAAAGTTATCTGATAACAAAGTTTTTATCTTAAATGAATTCAAATACACTACGCATACCACTTTTCAAGCATGGTTTTGAAGGGTTATTTTAAGGGAGGGGGCAAACTAGATGAGAACATTTTATACTCAAGAAATTGGTATGTCGTGGGGCGCACACATGCAAGCAAGTGGCTATTGAAATGTGTTCCTCATGCAGAGACATGCAATGTATAAATGTGTTTTTTCAAATACCACAAAAAATGGGACCACTATGGTGTGTTTCATTTACAGACCCTGTTGATCCATTGCAGCTGCAGTCCCTTTCTTCCTCATTTTGCCTGTCATCCCTGTGTCCTGCATCTCAGACACACCTGCTGCCCAGTGTAGCGCTTCGATGTCTGATTTACAGATAAGAGTTTGTACAGACTCAGATTGACATCTGGACTGCTAACACGGTGAAACATGGTGAGTTACCGCCACAAACTGGGTAATGTAGTTCATTCCTCATTAAGCACCGTTTGAAGTCAGTTTAGTTCTTTAAAATGTTCTTCATGTGTTGACAGAGGATAAGATGTTGAAAGAGACAAGTATTTAAAATAACGACTTTTTTGTAATATTTTTTTTTTGTCTGAGGGAGAGAGAGCGAGAGCGAGAGAGAGAGAGACACGGCTGTGAACCTACGTTCATTGTTTATGCTTGTAAAGTATCGCTACAGAGGCAACGCCTGTGTGGATAGTCTTTTTCTATTGTTGTTGTGTGTTTTCCATCCGCGATCGGACACTTAGAGCCAGTTGTGTGGTTGTTTAAATGATGTGCTAATGCTAGCGAATGCATGCTAACCGTTTGTGTCTTTGCTGTAATAGCACCTAATTATCATTTATTTACGTTGATGCAAACCTGTTTGGTATCGTGGACGAAATTGATTCAGCAAATTATATGGACGTCCAGCATCGTCATTTGGGAGGTTTAGCTCGTTGTATAACCAGGACCGAGCCGTAGCGTCCTGGTGAGGACAGTATATTTGCATTTCGTTGTTCATGCAGTGTACACTGTACACTTATTCAGCATGTTGTTCTTTATTGTGTTTTTGTATTAAAGGGCCTTTCAAGATGACATATCTGTTATATGTGTTGGATTTTAGCAAGTAAATTTCCCCCAAAAATGCGACTTATACTCAGATGTGACTTATATAATATGGTACTATAATTATTGGCATTTTATAAGTATAGTTTTTTTGTTTGTCCTTAGTTTACTTTTCATTCTCTCTGTCGCTTTCTCTGACCTCTTATGGATGGGATGTGAGCTTTTCAATCACCGTTAAGACTGAAAGTCCATATTGTTCGACTTTCACCACTACGCCACTACTTTTTTCTCTTCATTTTGAATCCTGCAGCTTATCGTCCAGTGCGGCTTATTTGTTGATTTATATGGGTTAATAGGTAACACTTTATTTGTTGATTGATATGGGTTAATAGGTAACACTTAATTAACTTAATAACACATAAGGCCACCATAATTATGAGATGGCACTATCATGGGCATTACTGAACGCTTATGATGTCATTAAGGTTTATCCGGCAAATTATGTCACTAACGCCATTTATGCTCCGATCTTTTACAGTCAAGTTCTCAAAAGTCAGACAAATTGCCGGATAACACCAAATGACATCTGTTATAAGCATTCATTATTGCTCACGACAGTGACATGTCATAATTATGATTGTCTAACAACTACTTTTGGTGCCACTGTCAAATAAAGTGTAACCAAATACCATAAATAGCAATTAATGAAACAAATGGAACAGTAACTGAATAAATAATTAGCACATAATTTGAATTTTGATTGATATTTACATCTGCAGCGCTACAATACATGCTCGGAGGGATGTTGGACAACAACAGTGTTGACAGCAAGTGGCAGTAGAGGTTGACTGCCTCCCCCAAGGGAGCAGGCATGGCCAAACGAAGCTTATTGAAGCCAATTGGTTTAAAGCTTCATGGTGGTTCATTTTGTCTTACGACAGTCGTATGATGCCGCTGTCAAATAAAGTGTTACCAGTTAATATCTTTTAGTGTAAATATCCCATAATACAGTGAGGATAGCTACGACTTTTGGTCCAGTGCGGCTCATCTATGAACAAATGCCGTTTTCGTTTTCACATTTGGTGGGTGGCGGCTTATAGTCAGGTGTGCCTTATAGTGCGAAAATGACGGTACTTAAAATAACCAACAAACCACACAACACACATCGTAAACTGTTTGTACAATTGTACCGAATGTTTAGCCTTGCAAGCATGATGGTACTTCATGATTCCTTGATTCATCATGCTGTACCATCTTGCAAATCTTGACTGTCTAACCACTCCCCCGGTCACCTGATGCAAATCAGGAACAAGAGGCGGGACCAATAGAAGTGACGAGTAAGCAACAATCTGGTTGTCTACAATACCGGAGTGCAAAGCGGTTCTTGTAGATACTTCAACTTCTAAAGTTTTGTCAGAAATACACTTAATTTCCTCATGATAGAAGAGGAATGAACGTCACGAAAAGTTTTCTTGATGGAAAACAATGTTTTTGCTCTTCCGTGAACCAATACACCATACTGTGGCTTAATGTGATTTGGTCGCCTTCTGATGACGAGTCATTAGGGGAAAGAGGGAGGAGACGCAGATGTGACCAGCAGGCAACAATCTGCTTGAATACTGTGGCAGAATTCAAAGCGTTTTTTGTAGATTGGTTCAATTTCTCAAGTTTTGTGTGAAATACACTCAGTTTTCTCATTAAAAGAGGAGCAAAGAACATCACTAAAAGCTTTTGACATAAAGAGCAATCGTCCAACCTGCAGCTGTATACGATTATTTTCCTCCCAAGAAACAGCTATCAATTGGATCTTTCCTAGATTCACATGTAAAATTTAAGTCACTCTTATACTTTTATAAAAAACAATCCAGATTGAATGGAATGACTTTTAATTTTTTGATGCGGCTGCTCATTGAGACTCATATATGCCTAAGGGAGGTGCCTGTTTTGGTTTTAGGTCGCTAGCGGCTTTGGTTTTGAAAATATTTGAATTTTTATTTTTTGAAAATAGTTCTCCTACGGAGCGACCCCGCCCCCCATTTCCACTGATAGTAAATCTTAAGTATGCCTTATCAAGCTGCATTTTCCAGGCTTTGGACTTTTGGAAGGTATCCCCCCAACATTTGGATGTCTTCGAAAATGAAAAACATTTCTCCCCCAGGGAAAAGTCTCAGTTCCTGTTCAAATAAATAACTTCACATGCAGTAAAGACAAATAGCATATTTCCAAGAGTGATACAGAGAGAGTGTGAGCACACAGAGCAATACAGTATATCAATGTTTAGCGATGCTCTGTTTTTACATGTCATGCCTTCTGTTTCTATGGCATTAAGAGGTGGTTTCTAAGAGAGATAAATGCTCACAGATACGACCTGTAAATGTCTCTATACAAAGTGTCTCACAATTTGATTGACGTAGGATTTTTTAATGCATTAATTCCTTGGAAGGAGACTGCCATTATTCCACAAAACAACAAGAGTTCATATTAAGTTCTGTTGTCAATAAAGTCTGAGCCGAAGACTGTGTTTATGGAGTTGATTGAAGCTTTGTCTCACTAAGTAGCCCAAGTACAAATGCAGGCATGTTTCTCTTAAAACACACGACTGTGTATAAACTAACTGCGCTAAGCCCAACTGACAGAACAATTTGATTTTTAAAAAACAGACAGGATAAAAGCCTCTCCACCCTGTTTTAAGTAATCAGAGATTAAAGGCAAATCTCACAGTAATGACAGGTTGGCATTTTCGCAAAACAACCACCTCTGAACTTTGCAACCATAACAAGGTCAAGGTAAAGAGGGTGTCATCTGCATTTTTCAGGCAAAGCAATATTTATATTCTTGTCTGCATGTGAACTTTCCGCTTTAATATCCCAATTTGCATGACAAATAAAGAAACACCTAACTTTATGTAGTTTGTTAGTATTTCAAGGTAATTGCCCATTGTTTAGTCAGTGAAGCCAGTGCCAAGAGAGGAAATCCTGATTTACTAAGAAGAGCAGAGGATGCACTTTTATTGAAATACTAACATCTTATGTACAGTTAACACAAAACTTAAGAGTATTTTTATGGCTCAACTTGGTACTCCTTGGCAAACTGCCCATTTGTGATTGTCGACTGCTTTGACTGAGCACTGACCCAAGTAGATTTGCTTTTTGTTGAAAATTGACTCCCTCCCTCTTTGTATTTCTCTCCAGTTCTGTCTTTACCCACATACAGCCCCCCACCCCCCACCCCCCACCACCACACCACCACACACACTTTAAGGCTGTGGGATTACAGGATTTTGAAAAGGAGAAGTGAAGATTCCTGTTTTGGAGATCTGCTGAGGCTTGAGTTTCCTAACTGCACATTTTCTGGTGAAAAAACTCCCAAGAGGAGTTGGCGATCAGTGTGTCAATCCCACATTAGCCCCTGCTCAGGATAAACACAAGGATCGTATGACCCAAAAGATATACTTTTTAAATATTTATTTTGAATTTTTAGCCCTGCTTGTATGTCTTGATGTTCTTCCTGAATTAAATGAATGACGCACTGATTGATCAATCAATCAATCAATCAATCAATCAATCAATCAATGCACCAGGCACCAAAATAGGCATACAAACCCTAGCAAAAAGTATGGAAACAACAGTCTCGGACGAGCACTCACTCAGACATTTTATTATGTAGAACAAACTCAGATAAAAAGCTTGAAAAAATAATGAATTAGTTGAAAAGTGCAACTCTTTAGCGTTCAGACTTTTGCATTCGGAAACACTAAAAGAAATGAATAAAAAACATTGTGGTGGTAAGTAAATGTTACTTTTATAGAGCAAGTGCAGGGAAATAAATATAGAATCATTCCATTCTGAGGAAAAAAAATATATGGAGTCATGAGAAACAAACAAAGAAAAATCAATCAAAACACATCTCTGGTATTTATTTACACCACCTCTGGCTTTTATGACAGCTTGCAGTCTCTGAGGCATGGACTTGATGAGTGACAAACAGTATTCTTCATCAATTTGGTGCCAACTCTTTTTGATTGCAGTTGCAGATCATCCTTGCAGGTCGGAGCCTTGCTGTGGACCATTTTTTTCAAGTTCCACCACAGGTTTTCAATAGACCCTACTCACCAACGTCACAGAATGACGTGTCGCTGTATCCGGCCGCCATATTGTCCGTCATTGTTTATCCGTATTCTCAATGGCTTCAATTTGCTGTGCAATTTATAGTGCAATTCATGGAAGCCCCGGTGCTTTCAGATGCTGTAAACTCATTGGATGCGTTGCATAAAAGGCATTATGTGGAAAAGCTTCAGTCTATCCATTCGCCAGATCCATATTTGATGCCTAAATTGATATTTTTTGATCCGCTGTCTTCGCCCTCTCTGCCTGACATCTGCTACCCTGATATTTACAACTATCTTGTCCACACAAAATCAGCCTATTCTCACGAAAGTTTGAAAAACTTTAAGAGCAGCACTCTAAGCAACATTACCCCGTGTGACCCTTTACTTCCAATTTTCTAAAAGGGCGACAATCAATAAAAAAAAAAAAGTTGACTGCGATGGCCGACGCTTCAAGGATAGGTGGATATTGGACTATTTCATCAATAAAACACGCAACAACTGTGTCTGCCTCATTTGCAAAGAGACAGTCGCTGTTTTCAAAGAGTTCGATGTGACGCGATAATGATATTACCGAACAAGACACGCTGACATGTACGACAACATTACAGGGAAGATACGCAGCGAGAAATTATAGCAACTTGAAGCCAGTTTAATTTCACAGCAGCAGTATTACGCAAGAGCTCGAGTGTCGAAAGAGAATGCCACAAAGACGAGACTGTTGAAATTATGAATTAAAAAAAATAATAAAGCAAATGTGACACACTGAAGGGCTTGCTAAAATTTGTTTAAATATATTATATGTAAATCAGCCAAGGTAGCCCCCCGCATTTTTACCACACCAAATCTGACCCCCTTTGCTAAAGGTTTGGACACACCTGTTTAACTGATGATCCGTAGACGAGGCCAGCTTCTTTCACTTGGTACCAGCTAAATATTATTCAAAATGTAATGATGGTGAAAGAAATAAGCATCTTGAATTTGAAACTGTATGTTGTCGGCGATTAGCCTCGCAATGATCTTAATTGTGGTTGTCAGCCCAAAACCCTCTAAATATATATTAAATGTATCTTACCAGATATAAAATGACTACTGCATAATCTGTGGTAATCGTTTGGAGCCCAGTTTCCTCGTCGAATTGCAGCAGTCCATCTCGCTCTCCTCTCCGGGTCTCTCGGAATGCGGTAGAACTTCAAGTCTCTCCGTCTATCTTCTCTGTTATTGCAACCAACCGCCACACACGCCTTCACCATTTTGATTATTAATGTTAACGAGCAGAAAAACACGCCATAATAGGAGGAATTTACGTAGCGGTAATGCGTCAACACGACGAGTTGACGGACAATATAGCGCGGAGGCGTGGTTGTGACGTCATGTGAGTAGGGTCTATAGGCATGGGATCTGGGCTATTTGCAGGCCATGACATTGACTGGATGAGTCTTTCTCCAAGGAATGCTTTAACAGTTTTAGCTCTGTGGCATGACGCATTGTCATCTTGGAAAATGATTTCATTATCCCCAAACATATTATCAATTGAAGGGAAAAGAAAGCTGTCTAAAATTTCAATGTAAACTTGTGCATTTATTGAAGATTTAACCACAGTCATCTCCCCAGTGCCTTTGCCTGACATGCAGCCCCATATCATTCAGGACTGAGGGAATTTTGATGTTTTCTTTAGGCAGTCATCGTTGTAAATCTTACTGGAACGGCAACAAACAAAAGTTCCAGCATCATCACCTTGTCCAATGCAGATTCTTGACTCATCACTGAAAATAACCTTCATCCAGTCATTCACAGTCCATGATTGCCTCTCCTTAGCCCATTGCAATTTTGTTCTTTTCTGTTTAAGTGTCAATGATCGTTTCCTTTTAGCTTTCCTATATTAAAATCCCATCTCCTCTAGGCGATTTTGCACAGTTCTGTCACATACCTTGACTCCAGCTTCCAATCATTTCTTCATTTGTCTTGTTTTACATCTTCTGTTTTCAAGACATATGGCCTTTAGTTGTTTGTCATGACATTTGGATGTCTTCCTCAGTCTCCCAGTAAGCTTAACTTCAACAACCTTGCCGTGCTGTTTGTACTTGGTCCAGATTTTTGATACAGCTGATTGTGAACAGCCCACATCTTTGGCAACCATTCGTGTAGCATTACCTTCTTCTTCGAAGTTGATACCCTCTCCTTGGTCTCGAGACATCTCTCTTGTTGGAGACATGATTCCTGTGAATCCACTTGGTCCAGCAGCCCTCAAAGGTGGGATAACTGTCCTGTTTTTAACTGCTGACTAACAAGCAGATCTAATCTGAGGAAGGGGCCCAATTAAGGAAAGGAAATTGGCTGGGTGTGTCCGTATTTTCTACTCAAAATGGAGTGATTCTATATTTCTCTGCACTTAAGCTACAAAAATAACATTTACTTATGACCACAATGTTTTTTTTATCCATTTCTTTTAGTGTTTCTGAATGCTAAAGAGTTGCACTTTTGAACTAATTCATTATTTTTTAAACTTTTTTATCTGAGTTTGTTCTACATACCAACATGTCTGAGTGAGTGCTTGTCTGAGACTGGTGATTCCATACTTTTTGCTAGGGGTTGTATACGAGTTCCATGAGCAGCGACATTAAAAAATTCAAGGTCGTTCCCTCATAAAATCCTGATTTATTATTCTTATATAAGTGTAACAAAACTTAAATGGCTATACACTTCTCAAATTTTACGCTAGATGCACAAAAATCACCAAATGCAGAGATAATCACGTATATTTTCAGGATCAATAGCAATACTTAACGTAACGTATATGTTTTTGCCCAAAACAGCGACTTAATTCTTTTTTTTCTTTTATTCAGTACAATTTTGATGTTTTCAGCAGCTAATAAATCACTCAATTTTCACATCAGAAACTTAATGCTCGAGGAAAGCATGAAAAATCATCTTAATTTTACTCAACAAAAAGCAACATAAAATCACAACTTATTTAGGTTGAATTCCGATGTTACTAAGGCCTCAGCCCCACTTGCCGGCTATCTGGCCATCATCGTTTTTAGATTGAAATGTTACATAAGATAAAACACGTAAAAGGCGATTTTTTTTGTATGGACACAGAAATGTCTAAATTACTATTTTTTTGCAAAAAAACAAACAAACAAACAAACAAACAAACAAACAAACAAAAGAAAAACAACAACAAAATAAAATGGACAGTTGGCCGAAAATTACCTGATCATTTGCTGGTAAAATTATTCTAATGTGTATGGATAGAAAATACAACATGGTGGCCATCACAAAACAAATAGCTGTTTAAGTTGAAAATTCTTGTAAATAAATGTGTACATCCCGGAATTTATATAGATATGAACATAAAAGTCTAAATTCTTGATTAAAAGCAAAAAACGGGCAGTAATCATTGATTTTACGTAAATATTTCAAGGTACAATTACGCAGATTTTTCCCATTCATTTTTTCCCACAACATTTCAAAGTGCAAGGTGCCATTTTATATAATAATTACCTTTAATCCTTGACCAAATTACTTTTTGGACACTCCTGCCTGCTTGTATGCTTGTTTGAACGCATCGTGTGTTTGAGTTTATCACAATGAAAGCCACTTAAACATTCTGCCTGGGTTGGCCCCCTCCGGGAAGGCATGGCGCAATGTCTGTAAGAATTTTCCAGTCAACCATTGGTGAAGTCTATTGTTATGATATCGGATGAATAGTTCTGATTTGAATGGGATACTTTCTATTGTTCTAATATAACCGATTGCGTAAAAATTGATAGCAAAAAAGGTTTTAACAAGCTAAGAGCTGCTGAGGGCCTTAAAGTATTATACTTCAGACAGAACGCATTTGAGCTAACATTTCATGAACCAAGGTTATGTATAGAATGTCCGCAATTAATTAATCAGTCCTGAGACATAAAATAAAATATCAGGCTGAGAGATTTAATGCATATACGTATCCCGAGAACATAGCTACCAAATTGAATTCCGGTCTGTACATGAATAACAGGAGTTACTGTCCTCAACATCATGAACAAGAAAAACAAAGTGAGTGACCTTTTGAAGCTGCTCCTGGATGATCTAAAAATATTGTACAAACAGTTTAATAAAGTTGTCTACCAACTGTAGTGATACTGAAAAATAAACAGATCACCCCCTCAAAATACTCAAAAACTCCACAGTAAATGCCTTGGGATTTATTGGAATACTATCGATACTGTTCCTTATGACCATGCATAGCTTGCGCAAACTACTGCATTGCTGAATGGTGTGTATTTGCTTTCTTTATTTTAAAAATACTTAACATAAATTCAGCTTAGAGATGTAACTGCCTCAGTTTAGCACAAAAGAAATTGATTCGCATTCCAATTTGTAGGTTTGTGGAACTATAAAGTCCGAGTATATTTCAAAAGAATACATTCAAGACCCATTAGATACAGTACCGAATGTTTCCAAAAGCAACACAGTTAGAAAAATGACTTTCTACTTTTGATATTTCCAACCCAAATTATTCAGTTCAAAGAGAAAATTATAGTACTTGGTATTAAGACTTACGAAAGAAAGTAATGTTCTTTACACACCATTTGAGACCACCAAAGCTATATATGTGAAACCGACGATGGGAATATTTGATTCTGTTGCTAGTGGAGCTCAGTAGAAATGATGATGACATCATGATCTGGAATGATGTACGCAACTAGGTCAGCCAGGGTTTACTACTCTTGCAATAATGGGTCAGAACACAAAGCTCTTCTGCACAGTGACACTTTTTAAAATCTGGTGAGCATTGGGTGGAGAGGTGGAGCAATGCATGTTACAATGATACCATGGTGCAAATGGTTCCATCGCACCATGTCAGCTCAGCCAAACTCAGAGGCTTGCTCACATCTGTGTACTGTCTGACCAAGCTGCAGGCAGCTGCTCCCTCTCATTATGCCCCCTAATGGATGGATCCATTTCCCTCTGACCTCATCAGTCCTCCTTACAACCCCACTATTTCTTCCACCGTTAAAGCACTGGGCACACCAGGCAAGTGTTGAATAAAGTCAAATAATTCAAATGCCTAAAGATGCACAGTTTTAGAATATTTTAATTGCATAAGCAAAGTTATTGCATTTTTGTAATTATTTTTATATATCAATAAATCACCTCGACAATATACAGTTGTTACTTGCTTTGTGCGATTCCTATTTCAATGTCAAATAAAAGGAAGATGAAAAAGGAGTCTTTTTAGATCTCCCCACCTGTGTTTGCCGTTGAGTAAACAGAAGGCGTTGTTATGTGATGACAGCTTGTGGTTTGTTCTTTGGAATTGAATTCCAGGTTGTTGGTTCTTTTGATTTTCGCGCAGCACACATGTGAGTTATTAATAGTGCAGCATCTCTGAAGGTGTGCTTTGTTTCATTGATAGAGATTGATTTTCAACACAACCACAACTTTTTTGGGGGGGGATGCAGACTGCATATTGGCTGCAAGAATTTGCGGTAAGCTTGTCATGTTTGCTCTTTTTACCTCACTTTTCTCTCGTCTCGTGTTATCCCCCTTGAGAGTTATGAATTCACAATTTTTTCTCCATAAAACAAAGCTTTAAAACAGCAAGAGAACAAAAGAAAGAAAAGTTTCAAGGTGAAATTAAGCAACATTGAAGCACGTATACGACTTCCCACTGCAGATGTGCAACATCTAAAAAGTATTTGTAAATATTGTGATTTACAGTACTTGTCATGTATCATAAGAGATGCATAAATATCAGTGATGCACACTAGGAAATGGTTCTACATGCATGAGTGTCAGTGAAGAGGGAGCGGGATATGAGGAAGGCAGGGGAAAAAAGAAAAATAACAGAACAGCAGCAAAACATTTGGTTGCCAGGCAACAGGGCTTTAAGAAATGGCAGTACTGTGTTATGAAGAGTTGAAGTCCATTACTCTAGTTTCCAGATCTGGTGTTTGGGCTTGTGGTTGTGGGGTAGGTGGGGGTTGGGTGGCGGGCTGGACAGAGAAATGTCTCCACCTGTCCGGATTTGTCAGAGCTAGTGAACAATAGCACAGGCTGCAACAGACTGTAGGACCCTTGAGGCCCCGACACTCGTGTATCAATGGATCCCACAGATTGGACTAACATTTAAAGGGATCCAGGGTTAGGGTTAGGCACCTGTAGTTCTTAAAAAACGTTTTTTTGAGTTAAAATAATTTGATATTGAAACCCCTCTTGATTTTTTCGTTTTTATACTATTTTTAAAATTAGTTTAACTAGTAGGTCGCCATTGTTGTTGACGTCGAAGGGCGGTGACGTCACATGGTTATGCTGCCGGGCTTCCAGAGTATGACTCTAGCGACAAAAACATGTCATCGGTTCAACCCTTTCAATATGAACCCGAGAAGAACATTAATGAGCATGACAGCGCTGTCGATATTTCGCAAAATGAACAGGAAAGACGTGATGAGATGAGATGAGACGAGAGTAGGGAGAAAAAACGGTGTTCTGCTACAAAGTACTACACAGGCAAAACGTCCTACAAGAGGTGAATTCGACACCCACAGTACTATCGTGCGCTTTCAGCTTGTTTTGTTTAGATGCATACAGACAGAACATACTAAAGAAGCCTTAAGAAAATACTTAAACATATTAATATCAAATAAGGGTGGTTTAAATATACTACGTGGCTAATGTGGTCAACAGATCAACAATCTGCTTTAAAAATACCACAACAAAACACAGTGCTTAAAAATATGAGATGGAAACACACGTGAAAAGTATTTTGAGGCAATGAAAAGGTAATAAAAGACTCAATAAAAACACAATAGTAAGTTCTTGCTGCTTTTAACTAATAAGCGTATGTGTTGGATGTCTCGCCGCGTAGAGGGAATTGCAGTAACCCGGTAGTATTCGTCGAGTGACAGTGACAATCTACGTCACCACCCCGAGCGTCCATTAGGCCCTTAAAACATGGAGCTCACCGTAGGTCATGTACTAAATATTAAAGATTTTTCAATTAATGGCAATATTTTATGTGTTCCTAATAAGATTTTAGTAAATGACAACAATTGTGGCTATTTAGAACCTGTAAGTATTTAAGTCCAACGTTCCCTTTAAAGGGCTCTCAATATTATTGGTGTTATACACAGCATGATTGAAAAAGATTCTCAAAAATTTGGGGAAAAACAAGAATAAAAACAAATTCGTAGAAGCCATCTGCCAAAATGTCTTTAAACTACAATGAACAGGATGAAAAACTACACAAATTATTTTCTATTGATATTGTGATAAAACCATGAGTTAAAATGAGTTATTCAACTATGCTATGAGGTTAACGATATGCACTCTTTTAATTTGTTGTCACATTTCTACTCTGAGGAGTGAACATAGGTGAAGACAAGATGGTGGTACGAGCATGTTCTACGCATGCTTGGAGGTGTCAGAGAGCACATGCCTGCGAGTGCTCAAATGACGCGCCGAGCCACATCTGTCAGTCAAATTCTGTCCAATTTGTCAAAGTCAGTGAGATGGCATCAGATGAACAGAAAATGGCCCTGCAGAAAACATGTTTTTGGAGCAAAGGTGATTCTGTTGACTTTGACAGTTCATCCCCTCCAACCTCAAATGTCGAAAAACAAAACAGGTATTGGAATGTAAATGTGTGTATGTATGTATGAAATGTTAAAATTGTAATATCGAGGGAAAGACTATTTATTTCAATAATTTGATTCATAATTTGAAGCTTTTATGTTATACTAGTTATGTATGCCAAAATATAATGTGGTATATACAGTCCCTGACAAAAGTCTTGTCGCTTATACATTTTGTGGAGACTTAATTATTCAATTGGTTTCAGAAATGGCTCATATGAAAGCTAAGACCCTCCCAAATGATGTTGAATGTACAAAAATATATTTGTTTCACTGAAAAAAGATCATTTAATGAAGACATAAAGGTCAAATTTTGGCAAGACAAAAGTTTTGTCGCCTAAAGAAAGTGGTGTGAAAATTGAACAAAAAAATGTACTTAAAATACAAAAATATGTTCACTGTTTTCTGAGTGAATCTCTGATTCATGCAGGCTCCGGTAGGTCTCCAGCAATATATTCGGCAACTGTGGTGTAATTCAATGGAAGATTCATCTGAAAAATCCACCTTTCGCCACAAAACAGTGAAGTTTGGTGGTTGCAAAATCAGGGTCTTGGGCTACATCCAGTATGGGGGTGTGCGAGAGATCTGCAGGGTGGAAGGCAACATAAATACTCTGAAATATCAACAAATCTCTGCCTCTTACATTCCTAACCATAAAAAGGGACAAATTCTGCAGCAGGATGGTGCTCCATCGCATACTTCAATCAAGATCCTCCAGGACTGGCCAGCCCAGTCACCAGACATGAACATCATTGAGCATGTCTGGGGTAGGATGAAAGAGGAAGCATGGAAGACGAAACCCAAGAATGTTGATGAACTCTGGGAGGCATGCAAGACTGCTTTCTTTGATGTTCCTGATGACTTCATCAATAAATTGTATGAATCCTTGCCGAACCGCATGGATGCAGTCCTTCAAGCCCATGGAAGTACAGTGATACCTCGGCTCACGAACGCTTAAGCTCACGAACTTTTCGCCTCAAGAACATTAAATTCGCGAGCATATAGTCTCTGCTGGCGAACTAGTTTTCGGCGGACGAACCAAGCCACGCGGTCGGACAGCGCCACGAGAAGCTGACGCACGCTCACGGCGTCCCAGTTCGTCCCCTCCCTTTCGTTGAGTGCGGACGTGGTTTGTGTTTGATAGACATTTTGGACCATATTGAGTGTACTTTTGCTATTATGGGACCGAAAAAGAGTTACATACAGTCCTTATGGAAGGTGACTCGTGTTACCAATTCGCCCTCGACTGGTAATTGGCGGTGCTTTCAGCCTTCCACCGTCGTGAGAAATGGACCGGCGAGTCACGTTGGCTCGTTGTCGTCGGTTGTCTTCGGTGCGCCCGATGGCGGCTTGCATACAAACACCCAGAGGTGTCGGATGGCTTTTTGTGGGCACTTTTATTAACAACCAAAAGCATGCGGGGGGCACAGCAGTGGAGTCTACGCTAACTGCGCACTTTGCCGGTAACACTCTCCTTCCAAACAGTAACTCCCTCCCTCCTCCTCCCACTCCTCCCACTCCCATACCATCGCAAAGGTAAATAAAACAACTTTATTATACAGTACAGTTTATTTCTTTAATTATAATACAATAGCACACTTATTATACATAAAATAAGGTATATTTTTGTGTAGTTTTAAGGCTTATTTAGTAGAAAATTATGTTTTATGGGGACCTGGGAACGGATTATTCTCATTTTAATGGTTTCTTATGGGAAATAAATGTTCGGAAGACGAACTTTTCGCCTCACGCACACTTTCTGGGAACCAATTATGTTCGTGAGCTGAGGTATCACTGTAATACAAAATATTACGTTTGGATCTCAAAGCACCACTACTTAATTCACTTATGTTATGTAACATATTTTTGTATTTGAAGTACATTTTTTGTTCAATTTTCACACTACCTTCTGTAGGCGACAAAACTTGCCAAAATTTGACCTTTATGTCTTCATTAAATGATAAATCTTTTTTCAGTGAAACAAATATATATTTTTGTACATTCAACATCATTTGGGAGGGTCTTAGCTTTCATATGAGCCATTTCTGAAACCAATTGAATAAGTTAAAGTCAGGTTATTAGTAATTGTTTCTGCAAAATTGACTTTTGTCAGGGACTGTATAATACTGTATATTGTAATTTTCAGACTATAAGCCACTACTTTTTCCCCTCATTTTGAATCCATGGGTCTAATAGCCCAGTGCGGCCTATTTGTTGATTTATTTGGCTTAATAGGTAACACTTTATTTGACAGCGGCGTCATAAGACTGTCATAAGACCATTATAATTATGACACGACACTGTCATGGGCGTTAATGAATGCTTATGACAGATGTCATTAAGTGCCATGCAGCAAATTTTGTTGCTAACTACATTTATGTCCAGCTCGGATCTCTTACATCCATTCAAAAATGAGATAATTTGCCAGATGACACTAAATGACATCGGTCGTAAGCATTCATTAATGCTCATGACAGTGTCATGTCATAATTATGACGGTCTTATGACAGCCTTATGACGCTGCTAAAAAAAGTGTTACCAGTTAATATCTTTTGGTGTAAATATCCCATAATACAGTGAGGACAGCTGCGGCTTATAGTCCAATCCAATTTTCGTGTCAAATTTGTGGCAGCTTATAGTCAGGTGCACCTTATTGTCTGAAACTTACGGTAAACAATAAATATTTAACATATAATAACCCTATTTATGAACTTGCCCCAGCTATTCCAATACCTAAACTTAAGTGAACATACTGTACTCTACATTGTGCTGCAAATATGACTGCTTGGTATTTTCCGTCACTGTCTGTAATGGAATGTATCTTGACCATAAAATGTGCTTCTTGTTTCTGCTAAGCCTCAAAATGACTAGTATTAGTTAACAATGCTGAGGGTGTTGTCTAGTTGGTATGTTCGAAAGAAAGTGATATTTACAATTTGTTGTTATAGGGCTGTGTGTACATGTGTGCATGTGAACCTTTGCTTTAACACACCTGTGCTTTTTCTAGACATATCTACACTGGACGCCTGCAGTTACTAATAAAAGGTTTGCAACCAAAATGTGAATTATGTCAATGATAAAGATTGTGAAAAAACATGTTAACAATGTTCGAAAAAAAAAGTTAATTCTTTACACAGTGTTTATTACTGTGAGCTCCATTTTTAGTTGTGTAGACATGCACTGCATCACTTTGGAAGGTGTTACTACTAATTTCCCTCTGTCTAATTATAGCCAGAGGTCGGTAGAATAGCCAAAACTTTTACTCAAGTAAGACTAGCGTTACTTCCAAATAATATTACTCAAGTAAAAGCAGGCATCCCGAAATTTACTCAAGTACAAGTAAAAAAAGCATTTGTCGAAAAGAATTCTCAAGTAAGGAGTAACATTGTGAGTAACTGCTTAGAATGTCAGTTTTTTGTAATAGTTGTATTTAAATTTTTTTTTTTTTTTTTTACTTTATTACATGAACATATTAGGCCAAAAAAGTGACACAAAAATGAAATTTAGACCAGAACAACACTTGAAACATCACCCTTCCTTTAATCCTAAAACCATACTAACTGTGTTATCTTGTGCCTTATTGAGATCACGTCAACCATTAGTTTTTGGGTCCACATTACCAGGCTGATACAGTTTTTTTCAACTACTTTTGGAATTGTTTCGATTCCTTTTCCCCCTTGATTGAAATTATATATATACACATACAGTATATATGTATATACAGTGCCTTGCAAAAGTATTCGGCCCCCTTGAACCTTGCAACCTTTCGCCACATTTCAGGCTTCAAACATAAAGATATAAAATTTTAATTTTTTGTCAAGAATCAACAACAAGTGGGACACAATCGTGAAGTGGAACAAAATTTATTGGATTATTTAAACTTTTTTAACAAATAAAAAACTGAAAAGTGGGGCATGCAATATTATTCGGCCCCCTTGCGTTAATACTTTGTAGCCACCTTTTGCTCCAATTACAGCTGCAAGTCGCTTGGGGTATGTTTCTATCAGTTTTGCACATCGAGAGACTGACATTCTTGCCCATTCTTCCTTGCAAAACAGCTCGAGCTCAGTGAGGTTGGATGGAGAGTGTTTGTGAACAGCAGTCTTCAGCTCTTTCCACAGATTCTCGATTGGATTCAGGTCTGGACTTTGACTTGGCCATTCTAACACCTGGATACGTTTATTTTTGAACCATTCCATTGTAGATTTGGCTTTATGTTTTGGATCATTGTCCTGTTGGAAGATAAATCTCCGTCCCAGTCTCAGGTCTTGTGCAGATACCAACAGGTTTTCTTCCAGAATGTTCCTGTATTTGGCTGCATCCATCTTCCCGTCAATTTTAACCATCTTCCCTGTCCCTGCTGAAGAAAAGCAGGCCCAAACCATGATGCTGCCACCGCCATGTTTGACAGTGGGGATGGTGTGTTCAGGGTGATGAGCTGTGTTGCTTTTACGTCAAACATATCGTTTTGCATTGTGGCCAAAAAGTTCAATTTTGGTTACATCTGACCGGAGCACCTTCTTCCACATGTTTGGTGTGTCTCCCAGGTAGCTTGTGGCAAACTTTAAACGAGACTTTTTATGGATATCTTTGAGAAATGGCTTTCTTCTTGCCACTCTTCCATAAAGGCCAGATTTGTACATTGTATGACTGATTGTTGCCCTATGGACAGACTCTCCCACCTCAGCTGTAGATCACTGCAGTTGATCCAGAGTGATCATGGGCCTCTTGGCTGCATCTCTGATCAGTTTTCTCCTTGTTTGAGAAGAAAGTTTGGAAGGACAGCCGGGTCTTGGTAGATTTGCAATGGTCTGATGCTCCATCCATTTCAATATGATGGCTTGCACAGTGCTCCTTGAGATGTTTAAACCTTGGGAAATCTTTTTGTATCCAAATCCGGCTTTAAACTTCTCCACAACAGTATCTCGGACCTGCCTGGTGTGTTCCTTGGTTTTCATAATGCTCTCTGCACTTTAATATGTCACCCTAAACAAAGACATATTATCATGGAACAGATACGACTTGAACCCATAACACACATATGAACTCATCGCTTACAAGCATCGGTCATCTTACTTCACGAGCTCCTTAGTGTTTGTCAAGCTTGGCAGTCAGTGTGTTTCAGGCACACTAAAACACACTTTAGATCTAAAGCTGACGGTCTTTCCACCATCAGGTCAAGGTTCTACTTGAATGACTTCCGAGCAACATCATTTTGCTTTCAATTCTGACATGTAGCGTGACATGAACCCGCATGTGATTCTTGCTTCTGTAAGCATGGTTGACGTCACTGCAATCATGATGTAAGTTATTTCCATAACCCTACCAAAAACACCAGTAATATTGTGAGCAACACCCATCAATTTGCTTTTATCTGCCAGAAAGTTTCACATTTCACTCCCCCTCTCCGGTTCTTCTGAGTAATTTATCTTAGAGGACTACACCTGTCAGAAGCCTTGATTTCCTCTACGAGAGACTTTGTCAACCAGCAGCAAAAGAGAAGCAGACAGATTCATCTTCTGTTTGTTTTAGGACCTTGCCAGAACAATCTATCTCACTCAGGAGACAGATATATTGGAATCGATTATTGCTGTACATAACAGTAACTTAAGATACTTGTCAGGGGCTTGGTGTCCAGTTGCATTCACTCAACAGATTTTTAGAGGCTGCAAGAGTAAAAGTAAGCTTTGACACATTTGTATGTAGGTAGAAAAGTCTTATAATGAACACACACACATATTCTCAATGTACATACACATCTGACACAAAACACACGTTTTCTGATGGACTAGCAATCAAAGGCGCGGTCAAAGAGTCTCTGAAAAAGACACACAGTCATATAGTTATGGAGTTAAAGGGTGACGACGGGTGATGAGCTGCAGTGAGTGGCTGACATCTGTCTAATATCCACTGAGCCTCATGCGGTAGTCTTTCCCACTCAGCCAGGCAGAAAATCTCCACTCGTGCCTCCGCAGGACGTGAGCTGCCAAAAAAAGCAGTTGTTCCTCCCGGCTCGGCTCTAAAGTCAAAACCCTCAGGCCAAGTGCAAGTAAGGTATTGGGGCCATATCAAAAAAGTTGATACCTTGACAATGGGCTCTGAATATGCAGTTGCTATTCAAGGAAAATGACAAATTCCTCCAGCTGTTTTGAAGTGAGCAAGTAAATTGTTGGTGTCGATCGGGTTCATGAAGAAAGGTCACAAATGTACGTACATGAAATCTGAGCAACATTTTCTATTGGCTACAGACGGGCTCTGTTTACAAAAAATGCATGTGTGCTTCTCGGCTGTCTGAAATGAGTCTAAAAAATATCCACGGACTCTGGAGTGGGGATTTCAACTTAAAAGCAAATTATAGATACAGTAATTTTCGGACTATAAAGCGCACCTGACCTGACTATAAGCCGCCACCCACCAAATTTGACACGAAAACGGCATTTGTTCACAGATAAACTACATTGGACTAAAAGTCCTCAATGTATTATGAGCAGTGTTGGGAATAACGCCGTCACATAACTGTGTTATTTTTTCAGTTACGAGGTATTCTAACTAATTATTTTTTTCGCCATTACCGTTACTGACGGTCAAAAGCGGTGCGTTACTTACTTTGAATAAATTGAAGAAACTACCAGGCGTAGCGAGTCTACTCTGCTCTGTTTATTTGTCATCCAAGACTTGGGGTGGATTCAGGGTCATTGCAATGAAAATAGTAATCACTCATAGCCTAAATTTGCAAAAACGATGGAGTTGCCGTTTGATACAGTTATAATGTGCAGGTCCTGCATCCAAGTGTTCGTAGCTTTGTAGCAATTTGTAATTTCGGAATTGCTGATGAGTTTAGTAACATACACCAAACAACACATACAGCAGAATGTCCATTTAGCGTAATTGTGAAAGCCCGTCGACATCTTTACTTCATTTGTCTTTGGCTTGCTCGTAAGGGTCAACATTCTTCACATCCTTAAGTTTGATCACATATCTGTTCTTCGCCTTAGTAACGAGTTTGTCTCTTAAAATTTAATGTCCCGCGAGCCAGACCTGCTTCCAATATGGCTGCGTTGTTGTCAAATCTCACGTGATCCCCATCCTGTGACGCAAACGCTCGAGCCTAATAGCGCACGTACTTCAGAGCCGGTTTTGTATCTGTTGTGTTGTAATGTGTGTGTTATTGTTTGAATAAAAAAATAAAATAAAATAAAATAATAAATTAAAAAAATACTTCAGAGCCAGTGTTTTCACACACAAACTGGAACAGCGCGCGCGTCAAACACACACACGCAAAACAGATGCAGAGGGATATGATGGCAGAGCATTTAGAGGAAAATTTGTCTTTTACGAGGTGGAGATATAAAAACTATTTCAAGTAGGTCGAAATTATAGGAAAGAACGTGCATGTAAAGTGTAATTTATGTCCCGGGGCAAAGCTTTTGTCGACATCTGTGGTAAGCAATTCAAATCTGTTTATTTTTGTTGCACTTCAAGTGTAGGATAAATCTGTTGCTGGTGAGGTGCAATAAATATTACAAGGTTCTATAACACAACTACCTGTCTGTTCTTCTTTATTCAACTGACTTGAATACTGCTCAGAAAATTTCAAATTCTCTGACATACAACAACTTCTTTTTAAAGTAACGGAAATAGTTACTTTCCCTGGTAACTAGTTACTTTTACTATAGAGTAATTCAGTTACTAACTCAGTTACTTTTTGGAAGAAGTAGTGAGTAACTATAACAAATTACTTTTTTAAAGTAACATGCCCAACACTGATTATTCGATATTTACTCCAAAAGATATTAACTGGTAACACTTTATTTGACAGCGGCATTATAAGGCTGTCATAATACCATGATAACTATAACATCACACTGTCATGAGCATTAATGAATGCTTATGACAAATGTCATTTAGTGTCATCCGGCAAATTATCTCACTTTTAAATGGATGTAAAAAATCCGAGCTGGACATAAATGGAGTTATTAAGAAAATTTGCCGATGACACTTATTGACATCAGTCATAAGCACTCATTAATGCCCATAACAATGTCATGTCATAATTATGATGATCTCATGGCCGTCTTATGATGCTGCTGTCAAATAAAGTGTTATCTATCCCAAATAAATCAACAAATAAACCAGACTGGACTATAAACCGCAGGATTCAAAATGAGAGAGAAAAGCGGCCTATAGTGTGAAAATTATTGGTACGTGTAAGACAATTCACACACACATTTGATGAAAATGCAGATATGACGTGTTACATATACTCTGTTACATTTACTTGCCTGGTGTATTACCGGGCTAGCTCCACGGATTACACCAATGAGACATCGCAACAATAATCACATGACTCAATTATACCAATAAGATGTTCTAACGTCACGTCAGCCTGTTCAATCATATGGTGTCTTTAAAGCACCGTAAAAAATGAAATATTGATATAGAGCGCTGCCCTCAACATGACTCGAAAGCGCAGATTTTAACCTTTCTCCTAGTTTTGATTAAGCACCGATTGATCGCGGAAAACGAGCTAGGATCCTTTTAATTTCAAAATAGTAATTATGAAGGAACTCTTCACTGTTCAAACTCGGAATTATTTTCTCCACCAGAGTGCAGTCATGTTCTTTGGATGAATAATGCTTAATTTACGGGACATTTAATAATATTATTTTTTTCTCTCAACAGAATTCAGTGTTTTTTGTTGTTGTTGTGTTTCTTTGGCTTAATGTGGTTATTTAAAGGGTTATAGAACAGTATCATTATAACAATAGTCAATATAGATAACGTTGTGCGCAGAAAAAATCCCATTGTTAAAAAAAAAAAAAAATCCCCCCCCAAAAATCCCCCAAAAATATGAGTTACTCACAATGTTACTCATTACTTGAGTATTCTTTTCACCAAATACTTTTTTACTTGTACTTGAGTACATCTTTTAGACGACTACTTTTACCTTTACTACTTGCTTTGCTTTGCTACTCTAGCCACCTCTGTGAATATGTGTGTGTTTTGTCTTAAATGTGTATGTCCATCGAAAATGTGTGTGTGTTTCGTCTTAAATGGGTATGTCCATCGAAAATGTGTGTGTTCTTTATGAGACTGTTCTAGCTCAATACAACTGACTATCTTATTTTTCACCTCAGAGTTGTTTGTTTATTTATTTTGCTTGATTGGTGCTGAAGTTATTGTAACATGAGATCTTGTTATCATAAGTCCACAATGCACTACATGTAAAGTATAGAAAAGCCTTATCAATGCATGTTGTAAAAGAATATTACATTGTGTCGATGTTGTAATGTTGCAAATCTAAATATTATTTTACAACTGCAGGGGAAGCCTCTGCCCCTTTCTTTCATATACTGTAAATGAAAGATTACAGTAATAGCACTCTTTTTAAGATTCGCCACAGAATTCCAACACGTTTCCGTCCTTTAGAATTTTGAGGATGGATTTGAGTATTACTCCCTCACCCGACGACCCCTCCCCAAGTAGCCCAACCATCCATACAACCGGTAAACTTCAAGAAAGGGAATATATGAAGCCCAGATTATGTAACAGAGCATTCCTATTTATTTCATTCATGAATGTAATAAGTAAAGACATTGAAATATTTACTACAGTATACAGAGTATAGAGTATATATTTAAGTACTAATAAAATTGTGCAGCACGGCTGACTTAGTGAATATGAGTGAATCGCACCTAATTCACAGATAAGAAAAAGAAAATGCTATGAGGTCAATTACTCAGTTATGCATTACTGCCATCTACTGGTTAAGAAAATAACAAACGGACAGTCTTTTCAACTGTAGGACATCGTGCCACACAGGGTGTGTGTCATATTTAGTGTTTCAATGCTGCTTTAGCAAGAATATGTGTGTACATAGTATATTGAGAATCAATAGCAATCAAGCAAACAGGTCTTTGAAACCTATAAGAGGGAATTATTCCCATTATTCCGGTTTGTTATGAAAACAATAGAAAATAAAATGTCTATTACAAACATGGAAAGTTCAATGAACAAACAAAATTCAAACATTAAGGCAATAATTATGTTTTCAATTATTTGTGATTACATTATATTATCATAATCGTTTCTGCACTGTAGTTTCTCCAATCCCTTTTATTACAAAACACCTGCCCGCTGGTTGTTTGGTTACAACTAAGATCACAAGCTGATTCAACATTATGTGATCACGTCAACCTACCTCTTTTGTATCCGCAGTTTAAAGCTCTTGAGCGCCTTACTTATGACTTAATTACAGGTATCAAATAATGGCTGCAGCTGGCGCATGGCTGTATGTACAGTACAAAATCTCATAAACATTGCACTATCACAGAAGCAAAAAAGCACAACGTGTTAGAGTATCTGTTTCAAAAGTACTGGCCATGTGCTTTGCCAAAATGTAAGAAAACACGGACGGACTACTGCCTGCTTGGGAATAATCACACACTTAAAAGCTACAGGTTGATACACTGTATCCGCTGTCACAACAATTCACCTGCCGCCATCATTCAGCGCCACCATTCACGGCCTCACCATCTTTTTTTCCGACAGAGCAAATGGACGTGTCAGCACTTACTGTGCTGTATTGATCGAACCTCAGGTGCAAAGTGGAGACACCCGCTGAACACCTTACCTAACACTTTTTTTGAAAGCAGTTTTTCTAAATCAGACAGCGCTGCTTCAACAAAATAACGATCCTTGCCTCTTTAGAGCTCGAGTGGGCAAACACGAGGCTGAAAGCTGCTGCAGACTCCTTTAGAAAACACAACAAAACCACCTTTAACTGTAGCGAGATGGCTTTCAGTGCCATGCAAACAGAGGTAGTGTGACCCAGGCTAACCCCAGTGCCCACTGTGGTCACACAAGTGTGGTCTGCTGACAGCTCCTGTTAAAGACTCCATTGTGTGGACATGACCGTAGTGGGTAAACAAGAGAGGAGCTAGTTCAACCACACATAGGACGCAGTTACATTTTTTAAAAATCTGTTTTATCCCAACTGCTTGCTCTTTTGGATCCCAACCTATTAACCAATCTTAGAAAACAAAGTCCCGAATTTGTCCACAGCTCCAAGAACTGCAGCAGTCCAGCGGCAGTACACTCCTGAACCATTAAAGACAGGTGCAGCCTAAGATATGAGCGTCTCATAATGGTGCTGACAGACAAGTTGCTCTCAGAGCCTATGGATGGAGTTCTCGGCTTCCTTAAATGCTCCAGTCTCACTTTAATGCTCACGCTCATTTGTCACAGCCTAACTGCGGGAGCAAAGGTGCTGTTGTGTCTTGTCAGTTTGCACATGTTCAAAGCAAAGGAAATAAAATACACACACAGAAAGGAAGGATTTGTTTTCAGTAATGGATTCTCCAAATTTTAACTTCGCTTTTTAGCGAAATCTTGGTCATAACGTACTTTATAATGAACACCATAAATTACTACTGTGTATAACAACATTCAACTTGTTGTTGAGTGATCTCAACAAGAGACTCAATTTTGGTTAGTGTGAAGTAGGTATGTTCACAGTTACAAATCTAAATAGTTGAATATTTACATTAAAAATGTTCATACGTTAAAATGGTGTGTATGTGCTGCAGCATTCACTATTTCATTATTCTTGAAACTCTCCCCTAATTTATCTGAACAATATTTTCAATACTCCTCATACAAATTTGACTATTGTCAGGTTTTTCTTTAAACCTCTTTATTTATTGTAATTAAGACTCAGTAACAAGGCCAATAAATGCTAGTAAATGTTCAGTTGGTTTGCACCAATGGCCTCCAAAAACTAATGGCAGCCCATAATAGCCATATTACAGGGATTATACAGTAGAGATGACAGATGTCCTGATTGATTGGGATGGGCATCTCGATCGATCAGGTCCGATCATGTCATTTTCAAAGTATCGGAATCGGCAAAAAAATATCGGACATGCCTTTTTTAAAAATATACTGTATATATATTTTTTTTAATTAAATCGTTTTCTAATTGTATTTAACGTTACAGACATAATATGTTACACTCATCCACAGTCTTTAGTTTTGGCTTAAGGTAGGGTTATCAAATTTATCCCGATAATGGCGGTAATGAATTTAAAAAAAAAATGTATCACGTTAAAATAATTAATGCATGCACTGCATGACCCACTCATGCATTGTCGCGCTCAATCTGTAATGGCGCCGTTTTACCTATATTGAGAGCTAAAAGGCAGCGTAAAATGAATAGAGTGAATTTTGGAAGCCTTTAGAGCCTTTTTTTAATTGGCTAAATCCTTACAATCCCTCTCCCTGCTATTAGAAATATCATGGGAGGCAATGTGGGGAAGCAATGTAGTAATTGATCTTTTTCTTAACACCCTATGTTATTTCACAACGCAGAGAAGATATATCAATTGGTAGCACTACGCACAGTCATGGTTCCGCTTCCCATCATGCATTTGGGCATGGCTACAGTATCATTTACTGAAAGCTCAACAAATACACTAGATGGCAATATTTAGTCACAATATACAAAGACACATTTGTCCTTTAAGAATTACAAGTCTTTCTATCTGTGGATCCCTCTCACAGAAAGAATGTTAATAATGTAAATGCCATCTTGAGGATTTATTGTCATAATAAACAAATACAGTACTTATGTACTGTATGTTGAATGTATATATTTGTCCGAGTTTTATTTTTTTCTTAATGCATTGCCAAAATGTATATGATCGGGAAAAATTATCGGGAATGATTGGACTTGAATCGGGAGCAAAAAAAAGCAATCGGATCGGGTAATATCGGGATCGGCAGATACTCAAACTAAAACGATCGGGATCGGATCGGGATCAAAAAAACATGATCGGAACAACCCTAGTAGAAATCATATTAATGATAATCATAATGATTATTTTTCTTATTAAAGGGGAAGTTCAGAATTTTTGACATTAGCCTTAATCTTCGAGTTAGCGGGGGCTTAATTAGTCGGTGGAGTTGATTTCAACAAGTTCTGTGCAGTTAGTTAGTGATTTATTAGTGTCAGGGCTCCGAAGTGGCTAAGCTAGTCAATGGGCTCGTCCTAGCATGCCAATAAAAACAACATATGAATGCATAAAAATCACCGAAGACCCATGCAATAAATAGTGATGGCTATGTTTTCAGGGTAAAGGTATTAAAATTACCATTGAATGTCAATAACTGTAGTATGAACAGCAACATTTATAATCCAAAAGCTCTGTAGCTAACAGGCTGCAGAGCGGTGTTTGTTAGCTTCACAGCGGTGTGTTTATAATGTAGCTAACAGCAAGTATCCACAGCTTGTATTGTTCCTCGTTCTTCGTAGGGAATTTGTGGGAACTCCCATTTGCCCATTTCTTCTGTATGTTTCCACAGCCTCTAAATCAGGGGTGTCCAAACTATTCCACATAAGGCCGCACTGGGTGCTGGATTTTATTCCAACAAAACCAGACACTATCACCGATCTGGTGTCTTACAAGTGCAATCAGTTGATTGCAGTCATTTGCTGCTTGTTCTAGTAGAAACGTCATTGGTTAAACTGTCTGTGCTCGATTGGTAGGAACAAAAACCTGGACCCACAGCGGCCCTTGAGGACTGGTTTGGACACCCCTGCTCTAAAGACACATTTCACTATGTTGCTTAAATCAGACGTCGCTCGATAAAATGTGCTGCCGTTGAAAAGCAGACCATCAATAGTAAAACTAAAGAAGGCAGTTTGCAGTGTTGTCTTATGAGAAGACAGGTTTGCCAGAGGTCAACATGTCTTTTGATGGCCAAAATAAAAAAAAAAATGTTTGGAACGCTATGAGGTACCATCTGAGTGGGATAAGTCCGACTTCCCACCTTCCTTGAATGCAGCATTAGCACGAGTGGCCAAAGCACTCCTCTCGATTGTGGTCGCGTTACGCATCTAAAACAAAAGTCCCTCAGAAATAAATGAATTACGGCAGTTTAGTATGACATTGTTTTGGCCACATGGGTATTTTGAACAACGATCTGCATTTAGAATTCATTTGACTATGTTAGATCCAGGGGTGAAAGTGGGCCAGAACGGTCAGGGACGCAGTTCCGGTATAAGATTCAGGGCCAGAATGCAGTTCCAGTATAAGATTCAGGGCCAGAATGCTGTTCTGGTACACGGTGCTTTGATTCCAAGAATATGACGGCAAATGTAAAAAAAAAAAAAATGCTAAGTTGCCACACATGCATTTCATCTCCAAGAAGAAAACAATCTCCAACATCAGATTTACATACACAAATGTTTACAACAAGCATAATAAAATGCTTGTGTAGCATAATCTGTTTCCATCGATATTTATCATTTTATTTTATTTTATTCCATGGACAGCACGGAGGTTTCCCCATCTGCTGCAGTTATCTGAGTCTGACGATGATGAGTCACGTCAAAGTGCGAATGCAAAGCAAAACGCCTGGACTCATTTATCCGTTTAATTGGCTGACATACTGACATGTGATCAGCAGAGATGGTTAACTCTGATTGGTCAAATGTGCATGTTTTCTGGAACAGAAAAAAAAAAAAATGTTGAATTGATGCAACAAAAAGAGGGCAATGCAACAGAAAATGGATCAAATCTTTAAGAGCAAGGAAAGAGCTGAGGAGGCTTGGTTATCATATTTAGTTTTATTTGCTCTGATGGGGAGTTTTAGAACATCTTAGTGTCAATGTGCACTTTGGACTTATATTTGTTCATTTATGTTAGGCTACTTATTCATTTCCTTATGATTTAAAAATGTCAATGTTTGTGCGATTTTCAAAATATATTCCATTTCACTCTGCATAATATAAGTCATTTGTACTTATTTTTCTGAATGTATGTACTTATATCTTTATTATTAGAAAAAAAAAAAGCAAAAGTAAATGTTTACATTAACTTCAATTTTAATATACACCCTAGGTTCTTAATTAGTTAAAATTGAGATTTGGCATTTAGTATGTGAGGAAATGAAGAAAAATAAAAATTAGGAGATGGAGGTTGGGGTTATTGCTGTTTTTCTTACCTTTTACTTTGCAAATCATTGAAAAAATAAAATTTTGAATGAAAAACAGTTTTTGTTTGTGTTATAGAAATAACTGTGCCAAAACAGTTTTCTTTGCATTTCAGTAGTTTTCGAAGGTTTGACACCCCCCCCCCCCCCCCCCCCCGAATGAAATAAAATAAATAAATAAATAAAATAAATAAATCAAATGTCTGGCTCCGTGGCGAACTTCACGTCGGGGAGTTCCGCCAAGAAATTCTAGCCACTTTCACCCCTGGTTAGATCTGTTAATATTGTTTTTCATTGGCACGCTAGGATGGGATGATTGACTAGCGCTTGCTTAGCCACTCTGGAGCCCTGAAATGAATAAATAACCATCAAACTGCACGGAATTTGTTGAAATGAACCCCACCGACTAATTAAACTCCCGCTAACTCGAAGATTAAGATTAGTGTAAAAAATTCTGAACTTCCGCTTTAAGGCGCTTTCCCAGACCGAGGAGATCTTACAAAATAGTATAGACTTAAAAACATGGACATAAGATATATAAACATCACAATCCTTTAAAAACATTAATAGTTAATAAAATACATTCGAGTTAAAACAAATATCTATATGCTACATGACATGTTGTAATTTTTGGGGAGCATCAGTTTGTGTAATATCAGTATGACAGCAGTATCTAGTAGGATTGCCATGCAATTTCATGGATTCTAACTAAAACAATATTAAATAAATAGCTTTTCTGGATTGCCATATTCATATTGTATACATACATATAATCAGTCTTACCATATTAAAAAAAAAAAAAAAGACGGAGGTCATTCAGGTCACTGAGACAAAGGCCTTTATAAGCTGAGTGGAAGCCCTGTATGCCAGGGATGACAGATGCAGAGCCGCGATTGGCCTGTTCCCGTACGGATGGGATTTGCTGTCAACAAGTCCCAATTAGTCCAATCAGAGTGGAAGGAAACAGCAGAGAAAGGATACTTTGTTAGTGTGTCTGTTTGTGAAGCTGGAGGCAAAAACAAAACACAATCGGTTGCCCATTCTTCCTGTATCACATTCTATGGGGGCGAATTAACCCAGTCTTGTTGTAGCATCGCTTTGTTGACACATGCGGCAACGAGGGCGACATTGTTTCAGCTTTAAATGTTGCTGCTGATGTAAATACTGCCGTCTGCTTTGCTTTTGTGGTTCTGAATGCTAGTCAATGAGCAGCACTACTTCCTGACACAAATGTGTCATCGAGACCCTTTCAAATTGGGAACAAAGACTGCATAAGAAGCCTGCAGTTCACATGAGGGCCCACGTGAGAAAATTTAAGTGAGGGCACCCATGAGGAAACAAAAAATTGAAATCCTGATGACTGGTAAACTTCAGAAAAGTATGTTTAAAATCATTCATATTATGACTCGACTAAGGAAAAATTAGATGGACAACATACCTTTATAATCATTTTTGTAATTAAATAGACAGGAGATTCCTGATCAAATCTCTATTCATTAAGCGAATAATTATTGGGTGACCTTGACTGGCCTACTTATCAGCCGGGACTGAATGAGTGATGGGACATTGATCCTTGACCCACGGAAGTCACGTTTCTAGAAAGGAACTGAAGGTCCAATTCATGTTGACAATATCAGCAGCCGTGATAGCTGGGATGGCAGTGGTGAAGATGGACAGGTAATTGGGGAGGTGGAGCAGAGATGTCCTTTGTCTCTGGACTTCCATATGTTGCTGTACGTTTTATATATATGGCTGTAAAACAGCATGAAAAATTAAAAATATAGTCAGAATTAAGGGGCTTCTGACTAAACAAAACATGGAAAAACGCATTCATCATTTTTCAGTAGATTTGACTATTACAACGGTATATTTCTGGGTCTTTATAAAAAATCAGTCAGGAAGCTGCAACTAGTACAGAATGTTGCTGCCAGAGTCCTTACAAATACAAGGAAACAGCACCATACTACACCGGTGATGAAATCGTTACACTGGCTTCTAGTGAGTCAAAAGATAGGGGCTATAGGCTAGGATAGGAAGGCTATAAAATACATCTCATCTACAAAACACTTAATGGCCTTAGACCAAAATACATGCTTGATTTGTTGGATCCATATGAAGTATCTAGATCCCCTAAGGTGGTCTGGAACCGGTCTGCTGTATGTTCCAAGAACAAGAACCAAGCAGGGTGAGGCAGCATTTACTGTACTTACTATGCTCTTCACCTCTGGAACAAGTTACCTGAAGGTCTGACGTGTGCTAAAACTGTTAGCTCCTTTAAATCAGGGCTAAAAACACTTTTGTTTACAACAGCATATTCATCATTGTCTATATATTTCAAATTTCAAGGTATTTGCTTTTTATTCATTGTCTGCTTTATTTCCATTTCCGATTTCAATTATTATTAGTTTTGTCATTCTTTTGGTGATTTAATGTGATTTCCTGTTTCAGTTGTGTTTGTTTTTTTCTTTTGATTCAATGTGATTTTTACTTTTTTAATTTGATCTTTGCTCGTGGATCTTTATGTGACGTAAAGCACTTTGAATTGCTTTGTGTTGAATTTTGCTATACAAATAAATTAGCCTTGCCTTGCCTAGGATTCAGTGTAAGTGGATCCCTTGTGCTTAGTCCCAGCTCAAGGAAATTTGATTTTACTCTGGTATGTCTCTCAAAAAGAATTTCTCCAAGATCAAAGCATGGCGACCAAACTTGGAGCATCCCCACAAAGAAAAGATTCATCTCAATCACTGTCTGTCAGACCAACAAGCCGAGAAAAGCCTAAACAGATCACCAAAAGTCTGCACAATACATTTCCTACGAGTTCTTCAGGATAAGTCAATAATCAGCTGCAGAGTCCTATAATGTCCACCCCAATTTCTGTACCAAAATGTATGTGGGACCTAAATAGAGTAATAAGAGGCTAGTGTTGTTGTGACTTAAAAAAGGTTGGCTTATTTCCATTTAGAAGTATAATGCATCTTTTGTTATGATCCAAACACATGGTCTTACATAAGCAGGCAAAAATATTTAAAGGCCCATGGAGAGTTGTCTGGGAGGTGGTATTCTGGGAAGATAGGGGACCAAATACTATATCATATATATGGGGTGTGAGATTGACCTGTTTATTTTGCTGGTGGATTTTTTTTTTTTTTTTTTTTGAACCAGTGACTAGTCGACTAACGAATCAAGGTCTGAAACATGTCTGCTTTAAATTTAAAACTCACTTTTTAATTATTGTATTGTTATTTAAAACTTTTTTCCCACTCATTGCAGAATTAGCCAACAGTTATGCACTTTGAATGCCAACATTTTTTGAAAGACAAACCCCCACCCCCCCAAAAAAACATAAGAAAAAAATAACTGCTACAGCACATTGTTATGAAAATAACCACAGAATAAGAAAGCCATGCGTCTTAAACATCATCTCTTTAGTTCTCAAGTGCATCCTCCTTCCGGTCTTTAACTCAACACAACTGCCTAACAGTCAAACATAATTCAGGGAGGAGTTTGTCTGGCCTGAAGAATGTGGAGCTGCCAGGTTTTGCATACCTATCCAATAGTGACAGAATGTCTTCAGGCTGAGATGTCCTGACATCGGACGCCCATAAACCTTATGTACACACTTTTTTTTTTTTTTTGGGGGGGGGGGGGGTCTGTGGGGGTGTTTGATGAGTTACTTGTGTGTGTCTGTTCAAATGAAATATACACCTTTTCAATTTTAATAAGTCCCTGTATGCTATTAAAATAGCAACACTTGTGCTATTCTTTCAGCAACATTCGCATAATACTGACAGGTCCTCTGTTTACTAGCCACTCAGCCACTGAGTGCGCTGCCAGGTTTATTGCAACACTCACTAATGCATTCCTACCCAAACATACACACACGCAAACATACACATACATTCACGGCTTATCATTTCTAATAATAGGCAGACTTCACTGTGTACGATTAAAAAAAAAAAAAAAAAAAAACATTTTTATATGGGTATCTACATCTGAGAAATGCTAAATACACTGTATGAGTACCATTTTGAAGGATTTATATGCAGTCCAAAAAAGAAATACCCATATACTGTGTAAAAAGTTGAAATTCTAATATCACACTGACCTTTCCACATAAATGTATTATTTTACACAAACAGTACTGTGGTTGGGTCTCAGCTATCCTTGCTAAATGAATAACCTCCCTTGAGGGCTCTAGTCTGTAATTTATGGTCACAAAAAAAAAAAAAAAAAAAAAAGTTGAGACAAGGACTTACGGCCTCTGAACTGTTTGTGTTAGCTGCCCTGTAAAAGGGATCACATTGTCAGCTTCAGCAGTGTGTGAATTAGAAAAGGAAAGAAAACTATAAAGCTAGTGTTCGTGTGAGGGAATATTTTTTGGAGCATGTATGTGTATTTGTTGAAGGCGTGGGGATTGGGCAGTAGTTTTGTGGCAGAGCATTGCCATATGGTGAGAACATTTTCAAAATTAATGCTGCAATTCTCTGCAGCACCAGCAGCCAAAAACAAAAGCTGCTGTACTGAGGGATCATTTGTGTCGAATGCATAATATTGTTGACAGTTACAATCTCAGTTGCCTTGGTTAAATGCAGTTGCTAAACGGCTTGACAGATGCTATGAGCAAAAAATGTTACATTAAGACGGTTAACTTGATTAACGGTCTATTTCATCTTCCTAATGCCTGATTTGTGAATTTACTGCAACATCTGTAGTCACTGCTAAGTGAGTAATTCAACGCCTCCAATGAAATACATCCAACGTCTCACTGTGGTCTTCAGCTTGGTTCCCATGCTGTTTTTAGATGTGTTATATCCATTGGCATTGATCAAAATGCCAAGGTCATGGCTTCTAGATGGCTTTTCCACTATTAGAACTCATTAAAGCTCATTAGATGTCAGCTGTTTGTCTTGCTTCCCCTCATACACAATTATACACGCATAACCTGGAAAGATGGGCTGTCACAAATGCCCACACAAACATTGTTCTATACACAAACGCAGACGCACGGCGAATCTTGTGATACAAATGCGTAGCATGGCAAATGGTAGCTGTGGAGAGTTCTTAGAAACTGTTGTTTGGTAAATGGAGAAGGCTGGGAGTCAGGGAGTGGAGCGGGCAAGAGCAGCAGGTGTTTCATTTTCAGGCCCCACTGGGTGCATTCCTCTATTCTTAACCACAGGCCAAGGTGGCGCGGCTGTCTGGAAACAAGTTCATCAACAGCTCGTGACATGAGCTAGGCCGTTGGGTTGAGGTATGAGTGGTGGGAATCCAATTCTCTCTAACAGACGACCTTTTGTGGCATGTTGCTCTGGCATCATTGATTATTTTAAGAACATTGAGAACTTCTGTAGCAATTGGCAGCTTTTATCCTTGTTAATTTAGGCTGAGAGATTATTGATCACAGGACTAACACTGATTCATATTCATTCCCATTGGCAATTGAGACTCTTCAATATATAGTGGTATGAAAAAGTATCTGAACCTTTTGGAATTTCTCACATTTTTGCATAAAAATCCCCATCAAATGCGATCTGATCTTTGTGAAAATCACACAAATGTTAAGACAGTGTCTGCTTTAACTAAAATAACCCACACTTTTATAGGTTTTCATATTTTAAGAGGGTAGCATGCAAACAATGACAGAAGTGGGGGAAATAAGTGAACCAACTGCCTAAGGAGACTTAAGGAGCAATTGAAACCAATTTTTACCAAACAATTTAAGTCAGGTGTGCGCCAAATCACTGATGAGTGGTTTAAAGCTGCCATGCCCACTAAAAAACAGGCACCTTGTATGAATTGTCTTGATGAGAAGCATTGTCTGATGTGCATCATGGCTCTATCAAAACAGCTGTCTGATGACCTGCAATAAAGGATTGCTGATTTGTAAGAAGCTGGGAAAGAAAACAAAAGCATCTCTAAAAGTCTGGATGTTCATCAATTGACAGTCAAGAGAAGTTGTCTACAAATGGAGAGAGTTTGGCACTATTGCTTCTCTCCCAAGGAGTGGCTATCCACCAAAGATGATGTCAAGAGTTCAGTGCAGAATACTAAGAGAGGTAAAAAAGAACTCTATAGTGTCTGCTACAGACTTACAGAAATGCTGGAACAGTCAAATATCTATGTGCACACATCAACTATATGTAAAACTATGGCCAAGAGTGGTGTTCATGGGAGGACACCAGGGAGGAAGCCACTGCTGTCTAAAAAAATGTTGGTGCTCGTTTAATACTCGCAAAAAGGCACTGGGACACTGCTCAGACGTTTTGGCAAAATATTTTTTGGACTGATGAAACCAAAGTTGAATTGTTTGAGAGTAACACACAACGTCATGTGTGAAGGAAAAATGGAACAGCTCACCAACATCAACACCTCATCCCCACCGTGAAGCTTGGTGGCGGGAACATCTTAATTTGGGGCTGTTTTGCTGCCTCAGGGCATGGACAACTTGCAATCATTAATGGAAGAATGACTTCAAGAGTTTATTAAGATGTTTTGCGGGAAAACCTGAGACCGCCTGTCAGACAGTTGAAGTTAAAAAGAGGATGAATGCTGCAACAAAACAATGACCCAAACCACAGAAGTAAATCAACTTCAGAATGGTTTCAGAAAAACAAACATACACGTTCTGGAGTGGCCAAGTCAAAGTCCAGAAACAAACCCCATTGAGATGCAGTGGCATGACCTAAAGACTGCAATTCATGCCAGACATCCCAGGAATCGGACTGAACTACAACAGTTTTGTAGAGAAGAACTGGCCAAGATTAGTCCTGATCGATGTGCAGGACTGATCTGCAGCTACAGGAAGCGTCTGCTTGAAGTTATTGCTGCCAAAGGTGGGGGTTAGGGGGCACAGAATATTAAATGTGATAGGTTACTTACTTATATTTCCCCCTTCTGTCATTGTTTGCATACTATCCTCATTAAAATATGAATGTTTTAGTTAAAGCAGAGTTTTTTTTATCTGTGTGATTGTGACAAAGATCAGATCACATTTAATGGCGATTTTATGCAGAAATGAGGAAATTCCAAAAGGTTCAAAAACATTTTCATACCACTGTAAACCGTCATTTCATCATGCTTCCTTTCTTGTTTTTTCCCTCCAAGGAATATGATACTAGTGAAATCTTTATGCAACATCTGGGCATGTTCCTAATTATTCAAATTCAGAAACTACCTGAGCAATCTCTGTGATATATATACTGTAGTTATAGCAGTAGCAGTTTAACGGCAACATCACTTTGTTCTCGAGAGGAATATAACCAGCGTTAGATCAACATGGATTACAATTTTCTCTCAGATTTTACTATTGTCACAATGTGGGGGCAGGGTGGACCAAAATGCAGGGAAAACAACAAGGTAGGCAAGGAAGGGCAGATGTGAACTCAAAAATGATTTAATGTCAGTTAACAAAAAAACAAAGTGCAAACCAAAGCAGTGGGGATCATACAAAAGACCAGGAATCAAAACTTGCTTGGGAACTATGCTTTCACGCAGGAATGGAAATACAAATAGACAATGACGCAACAAGAACAGAAAACATGGGGAACTTAAATACAGACTTGGGATAACGAGACAATGAAGCACAGGTGGGTGATACAAGATGCAGCTGATTGGTGGATACACAAGGAGCAGGGACAACAGGTGAAAGCAATAGGTAATCACATGGAGAAGACACACTAGGGCACAGAACCAACTCAAACCATATCAACTTTGTATTTAATTCTCAAGTCTTCTATTGTTGTGTTTTGTCTGCTCTAACTTTTTATATCTCCTTATACAGATGTGGTGTTGTGCTAAAGACCAAACTATCAGAGACCAGAACTCACCATGTCTTTAGGGAGTTGAGACCAAGAGAAGACCAAGACAGAGACAAGCATGAGACCAAACCCATAAAAAATAAAAATAATATATTATATTTTAGTGTTTGCCCCCCAAAAATGTTTGAGAAATTATACAACATTAGGCCTGCAGCTATTGATTATTTTTGTAATCGATTACTCTATCAACTAGTTAGCTCGAATAATCGAGTAATCAGATTAGGAACATTTAATACCTGGCAGAATACATTTTAGGAGCTGTAAAACAAAGGCTTGCTAAGATCGCACTTTCAAAAGAGCATTAAATGTGAATACAAAATAAAATTCCCGAATGTTTCCTCAAACTATGCAGGATTGCACCTTCATTTAAAAATAAATTAAAATACCTTAGCCTCAAACAGAATAAAGATAAATAAACGAATAAATGAGCATCTAAGTACAACAAAAGAACAATTGGCTAGCTTGCATAGTAAACGTCCGCTACCTTACAGTCTACAAAATGCTAATGATTTTTTTTACAGTGCTCTTAACAAATCGTTGAAATACATATTCCCACAAAAAACTTCTAAATATACCTATAAACTAAATTATGAATGCATAAAAAAACATTAGCTCAAACAAAAACTTACCTTATGTTAGCCTTAACAGGAAGCAGCTGGATTCAGCCATGTTAAACGAGTTATTTTATATTCACTGTTGCCACTAGAGGGCTGTGTATACACCCATATCAATAAAACTAAATGCAAACACTTTCATTGCAAACCATTACAAGTCCACTCTAATTAAACCAATCCCCAAAGCAGCAAAATTTGATTCCAAGCTTTTTTCTAACTGAATTACTCAAGTTAATCGATTAATCGTTGCAGCACTATACAGCATGTTCACTCATTTTATGCTTCCCTTACATAGTATTGATTTGATGTTTCCTTGTAAATTACGTATGTGACATGTATGTCACATGAAACTGTTCCAATGATCTTTGTATGGGGGAAAGGTCTTGTACTTTTGAACTGACTGTGTATGACCCCTCTGTGATTAGAGAACGGTTTTAAGTCTGAGATGATGAATCAATGATTATATCAATCAAGGTCTGAGGGTAGCTCAGTCATCTGTAAACATAAGCATTCTGTAGACCTGGTCAATCACAAGTGAATATATTGTTTTTTTAAATATGATCCTGCCCCTTGTTGAATAATGGAGCAGCAGTGTTCAGAGCATGTTGATCAAACTGAGAACCTTTGAGGATAGCTGAACATCTTGAGCTGAACATCTGCTGCCAGCTTCTCTCCAGAAAGATCAAACCTGCCTCCCTGTCTGTGTTTCTTGCCAATGTTAATTGGGTGAGATAAACCTAGCAAAAACACATGAATGAAGTTGAAGTGCCATTATTGACTAAAAATCCTGGGTCTCGTACTGCTTAACACCAAGACAAGCACTTTTAATAACTCAAACCGAATCAAGACCAAGACCTTGAAAATGCAGTCTCGAGGCCAAGACCAGTCTTGACAATTACAAAACTATACACACGTGCACAAAATTGTTCTGTGTATTCTCTCTTTAACAGAGCATTCCTAACACTTTTCAGCATTAGTGTATTTTGTGTGAAAAGAATCATACTTTCATACCTTTATCTTCTCTACTGAGAAAGAGAACTAACAAGGATTTTGACAAGAACAGAATGCTGATGTGTCGGATTCACGGGTCACTGTTATGGTTATACTTGCCTGCTGGCTGCCATGTGCTGAAGTGTAACAGCCAGGAACGAGATGCTGAGCAGAGGGAGATGATGCGGCAGGAGGGGGACTTTAAGCAGAGGAATGGGCTGTTACAGTCCATTAAAGTGCAAGATAATAATGGTGGGAGGTAATACAACTGCTGCAGCAGGGGCTGCTGTCCGAAAGCCAAGAAAGTTTCCAGTGTGGATTTACAATGAACTGGATTTCATGTCATATTCCAGTGCAATCGTAAAAAGCTTATAGTCTAAGTACCTGTTATTTGATTCTCCTGATGTTCAGACTATATTACTATTAACAAGTATTATAATTGTGAAGGACTAAAAGTAGACATACAGTCATCGGAATTACCCTGTTTGCACATTATTAGAAATCAAACCTCCAAACATAGAGTCAACCAGAGCCGTGTAGAAAAAAGAGTTGCGACCCTCTCTGATCACGCAGCCGGTGATCTTGCGGTTCATGTAGGGCGTGAGTAGTTCCAAGCACAAGCAGCGCTGTCATGGTTTTCGTGGAACTGATAGCGGTGATTGCGAAATTTATGGGAAAATTGATAAAATCACACATCTAAGCACTTGTTTGATTATGTCATTGCATTATAACATATATGTAAATGCTAGTTCTACATTTGGCGACAACTGAAAACGATGTAAACTGTGACGCAGTAGGGAACTTTCCAATGTTGCGGAGTGAAAGTTTCATCAGGCACCAGCAGCTATCCTCAGATGAAGCAGCAACATGATGTGGATCATGAAAATGTAACCTAAAAAAAACAAAACATTAAATTTGTTTTCTATCATAAATTTGTGTCTATTATGTGTTGACATCCTTTTCAATCTATACACAGCTCTAAAATATAATTATGTCAAACATTTTAGTGTAAAAAATACAGGTTGTCATGCATTGACTTAGTACTATTCCATGAGGGTGGTACCTTAGTTCAAAGCTTACAAAATCGAGCTAATAAGCACGTAACGGCCGGTCGTCTACCAATACTGTACTCACATATACTGGTGAGTGTGTACGTCACAAAGGGCCTCTAAAAGAGTTGACAATTTAAAAGAGGTAGTGACTTAATGAATTTATCCCTGGCAATACCTTTAGCAGAGTCAGCTTATAAAGTAGGATAAAATCGCTCGTCAACCAGGATAAAATACAGTATATGTACTGTATAATTACGTCACGCACATACTAATAAAGGTCAACATATACATCATAAAGCGCCTCTGATAGAATACAGACTGTTGAAAATTCAAAAAGATTCGTGTTTTTCATCAACTTACCTCTGATTATGCTTGCAACCAGCCATTCATATAAATGCAGTCCGCCCTCGTCGAAGCAATGTTTGAAACTATCCGAGGCTCCACTACCCAGAAGTACCCGGAAGTAAAATCGTATAATGGATCCCCATGGGAGTGTCGCATCTCTGTTTTTCACTGCTCTGGATTCAACCAAAATATCTCCATATTTGTTGTGAAAGAACAGGAGTGTATTCACCTTACATGTTTATGTACATAGTTGTACAGATTATTGTCACCTGTGTAGAACCTTAATATTGCACATTGCCATCCTTGTGCGATCACAACCCTTTACTGTGTGATATCAGATATAGTCAGCGGCTATTTATGAGGTCACAATGGGCCTGTCATGGATGGTGAGATTAATGAAGACTGTTTCTATGGCTGGGAGGCTTTGGGGATTCCGCTTTCTTTCTGCACATGTTTTTAAAGACTGTTTAACCTCAGCCAAGCACAAGACTGCTCAACACTCTGTAGGGCCATAGCTCACCTGATGTTGTGGGTTGTCAATTTTATCTTGATCTTACTGCAAATTTCTCAATGTAACCACAGAAGATAGGATTCTTTTTTTTTTTTTTTTTTTTTTTTTTATCAGCGCAACAGTGGGAAATTTTAATTTGGTTGCATTTTAGAGAACCTAATACAATGACATGCATATTACAAAGTTGATTCTTCTATGATGGGTTGGAGGAAAGTATTCATTTTCTCCACACACGTTGAGCTTCATCCCTCCTACTTTTGAGTCAGTGCCCCGGTTGTAGTTAGGACGTGGAAGTGACCTGACACATGATCGGATCTTTGTATCTCAATATAAATCATAGGTGTTGCACCCAAGGGACGATTGCACAATGCTAGACATGTCGTGAACTCTCCAGCCTGTTGTGAACTTGCCCCGAGGCAGCCGTATCCGATGTTGTTGGCCCTATGTGCTGCTGTCAGCATATCGGCCCATCAAATGAAAGGTGGCAACTTAAGAAAAGAACACATCACCTGCAAGTTCACATAATAGCTTGGCCTTGTACTCTCTCTGGGGATTATGTAAAATGCTGCAGGGTAGGAAGACCTTCACAGACATGCACTGGAATAAATATAATCCTGAGAAGGCAAACATTCACTTTTCTCTGGGATCTCTGACTAATGATTTTTTGGTTTTACTTACATAAAAAGTTCATTCACCTTACGTGGCAGCAGATGGCCAGACAAATTAGTGTCCTCGTAGTTTTTAGATTTACCTGTACCACAGCTTTTAAAAAGTGTAGGGGGTGAATCAATAGAAGGAGATGAGGAAGAAGGCAAAAAACCTTGTTGAACTTGTGAATTCAATTTTTCATTGGAAATAGAAAGCTGTCCAGGCTCTGAGGTAGCAACTCACACCCAAACATTGATACTCCCTCCACGATACTCAATAACTGCGAAAAGATTTTGATGTTGGTGCGCCATGCCATATTCCCCACACACATGCTGTTGTGTGTTCCTATAACAGAATTCCATTTTGGTTTTAGCTGTTTACAGAATAATTTGCAATGTTTAAAAAAAAAAAAAAAAAAAAAAAAAAAAAAAAAAAAGGGAAATATGTTCCTTTTTGTAGTTGTACCATGAAACAAATGTGTTAATCTTGTTCATCAAATGTTGAATGAAGGCCCGTTTTTGGTACACAAAACATCTTCCAATTCAGCTCAGAAATAAGTGATCACTTCATGTGAAGAACCCATTATCATTCCATCTGTGTTTTCTATTTCCTTTTCTTGTCTTTCATGTCACATTTAGCTAATTCAGGATGACTGTATTTTTGCACAAAGCGGAGTATCAGTAAGCCTATCACAAATAACCTGTGACGGATAGTATTTGGGGTTTTTGCTGGGACACATTGTTTAGCAGCTGTTGAATGTTAAGTGTTTGATGACAGAAAAAAAGAGTCATGAATGTGTATTATCGTGACGTGCTGAAAGAATCTACTACACCTGCAGCATCTCAAAGAAAATTTTCTTCTTCCAGACTAAATTGAATGCTGTAAGTTAATGAAGCATTTGTTGTCTTTTTTTTCTGTCCTGTTCAGCTGCTTGACACGGAGAATGGGAATCTGAGTGTCCTATTGGTCTAAACAGCTTAAATGTATCACATGAGGGTATGATATACTCCCATTGCGATTATTCATCAGTGGTGGAATGTAATTAAGTAAAAGTACTTTGATGAATGTATTTGTTTTGGCGGCACGGTGGCTGAGTGGTTAGCACGTCTGCCTCACAGTTCTGAGATCAAGGGTTCAATCCCGGGCTTCGGCCTTCCTGTGTGGAGTTTGCATGTTCTCCCCGTGCCTGCGTGGGTTTCCTCCGGGAACTCCGGTTTCCTCCCACATCCCAAAAACATGCATGGTAGGCTGATTGAACACTCTAAATTGTCCGTAGGTATGAGTGTGTGCGTGAATGGTTGTATGTCTCCTTGTGCCCTGCGATTGGCTGGCAACCAGTTCAGGGTGTCCCCTGCCTACTGCCCGTAGTTAGCTGGGATAGGCTCCAGCGCCTCCGCGACCCTCGTGAGGAAAAGCGGCATGGAAAATGAATGAATGAATGAATGAATACTTTGTTACTGTACTTAAGTACAGTTTTGTGTATCTGTACTTTACTTGAGTACAAATATGAAGTGATACTCTTTACTTTTACTTCACTACATTTTACAGCAGGTATTTGTACTTTTTACTCCACTACTTTTCTGCCGCGTTACACGTTACTTTTATTTGTTATCTTTTTTCTTATTGTGAATAGTTTCATTGTGATTAGGGCTGTCAAAATTATCGCCTTAACGGGCGGTAATTAATTTTTTAAATTAATCACGTTAAAATGTTTGACGCAATTAACGCACATGCCCCGCTCAGATTAAAATGACAGAAGTGTAATGTCTGCTTGTTACTTGTTACTTGTTTTTTGTTATTTAGCGCCCTCTGCTGGTGCTTGGGTCCAAATGATTTCATGGGTTTGGGGAGTGAGCATAGTGTAATGACATACGCAATGGTGAGCTACTAGTTTATTTTTTGATTGAAAATTTTATAAATTTTAATAAAACGAAAACATTAAGAGGGGTTTTAATATAAAATATCTATAACTTGTACTAACATTTATCTTTTAAGAACTACAAGTTTTTCTATCCATGATCGCTTTAAGAGAATGTTAATAATGTTAATGCCATCTTGATTTATTGTTATAATAAACAAATACGGGTCGCTGGCTGGGCGCCGGTGTATCAACGGGGTGTCGCCTGCACCGGCGGGGGACCCTGCCTTGCCTGGGGCTTGGTGGGCCGCTGGGGGTCCCGTGGCGTGCCGTGCCGGTTGGGGGGCTGTGGCTGTGGCTCGTGGCCCGGGTGGGCGGGCGGGGGTGGGTGTAGGCGTGGGGTTGGTGATGCGTCCCCTCCTGCCATCCCTGAAGGCCGGTTGATGGGCGCGCGTGTGGCCCGGGGGACCACCCTGGGTCCCGGGGGGGGGGGGCTGTGGCTCCTTTGCTGGGCGGCGGGAGGAGGGATGGGCTGCCCATGGCCCCCCCACCCCCCCGCCCGCCCTCCCTCCCCGGGCTGGCTGGGTGGGGGCCGTGGCCCTGGGTTGGCGCCCGCGCGGTTTCTCCGCCCGTCTGCGTGGCTGTCGCGCGCCCGGTGGGGCTTGCGTGCTGCTGGATGTGGTAGGGCATGCTTGGGTTGGGGGTTCCGGTGCCGGGATTGGCGATGCGGCGGCGTAGGGTTGGTCGCCAACGGGCTTACACTCATAAGAGATTCACACGATTACTGGGTTCTAGATCACAGAACTGATTTGTGTACACTCTACCCCTTTCAATCACTTAGCTTATAGTCTTATAGACACCCCCACCCCCATTCTCCTCTTTCACTGGCCAATTGGCCCCCACATGGTGTAAACCGGAAATACATCTCGCTGACGATAGCACCAGCATATTAGTAACTAGTTTAGATGTTCAATGTATTTCTTGTTGTTGTTTATGTGTTTCTTTTCTTTCTTCTCTTGTATTTCTTTTCTTCTGTCCCCCCATAATCCCTTCCTGTTCGCTGCTTTGTCATAATAAAAAGGTATTTTGAAGGATCACAATGGGAGTATGTCAGACTCTCCATGTGAAACATTAAAACTGTTCAGAATCCGGGCACTTAGACTTCCATTCTCTGTGTCAAACAGCTGAACAGGACAGGTTTAAAAAAAAAAAAAAAAAAAAATAATAATAATAATAAACAAATACAGTCCTTATGTACCGTATGTTGAATGTATATATCTGTCTTGTGTCTTATCTTTTCATTCCAACAATAATTTACAAAAAAATATGCCATATTTTATAGATGGTTTGAATTGCAATTAATTACGATTAATTAATTTTTAAGCTGTGATTAACTCGATTAAAAATTTTAATCGTTTGACAGCCCTTATTGTGATAGTTTCGTTGTCATGCCTCCAGTGCAATCGAAAAGCCCTGTGCAACTGTAACGTGACTGAGCACTAGAGGGAGCAAAACAAGTACAAGCAAGATTGGCAGGTGAACATATTAACCAATAAAAACCACCACACTCTTGTACAGTAGGTGGCCGTGTGCACCTGATAGTTGCTTGCAATCCGCCATTAAAATAAGTTTTGGAGTTTTTTAAGCTTCTCTTTACAGTGCAGTCAATTTTTTCGCTCTTTTATTTTTCATATTCTGCACAGTTTTAAATAAAACTGAACAATCAACTCGCCATTTCTTTCTACATCCGACAGCATGCTCGAACTACGACGACATGACTGCGCCGCAGACGCATGGCGGAATTTGTTGTGAGAATAATCAACACAGGGTTCAAAGAGGTTGGTACAGGTGGTGAAACAAGGAAAAAGGTAACTCTTACCATTGAAATGAAGATGCAAATGATAGAAAAATATGAGCGTGGGGTGTGCATATTGGCAACTGGCTCAACAATACCGCTGTAGAATGTCTACGATCTCCACGGTCCTCCTCCGACCTCCATTCGCCAGTCTTTATAAGTTAAGGTGACAATTATTATTGTGGTAACATCGCCAAAGAAATCGCCAGCTTTGTCAGGTTTTTATCATTTATTTCAGAACTTGTCCAACACAACATGCCTACTGTCCGCTGCAGTTGGCGGTGTTCTCAACAAAACATTAAAAGTGAATGTAAAGTCTCAACCGCACCGCTCCCTCTTGCTGTCACGTCAGTAATGCGGTATGTTCAGGTACAGCACGCAAAACACGTCCGCCACATTAGAACCCGATTATTATTATTTTATTATTCAGTTTTTATTAATAATTTATTTGTTTTGCTATATGTAATTGTCATTTGTAATAGCACCAGCAGTATTTATTAAGGATATAGTGCAGGTTTTCGGGATGCGGAACGGATTAATGGAATTATAATGTATTCTTATTGGAAAATCCTGCTCAACATATGACCATTTTGACTTACAAACACGGTCCTGGAAAGAATTAACTTCGTATGTAGAGGTAACACTATAGTATATATATATATGGGGGAAAACACCCAGGTGACTTGAAGTTCCACTCTGAGACCCTCAATTTGACCAAAAATCAAAATTGTCCTACAGTATATGCATGCGTGATACATAATTGGAAGGCTTAAAATCTCAATTTTCTGGGGGAAGAAAAATTTTGAACAGGAGGGCATTTAACAAAAAAAAAAAAAAAACCCTAAACCCTAACTCGAGGTGCGAGCCTGAGAGAGCATAATTAAAGACACCATGATTTTAACGAGATATTATCGCGTACTTACCTTGTTTCGATTAAAAAACTCCCTGTAGCATGTCTCACCGAGTGTCAAGACACAGCTGGACTTTTTGGGGATTTTATGGGTGAAACATGGTAGCAGACATCAAGGAGTAGTCAATTTTTAAAATTTTTTTAAAAACTTTTTTTTTCAATTTTTCTTTGTTTGGGTCGATTATTTATCACCTAAAATATCTGGGAAAACGCGACAGTAACAACAACAACAACAACAAAATTAAGCGATAGTTATGAGGTAGATATGCGTGACCTATTTACAGACACTATTTTTTTCATTGTGATGTCATTTGTTTATAAGTTTAAAATATGCAAGTGAATAATTTTATAAAGTCGTTTCTTTTTTTTTTTTAACTATTACACATCAATTAATGATTCTAAGCTAAAAATGATAGACATTTCGAATAAAAAATATAATTATTTTCCTTCTGATTATGGCTAGGTTGAAACAAAAGCGGTAGCACGGTGTCTGTAAACGGGGGTCTCCAGGGCAAAATGGACAAATTCAAAATAATTTGGGGGTTTAATCCACCACGAAATATTGTTCTGTCAAAAACAACAGTTCTTTTGGCTTAAAATACAGCATTTGATTATTTGTAAGTACATTTTAAAGCCAATACTTTGTACTTTTACTTGAGTAATTTTTTTTCTTAGGTAACTGTACTTTTACCTAAGTACTTTTTTGCACATGTATCTGTACTTTTACTTACGTAAAAAAAGTTGATACCTCATCCAACACTGTTATTCATTGTGTTTTGTTTATTTGGAGAATGGAGCGATCAGGAAGGGGTTATGGGGTGACAGAAAGGAAAATAGAAAAGGAGAGAGAGACAAGAGAAAAACAAACAACAACAAGAAATACATAAACTAATATGAAGTATTTGCAACAGTCACAGTTTTCTACATCCCACAAATGTAAAACACCACATATAGTGTACAGTATTTCAGGAATCATTTGCCATCTCACTGATTATATGTGAGTGCACATTCAAGGCATGTGTTAAGTGCAAGCGTGTGCGTGGCACATGCGTATGCGCGCTTTTGAGTGTGCAGCAGCTTAGTGGGTGTGAGATGGCTATCTGGGGCCATACATCAGGGCCAGTGTGGCAGTGGGCCCATGTAATTATTGAGTCTCAATGGGACACTGTGTTATTTTGGCCCAGGGTGAGATACTTATCTGGCCCTGTCAGCATCCACCTGGATGGATGATTCTCACTCCTCTGAGAGAGGCAGCTCACCTTCCCTCAGCATCAAAGCCAAACTGGACATTTCTCTCACAGCCACTAAGCTTGGCCAAATGAGCCCACAGTGCCAAATAATTGTGCAAGGGCATGCAGTAGCTGCTCTTGGCTGCTTATAATGGAAAATTAATCTTGCCTGCCAATCAATTGGTTCATCAGAAATTTTTAAGTTTTTGATGCTGTAGCATCATATTGAGTAGCGGCGTTCATTAAAATGTTATACAAATATCGTCTCTGGCTTTAAATAAATGCAGAACTAACTTTTTATAAAAATAAATAAATTGTTCATAAATACAAAACAATCAGACAAATGGGTCATTTATTTTATCTTTTTATTATGAATTTTATTGTATCAACGTTATTTTGTAAGTCAGTCATTATTGCTGACCTCTTTACACATCTTTTGAATATTTGCTTTCTGAAATGGTTGCAAACACACCACAGCCTACTTTTAGACAACACAGTTGGCTTGACTTCAAACATGGAATTTAAGGCACTTACCTTGAGGATCACTTTACATTGCGCAGTTTGTTTGTGATGGGTTGTATAATTGCCTGCTCTAAAATCTTTCAGCACTTTCCTTTATCCTGGCAATGATAAACATTGCACATACACAAACATCTGTTCATAAAGAAAATATCATTGCTTTTTTTTTTTCCAATAGCTATCTCTAGGATTTTCCCCCAAGGGTGCTTCTATCTATTCCATTCCGGCAATAATTTAGCCAAAAACATTACTATTAATTGAGAAATAGCTAATTTACAAATAGTTAGGGTTAAGTTAAAACGAGGCATTATCTCAGGTCTTTTTAAAGTAATCAAGAGCAGCTCAATTGAATACTGACATTAAGCTTTATTACTTGTATTTGCTTCTAACCAGTCCATTAGTTTTTGATAATCTCTGTCTGCCTATGGATATTAGCAGTTTAAAACCGTGCAACCCTGCACTTGGCTCTGCCCCTGTGCACCCCCTTCCCATCCCACTACTTCACAAGCCATCAACTCGAGAAGAAACGTTGGCACTCTAGAACTGCAGTGGAAGCTTGTATTAATGCAACATGTGGCTTAATTATCACAAATCTGTCTGTTTGCTCCAGGCATGAGCAAGGCAGCAATTTAAGTTCAATGCCTAGCTGTCTAATAATATCCCAAGTAGAATGAGAGGCTGTTGGTGTCAGTCATATACCAAGGTTCACTTGTAGGAAACCCTTGTAAGGAATCACAAATACATAATATTTTAATGTAGCCATGAGTGAATGTGTATCTAATCATAGTCATGAGTACATATAACATGTCAGGTAAGTAGTAAAATGACACATAGCGTTCTTACACCCCCACCTGGCTGGGGATGGGAACAACATATAATTTCTTGTTCTCAACTGTTTACTGATTGACTGCATCTCAGCACTGCCACTGAAATGGGTGAAAAGACTGATGGAGGAGCTGATGGTACCCAATGAACCATTGTGCCAACTAGGCATGCTTTACAGGTCTGACAACACATTCTGGTGTTAGTCTGGACCGTGTCACATTTGTGTCCAGACCTTTTATATACAGGTTGTTTCAAAATGCTTGACACCATTCTAAAGAAAGTACTTGATGGATCTTTATTAAACTAAATACACTTTATGTTGAAAGTCATAAGTTTTATTGGTTAAATTTACAAAGAAAAGTACAAATATTTGTTGGTTCTATGACAGATTTTTATAAATGTTCAATATGAGCGCCGCCTGTGACTCTGCAGACGTCGAGTCGGTATTCGAGCTCGTGCCAAACTCGTTGTAGAATGTGTTCAGTAACAGTTTCCAGTGCAGCTGTAATTCTCTGTTTCAGTTGTTCAATGATAGCTGGAAGAGGAGGTACGACGAAGACGGCACGCTGCACTGTCTTCGGTGACTGAGTCCGAGCATACTCTAACACGCAAAATTACTTTTCTTTTGAAGTAAACGGCATTTCTTAACCTGAAAAGATAGAAATGCCAAACGTTACACACAAAAACTTGAAACGTTTCTACACAAGCTGTGAAAATTTAAGTTCATTCCAATGAAAATGGACAAAATTATTGGCCTATGAAATGGGGTCAAACATTTTGGAACACCCTGTATACATATTGATTATGCACTGACCCCCAAAGTAATGCATGCAGTATACAAAATTCACACAAATCTACTTAAAATAGCCGTTCTGTAGTCTGCATTGTATTTGTGTGACTGTGTGGATTGTATATGATCAAGGCCTGTGGGGATTCCAAAATCCCCTCACAGCCTTGGAGCTTTAGCAGTGGTCTTTGCAGAATATTTGTAAATAGCTAAGGGCACCAAGTGTCTCGACCAAGCAAATAGATAGCAGTTGTTTGAGCAGGGACTTGTGACCATCTGATAAACTGGGCAAAGAGATAATGCAATATAAGGCCAATATTTTGCAACTTGTCTTTGATGATTTTTGTAGAGATAATAAAAAGAACAAAACTAAAATTAAATTTGTTATTCTCATCATACTGTACAGTAGCTTCTCTCTATTTATTCATGGCGACCCCAGCTCACCTAAAAATACTGTATTCATTTGTTCGAAACGACCTGCGTTTAGTACCTGCAGTGGGGCAAATAAGTATTTAGTCAACCACTAATTGTGCAAGTTCTCCCACTTGAAAATATTAGAGAGGCCTGTAATTATCAACATGGGTAAACCTCAACCATGACAGACAGAATGTGGAAAACCCCCCCCAGAAAATCACATTGTTTGATTTTTAAAGAATTTATTTGCAAATCATGGTGGAAAATAAGTATTTGGTCAATACCAAAAGTTCATCTCAATAATTTGTTATGTACCCTTTGTTGGCAAAAACGGAGGCCAAACGTTTTCTGTAACTCTTCACAAGCTTTTCATACACTGTTGCTGGTATTTTGGCCCATTCCTCCATGCAGATCTCCTCTAGAGCAGTGATGTTTTGGGGCTGTCGTTGTCACTGTCGTTTCAACTCCCTCCACAGATTTTCTATGGGGAAGAGATCTGGAGACTGGCTAGGCCACTCCAGGACCTTGAAATGCATCTTACGAAGCCACTCCTTTGGTGCCCTGGCTATGTGTTCATTGCCATGCTGAAAGACCCAGCCACGTCTCATCTTCAATGCCCTTGCTGATGGAAGGAGATTTTGACTCAAAATCTCTCGATACATGGCCCCATTCATTCTTTCCTTTACACAGATCAGTCGTCCTGGTCCCTTTGCAGAAAAACAGCCCCGAAGCATGATGTTTCCACCCCCATGCTTCACAGTGGGTATGGTGTTCTTCGGATGCAATTCAGTATTCTCTCTCCTCCAAACACGAGAACCTGTGTTTCTACCAAAAAGTTCTATTTTGGTTTCATCTGACATTAACACATTCTCCCAGTCCTCTTCTGGATCATCCAAATGCTCTTTAGTGAACCGCAGACGGGCCTTGACGTCTACTTTCTTCAGCAGGGGGACACGTCTGGCAGTGCAGGATTTGAGTCTGTGGCGGCGCATTGTGTTACTGATAGTAGCCTTTGTTACTGTGGTCCCAGCTCTTGGAGGTCATTCTCGGTCCCCCCGTGTGGTTCTGGGATTTTTGCTCACCGTTCTTGTTATCATTTTGACGCCACGGGGCTAGATCTTGCATGGAGCCCGAGATGGAGGGAGATTATCAGTGGTCTTGTATGTCTTCCATTTTCTAATAATTGCTCCCACAGTTGATTTGTTTACACCAAGCGTTTTACCTATTGCAGATTTAGTCTTCTCAGCCTGGTGCAGGTCTACAATTGTGTCTCTGGTGTCCTTCGACAGCTCTTTAGTCTTGGCCATCTTGGAGTTTGGAGTGTGAGGGACTGAGATTGTGGACAGGTGTTTTTTATACTGATATTGAGTTAAAACAGGTGCCATTAATACAGGTAACGAGTGGAGCCTTGTTAGACCTCGTTAAACCTCGTTAGAAGAAGTTAGACCTCTTTGACAGCCAGAAATCTTGCTTGTTTGTAGGTGACCAAATACTTATTTTCCACTCTAATTTGGAAATAAATTCTTTAAAAATTAAACAATGTGATTTTCTGTTTTTTTTCCACATTCTATCTCTCATGGTTGAGGTTTACCCATGTGGACAGTTACAGGCCTCGCTAATCTTTTCAAGTAGGAGAACTTGCACAATTGGTGGTTGACTAAATACATATTTGCCCCACTGTAAATTAAAGCTGAGCTATAAGTCTGAGCAGTTCTGGCTCCTTATACTTAATATTGTTTGAAACTTGCTTCAATTGCAGCATGTGTGTAGTAGTTCAAGGTACACATACACACAAGTTGGCAAATATTCCTCATCACCTATTGAGAATTAGAATTGTCCTAAATATCAAAATCAGTGACTGTTCAGATCAAAATCATCATTCATCATTCATATTCTTTAGGGGGGGTCGCCCTCATAGTATTCCAAAAATACTGTCAATGGATTTTTAACTTCTTATATGCGTGTAAATACTTTTAGTTTGTTAATTGTGTTTAGAGAGATGCAAAACAAAGAGACTGGCATATAAGATCAAAACTGAGCCAGTCCTTAATAGTATTCAAATTCAACATTATGTGCGAAGTTCACCATATACTCTATATCAAAACGGACAAATGATGTTATTCGGAAATTTGACACTATAATTAAACACATTGGAAATATCCCAAGCCATTTCAGACCAGCAAGCTACAAGAAAAGTTACAAGCACTGTCTAAGGAAAACTAAATCGTACAAAGTAAAAAAAAAAAAAAAAAACAGCTTTAGAGTGATGAACATTTTTATAGACTATGGAATGACATGCAAGCAAAGGGACTTGCCTTCTATTATTTGTTTTTAAATATGGCTAGAATGAATATCCTATTGCTGATGTACTTTTTTCTGTGGAATTATGTAGAACACAAGGCTCTGCCTTGAAGTCACAGTACAATTTGTGATGGTGCTCAAGTCACTATATCAGTGTCAAATCAAAGTCATGCCAATGTCGGCATTTGTTTGGCAGAAAGTGTGAGAATGTATGTCTGGGTGTGTTTACGTGTGTGTGGTCTTGTTTGCCAAAGAACAGAGGAAATGGTCTGTAATGTTGTGGACACACAGGTGTGTCGAAGTTGAAAGCGGAGGGCCTTAGCGTCCGTGGAGTGGAGCCGCCACCCCTCCTTGTGATGAAAAGCGCCCTCGTTTAGCACAGCCAAAGCTCTGAAATTAAAGAGGGCGGTGACAGTAAAAGTTAGGAAGGTCATCAAGACCTTCGCACACACACACAGTAGACAATGAAAGACAAAGACAGATGACCCCAGGTAACATCCATAAATTACTTTAGCATTGTCTTTTTTATGTTAGATGACCACGGAGGTTCATTCCATCTGCAGGTGCAAAGATGTTTGTTCCATCTTCCCTATAGTCAGGTAGCGGAATTGAATTTTTGTTTAGTTTTAAAGGCTCCAGGTAAACTTAATGAATATTATTTATAATTTTAATCTGTGCAGATTGATACTGTTTTGAGATTCTTTTGTTAGACGCTGTGTGTCTCAACTAGTAGAGGCCTAGCAGGCTTACTATCAAACCACAATGTTATATATGAATGGAGGAAACAAAGACTCCTATAGGCTAAAAAATATGTTATGATAGAGAGTGGCCATCAGTCCAGGGGGTACGGGATCATTTTTCACCTAGTTTTATGGGGAACTGTAGTGAAAAAATGTAAATGTAGACCTGGTGTCAACATTAAAAAAAATTTTTTTTTGCCAAAATACGGGAATTTTGCAATATGACTTTACAGTGCTCCGATAGTTAACACATGACATTCACACATGAGGTGCAGTTAATGCTATCTTTATTGATAGCTAGAGTTGTCCGATATTACTGGCTAGCAGATAATATCAGCCGTTAAAAGCATTTTAAAATGATATTGGATAATATTGACATCGGTTTTTCATTATTGATTTTGGGCCAATATGCATGTTGCCTTTGTACAAAGGCTGGTCCCAGCTTAGCACTGCAGTTATGCATATTGACCATTAGATGTCTCAAAACTAAGATGCTGGGGATTTGTTATGTGAACAGACAATTTGCATTCAAGGTGCAAAAAAACAATTAATGATTGAAAAATAAGGAATTAAGAAATATAGTGGTGCAATATAGGCACTTTTTCCATAACTTCAATTGAAGTTGTTCTCTTGTTTTTCACAGAATGTTTATTTAGAAAATCTTGAAGTTGCTGCATTTATCATTATTAAAGCATCCAGTGGGGCAGAGTTGTTTTTGGCAGTTATTTTAATTTTCGTCTCAGTCTTTCGGAAGAAAATACTTAATTAGTCTTAGTCATATTTTACTCATTTCAAAATGTGTTCGTCTTCATCTAGATTTAGTCAACGAAAACTGAGACAAATTTCGTCTAGTTTTAGTCGAACATTCTCAAAATGTTTCCGTCTATTAACTTCAAAAGTTTTAGACCACGGGTAAATAAATAACTAAAAGGTTTCTAACAATTTCAAATGAACATTACGTACAAGCACGTAACTGTAGAATCTACAAGGATATCACCATTTTCATGATGATAATACACACTCAGCAGGAAAACAGCACGTTATTTGCAATTAATTAAACTCACCTGGACGCCACGAACTGTATGTAAAATGTTTTCCAAGAGTTTAAGAAGACAGTCACCGCGCAAAATGTTGATGCTAATGCGAACGCTATGCTACCCCAAACGCTATGCTAACGCAACAAGTTAGTTTGGTGTGTGATGATCACTCAGCACAGACCTTTAAAGGCGACAGCAACATGGCATATCTAGCCAAGATAAGAAAGTAAAACTTAGCAAACAGCACCTGACACGGGGGGGGGTCCCGTCGGGCGCGCGCTGGTGTCGTGGGGGGGTGGGGGGGTCGCGCGGGTGCCGGTCCGGGGCCGCGGCCCTTCCCCGGCCGGCCGGGGTGGGGTGGAGTTGGGGTGGGGGCCGGGGGGTGTATGCGGCAGCCATGGTTCCCTCCCAGGTCCGCCCGGCCGGAGCCGCGTCTCCCTGTACCGGGTGCCGGGGAGGTGCCCTCTGGTGCCATACCGCGCGCCCCTCTTGGCCCGGGGGTGGGTTGTGGGGGGTGCGCTTCCCTCCCCTTGGTCTGTTTCCGGCCCTGTCCGCCTCCCTAGGCCGCGGCGGCCGCGGCTGCCCCCCGGCCGGTGGGGTCGTTGGCGGGGCCTCTTGGGGCCCGCGGGGCCTAGGGTGAGGCTCGCTGTCCCTTGCCGGTGGGGTGAACGCCCCCTGGTTGCCGGCGCTTGGTGTGGCGCCTGCTCGGGGTGCGGGGTGGGTGCTCGGTGGGTGGGAGGGGGGTGGGCGGTCGCGGAGGCGCCGTGGGTGGTCTGGGGCGGGGATTGATCGGAGCCCTGACGCTTCTTCCGCCCTGGGGCCGGTGGTTCTGGTGGACGGGGCCACGCCCGCGGGAGCCTGCCTCTTAACTCACGCACTTCTCACTTAGGCACTGTAAATATTTTTCACCCTGGCACTTACATGCTCATACATTTCTCCGGGGAGAGTTGGGACGGGGCTTTACAGTCCCAGCCCGACTCCCCCCTGTTTTTAATGCACCACACACTAAGGCTGTGGGATGGTTGGGACCTGTTGGGGGGGGGGGGGGGGGGGGCTCACAGCTGCCTCCTCACCACAGGCCCCGCCATCCCTGCACCTTTTTTAAATGCACCACACACATCATACTCCACAGGAGAGCTCCGGCAAAGGGCGGTGGGACGGGCGGCTGGACAGAAACTCCATGCTGCGGTCCCACTGCCCCAAGCCAAGCTCTCCTATTTTAATGCATACATTGCACTACCCTCCCCTCACACCCCCATCACGGTGCTGGGTGATGGCTGCCAGTCGGGAACCTGGCAGCCACAGTAATAGGGTGGTAGGTGGGTCCCACACTTTTTCTATATGGCATGGCTCCCGGGGTGTGGCCTCCCCTCTGCCTCGGCTGCCGGCCGCGGGAGTGGGTTGGGGGGTCGGGTCTCCGATCTTGCATCGCCCCGTGGCAGTTCCTGGGCGTTCTCCTGCCTCCGCCTTCCCCTCTCTTCTCTGGCTGGGCATCCGCCCTGCGCTCCGTCGCGGGTCGCTGGCTGGGCGCCGGTGTATCAGCGGGGTGTCGCCTGCACCGGCGGGGGACCCTGCCTTGCCTGGGGCTTGGTGGGCCGCTGGGGGTCTCGTGGCGTGCCGTGCCGGTTGGGGGGCTGTGGCTGTGGCTCGTGGCCCGGGTGGGCGGGCGGGGGTGGGTGTAGGCGTGGGGTTGGTGATGCGTCCCCTCCTGCCATCCCTGAAGGCCGGTTGATGGGCGCGCGGGTGGCCCGTTGACCACCCTGGGTCCCGGGGGGGGGACGGTGGCTCCTTTGCTGGGCGGCGGGAGGAGGGATGGGCTGCGCATGGCCCTCCCACCTCCCCGCCCGCCCTCCCTCCCCGGGCTGGCTGGGTGGGGGCCGTGGCCCTGGGTTGGCGCCCGCGCGGTCTCTCCGCCCGTCTGCGTGGCTGTCGCGCGCCCGGTGGGGCTTGCGTGCTGCTGGATGTGGTAGGGCATGCTCGGGTTGGGGGTTCCGGTGCCGGGATTGGCGATGCGGCGGCGTAGAGTTGGTCGCCAACGGGCTTACACTCATAAGAGATTCACACGATTACTGGGTTCTAGATCACAGAACTGATTTGTGTACACTCTACCCCTTTCAATCACTTAGCTTATAGTCTTATAGACACCCCCACCCCCATTCTCCTCTTTCACTGGCCAATTGGCCCCCACATGGTGTAAACCGGAAATACATCTCGCTGACGATAGCACCAGCATATTAGTAACTAGTTTAGATGTTCAATGTATTTCTTGTTGTTGTTTGTGTATGTGTTTCTTTTCTTTCTTCTCTTGTATTTCTTTTCTTCTGTCCCCCCATAATCCCTTCCTGTTCGCTGCTTTGTCATAATAAAAAGGTATTTTGAATGATCACAATGGGAGTATGTCAGACTCTCCATGTGAAACATTAAAACTGTTCAGAATCCGGGCACTTAGACTTCCATTCTCTGTGTCAAACAGCTGAACAGGACAGGTTTTAAAAAAAAAAAAAAAAAAAAAAAAAAACAGCACCTGACACGTTTCACAAAAGGAGCCTGCAGTGGGCACAGGCTTACTCACCAGCCGCTAAGTAAGTGTGTGTGTGAGGAGGGGACATCGGGGGGAGGCGCAGCATGTCACATGAGTGACACCACCATATACTGCTAAATGCGTCCTAACTACAATTACAATAAGAAAAAAACATATTCACACATTGTGAATTTATGACGGAAATTCATGATGGTGAATTTTCATCTCGTTCTCGTGTCGTCAGACGACAACTGAAATCCATCTCGTTATGTTTTAGTCTCCCAAGACATGTTTTCAGCGCGTCATCGTGACGTCATCGTCATGAAAAAAATGTTCGTTCACGAAATATTTTCGTTGTTGTCATCGTTGACGAAAACAACACTGCAATGGGCCATTCTGGCAATGCAATTAGCCATAATATGTTAAGTCCACGAAGGCATGTATCGGGATTGGTTTGATATCAGTATCGGATTTTTGGAGTATGATAATATCAGGATATTGGTTAAAAAGTCATTATTGGACAACTCTACTAATAACCGTTTTCCCAGCCATCAGCCAATTTGCAATGACAGCATAACTTGAAACCAAAAACAAAACTTTTTGGCTTCAGGACACATTTTAAATTAAACATGAATACATCAATAATACATCAGCCGACCAAGCACTCACATTGAATAACCAATCATAAAATGCTTCATACATTTATAATTACCACTAAAGTATTGATCTTCTGTTCACCCATAGATTACTTTGTTGTGGACACACACTCCGTGTGCAACTCCTTGTAAATGAAAAAGATATGCTTGGTTTCCCTCTCGATCCAAACTGGCCCTTTAGGATCCTATGTGCATCAGAAACAGTGTCAGTAGATTCTCTTAACAGTCACTGGAGACGTTTGGGTTGGCAAGGTCATTCTTCCTGCTTGGTTAGCCACATGCACAGTCACACACAGGTAGTCATTGTTCAGTCTGGACGCTATCAGCCTAAACGCCCCTGGCTATGAATCAATTGAAGGGAGAAAGAGAGACTGAAAGTCAGAGAGATTGCTTTTAAGTAAACAGAGGTGAGCAGGTCTCCGTCTCTGGTCAGATTTATTGGACTGGCAGTCGACCCTAACTGTCCTATGCTTCAGTGGGTTAGCTTGATGTGTTGTGGGCAAAGGTTGAGGGGTTACTGACTCCCGTCTCATAAAAATGTTAATTGACTGGTAGTAGCCTAAGACAGGTGAACTGGAGGTCACTCCGAGGAAGCAGGTTATTATTATTTCATGTAAATAAAGTCACTCACACAAAGATAATGCAAGGTGATAAAATGTAATTCAACGGATTACAGATATAATTAAATCTTGCGCTGCAAGGCAGCAAAATGGTGGAAAATTCTCAAGTTGTCACTGCAGAATATTCAATGTAAATCTTGGTGGTTATAATTAGGAGAAGTAGGTCATTGTTGTTACTCTGCTTCAATATTTCCCGGGCACATCATGTCCTTGGAATGACTTGATGAAACATGACAGCAACACTCAGATAATGACATAGTATGATATTTCAGATGTGATTTTTGTACTTGAACAGAACAAAATTCCACTCAAAACCATCAAATAGATTTTAGTCCAGCCTGACCGGCCATGTTTCAATGACAGCTAAATTGATTGCATGGCATGAGTGGGTAATATGTGCGAGGGGAGATAGGGTTTTGGTGGGGGGGGGGCAAGCCCACTGATTGAGTCACAGGCATTGAGAGGCAGCCGCAATCAAATCTGGCTGTGTTGATTCATATCATTTAATAAGATGGTGAGTCAGTCATTCTGCAACTCTATTTTTCACTCATCTTTAACAGCACCACTCATTGCCTAAGTGTCTGTTTGATTGCTGCATCAGGACAAGCACTATAAAAATGAATGGATTATCAGGAAATTCCATTTTCAGAGTAGTCAGTGGAAAACAAGCAAAAGTACTGCTGAGACTTGTCATATGCATAAAATTTGAATCCAGTCTTCATTCAAATTAACTAATTATTGAAACGTTTTCAATCCAAAAGGATTCTTAAGTTCTAAATTCTCAGATATTTTTATAGACAAGTTTCCAAGGTACTTCCGCTTTACTTTCTTATGTCTGCATGCAGCTTCTGTTTATAATTTCTCCATCCAAAACAACAGTGGAGCTACAGTAACATTACTCATCAAAATCCCTTCAAAAAGGCAATTTGGAAATACCGCATCCATCTGCCATCATCACGACAGGCGAGGACATCATGTTCATGAAGGCAGATGTGGAACCAAGCTCGTGCCACCACAAAGACCAGGTGCTTTTGTAGCCATGTTGCCGCTGTGTTATGGAAGGTATGTTCGTCCTATCCCTGCATTTTCATGAGTCCGGTGCTCAAAAAATATAAAAGCTAAAATCTTACGCATGAAACGACTTGTTGCCTTTGATATTGTTATTACTCGTACGATGTGGATTGTAATTTATGATGAGCTTTAATATTATTTACTACAACTACCCGGGGGCGGCCGAGAGGCTGGTACAGATGGTGGCTCGCCTCGCGACGGACTGTCCGCTCTGTCCCGAGATCCAACTACGAGCTTTTTTTTTTTGTTGCAGCAACTTTAAGATATGATGTTGGAGCTGCAGTTACCTAGGACAGCGGGAAAAAGCCCATCTGTAGGCCACTGAGGGGCTGCGTAATGTCGGGTCAAAGTTTGGTAAGGCTCTCAAGCCGTTCCGGAGCTCTGTTGTCTGATATCACATTCTCATATGCTATTTTGTCAAATAATTTTGTAAATTATGATTTTTTGACCTGTTTTGCACATGCACCAATCGTTTTAAATAAAACAAGAAATGGAATCATGTTGTCAAAATATTTTATTGCAATCAATATCTGCAATAAAAAACAATGACATACTTTTTTTGTTTATATGTACATGCGTCGTGGGCTGGCTATCTCGCTAGCTTGGCCGCGCTTGCTGTTCAGGTTGCGTTCGCGCCGCCTTCCCTCAGTTGGCTTTCGCGGTGTTTCGTCGAGTCCCGTCGCTTCTTGGGATCGGCCTCGTGGGTTGGCTATCTCGCTAGCCTGGCTGCGCTTGCTGTGCAGGTGGCGTTCGCGCCCCCTTCCCTCAGCTGTCGTCAACGCCCTGTGGAGGGCTCACCCTGTGTGTGCTTGAGGCTCCCTCCTCGGGTCGTGTGACACCCCGGACCGGTGCTCGGCTTGCCGTGACCTGTCTGACGTTTCTTGCGTGGGGTTTGCAGCTGTGGGCTTGCTCCGGTGTGGCTTCCTCCCTATCCGTCGCCCATTGTCCAGGGGCGGTGCTGGCTTCCACACTGGCGGGGGCCTGGGCCCCCTTCGATGTCGCGTCTACCTATGACAGGCATTCCCCCGGCCCCGGCGGTACCTGTGGGGGTTGGGGCGGGCTGTCACCCCCCCCCCCCCCCCCCCCCCGTTTGTGCTCAGGGGCGCGTTCTCTTATGCGTCGCTGCCCCTTGTCGTTTGTGGGCGCCTAGGGCGGTGTGGTACGTCGGCTCCTGCGTCCGCCCGGAACCTGGTGGGGCGGGGGGCGACCAGCTGCTTGCCTCTGGTGTCGGGCAGCCTTTGGCGGCCTGGACGGCATGGCGGGTGCTGGCCTTGCCATTGCGTCCCTCATTGTACCCTGGGGGGTGTTTTCGTCCTGTCGTGCGATGCCATCAGCCCGGCTGCGTGCGTCGGTGCTTGCCTGGCTCGCCTTATTCTGGCCCCTCGGCGCCCTGGCCGAGGGTGGTGTTGATGCCCCAGCGGTGGGCGTCGGCGGCGCGGCCTTGCGCATGTCCGCCCCCTGCCTCGTTCAGGCTCGGAGCCGGGTTTGCCGTGCTCGTTGGACCACCCCTTCCTCTGTTAAGGTAGCTCGTGGGAGGTTGTCTCCTTGCAAAGTGGATCTTGGAGCAAAAAACAATGAGCATCCCTTATATAAACCTATGCAGAAACAAGTTGGCATTGCAGTAGCCTGGAGGGGAAAAACATATACTTTTAACTGTTTCTCACAAAGTTTCAACTTCATTGGATTTGGGGTTTGTAAAATCCATCCTTGTGGAGACTAAAATTGAAGGGCAGATGGCTATTCAGATACCTCATGTCAGGAAGGGCTCTCAATGCTTGTCACTGTCTTATTTATGAGGCTGGCGGTGTTCAGCTCCATGGCTAATCATTTTTCCATACACGATGAATCAGTTTGTGGAAGTCAGCAAGTACTATTATCAGACAGAAAGCAAGATGGGGGTTATGGACTTTTATTCATGAACAAAGATACTATGGGCTTTTCATTAAAATGGAATGACATACTTTAGTTTATTTACCAAAGAAAAGTTGAATTATTTATTATAATGTAATCCAGTCTATTCAATTGCATGTAATTCTATTAAAGTGAGCTAGAGAGATAGGGGGCTTTGTTCAGACACGCCTGGCCTCGTCAGTCACTTTGAGACACCTTGACAACACCTTTTGTCTTGCCATTTGACTGGAGGTGAACCCAAATAGTTAGACATGATGGATGACATCCGACAGAAGAGTGACAGTGACTGGTGAAGGACAGATCACACTCTACTTCTGTGCCATTATCACACACTGGCTAGGCACTTTCGAGGTCACTACAAAAGTATAGATTTCCGCCAGTAGACATCTTTATCTGTTGTGTCAGCAAGTGAGAGCAGTGGGTCAGCCGACTGAATGCTGCCAGAAGCAAGGCTGAACATACCTATTAGAAACGTCTTGGATCACTCCGTGAAGGTTTTCTTCATAGTTTGAGGGTTGAAATGTAGTGTTGAGCCATCAGTGCAATTAAAATCTTCTCTGTGGGCCTGAACACTACCAGAAGCACTTACATTCACAATTTGAATACTGGTATTAAAAATTATATCTCATATGCGTTTTCCAATCACATTTAGGCTGTATTTGCTGGTAGATAAACCTAATTTGTCCTGGGCTAACTAATAGTGCACACTAAATTAGCAATGGGACTGTGTACCTATTATATTTCAAATTACTTTGCTAGCCACAATAATCACCGCATTAAAAAAAAAATATATATATATTTATTTATCTATTTATATATTGTCATCATCATTGGTATCATTGACAGTTACAAGATGGCTTTGTGATATGATTTACCCGAAGAAAAAAAATGAAGAAAAGACAAGGGCTGACGGGAGAAGCATATGCTTATCAAGTCCGGCCCCCTCAACCAAGGACGCACAATCAATACATGGTAGAGTAGGCTTTATACAATGCGGTATATGAGCAGTTTTTTTTTTCTCGTCACATGAATTTTTCCATCTACCGATTGGTTGGTCAGAACAAAACTTATACATTTAACAGGCACTTTTCTTTCTTTTCTTTTGATTTCTTATTGCCACACTGACTGATGTAGGGTGATTAATAGAAAAGTTTCCTGAGCGAAAATTGGACGACTTGACATTTTCTGCCAAGGACTTAGACTGTCTTAGGTTTAGACAAAACACCATGAAGTAGAGAGTTTTAAACTGCCAAATCAAACCAGTGGAACCCACTGAATCTCCAAAAAAAGATTCAGTACGACGTAGATGAGACTACGGGACTTTCTGTGCTATGGCTGGTTGTGTGAACTCCTGGTAGTGCCTATATACATTATATATGCTTGGAAGTGGAATGTTTTGAACAGCGTCCAGCTTCAAATTGCCAGTTTGGATTTACCTCGCCATATGCCTTAAATTGAAATCAAAGTGGATCCACCTAAAGATTGCATGTTTGTTCTTACCTCTTCATTGATCGTTCGTGGACAAAATTCTAACAATTTGTGCAGCCGGTGTTAACATGGGGTGTACATTAATACGCCACTTGATTTACCAAAATGAGGTGAAATTACAAATAATCTTACAATTGCTGAATGTAGAAGGGCTGACATGGACTTTGTTGTTACAAGGAAATCCTATTATGTAATTTTCATCTTGTTAGGTGATAGTTATTGCTTATGGTATTATGAGATCATCGCACATGTACTGTACATATGAACACAAATAGTATGTCATTCTTTTTTATTGCAGATATTGATCGCAATAAAACTTTTGGACAACATGATTCCATTTCTTGTTTTATTTAAAACATTTGGTGCATGTGTAAAACAGATCAATAAATCACAATTTATAAAATTATTAAAAAATATTAACGAAGGTGGAGCATAAACCCTTCCATCATCAAGGTAGAATGCACGTAGTCTTGATATATGTACATCAACGTAAGTGTTGTTGTGAGGCACATCAAGTTTTCTTCTCTTGCCTAACAGTGTTTTCCACCTGTAAACAAACGTACAAAAAACGTGTAACACTTGAATTTATGCATTTAAAGTAAAAAGCCCGTGTATGACTTGTAGTAGATGAGTGTTTGTTTTCCATTTCTTTATTGTTGAAGCTAATGGAAAGCTAATGATGTCTCAGCTGTGACGCAACACACAGTTTTAGTCAAATTGAACATAATTGTACCTGTTATTGCTTTGTGGTGGCACTGTCTTGGTTTCCTATCTGCCTTCATGAACACAAAATTCCCATATTCATGTATCAGGACATATTCAACTGGATGCTTCGGAGTTTTCAGGTCCCTGATAAAATACAAAACTATTTTGGTTGTGGTGACTCTTAGCCATTTCTTCATGTTGTCCTCCCATGTCGTGATGATGGCAGATGGATGCGACATTTTAAAATTGTCTTTTTTGAGGGATTTTGATGGATAATGCCACTCCAGCTCCACTCTTGGTTTGGTTAGAGAAAGTATAAAACGGAAGTCGTGAGCAGAAATGCAGGAGTAAAGCGGAAGTACCTTGGAAACTTGTCTATAGACTTGATCTTACTTACTTTTCTTTTTCTTACTTACTGTCAAACTAAAATGTTTTCAATCTACAGCAATAATAACAAACCGATTCATAACGCCGTAAGTACCTTTTCTAAATGCAGGACATGCTGAGCCCGATATATATGAAGCTGAGGACCCGAATGTTCATTCCTGAGGCTAGCTAGTTGGGTCATTTTTCTTGTCTGTATCATGTAAACTGACGACTTGCTTATTTTCCTTGCTTCAGCGCACAGATACCATGGCATAACGAGTAGAAGCTGCACGACCCCTATTAATCATTGTATAGACTGTTTTTACTCGTATGGGTAGAATGAATTGCTATGTTTGTTTAACATATATATGATGTTGATTTATCTCTCCTTGTCACGGTGCATGCGAGCACTATGTTCGTGTGTATGAAACTATGCTTGGGTGTGTGTGGGTGGGTGTGTGCCTGAGTGTAAGTGACCTGTAGAGCGCTATTCCTGCACCCATGCACCAAGAAGGATACAATATCATAAATCCATTAATCAAAGTTACAGAACGTAACGGTACCACTTATTGGTGTGTTCAGCTGTGATCTTATTATTTGTACTACACATATTGTAATAACTTTCTTTGGATTTCCAACATTGGTTGTTGTTTTATATAGTGGGGCAAATAAGTATTTAGTCAACCACTAATTGTGCAAGTTCTCACACTTGAAAATATTAGAGAGGCCTGTAATTGTCAACATGGGTAAACCTCAACCATGAGAGACAGAATGTAGGAAAAAAAACCGAAAATCACATTGTTTGATTTTTAAAAAATGTATTTGCAAATCATGGTGGAAAATAAGTATTTGGTCAATACCAAAAGTTCGTCTCAATACTTTGTTATGTACTAGAGATGTCACGATAGATCGGCATAACGATCGATCGGGTCCGATCACGTTATTTTCAAAGTAGCGGAATCGGCAAAAAAATATCGGCCATGCCTTTTTTTAATATACTGTATATAATGTATATTTTTTAATTAAATCGTTTTCTAATTGTATTTAACATTACAGACATAATATGTTACACTCATCCAGAGTCTTACGTTTAGGCTTAAGGTAGGGTTATCAAATTTATCCCGATAATGGCGGTAATTAATAAAAAAAAAAAAAGTATCACGTTAAAATATTTAACACAATTAATGCATGCGCTGCACAATCTACTCACGCATTGTCGCGTTCAATTTGTAATGATGCCGTTTCACCTATATAGAGAGATAAAAGGCAGCGTAAAAGGAGTAGAGTGAATTATGGCAGCCTTTGAGCCTTTTTTTAATTGGCTAAAGCCTTACAATCCCTCTTCCCACGATTAGAAATATCATGGGAAGCAATGTGGGGAAGCAAGGTAGCAATTGATCTTTTTCTTAACACCTTATGTTATTTCCCAACGCAGAGAAGATATATCAATTGGTAGAGCTGAGCACAGTCATGGTTCCACTTCCCATCACGCATTTGGGCAGGGCTAAAGTATCATTTACTGAAAGCTCAACAAATACACTAGATGGCAATATTTAGTCACAATATACAAAGTCACAAGTCTTTCTATCCGTGGATCCCTCTCACAGAAAGAATGTTAATAATGTAAATGCCATTTTGAGGATTTATTGTCATAATAAACAAATACAGTACTTATGTACTGTATGTTGAATGTATATATTCGTCCGAGTTTTATTCATTTTTTTCTTAATGCATTGCCAAAATGTATGTGATCGGGAAAAATTATCGGGAATGATTGCTTTTTTTTTTTTGCTCCCGATTCAATTCAAATCGGATCAGGCAAATACTCAAACTAAAACGATCGGGATCGGATTAGGAGCAAAAAAACATGATCGGAACAACCCTATTATGTACCCTTTGTTGGCAATAACGGAGGCCAAACGTTTTCTGTAACTCTTCACAAGCTTTTCAGACACTGTTGCTGGTATTTTGGCCCATTCCTCCATGCAGATCTCCTCTAGAGCAGTAATGTTTTGGGGCTGTCGTTGGGCAACACGAACTTTCAACTCCCTCCACAGATTTTCTATGGGGTTGAGATCTGGAGACTGGCTAGGCCACTCCAGGACTTTGAAATGCTTCTTACGAAGCCACTCCTTTGTTGCCCTGACTGTGTGTTTGGGATCATTGTCATGCTGAAAGACCCGGGCACATCTCGTCTTCAATGCCCTTGCTGATGGAAGGAGATTTTCACTCAAAATTCCTCGAAACATGGCCCCATTCATTCTTTCCTTTACAAAGATCAGTTGTCCAGGTCCCTTTGCAGAAGAACAGCCCCAAAGCATGATGTTTCCACCCCCATGCTTCACAGTGGGTATGGTGTTCTTCAGATGTGTTTCCACCAGAAAGTTCTTTTTAGGTTTCATCTGAACATAATACATTCTCCCAGTCCTCTTCTGGATCATCCAAATGCTCTCTAGCGAACCGCAGACAGGCCTGGGCGTCTACTTTCTTCAGCAGGGGGACACGTCTGGCAGTGCAGGATTTGAGTCCCTGGCGGCACATTGTGCTACTGATAGTAGCCTTTGTTACTGTGGTCCCAGCTCTCTGTAGGTCATTCACTAGGTCCCCCCGTGTGGTTCTGGGATTTTTGCTCACCGTTCTTGTTATCATTTTGACGCCTCGGGGTGAAATCTTGCATGGAGCACCAGATCGAGGAAGATTATCAGTGGTCTTGTATGTCTTCCATTTTCGAAAAATTGCTCACACAGTTGATTTCGTCACATCAAGCGTTTTACCTATTGCAGATTCAGTCTTCCCAGCCTGGTCTACAATTTTGTCTCTGGTGTCCTTCGACAGCTCTTTGGTCTTGGCCATAGTGGAGTTTGGAGTGTGATTGACTGAGGTTGTGGACAGGTGTTTTTTATACAATTAGTACAGGTAACGAGTGGAGCCTCGTTAGACCTCGTTAGAAGAAGTTAGACCTCTTTGACAGCCAGAAATCTTGCTTGTTTGTAGGTGACCAAATACTTATTTCCCACTCTAATTTGGAAATAAATTCTTTAAAAATCAATGGGATTTTCTTTTTTTTTTTTTTTTTTCAACATTCTGTCTCTCATGGTTGAGGTTTACCCATGTTAACAATTACAGGCCTCTCTAATCTTTTCAAGTAGGAAAACTTGCTAAATTGGTGGTTGACTAAATACTTATTTGCCCTACTGTATATAGACCCCTCTTCAGCTGAAATCTTGCAACACTTCACTGAATCTAAATACAAGTTGTCCCCGGGTTGCGACGTACACGACTTTCTTGATTTTGACTTTATGATGCCGGAGTCTCGTTTCTTTTTTTAAATCATGTTTACTTTTGGTTTGTTATGCATGTTTTTCTCTTGGCGCAGGAGGCGTAGATCAGTTAGTACTAATGGCACATCAGTAAGAGCACACATACACACCAAGAAGAACTTATTTGCACACACGAAGAAGATTGCACACGCACACACGAGGAAGGGCGCATTTGCGAGTAGGGACGGCTCCCATGAAGAAGCCGTGCAGCCGAGTGAAAGAGAAAGAGGACAGATTACAGCTGCAAGCCTGCATGCGGTTGCTAACTGATATATGCTAATCGTTTGTGTGGATTGTCAATTCTGTATCAGTAGCTAGTTACAAATGCATATTTGAACTTCTGTTATTGAAGACAAAACTGATTAAATTACATTTTTATTTTAGTGTCATTCTGCAAGTGTCGATGTAATGAGCAGCTGAATAAAGTCAACCAACAACACGGACGTCTTACATCGCCATTTCAAAGTCTAGCTCGCTGTCTAGCTAGGATTTAGCTCCGACATCTTGGCAAGGATAGTACAATGACGTATAATACATGTTTTTGGATAGTTATTTTGCGATTTATAGAGTATTTAGGGGTACTTAAATGGTTATTCTAACTTGCGTGGAAATTCGGGTTATGTCGCTATTGTAGGAACGGAACTCGTCCGTAACCCGTCCGTAACCCGGGGACAAACTGTACCTCATTATCCGAATCATAAACAATTGCATTGTTGAATAATTACCCAACAGTTTCAGTCAGCAATTCCTCTCAAATCAGCTTGAATGGATTTCAGCCTTCATGTAAACCTGATAAGATATTTTGTTTTAAAAGTCGATGAATATTTCCTCAAGAATAAAATTTAAGGCCCTTAAAAATAAAAGATTATTCGTGGTAGCACTATCAAAATTCTTCATCTGTCTGCTATTCCTTTTAAGCTCTATAAAAACCCAAATGTACGTAAATGGTGATGCAAATGCAAATGCATTTTAGTGAGCAGACCTTGCCCTTGATTGCATACCATGCCTTTTGTTTAGGCTAATAAAACATTCTTTTACATTAAAATGACAGTTTTTTCTTGTTGTGGGGGAAATAATGGTACCCCAAATAGAACAATATACCTAGAATGGACATTAGCAAATTTCGGCCGTATTTCATGAAACGGATCCGTCCCAGTGTCTTTTTGAACAATGATCCAAACTCAGTATGGATTCACTTGCTGGATAAGCAAACAGTTTTGTGCCAGAACTGGTCCATAGTAACAGACACGCCATTAATGTATGTTCGGATACGGCACACGTTATCCAATCTGAGCAGCACTTGGCCAAATGTAGTCTAGATTCCCAGATAGCAAAATATAATTGAAGTAGACATGGGCCAGATGTAATGCAAATTTCAGCCCAATTTCATAAAATGGATCCGCCCCAAACTCAGCATGAATTCACTAACCAGATCAGCAAACAGTTTGGGCCAGAACTGGTCCAAAGTAGCAGAAGCCACAATGTATGGCCCAGATAAAGAGATTATTTCGTTAGCAACAAGCAATTCCACATTAAGGATGACCCATTTCTAAACTGTAGACAAGACATTGTATTTGTTAAGGTTCTAGGGCAGGGGTCAGCAATCCTGGTCCTCGAGTGCCACTATCCAGCTTGTTTTCCATGTCTCCCTCCTTTAACACACCTGAATCAAATGATCAGCTCATCAGCAAGCTCTGCAGGAGCCTAATAACGATCATGATTATTTGAGTCAGGTGCGTTAAAGGAGGGAGACATAGAAAACAAGCTGGATAGTGGCACTCGAGGACCAGGGTTGCTGACCCCTGTTCTAGGGTAACGGGGCGACCCAAGCGCAGAGACAGGAGGCAAACTGGCAGTGGTAACAAGAGCTAATTGACGGTTAGCTGGAGTGGCAGATATGTCGGAAGAATGGTAGGAGGAAGGTGGGCAGTTTTGTGATCGAACAGGTGAACAGCCAGGCAAGCGTTCAAGCAGGCAAGCAGGGTGAAAAAAAACCCCAAAAATGAGCTCAGTATCAGGATGACAATATTCTTTGTTAGCTGAAAGCTGGAGTCACAAACTGGTGGAGCTGTTTTGTTGATCTGGCACTGATGTGAGGCCAAGGATTGATTTAAGTAAGTTGCTGACAGTGATAACCAGCACCTGGTCCCAGGCTCACCCATCTGTCCAATACTGCACTCAAGGCAGCAACACACATACACACACACAACGAGGAGGAGCGGGGCTTGGGGGACAGGGGCGCTAACAGTATTTTAACATTGAAACATTTACAGCATAAGTGTAACATATAAACACAATAGAAACACTCTACAGTATGATATATTGAAAAAAATGGACCTCTAATTGAATACTGAAGACAGTTTTGATCTGACCCAGCGCTGGCCCAGATTGGGTAACATATTTGCCATGTCCAGGCCATGCATTAATGTGGTTTGTGCTACTCTGGACCAGTTTTGGCCCAAACTGTTTGCTGATCCGGCAAGTGAATTTTGGCCATTGTTATAAAAAAACACTGGGGTGGATTCGTTTTACGAAATTTGGCCGTAATTTGCTGTACATTTGACTCATGTCCGCTCCAGTTATATTTTACTACCTGGGTAATGTTAACGCTGGATAGAATAACTAGTTTAACAGTCAAGCAGTGAATTCAAAACGCGATTATGACTTTGAATAAACCACTTACCATAAATATTTGCCGTCCGCTAAGATGCTGTGTCCTGACTCCTGCGTGTTCTCCTGTTTAGTGTCGTAGTGCTGATGCCCGCTTTCAGGGTGCGTGCTGCTATGACTTCACACGTTGACTGTGAAATGCAGATTTTATTCTGTGGAGCTCCGAAGTAAACTCCCCGTTGTTGACAGCAGCTTAACGTCGAACAAATCTATTTTACATTTTTACACGTCTATTTAGATATACTGTATTATACAGTAGATATATTATTATATTAGATATTTAGATAGTACCACTGTTATCCCGCCATAATGTCAATATTCTATCTTGAAAAATAATCAAAACGCCATTTTCCTCAAGCATCAGCATTAGCATTTGCTAAACTAATAATTTGTTCTGTCAAAACAATATGCCCCCAAAGCTTTGCTAGCATTGTGCACTGAGTCACAACAAGTGAAAATTAAATAAACAACTCAGAAAAATATGTTTTACTTGTAGAATGGTCACACTATCTGAATTGTAAGTGTACTTGTGCAATGTAGAATTGACGATGATTTATTTTCCAAGAATAGTTTCTTCTGTTATAAAAGCAAAGTACATCAACAAAGAATACAGTAAAGTTATGAACATTTAAACATTGAAATTGAATTGAATTTGATAATTTTGTTATTATGTATTTATTTGTTATTATAATTTTATTATTTGGAATTTAAATTTGAACATTTAAATAGTTCCTGCTCATAAATGGAGTACATTGGCGTGAAAATTATGACCATCAAATGGTATTATGCGTCATCATTTCACAGCCACCAATCTTCTCACAGGTGACTGCTGAACATGATTTGCCCACTGAGTTGTTCCAGTGTGATGCACACCTGTGTGGACAGAAGCACCTGCTATACAACTAACTGTGCCATGGCTCACATGTAGTCAGGGATGAATTAAATAGGCTTATACAAGCATCTGTGTCTGTTGGCTGATGAAGATGTGGGGGGCATGTGGTCTTTGACTGTCCAGGGAGGAGTTCTGGGAATGGTTCCAGCTGTTTGTGTCAGATCATGTGTTAGCTGGGAATCAATTGGCAGAAAGATCAAGGCAAGACAATCATTACTTTTAATGGCCTAAGATGTTTTCAGGCAGAAACTGTTTCTCTTTTCTTGTATCCGTGATCTATAAAGGGGCAAGGTAAATTATTTCGCCGCTTTGCTATCAATAGAGGTTAACGTTCTCTTATACACTGGTACTTTAATGTGTTTAATTTGTTCTGTGACTGTGGTCGTATGTTCACACTTTTTCAATTAAAAGAAATAAAGGTTCCCTATTGGAATAAATAGAATGCAATTATCCGTACGACATTGCACATATTTAAGGACACGCCAAAACTATATCAAATGTATTCTCCTTCTCCAGTGCAAGGAAATCAAAGTGAATGATGGTGGCCAGACATTGTCAAGTTTTTTGCCATCATCTATCGATGCCTGGAGTCTGGGTTGTAAACTCAAAACTAAAAAATGAACCAACTGGCAGCTTGAATCTCCAAAAGTTTGTAACTTATGTCAGGTCACTCTTATCCCAAGGCACCACAATATCATTATTAAAAATACCACTGACAAAATGTTTTTCATATATACAGTGGGGAGAACAAGTATTTGATACACTGCCAATGGTTTTCCCATTGGCAGTGTATCAAATACTTGTTCTTCCCACTGTGTGTGTGTGTATATATATATATATTAAAAATTAATTAATCGTAATTAATCGCAATTTATCGCAATTCAAACCATCTATAAAATATGCCATATTTTTCTGTAAATTAATGTTGGAATGGAAAGATAAGACACAAGATGGATATATACATTCAACATATGGTACATAAGTACTGTATTTGTTTATTATCACAATAAATCAACAAGATGGCATTACCATTATTAACATTCTTAACAGACTTGTATTCTTAAAAGATAAATGTTAGTACAAGTTATAGAAATTTTATATTAAAACCCCTCTTAATGTTTTCGTTTTAATAAAATTTGTAAAATTTTCAATCAAAAAATAAACTAGTAGTCCGCTATTGTTGATGTTAATAATTACTTACACAATGCTCATGGGTGCTGAAGCCTATAAAATCAGTCGCACCCAAGCGCCAGCAGAGGGCGACAAAACTCCGAAAAACACAACAAGTACAAATTTCACTGTGCTGTCATTTTAATCTGTTTGAGCGGGGCATTTGTGCGTTAATTGCGTCAAGTATTTTAACGTGTTTCATTAAAAAAAATAATTACCGCCCCTTAACGCGATAATTTTGACAGCCCTAGTATATATCAATACATAAATATTTATTTTTATTTGAGAAAACAAACCAAAACATTTCTAACTGTTGGAAACTAATGAATTACAAATACTTGCTACAACCCTTACTATTCATAGAGCACGTACTTAACTCAATGGCAACCACTGACAGCGCTAGACGTCCAATCCATTTTGACTGGGAGATATTGGCAGTCATCATTTACTATTAATCAAAATAGATTGTACTTGTAGCGCCATCAATGGCATTTGAAGATGAGCATCTTCACCCAGTCTTTCCAGTTTAAATTGAAGATATATAGTTGATAATATAAGCCAAAGAGTAAATGAAGTTAAGAAAAATAAAATAATCAATTTTATAGTGTTATAATATTCATACACACAGACAGACAGACAGACACACACACACACTCGCTCATGCATTGCCTCAAACAGATTACAATGACGCCGTTTTTGCACATTGACAGCTAAGAGGCAGAGAAAGGCGAGTGGACACAGGCGTTCATTGGACTGCGCCGTTTATTGGCATAAGCTTTGGCTACTCCTTCACAACAAACATATGTATCATTTAGTGAAAGCCCAATAAGAATAATATTCCTATCTCTCAAAAAAAAAAAAAGTTTACAAAAAGAAAAGCGCTTCAACTGGCATTCTAATTAAAATAGCTATGCAAAATACATATAAAACTTACTCAGACATTGGTCAAACTCTATTCAAACATTTTTTTTAGCTCAACAAATACACTGGATGGCAATATTTAGTCACAATATACAAGCTATCAGAGGTCTTGTATGTTGTGAAGGCAGCACTCAATTGACCATGAAGTACAATGGAATGGATGGACCCAGTAAACAGGGAACTACGGCGTCAGTTGAGGGACAAAACACACTCATTGGCTTGATTTCTAAGTAATTTAAAACTCGCCACTGACACCTTGTGGTGTATTTCAATCACTACCTTACGTAGTTAAAGACAGTGTGGAAGAACAGCAGGTAGCCCGTGTGACGGCGACCTCAGCAATGGCGAGCTACTAGTTTATTTTTTGATTGAAAATGTTACAAATTTTAATGAAATTAAAACATTAAGAGGGGTTTTAATATAAAATGACTATAAATTGTACTAACATTTATCTTTAAAGAACTACAAGTCTTTCTATCCGTGGATCCCTTTAACAGAAAGAATGTTAATAATGTTGTGGATTTATTTTTATAAAAAACAAATACAGTACTTACGTACAGTATGTGGAATGTATATATCCGTCTTGTGTCTTATCTTTCCATTCCAACAATAGTTTACAGAAAAATATGGCATATTTGAGAGATTTGAATTGCAATTAATTAATAATAAAAGATTCATTAATTTTTAAGCTGTGATTAACTCGATTAAAAACTTTAATTGTTTGACAGCCCTAATACATTATATATATATATATATACTGTATACATACAATCACTGTACAGTGATCCTTCGCTATTTTACGCTTCAAACTTCACGCCCTCAGTCCAAAAATACAGATGAGCTGTCTCACGCTGCTCCCTCCGTCCCTCTCCCTGCTCTTTGTTTGTCAGAGTGTGAACTGGAGTTGCTTATTAAAGTAAACGATGAATGACAGACTGTTAAGCTTTGATCTTGCCAGGGACTCGACCTTAAAGGGCTGCATGTGTCAATCATCGTTTAACTTGTTAAACAGTTGCTCTGGCAACTCATTGTGTGTAAGTGAGCAGCTGGAGCGGATTTGAGTGGCCACTCAATGAAGTATTAATACGAATAACTAACAAAGATAACCATTAAAAAAAAAAAAATAAAAAAAAATTAATGCATTAGGTGTCTACTTTTTTTCTTGTTTAAAAAAATTATGTGGGACAGTAACATGTTTAAAACTTATGATAATGATTACATTTAAAGTGCTTAAAAACCATTTACTAAAATATACATATACATACATAAAAGTCTTTTTTAATTATACTTTGGAGAAAAAGGTAAAAAGGTGTCTTATATGTCTCTCTCTTCAATGATAGATCTGAATAAATCAGTGGGGTGGCGTGGCTCAGTGGTAGAGTAGTTGTCCCCCAACCCAGAGGTTATGGGTTCGATTCTTCGCCCTAATGAACTCGCCTAAGTATCCTTGAGCAAGATACTGAAGCCCACGTTGCTCCTGGTGCTGTGTCACCAGTAGGTGAATGGCGAGATAGTGTAAAGCGCCTTGAAAGGTGGAAAAGCACTATATAAGTATAACACCATTTACCAATAAATTGAACAAAACCAAAAAAAAAAACACAACAAAAATTTGGGGGGGGGGGACTTTGTGGTTTTTCACTCATCGTGGCTGGTCCCGGTCCCCGTTAAACCGCAAAAAAACGAGGGATCTCTGTATTACCTATATGTTTGCTCATTCTCAATATTAGTAAAGCTTGATGTGTTTTAAAAATATAAAAGCCTGAGTTAATAAAAATAAAATAAAAAGTTTTAATTGGTTGTAAGATCAAAAGTGTGTACTTTCCATTGACAAGACTGTAAAGGAGTTGAAATATGTTTATTCAAAGAATTTTTATTCATTCAATTATTTTACACAAGTATTTGTCCTTCTACTTTAGTACAGGTTATGTACACTTTGGCCACTTTAGGTATAATGGTTGGTGGTCAAGAGCCATACGGACGGAACCTTGCAATGTTTCACATTTTACCGTTTCGACCTTTACCACCAGGTGACACTGTTGCACTGCAGTAGCGAACCCCTGCTGTCCAACTATAGAGTCATAGCTGGGTCGATTGAGTCTCAAGGGCCACATCAGCACTCAGGAAGCAACTACCAAAACTGCCCCTGGCTGATAGTCATCACCTGCTCCCTCAGACACTCCCTTCCTTTTTATGCGCATGCACGTGCACACGTAGCTGGTCACATTTACAAATTGCTCTGCTTGTGCCAGCTCTCATTATTCAGAGTTTAAACCCAGTTGAGTCACAGCTGTGTGTGTGAGCTTTCTAGCTCCTTAAATGTAGTCATTATGTTTGAAAGGTACGAATATGGTCAAATTCTTGTTAGGACACTGACAAACATGTCCATTCACTTCTGACTCATATCCTCCATGATTGTGCAATTTATGAGTCCATTAAAATGGACAATCGGGATGTGATGGACACCAGCAGCAGCAAGCAGTTAGCGAGTACAAGCTCAGAGCATGAGAAAGAGATGGCGCTCCCAACCTAGCTGAAGACAAAGCAACTCTCTGTCTTTATAGCAGCAGCACATGCACACCAATGAGCCAATGATGCGTGTTGGCTGTGTTGCTGTGTTTGTTGTATGTCAGAGTGAAGAAGGGAGGGTGGATGTTCATAGTTTGCATTTAAATGACACTCCAGACAGTGTGCTTGTGCATTTCTAATGTGGAATGTAGTCCCTGTTTTCCTTTTGATCAATTTTGTGGCACATGAGAGTGTTTTGAGTACTGCTCAGGTGATACATCTAAACACATTCTGCTCATTACACACCGACACATATATCAAATTTCACTCTTTAATGGGCACAACATGAAAATTCATTGAAACAAAATTTAATCCTTTGAAACCTGACACTATAGTTTTAACGCCCACTTCAATCTGCCATTTTGTGGGAAAAAACAATGAAGGAAGGTCACCGCTGCGGGACGTTTTTGGCAACATTCAGTTTATTACCTTTGTTTTGTGGGTGGCTTTGCACAATAGCTTTTTTTACATATGAGCAAGACTTGATAAATGAGAGCATAGAAGAATCTAATTTCGGACAAAGCCATCACATCTTTGTGAGGAAACGGTGTTTATGAGGTGATGTGATTGATGACTACAGCTAAGCAGAAGTGTCAGTGGAATAACATTATTCACCTTCTTCCTCAGGCCCCGTGGCTATGCGAGTTATCTTCACTATCATTAGTCAACCAGGAAATGGTGATTTCTTTTTTTCTTTCTTTCGTGAAAACAACCTCATCTTTGATAATGTAGATGAGACATGGGATCCTAGAGTGATGGTTGTTGAGAAGAATGTCCTCTTGGTGATCTTATATGTAACCCCATTAGTTTTATTATTTATTTTTTTGCGTTTGATGAAACAAGGCAATTCCTGTTGTAGATAGTATATGAGAAAAGCATGTATCAGCGGCTTGCGGACATAAATTTCCCCAAAGTAAATGCGGGGGAATTGAATGAAGAGGTGAATACTGAGATAGAAGCTTTTTCTGTGAATAAGACCGAAGTCTAATTATGGTTTCATTAATTAGTGTATCTCCCCGGCAACGTGTTTGGAAAGATGCCACTTAGCTCAGCTCTTTCTCGCCTTAAAATCCCTTCCCAAAATCACGGCTGAGCCCCTTCTTTCTCGTCTTACCCCCCAACTCCATTCCACCCGGCTGGCTGTCCACATGTCTTGACAGCTCATAAGGCAAAGCGGCACATCAAAGCAGACTGTGCCTTGGTAGCCCTTAACCAAGTCATATTTTGCTTCAAATTACTTCCTGTGGAGAGGGAGAAACAAGATAAGAAGGCAGAAAGAAAGAACAAGGAGAAGCAAACAGAGTCATGACAAGCAATGCTCCTTAAAGATAAAATAGCATGGCTTAAAAAAACAAAAAACAAAAAAAAAAACATTTTTTTTTATCCAAGAGTCACAGCCATGTGAACCTTCAAACACAAAAATCAAATGAACTGCATGTATGAAATTAGTAAAAGAGAATTACTGTTGTTTAATGAAAAAACATAAGAGAGAAAATGTAAAATCGGGACAACTCTATTAAAATGTAAACATATACCAGAACCTTGGAAAATGGTAATTTTTTCAATATGCCAGTTTTAATTTCATTTGAAAGAGGTGATTAATTGGTTTATTGTTGTGGATGTAGTGTTGCTGATTCTGTTACATTCATGTCTACAGGATTATGGAACAGTCAACATCATGAGCGCTCCATCAAGAAACATTTATTTCCATGATAAACTTTGCCGTTTTTTTCTCTGTTGTTTAATTTCCAATCTAATTATGCAAATTTTGATTAACATTTTTATGTCTTTATTCTGTACAAACAGCATTGACACTGAGTGAGGGACAAAGCTTCATTGTCATTTCTTTTTTATGTATCAGAGTGCCAGTGTGTAAGGGAATGCCATCTCACACTCACGTTCACATCTCCCGCGCTATAGCTTTGAAAGTAATTATCACTGTCTGACAAGTATCTTATACATAAGTATTTTAAACATAAACAAAAGTAACACGATCTCACCATTGAACTTCTACCGTCATGTATTAACTAAAGCTCTTAAAGGCTGAGATGTGAGGCATAAGCATTGCTCAGGACTATAAAAAAAAAATCATATATAACAGTACTACAAATGTGTCTGTGATTACTGGAGTGAAGTGATCCACATAAGAATACTGTGATTACCTATTCATAAATCGCCAGCATCGAAATTCATATTCTTGTCATGGTAGCAAATTTGAACTTGGTGGCAGTGCAAGCTGCTGCATAAATAAGTTGCTGGAGGGAAAGAAGGACAATCCGCTAGCTTTATCTGCCTATTTCAGGTCATAACAACTCATGAGGTCTTGTGGACAAAGATATTAAATATCTATTAAGATCACAGCCACGTATTCATCGAGTGGGTAATTGTCAGTCTTTCGACCATCTACAGTACATTCTTTATCAAACTGTGTTTATTTGCTTCTCTCGATTGCATTAACAATCAGTAAGAATGAGAAGGCAAATGAGCTATTGTAAAAGGAGATATTAAAATTTTTGTTCATTCCAATGTGCCTAAGGGGTGAAGCTTTTGATAGCAAACAGAGGTTGAGGGCTCATGCTTGTTGTGGTTAGTATTGCCACTTGTGTGCCTCTTTGGTGAAGTGTTTTGGGGACATTCCGCCTAAAGGTACCCACAAGGACAAATCAGGATATCCTATTTCTTTTTTCTGATTAGAAAAATTGACAGAGAAGCTAGTCTTACCTGCTTAAAGGGACAGACAACACCTTGTATAAATGACCTTGATGTAAAGAAAGTTGCTGTTATGGCCTCTGCCCCTCCATCCTGAGCCCTGCCTCAGGTGAGGGGAGTTTGCCTGATTGCAGATCGGATGTCAGACGGGTGGAGCGGCCACAGCTTAGAGTGATTACCATCAGCCAGCCTTAAAAGCCCAGCAGATGCACCACCAAGTCGCCCGATCAACTTATCTGGTTTCTCCGTCAGTTGTTTCTCGCATCCCAAATGAATAACTTGATTTTTGACTGCCGGCTCACAGTATCTTTTTCTTGCTTCGAGGACCTGATCAGCGTGCCCCTTGTCGGATACCTCCACCTACCCGGTGAACTATTAGTGACCCAAATAAACATGACATTACCTTACTCATGTTTTCCATTGTCTGTGTTGGGATCCCTCCACCGGTTCTGCAATCCCTAACAGTTGCTCAATGTGTTTAAGTAAGCAAATTATGAATTTCCTCGACTTAGGTTAATGTTTGTATGCTAAAAAAAAAATCAAAATCAGAGTCAATCATGTTTTCCCTTGTCTGTGTTGGGATCCCTCCACCGGTTCTGCAATCCCTAACAGTTGCTCAATGTGTTTAAGTAAGCAAATTATGAATTTCCTCGACTTAGGTTAAAGTTTGTATGCTCCAAAAAAAATCAAAATCAGAGTCAATCAATGTTAGTTAAATGCCTATGCCAATGTTTTTTTTTGTGTGTATATGATAATGGGTATTGCTGATGTCACGAGGAAGGGCAAGCAATCTGGGATACTCATATTTGATTGGCTAAAAAAAGTACTGGCATTGATAAAATGTCTGCCTGTACCAAGGTCAGCCACTTTCTGGAAATACAGTAAATCTCCACAATTGCGCATCAGAACAGTTAAATTCTGTGTTTTTTCAGTTTATTAGACAAGATTATTTCTCTTAACTGGGAGGATAAGTGTTTTCTGTCCCTTTATGCTGTGTCACAATGTGCCCCAGCTACAATATTGCACTGTACAGTACGTGCACATATTGTATCAACTAGTGATGCACGATAATGCATTTTTCAACCGATACCGATAACCGATAATTTCCTCCTCATTCCAACTGATAACCGATAATGTCAAGCCGATAATTCCATTAAAAGATTTATGTAAAATTTTCAAGTATACACAAAAGATAATATTACTGTGCAAAAATATAATTCATTGTTCTTTTGTTCCAACATCAAATGTGAACAAGTCTTAAATTCCAACATCTAAATAAAGACAGATTGTCTGACATTGTGTAAATGGTAAACTTTTGGCAACAATTACTTACAGAGTAAATACCTAAGGTGCACAAAAATGCCTTTAAAAGTAAGCCATTCCAAACACATTTTACATTACTACACTGCAAAAACACACCTCCTTAAAACTAGTAAGTTTTAAGGGTAAACCTATTGGAAATAGGTGAAATTATCTGCCAGCGCTTCAAGTGTATTTCACTCAGATTTCTTGAAAGAAAAATAGCTAGCTGAAAATAAGCTTAACAGCTTTATTAAACCGGGGTGTTCGCCGGAGATCCTGCCGCCGGGGAACCGGGATCGGAGCGTCCCACCTAGGGCGAGGTGGCGGCGGTGGCCTGCCAGGCCGGCCAGAGCGGCGGGCTCCGTCGGAAAACGGCTACTTGTCGACTATCGGTCTCGTGCCTGTGTTTAGCCTTCGATAGAGTTTACCACCCGCTTTAGGCTGAATGAGGACTATTTTTTTCCGCCTCGCGGAACTTCTGCAGTGCATGTTTTGCAGATGGCGAGAGCTTCAGGTTTTTTTCACACACGGATAAATTCCAGCCACGTAGGTGACAGTGCCGCCATGATCTCCAACTGCTTCTGTTGTGTAACTCCAACTACTCATCCCCTCCTCCCTCAGGGGCTTCAGAGAGGGGAGGGGTTGAGGAAGCGGCGGTGCTGAATACTTCGGTTGCGCACATTTGGAGGCTAAATCCAGTATATAATCATCGGTTTAATTTTTTGAATCTGGATTATCTGTGTGACGTCATAATTGCCATTATTGACCGATAGTTATCGGTAACCGATATTGTCGTGCATCTTTAGTATCAACAAAAGACTTCAACCTGATGGCAGCGAAAGCAAATGCAGTGTTAATTACTGACCTTAATCGTGCCTGATGTCTACTGCTGCTATCACGTATTTAAGATTGATAGGTGGTTTATAATAATAAAGAAACTTAGGCTAGGTTCATACCGCAGGTCTTAATGCTCAATTCCGATTTTTTGTCATATCTGTTTTTTTGCAGTGCCCGTTCAGATTGCCTTTGTCCATTGAGCCTGTTCAAGTATCGCGCATGTGCACAAATTTACAGTCCGAGATGCACTGAACTAACTGACCTGCGTGCGCAGGAGCATCAAAACAAATGACTACACATGCTAGCTCAATGTCATTCCAGGGTGATCATATTTTGATTTCCAAAAACAGGAAACAAATAACAGACATAAATGATCCCCGTTTAGTCTTTAACCCAAAGTTTATATGGATTGATAGCATGCACGCGCTGTGCGTGCATGACGCACACACATACGGAGTTCGCCTCGACTCTCGGCCGTGTAAGCAATCTTGAAATATTGCTCATTTGGCGCACAGAGAGAAAACCGAGCATTCTCAGGCTTACCCTTCCCACATCCTCTATTTTTTTTTTTTTTTTTTATGACTGTTGTCAAAACCGCCTCTACCCTAAAAGCAGCGTTCGAGCTTGGCGCTAACGCTAAGGCAGAGCTCCATTGCTACCGTAGCGCCTTGTCTCTCTTGCTCTTTGCTGACGTAATTGCTAAAGGAATTCCGATTTAGGGGACTTGATCTGGGCCACATTCAGAAAAAATGTGGCCCAGATCGGATTTTAACCACATATGATAGTGACCTAGATCAGATTTGAAATGGTCCACTTTTATGCGACTTTTTCCATTCAGACCATCATGTTAATGCCTCACTCGAGTCGGAAAAACACTAAAATATCTGATTCGTGCATTAAGACCTGCCGTATGAACCTCGCCTTTGCTCTAAAAATATGGATGCCCAGAACTTTCACTTTCTGGACAACAGCTCCAATAGGATAATTTTGAGGCTTCCACAGGCACAGACAGTACAGTAGTCCTTCGAATAGGTCATAAGCCGACTGAACACTCACCGGGGGGCATCCCAGGGGGCATCTGAAATAGATTTTTGAATTACCCAATTGGTCTTGAGGTGGAGGAGGACCAACTTGGAGGGCTTTTTACACTGCACTTAGCAGTGCATCATTGACTAACACATTCATTGTGTATGTGGTGAGGGGGTGGCACTATGGAATGATGCATTGATGGGCGTCGCAGAGCAGCAGTACGAGGTTTACCATGACCCCATAATGCTTTAAATAAAAAATACTAATCCATTTAGTAGTGGTAGATAGTACTAATAGTAGCCAATTTATTAACAGGTAAGAGAATGGTAAGGGAAGCCTTGATAGATGCAATCGTTCACAAAACTGCTTTTTGCTTAGCTCAAAATATACTTCAACACAGTCTTGGTGTAACTACACCTCATGAAGGAAATTAAACTCTAAGTTCCTGCTAAGCAATGAAGAGGTAGCACCATTTCCCTCTTTTTTCCCTTCATGCTTATCACCTCCTCCTTATTCAAATGAGCTAAACGACGGCTTTCTTTTGCAAAAGTGAAACATGGATATTGTCAAGGTGTTGTGAAATCCTCACTGTTTACTTCCTTGTAGACTGCTACATCAACCCTTCCAAATTTTGGATGATGGCACAGTCATATTTTCCGTGCTGCCGCGCAGACCTTTTACATTGAGCAAGTGCCACGTGAAAAGAGCTTTACGCCAAGTACCTCTTGGATGACCAAGCTCCTCACGATATCTCTGATGTCAGACTTGTCTTTTTGGTCACTACCCAAAGCTTGTGAGCACAGATGAGGCTAGGAGGTCAGATTTATCAGAAAATGGAAAAACTTCCTTATCGCAGTCTGTTTCGTCTCTCAAGATGCTTCAACTCCTCCCCCTGTAGCAGGACTTCTGCTACAAACTCAGAGGATGCAAACACCCTTACTTAACTGAGAACTACAAACACTAGCTGATCTGCTATTATCAATTCATTATTCAAGATACAGATCTAAACTTTATTCATAAATTAGCTCATTTAATGGAACCAAAATGATGACATTATATAGCTAATGAGCTGGCAAAAAACTTGAGGGAAAAAAAGGATGGAGGAAACTGTTCAATAATCCCTGAAGAGTCCATTAAAACTCCATAAATGAAAAGCAGCCTTGTTTTACATTGCCTATTACTATGGTGCAGCTTTCTTCAAAATCTCAGCATCATATCACATTGATTTATTAGGCTTTGTTACCAAGACAACAGCGATGCTCGAACGTCTTTTGTGCCAAAGGCAGTCAGCACAGCAGTGCTGATTGCAAGAGAAGAAAAATGCCTCTATAGTTGAAAATAACATTTAAATGAGTGTAAAAATGTTGCCTCACAGGCTACCTGGATGGTACGGTTGAGAAAAAAGTAGCGTGGGGAGGTTGTCAATAGAAAATGCATTTAAATTCTCATCATGACCATTGTGCGCTACTCCTCTTCTCCTTTGTTTTTTTTTTCTTTTACAATTTTATCTGAGAAATCCAACTCTGTGAGTTCACATCTTAGATAACCTAATTGGCATGCGGTTACATAAAATGAGCCACATACTGTAAGTCCATATAGTAATGCTGTTTAATTCACTGCAGTGGTGGAATATGCAAACACACCATTCTAATCCCCTATAGGTCTAATTAAAAGACTATCAGCCTTTTTAAAATAAAGCCTCAAGGGAATACTGTGTAATCATGTATTAACAGAACGATTACCACAGAAATAAAGCTCAATTTGCATATAATAGAAGCTGACTTTATCACACTCTCTTTACAATCTTTTCTTGGAATGTTTGCTTAACTCAAAAGTTTCTTAAACTGCAAAAGGATTGTTGATCTCAATTAGCGGGTAAGTTTATATGATTCAAATAGAAGAATGGTATAACCGTAAAATGCAACTGCTAGTGGATTCTTGTCCTGCTGAGAAGGCATCACATTATTATTTATTTGTTATGTATATCTGGATAGCATCTTGTAGTGTGCGGCACCCCAGATGGTGAAAAATTCAGTATTGTCTGCATGTTTAGATTATCTGGCAAGAGAATCTGAAATGATTATACTGTACTGTTGTCTATCATGCTACCAGATTTCAATGCCCAGATAATCTTGTAGTGCAAGGCCACCCTTACAAACATCTTTTAACATTGCCGTATCCTTAAAATGCAGTGGTGGACAGTACATAAACACTTTGAAAATTACACCTTTCTTGTTCAGTTTATATAGTGCACTATTACCACGACATTCATCTGAACATGAAATTGAAATGGATTTCAAACACACTGTCTGTACCAAAAATTTTTGAAGAGACAATCTGCAAGGAGGATTGAGGTCCTTTGGTATAGAAGAATTGCTATTAAGGACATTCAAAGGTCAACTGAAGAGGTTTTTGGATTTCGGTGTAATTTTATGAATATAGACTTTGGACGAGTTCGTCAAAATAACCATGTCATTTTTAACTTGTACAGTGGGTCAAATAAGTATTTAGTCAACCACCAATTGTGCAAGTTCTCCTACTTGAAAGATTAGAGAGGCCTGTAATTGTCAACGTGGGTAAACCTCAACCATGATAGATAGAATGTGGGAAAAAAACTGAAAATCAAATTGCTTGATTTTTAAATAATTTATTTCCAAATTACAGTGGAAAATAAGTATTTGGTCACCTACAAACAAGCAAGATTCCTGGCTGTCAAAGAGGTACAACTTCTTCTGACGAGGTCTAACGAGGCTCCACTCATTACCTGTATTAATGGTACCTGTTTTAACTCATTATCGATATAAAAGACACCTGTCCACAAACTCAGTCAGTCACACTCCAAACTCCACTATGGCCAAGACCAAAGAGCTGTCGAAGAACACCAGAGACAAAACTATAGACCTGCACCAGGCTGGGAAGAGTGAATCTGCAATAGGTAAAATGCTTGGTGTAAATAAATCAGCAGTGGGAGCAATTATTAGAAAATGGAAGACATACAAGACCACTGATAATCTCCCTTGATCTGGGGCTCCATGCAAGATCTCACCCCGTGGCGTTAAAATAATAAGAATGGTGAGAAAAAATCCCAGAACCACACGGGGGGACCTAGTGAATGACCTACAGAGAGCTGGGACCACAGTAACAAAGGCTACTATCAGTAACACAATTCGCCGCCAGAGACTCAAATTTCGGCACTGCCACACGTGTCCCCCTGCTGAAGCCAGTACACGTCCAGGCCCGTCTGCGGATCGCTAGAGAGCATTTGGATGATCCAGAAGAGGACTGGGAGAATGTATTATGTTCAGATGAAACCTAAATAGAACTTTCTGGTGGAAACACATCTGAAGAACACCATACCCACTGTGAAGCATGGGGGTGGAAACATCATGCTTTGGGGCTGTTCTTCTGCAAAGGGACCAGGACAACTGATCTTTGTAAAGGAAAGAATGAATGGGGCCATGTTTCGAGGAATTTTGAGTGAAAATCTCCTTCCATCAGCAAGGGCATTGAAGACGAGATGTGCCCTGGTCTTTCAGCGTGACAATGATCCCAAACACACAGTCAGGGCAACAAAGGAGTGGCTTCATAAGAAGCATTTCAAAGTCCTGGAGTGGCCTAGCCAGTCTCCAGATCTCAACCCCATAGAAAATCTGTGGAGGGAGTTGAAAGTTCGTGTTGCCCAACAACAGCCCCAAAACATCACTGCTCTAGAGGACATCTGCATGGATGAATGGGCCAGAATACCAGCAACAGTGTCTGAAAAGCTTGTGAAGAGTTACAGAAAATGTTTGGCGTCCGTTATTGCCAACAAAGGGTACATAACAAAGTATTGAGATTAACTTTTAGTATTGACCAAATACTTATTTTCCACCATGATTTGCAAATAAATTCTTTAAAAATCAAACAATGGGATTTTATGTTTTTTTTCCACATTCTGTCTCTCATGGTTCTCTCATGGTTGAGGTTTACCCATGTTGACAATTATTAATTATTTGCCCTACTGTAACTGCGAGGTTAATTTGAATTTTTTTTTTTTTTAGTTTTTTGGCGCTCCGTTAATAATCCCTTCCCTTCCCAAACCCGGAAATGTGACATCAGTTTCTGAATGCAACAGCAATGATATCAGTGATATTTCCACCGAAAGTAACCATTCAGAATCGCTCTTTCCTGACGCTAACGATGGCAAAGGCTCCCAGGAAATATTATATACAATTAATCCCTACATGTTTGAACCTGAGGCGTCAGATGACGACGATTTACTCGGCACAGCAGACGTTGGTGATGACGCCGGTTGGCAGATCGACACTTCACGAAAGGAAGAGTGGTAGTCATCTAGCATCGTTATTTCTCTCTGAACCAAAACAGATGAGTAGTTATATAGATCTATCAATAAATTTATTGTAACGAAACGGGTTATAATGCAGCGGGTGTATTTGCATGCGCTCCTAAATGCACCGCGTGTCTTATGGGAGTGAGGGAGGTTTGACGGAGCAAGACATTTCCTGGTTGTTGTGGGTTGTTTTGTTGGCGTCGGCTGTGGCAGACAGCAGCCGTGGTGTTCCCACAAGTTCCAAAAAAACAGAATTGCAACCCTTCACATCCTCAGTAATGGTAATGGTGTTGCAAGGATGGGAAAAGTAATTAATAAGATTACTCACCACTGAAAAAAAACAACGCCGTTATAGTCTAACACCGTTATTAACAACATTGATAATAACAGTATTGTTGACTCTGAATCTGGAGTTGAATGCAATAGAAATGAAATACTGTTGATGGAGAGGAGCGAAGAGCTTACTGCACCAGGATAATCTCTCAGGAGACTCTTGTTATCGCAGCACAAAAAAGCGATTCAGCTATAGGCTTCATCAAAAAGAAATGCATGAAACGCCTTCTTAAATATAAAGACAATATTTATGCCCTGATCATAACTGAAAGATTATTTACAGAAAAAGAGCCTTGCATCCGAAAGCTTTTCCATCCATTTAGCTTTTACGGGTCACAAAACGAAAGCGGGCCTTATTTAAGACGTTAATTTAGAAAATGAAAAAGTGACTAACACTTAAATAACAGGTCAGAAAAATAAGTAGCAAATAAATGTCATCATTAGAAAACAGCATTTGTGTATAGGAGAAAGGTGTGTGATATGACTGCCCATTTGTTAAATCTAGACTTTAATCCAGACTAGTATGTTATAACTGTTATGTAAAGAGAAAGAAGACATGGTTAGGAAGCTGCACAGTAGGAAGAGCAGAAGTACTACAGCCTTTTAAATAATCAAGTCAAGAAGCTCCAGGGAGTTCTGGACTTTGCCAAGATTATAAATCGCTAAATACATCTGAAATCAATTTAAGGCAGCTGCTTTCATTCAAATTGCTAACAGGACCAGCACATGCTGTAGCAAATCCATTGTGTGATTAAATTGTGAGGTCATTTCTCCCCGTTATGCTTCCACAGCGCAAAATCGCAATCTAATTCATTGAGACGTTAAGTTTTATTATTATTCTTTTGTATAAAATCTAGGTTACACTTTATTTGAACTTGGTGTCATAAAACTGTCATAATGATGACATGGCACCTGTCACGAATATGAATGAGGGCTTCTGACAGACGTCATTGAGTGTCATTTAATAAATTATGTCACTTTTGATACAATATTAAGATTTTTTTCAAATGTCTTTGGGTTGGGATTAGAGTTTAGGAAATGTGTTAAGGTTGGGTTACTAAATGACATCTGTAACAAAATAAATATTCAGTAGTGTCATGTCATGATTATGACAGTCTTATGACAGTTTTATGACACACAGTTCAAATAAAGTGTTACCATAATCCAGTGCTTCTCAATTATTTTCTGTTACGCCCCCCCAAGCAAGACGTAAATGTTTCGCGCCCCCCCAAACTATCTGCCGCCACTGTAAATAGTATCATTTGTCTATAAAATTACTATCATAAATACGCATCTGCCTAACACTGTGTCCTTTTTTCCTAATAAAGGAAAAAAGTAACATAGATCAACTTATAATAAAGTATAACTTTATTAACGTTGTTTTGTTTGTAACAAAGACTTGACGAGCATCAATTTGCCTGAATTTAAAAAAAAATAAATAAAAAAAAAGTCAACGTTCAAACTGTAAAAATACACTCAAGGTACATTTTTGACCATTTGATACAGAAAAATAAAATGTAATAAAATCAGTAAATAATAACAAATTCGAATTGATTAGAAACATTCACTCATGAGGACAATATGCCAAAAAATTTGACCGAAAAAAACAAAAGTGAATAAAAGAAAAAAAGAGTGTCCTTGGACAGAAGGACAGTTTTTATTTTTGTTGCTCACACTCAGTATTACCTCCTTTGCAATGGTGTGGAGTTATTTTGCAATGAGCATGCGATCAATGCTCACTGGTTTACTGATATAACACTGACAAAGCAGGACGACTGTTGGCAATATTCGGCACGTTTTCGCTGAAAAACAATCAAGCGGCTTATCAATGAGATTGGGGTCGAATGTCTTTAAGTGGCGTCTTAATTGATTTGGCTTCTGGCTGTCCGCTATAAATATTTTTGGACATAGTAAACAGTGGTCTTTCCTCATCACACACTGTATTAAAAGTCAAAGCTAAAAGGAAACGGCACGAAAAAGGCGCGTTCTCGGCGGCCGAGGTGGAACCGTAGGTGAGGGCGGTCGACGTGACGATCCCAAGCCGAAAATGGCACTTCTCGGGCGGCGACGTGAGAACCCGACAAGACCGTGGGTCGCTGCGTGAGTGAGTCCGGTCGGAAAACGGCTTTCGAAAACGGCGGCGGCGCACTGCTCTTCATATCTGTTTTCTGTGTGCTGAGTGCTCTTCCTTAGTTCAAAAATACTGAACGCACTCTGTAAATGAGAGCGCCACTGCCACCCACTGAGTGGATGTGCAAGTACACGTTATTCCAGTACGGCCAAAAAAAAAAAAAAAAAAAAAAAAAGCATGTTCCCCGAGGACACATGCGCCCCCCCTGGCATCGCTCTGCGCCCCCCCAGGGGGGCGCGCCCCACTATTTGAGAAGTACTGCCATAATCTATTGACACACAAGGAACTCAAAGATAAAGAGGTGAGGTACACAGTAGATCTGCAGTAGTAAAAAATCACTGTACTGTATATTGTATCAACGACACATTTTTTAAGCAGAGGTTTGATTACTGCAAGTTTCCGACTAATTTTTGACATGTGCCACATCATTGTTATAGTTGGCTGAAAGGGTCTTTTGGCTTTGAAAAAACAAATATATAATGAACAAACAAATATATAAACAAACAATACATTGAATTTGGATTAATCCTATTTGATTATTTTCCGAAGTGAGAATTGTTATGTTTGTTTGGTTTATTTGTTTTTGGCTTTGGTTGATGCTTTGTATTTTCAGATAAACAAAAAAAAAAAAAAATAAATATTAGGGCTGTCAAAATTAACGCGTTAATGGGCGGTAATAATTTTTTAAAATTAATCACGTTAAAATATTTAACGCAATTAACGCATGCGCGGAATGACCCACTCAAGCATTGCCGCGAACAGACTACAATGGCGCCGTTTGAAGTATATTGAGAGCTAAGGTCAGAGACAAGCAAGTGGAGTGGACGCAGGTGTTATTTTCAATGTGGCCGGCATTGTCAGATTGAGCAGTGAGGAAGAAAGTGGTCAAGCGAGAAAGTTGGGTTGTAGTCATACCTTATATTATTCCATGGGCCACATAATGTGTTATAGCTTGTTGTGGCCCCGGGCCTTGAGTTTGCTACCTGTGACTTAAACTCACTGATTATGAGTAATGGCAAACTTTACCATCTGTAAGAAGCCTTGCTAGGAAGGGATCAAAAAGACAACCAGAGAAAGAAATTGTTTGTTTGTCCTGAGAGATTAAGGGGAGAAAAAGAGTCCTAACAAATAATGTGTTTTATTGCTACCTGTAAAGTGACTGTGTTTAAAGATAAATTGGTCTCCACCGAGGGGAGGGCATGATTAATTTTGTCTGCGATAGTAAGAATTTTATTATCAAAGTGGCTCATGAAGTCATTACTCCTGTGTGTTATGGGAATGCACTGATCAATAGAACTACAACTCTTTGTCAGTTGAGCCACAGGCTGGAAAGGAACCTGTGGTTGCTTTTATTTTTCTTAATTAAAGAAGAGTAATAGCTTCCTTTGGCACTGCAGTGAGCCTTTCTATATATTTGGAATACCGCTCTCAATGCTAAATACAGTTCAGCTCGATGGGAGGAATACTGGCTTTATTGGTACATTGCATTTATGTACACAGTATACGTGTAGATTAAGAGTAGGACAAGAAAGATGATCTAATTATTATTATTATTATTTTTAACTGTCCTGTTCAGCTACTCTAGCACGCATAGGCGGGGTTCGACTTTTGGGACATGGGGGGCACAACGTGTTGATGACCCCGAAACGCAGTGTCAGCAATAAAATTTTATGAGAATATTTACAGTAAAATAATAAGTTGAAAATGAGCGTTTTTTTTTTTTTTTTGTTCCCGTCATTTTTGAGAGGAATTCTTAATAGTCTGCTTAGGACAGCTATAATTTTCGACAAGATTGTCATCCATTGAATATGATACACCTGCCGGTGGTAGCTTTGTTGTACAATTAGCGTCTTTAGTGGGGCAAATTGAAACTCCGCTCACCATTTTCGTGGTAGTACTAGCTGTTGTCGCTTTAAAAAAACGTAGGTTTGAAAAAATTACGTATACACATCTTGCCTCTTCGGTCCTCAGATGGTTTTGGCTAACCAAAGCAAATGACCGCTTCAGGTGCTGGTGACATTATCTGTTTGAAAAATAATTTTGACCTATTATAAATGTTTTTTTTTGTTCATTTCATTCATTTTTGTTGTTTGTTTTATTGCTTTACAACTTTTATAGACAATATTTTTCCGGAAAATTTAAGTTAGTTAATTTATTTTAAATAATTAATAATTTAAAAATCATATATAGGAAAGTCAATTACATGCAATGATACTTTTCAGCCACCTTGGGGGGCATGCCCCCCTCCCCCCCTTAAACGCCGCGTATGCTGACATGGAGAAACGTCATCTGAGTGTCCTTATGGTCTGAACAGTTTTAATGTATCACATGGGAGTCTGATAGACTCCAATTGTGGTTATTCATTGTGTTTTGTTTATTAGGAGAAAACAGCCAGCAGGAAGGGATAATGAGGGGACAGAAAGGAAAATAGAAGAGGAGAGATCGAGACAAAAGAGGAGAAGGACAAACAACAACAACATAAAATACAATAAACCACTACACTACCTATGAATATAGTGGTGCTATTGTTAGCTAATTGTATTTCCCTTGGACACTATGTGGGGGGCCTGATGACCGAGGAGAAAGAGGAGGGGGGTTTGGTCAGAAAGAGATGTGGTTAGGTGGGGTGGAGGGTACACAAATCAGCAATGTGAGGTATGGAACCCAGTATTTTTGTAAATGACATGTTAAGTGTAGATATGTTGACATCCTATTCTATGCTGCCTGATCGCTAATTCTGGCACTGAGTGTGTCTAATTGCGCCCAGTCATGCGTGAATCCAATCATATGTGTGATAGTCCTGCAGGCGACTGGAAATGCTGTAAAGGGCCCAGGGCCACGGCACCTCCCCAGCAATTTGGGGGTGCGGGGTGAGTCAGCGCGGCCCATCCCCCCTTCTGCAGCTCAGACAGAAAGACCATTACATCCCGCTGGGACCCAGGGTGGTTACCTGGACCATCCGTACCCCCATTAACCTGCCTTCAGGGAAGGGATGAGTGGTTGCACCACCAAACCAGCAACCAACATGGCACACCGCAGGAACCCCATGGCCTGCTAGGCTTGGTGGGGACAGGATCCCCATACAGAGGGCAGGACACCATGATTGATTGATTGTGAACCCCCCCAGTATCCCCTCTGAATATTGCATTTGTGATTTTATATCATGTGTAATGGCAAACAAAAAAAAAAAACAAAAAAAAAATCATTTTAATACACGTTCTTGTGATTTGGGTTGAATAAATTTGAACTATGATTGCTAATGAAGAAATTAATAGCAAATAGTATCAAATACAGGAGTTTTTGTTGCAAATTAGTCAAGTATATTTAAGTAGTGCTGGTTTAAAAACATAAAAAAAAATGTACTTGTATGCTAAAGTTAAAATCACACTGTGATTGGGACCTTATATATGAGAAGCTGAAGGGCACCATGTACCTATTTAAACCTTGCCATTTTGTATTTTGTTGACATTCTAACCCACTCAATTCTGCCTCAGCAGTGAGTAAGCAGCCACCTTAGCATGAAAAGTGATTGGAGCAAACAGCTACAGGCCTCTTATCCAAAAGTTGCAATAGCTTTATTTTCGTGACAAATGTATTTCAAGGTTGTTTGGTAGGTAGCTTCAAATTTCAGCAGCTTATATGGTTATTATGACAAACAGAAACAGACATACATTGGAATCTTTTTCAGGACAAAATGATGCAAATGTCTTTTTGACTTTTTAATGGCCCTCCCATCTACTGCATTCTAAATGAAATCTCACCAGACCAGGGTTAATATATGTGAACAATAAAGTAGATGGAGAACATTCTTAAAAGCCTTAGACAACTGTAAAACATCAGCCAACCAGCCATTACACCACCGATAACATCATAAAATGTTGGGAGGAGGTACTCCTAATTTACTTTCATTAAGTACACATAGGTTCCACTTGTAGTTGCCATCCCAGAAAGGACCTAATTTCACTGTTCGTTTTCTAGTTGTTTTAGTTTGTGAACCGATTACTGCATACTGAATGCATCGTGATAACTTTACAAATCTCATAGCTAATAAAGTGTTATGAGTCCTCAAATGTACACCCATAAACAACAACTCCTCTCACCCGCCCACACACTTGTAGATTCACCTGCTAGCAGTATTATTATAAATCGGATTGTTACTGGTCAAATAAAGCCTTCAGCCCACATGGACCAAAAAAACAGGCTTTGTAATGAGACTTGTAGCTTTTTCTCAGAGTGCTTGACCACCTAAAATATTATTGAGATGTTATTTGAGAGCAGTGAAAGAGAATGTGTTTGTACTGTGGCCTAAATAGGCTGGCCCTGGTGCTTTGGTGTGGCTGATCTCCAGCTGCATTTTACTTCTGAAGGGAGGATGAAGTAGAATAAAGTACAAAGTAGATGTTGAGCTGACAAAACCACAAGGGGAAAAAACTGAGGGAGCTAAGCACCAGTCAATAGTGGTATTTGGGAAAAGAACTCCCAATCAGAAGATGGAAAGGGATTAAACGATTTTATTAATAAATAAATACCGGTAAAACCCGGAACCAGTGTTTTTAATAACAGCGTTAGAGTATAACAGAGTTATTTTTTTCAGTAAAGAGTAATCTTATTAACTACTTTTCCCATTGTTACAACGCCATTCCGGTTACAGAAGATGTAAAGGGGCGCGTCAGTACAATTTGGATGAATGAAGCACAAGTTGTCGACAGTTGATTTTGTCACACATTAGCTTAGCTGCCCCTGCCCCTGAGAGCAAAGCCGGAGGGGGGAGGTGCACTCAAAAAAATGGGGTGTTGAACTGACATAAAAAAATTATGGAAATAATTTGCACCTGATAATATTGCTTTCCTTCAGCATTTAGCAATTGTGTCCTTTTAACATAAAGCACACATGTCTAGCCAATATTAGGCACTCATGTTGCGCGAACATAAAGCACTCTTGTTGAGCCAACATAAAGCAGTCATGTTCACCCCAAAATACATGTTGAACCGACATTAAAGAAATACATAATTGGCACCGAATTAAATTGCTTCCCTTCAGTATTTAGCAATTGTGTTCTTTTAACATAAAGCACACATGTTGAGCCAACATAAGGCAAAACTAGGGCTGTCAAATTTATCGCGTTAACGGGCGGTAATTAATTTTTTAAAATTAATCACGTTAAAATATTTAACAGATCCACGGAACGACCCACTCACGCATTGCCGCAAACAGACTACAATGGCGACGTTCTACGTATATATACAGAGCTAAGAGGCAGTGACAGATGAGTGGAGTGGATACAGACATTCATTTGGAGCGTGCTTTTAATTGCGTAAAGCTTTGACATCTATTCCACAACAATTATAACTATTGAGTAGAGCAACGTGGGTTGACGGGAGTTGATCTTTTTCTTTACACCCTGCATTGTACACAACACAGAGAAGATATATTATTTGCAGCCACCACACACAGTCATGGTTACCCATTTCCCATCATGCATTCGGGCAGAACAGTTTTGTCACTACATTATCATTTACTGAAAGCTCAACACATACACTAGATGGCAATATTTAGTCACAATATACAAACTCACATTTATCCTTTAAGAATCTTTCAGTGGATCCCTTTCACAGAAAGAATGTTGATAATTTTATGCAATCTTGTGGATTTATTGTTATAATAAACAAATACAGTACCTATGTACAGTATGTTGAATGTACATATCCGTCTTGTCTTATCTTTCCATTCCAATGGAATCCAGTACATTGGTATCAATAGTACCGACATTCTTGATAGTCAATGGCATGGACGTACATAGCTGTCAGTGGTATTGACTTACTTAGGCGCCACTTCAATATCAATGGGCTGTAAAGGTAAGTGGTCAAAAATCACAACCACCTATGTTTTCCTGTCATTGAAAATGAAGGGAAAATGTTTGCCATTAAAAATGAATGGAATTTCGGTCATTTCGATATTTAAACGGTGCCGGTCAGTCAAACGGTTTGGAGTCTCCACTGTGCCGAAAAAATGTGGATAATAAGATTATGAAAGAAATAAATAAAAATAAAGTTGAGGAATTTTACTAGCTGGGCCTTTGCCTTTCAAAGTCCCATCTAATAAAAAATCTCTTTTCACATACAAAATAATAATTCAATGGTGACGGTACCAATGAGGTTTCCCTTACTTTTTCAGGGAGTTGGCAATCCTACTTTTAAATCTCGCGAGATATCACGAGACTATTGCAATTAGTTGGAAAGACACATTAACATTATGTTGCATCAACAATATCTAATCAAGCTCCTCATTCACTGTTCATGTTTATGTAGAGACTGCATGATCCAATCATGCTCACTCTGGAAACATGATGGTTTCTTGCTGAAAATGCACACTGTCTTTTAGTAAACTTTACAACCTGCCTGATTCATTTTTTTGAGTGCATGGGAAGGGGGTGGGGACACCGTTGAAAACGCAATGATGATTGGCTAGGTGGGCGGATCATGCCCTGCTTCACTGAACACTCTGGCAAACACAACAGGACAGTGATAATTGCAGCGGGCCAGGGAATTTCAAAGGTAGTGTTCTCGAACTGGAAATGCTGCCATTACTTCTTGTACATTGAAATTAAAGGCAAGGATGAGTCCTTTTACCCAAGTTAACATTTTTGGGTGTTGTTTTTTGTACTTGAATTATTATTCAATATTTACTATTGTTACTTCACGGAATATTTAAGGATAGTGTTCTGCTTATTGTGCAGTAGGCCTGACTTACAGTTTCCGAGATTTGCACTGGTTAATGGTCAGTTTACATTTGTGTTTTCTTAACAGACTAATGTATGTAATCCAAACAAAAAACAAATGTTCTAAAATACTGTGTACAGTGTTTTTATTCTCCAATTAGATAATATACAGTAAACATCTTTGACGTGTAAGATGTTATAGAATGTAAAATGTGATAATGTGTACAACATGAAAAGTAGCGTGCTACTTTTCTGAGTTAATAATTATTCTTGCAATGAGGTAACTGAGTTACTAACTCAAATACTTTTTGGAAGAAGTCATTTGTAACTGTAATTAATTACTTTTTAAAAGTAAGATTAACCATTGACTGAATGTATTGATTGATTGATGTATTGATATTGATTGAATGTATTGACGGGACACGGGGCCGATTCATAGGGGGCCTATCTCCGTCAAAGCTGACCGAGTGGAAACACAAACAAAGAGCTTTTTCCGTTGAAAATTCTTGTGAACAAATGCTTAAATCCCTGAATTATTTATAGATATGGACGTAAAACAGTCTCGATTCCTGGTTAAAAGCAAAAAAATAAAATAAAAGTGCAGGTAGCAGTTATTTTACTTAAATATTGCGAACTATGAGGCTAATCAGTAAGGAAATTAGCGGCCGCCATATGTATACAAAGAGCTTTTTCCGTTGAAAATTCTTGTGAATAAATGCTTAATTCTCTGAATTCTTTATACATATGGATGTAAAACAGTCTCGATTCTTGGTTAAAAGTAAAAAAAAAAAAACAACAACATGCAGTTAGGAGTTATTTTGCGTAAATATTGTGAAGTCTAATGCCAATGCTGTTGCGGCTAATTTCTCCCATAGATTTTTTTCGCACTCAAAATGAAAGCATGGTACGAAAAATATAATAATAACCTTGAGTTCTTGAACAAATTACTCCTGAGACAATCCTTCCTGCATGTATGCGTTACAGCTTTCGTACTTTTTCAACCTAAATCCGGTGTTGGATCCCTGCATGTGTTGACTAATTGCAACCGACTGCGAATAACTGAAGCGGACTGTAGAACAGCCCCCTACTTGAAGGCGTTGCGCACTGGTTGACGGATGTGACCCGTCAATAGATTTATGAAGTTTATGGATTAACAACATTGGTGTGAATACATTTTTTGTATGTTTTTTTGTAGTTAAAGGCAATATGTATTTGCTTTCAGCACTTCTTTGTAGCTTTCCTTTACTTTCTTAACCAAAGAATTACCTGACATGCTCCTAAATTTATAATCGTAGTAGATGATTAGAATTAAGGTGTCAGATTGTAAAGGTTGCACTAGGGACTATTTTCTATTTCAATGTTAGGTCTTTCAGTAAGAGAGACTACAAGCCATTATATGCTTGTGGGTCTGCACTTTAGGTGCGACCTTGAAAATAACTAGGAGGCGCCAGCAACTGAAGAATCAAAATGACCGCGTAGAAGATGAGCTTCCAAAATGACCTCCTGGAAAAGAACTGGTGCATGGCCAACTTATCAGTGCTATTTGTCTGTTCTTTCATTGTCGTCCTTGCATCTCACAACCTCAATCTCTTTAGCATATTCAGGCTGCCTCGGTTTCGCCTTTGAAAAACCCCTTCATAATGCAAAGGTATCGCTAAAAGTACCCTTTACAGAGACGAGAAAAAAAGGGATAAGGACCAAATAATTTCCAATAATTTAAACAAATTGTATTCTACATGATGTGCATATTTGCGAGTGTCACACATGATTGAGAAATGATTAAAAACTATAAGAAATAACTTCAACATTGTTAAGCCGTCCTAATAATATAAATGTGCATCAGTGCCTAGCTGTAATATTTTGCTTTCGTGGTTTCCATATTTCTGCCACCCGAACTGTAATTAAAAACAACTAGACCAAGACCCAATAATGTTCTAATCTTAGTTATGATGATTATATTTCATTTAAAATAGTAATGCTCTAATAGTTGAATAGAATATTTTCCTGTGGTTATTTCACTTGCTCATATAAAAAAAGGAAATAAGGGGTGAATTTAAAATGTTGCTAATAATGAACATTTGTATACTATTATTTTGCACTCTGCCTCTGCATGTGCACCAATAAGGTCGTTCAGAGGCGTCAGCACTCATGTCGCAAAACCAACTTCCATATGAATCAAAATCTAGTACTTGACATTTGATCCAAAGTCCTATAAAATTCTCATAAATATACGTTGAGTTGGAGCGCTGCATCAGGAGCTTAGGTAGACTGAAAATTGGCCCTTACTGCTCCTATGGATGCTTTAGCCTCTTCCACCGAGACATTTGACCTTGGGCTTATGAGTTGTAATAAAACGTGGCCAAGCACTTCTGAAATTGCTCCACTCACCATAATGCTTCAGTTGAATTAGCATAAAGCTTTTAAAGAGTTGCTCACATCTCACACATACAAGAACTGCACTGCTGGGCTAGTTAGCGAGATGATAAAAACAAAGACTTGGGCCAAGGGTCAATGAGAGGAGGGGAAAAAAAATCTAAGAGGAATGTTTAAGTAGGATTGAGAGTAGTGATGGAGTATGTGATAGAGACACAGACAGTGGTAGTGATAATAGAGAAGATGAAATATTGTTATGGTGAAGGAGTAAAATGAGGCCAGGACATTGAAGATTGATTACGACAAAGAAGAGAGAAAAGGAAGAATGGTTATAAATGAATGCCAATGAAGATGAAGAGAACAATACATTAGATAGCGCCAGACGATAAAGCCTGTGACTTTCATTCCACTATATTTTATTCATAATAATATGACTTGACACACTTCCAGGAGTGAAATGTTGTGGTGTTCATTCTGTTAAATGGGTTTTACTACATCTCGGAAAGATAAAATTTTGAAATGTAACTTCTCAGGACAAGACGATCTGCTCCTGCCGAGGTGGCTGCTGGGATTCTGAAAATGAAAAGGGCATTGAGCGGAAAAATTCTGCTGTAATATGTTTTATTAGTTTTAAATTCCTCCTTTGTCGCCTTCTCACACTCTTCTCTGTCAAAATCATACTTTCCCTCTCCTGCATTGGCAAAAATACATTGTCATATTTTGAAGGGCTAATAACAGGAGAACAAACAGTTATATCTCTCTGAGGGCCTGCCAAACTATCGTCAGACTTTATTATATTACAGCAAGGTCTCAGTGCACCTCTTCGAAAAGACAATTTATCAATTGATCTCCCATTTCTGACCCATTTTATTTATAGTTGTATATTTTTTTTGTCCTTTTATCTTTTTACTCCAGCTTTCTATGATGATGAAGTAAAAGAGGACAGAGAAACCACGAGTTCATGCTGGAATCCTTGAGATGCAATACATTTTAAATTCACTGTATAGTTCACCAGGGAGAATCAATCCTGATTTTGTCATTTCAATGGGACCTAGGGGACCTTGCATTTTTAGTTTTTAATAAATCTGAAAAGGAGAGGTGGAAAGTAAAAGGGCAACGTGTTCTCTTAGTAGTAAATTATGTGTAAAATTAGGACTTATCATAACCTAGAATGTATTAACAGAAAAAAATAGCATTTGCAGACAGCTCACGGGATTGCTGCTCTGTATTGTGAGACCCAGGGGATGAATCTCAGCCCTAATACCAAGCCAAATGAGTAGTTGCAGTGATTCCAACATCGTTATTTCTTCACTTCCGGTAATAATGATGTTTTAACAGAGCCTTACCTATTGTAGTCATTCTCAAACTGGTGGGTAAAGAAGTAAAAATGGGTTGTGGAACCATTTTTGGATGATTCACAGACATATAAGAATATATGCATCGCATCCAAGTATAAAACTGGGCTTGATTTGTTGCACAAATTACCTTTTTACTGTACAGTATTATTTTGGATTGAACCCCAAACCATTGAGCACAATTGAAAAGAAAGAAGCTGATTTCTCTAGCTGGTTTTGATTTATAAATTCAAATGTCAGAATTTCAGTGAACTAGTCACAGTCAGTCTTTCACTTATGAAGACTACTGTTATTTTTTTCAACCATACGGCACATGTGGCTGTTGGCCACATCCACCATAATTGACAAGAAAACGACATTTGTTCCTGCAAGACCTGTATTATTCCACATTGCACTATGGGCCAGTTACACCAAAGGCACAGAATTTATAATCCATTAATAAGTCTCACTGGACTATAAACTGTTGGGTTCAAAGCGGAGGGAAAAAGTAACGACTAACAGTCCGAAAATTAAAGTATTTACAGAACCTACACAAGTCACATTCAGCTGAGTTGCTCAGTGTGCGGTGGCCTCAGGTGAAAAGTATACGCTATTGACTTGAAACCATTAAATAATTTTAGGGTCTTAAAATGTAGTGATTTACAGTTACAGTAATTTTGTGTCAATACCCATCTTAATCTTATTAAGTTATATGGAGAAACAAGCATAGCGCTAGCCTTCCCTGTTTATCTAGTGATATTTATGTGGGTTTCCATGGGGCAGGGTTGGGGGAGGGGAGCTCTTCAATTACACCCTATTTCACCCCGAAGACATTTATCCAGTTATATTTTTTTGGAATCACTTTTATTTCATAACCATGATCCTAATTTGTACAAAATAAAAATCAACAGAAAAAAACAAAACATCTCGCTTTCATATGCCACAGTAATGGACAGATCATCAATAAACATCACTGAGGTCTTATCACATTTCATGTTATCGTCAACTTGAAATGGTGTCAACACATCCTATAAAAGACAGAAAGGTTGATGTGCAGCACAGTAAATCTTTTAGATCAAATCGTGGATGGTAGTCATGAAGCCAGTCATTCAACAAAATGCACGCATGTAACCTATTGAGATGTGAGTGAAGTAGTGGGAGTATCAACTGTTATTAGTTTAGGTATAATTATAAAAGATATGTTAAGGCGCTGAATAGGTTTCGCAACATAGACACTGTAAAAAATATTTTATTGTGCTATGTTTAACTCCTAATAAATGTAACTGTATTCACTTACTACTTTTTACAATCAGTTAAATTCAAACTCAACTCAAGGTTATTTATACAGTGGAGAAAATAAGTATTTGAACACGCTGCTATTTTGCAAGCTCTGCCACTTAGAAATCATGGAGGAGTCTGAAATTTTCATCATGGGTGCATGTCCACTGTGAGAGAGATAATATACAGTGGTATGAAAAAGTATCTGAACCTTTTGGAATGTTTCACATTTCTGCATAAAACATTCAAATGTGATTCAATCTTTGTCAAAATCACACAGATGAAAAAACAGTGTCTGCTTTAACTAAAACAACCCAAACATTTATAGGATTTCATATTGTAATGAGGATAGTATGCAAACAATGACATAAGGGGGGTGTCACGGCCCTGCCCTGCCTGGTATGGGTGGCTCCCTAATTAGGCAGAGGCCAGGTGGTATAATTGAAGGTACCTGGGCTTAAAAGGCCTGGGTGCCAGACTAATCTTTCTCTCTGCTCTCCCCTCCAGGTTGGTCGTTGGTTTTTCCTTGGTTGTTTTGGGACTTTAGTTAGAGATTCACACATACATATCCGTTGGCATCCATACCTAGCAGACACCACTGACTTTACACCCATAACCACACCTTCATTGTTTATTATGTTGTTTAACGCTTATTTTGAATAAATCATTTAATTGGCCCATACCTTTGTTTTGGCTCCCCTCAAGACACTGACCGCAAGAATAGACCCCACTCACCAACGTCACACAATGACGTGTCGCTGTATTGTGCCGCCATATTGTCCGTCATTGTGTGTCCGTATTCTCAATGGTTTCAATTTATCATGAAATTTATAGTGCAATTCATGGAAGCCCCGGTGCTTTCAGACGCTGTAAACTCATTGGATGTGTTGCATAAAAGGCGTTATGTGGAAAAGCTTCGGTCGATCCATTTGCCAGATCCATATTTGATGCCTAAATCGATATTTTTCGACCCGCTGTCTTCGCCGTCTCTGCCTGACATACTACCCTCATATCTACAACTATCTTGTCCACAGAAACTCAGCCTATTCTCACGAAACTTTGAAAAACTTTAAGAGCAGCGCTCTAAGCAACATCACCCCGTGTGACCCTTTACTTCCAATTTTCTAAAATGGCGACAATCAAAAAAAAAAAAGTTGACTGCGATGGCCGACGCTTCAAAGAAAGGTGGATATTGGACTATTTCTTCAATAAAATACGCAACAACTGTGTCGGCCTCATTTGCAAAGAGACAGTTGCTGTTTTCAAGGAGTTCGATGTGACGCGATATTACCAAACAAGACACGCTGACATGTAAGACAACATTACAGGGAAGATACGCAGTGAGAAATGAAAGCAACTAGAAGCTAGTTTAATTTCACAGCAGCAGTATTTCGCAAGAGCCCGAGTGTCGAAAGAGAACGCCACAAAGGCGAGAAATTGAATTAAAAAAAATAATAATAAAGCTAATGTGACACACAGAAGGGCTTGCTAAAATTTGTTTAAATATATTGTTCTATGTAAAGCCAAGGTAGCCCCCCACATATTTTACCACAGCAAATCTGGCCCCCTTTGCAAAAAGTTTGGACACCCCTGTTTAACTGATGATCCATAGACGAGGCCAGCTAAATATTATTCAAAAAATAATGATGGTGGAAGAAATAAGCATCTTGAATTTGAAACTGTATGTTGTCGGCGATTAGCCTCGCAATGATCTTAATTGTGGTTGTCAGCCCAAAACCCTCTAAATATATATTAAATGTATCTTACCAGATATAAAATGACTACTACATAATCTGTGGTGATCTTTTGGTGCCCACTTTTCTCGTCGAATTGCAGCAGTCCATCTCGCTCTCCTCTCCGGGTCTCTTGGAATACGGTAGAACTTCAAGTCTCTCTTTCTATCTTCTCTGTTACTGCAACCAACCGCCACACGCCTTCACCATTTTGATTATCAATGTTAACGAGCAGAAAAACACGCCATAATAGGAGAAATTTATGAAGCGGCAATGCATAAACACGACGAGCTGACGGACAATATGGCGCGGAGGCGTGGTTGTGACGTCATGTGAGTGGGGTCTATAGATGGCTTTGAAAGCAGGGCTCTCAGAACCATCGAGAACATCAGGTGGCCCCAGAAAATCTCCAACGAAACCCTGCGAGCCCGGAAAAATCAGCTCACAGCCTGGCTGCACAGCGCCACATTTGCTGGCTCGGCCATGTTCTTCTCTTCCTCCTAACCACCTGACAAGAGCCATCCTGTTTGTCCATAGGCTGCAGGCTGGAGACGACCACGAGGAAAAGCCCCGGACATGTACCTACGATGAAAATTTCAGACCCCTCCATGATTTCTAAGTGGGAGAACTTGCAAAGTAGCAGGGTGTTCAAAAACTTATTTATTTCACTGTAGGTGTTGATGTCTTAGTCTGCCTCTTCCTTTGCGGTGGTGCTCTTAAGCAATGATTCAAAGAGGGTACGCCACTTTAGTCACTGTGATTCCACTTTTACGTGCCTGCATTTGTGTAATTAGATGTGTGTACTTTATACTTTCAAAACAAAAAATATCACCAAGTGAATGTTTGTTCTTTGGTATGAGGGTTGAAGGTGGAAACATTTAACAAGCATTTTTAATTTTTAATCTATTATTATTATTATTTTTTGTCTTTTTTACATCAGTTGAAGGCTAAATGAAGCCCTATCATCTTTAGAAATTTTCGGGCCACTTAACTATTTTTTAATTAATTGTGATTACCATGGCTACGACACTGAAATCATGCACATAATGAATTAAGTGAAAAATGTTAATTTCAGGTAAAATTGAGAAAAGTCAGTGAATAAGGGAAATAAAAAATTACCTGCATGGTTAGTTTTCAAACTGCTTAAAATGTTTCATTGTCTTCTGGGACCAGAACATACCAATGAATAAATAGTAATTACACTATTCACAAGTACATCGTTGGATTGATAATGCCACAGAAGAAAGCTTAGTTGAGTAAGTAAATTGGCTTTAGAGGCATTCCTATTAGTGTCTCAGAAAAAAAAAAACAGAATATAATTTTTTTTTCAACTAATTAAGTATTCGAGTGAACAAAGAGCTCCACAACGTAAAAGACGAGGTGGTGGTCTGAGAGTGCAGCACATTTATCTATGGGAACAAAGTTTTGAAAATGTTTCAAGCAATATAATTGCATGATAGGGTGACCACCAGTTTCTAAAAAAAAGTGTTCTCAGAATATAAATTGTATTTTTTTGTCAGACATGAAAAGGAAAGGATTTCTTTTTTTTTTTTTTTAAAGAGCAAAAGTTGGTTGGTATTCACACTGGACCGGGCAGTCATTACCAAAAGAGACCGCAACCTCTCAAACAATGTCCAAGGTGTACAACTAGACGAACTACCATTTAAGCGCACATTCATAGCTAGGGGTAATTTGGTAAGTTCAATCAACCTTACATGCACATTTTGGGACGTGGGAGGAAATCAGGAGTACCCGGGGAAAACTCACACAGGCGCAGAGAGAACATGCAAGTTAGCTTTAAGTACACTATATTATTTTCATTTGCCGGGTGGAATATATTTTATTATATATTTTATTATATATCCCTCCTCTACCCCCTTTCTCTTTTAATTAGTCTGCTCTGTGTAATGGGATAAAAGACCCACAAATTAATGGGGTACTAGTGAGTAGTTGGTATTTCAAAAAATATTGCAGCCACACTGGGTTACTAATTTCACAGGGCATTAAAATACAAGGAGCATAAAATTGCTTTATTTGGCGGGAAAAAAAGCTCTTGAGAAATGTCAATAATTATCCCTTCTTAAACAGGAAAATAACTGCTATTAAACAGAAAATGTTACACAAACCAGACTGAATTGGATCTGCTACCAAAAAATGTAATAATTATTTTACGTATACTGTACATGTGCAATTATTTATCCCCTGTTTGTGAATTAAAATATATGCTTGTTTGTTGGGTTCTTAGTAAAAATAGTCAAGGAAAAGAAAGTGTCATATTTACAAATATAAGTACAAACTTTTAACTGCTCTTACTACTGTATATCTTTCTAGCTTTAGGAAACACATTTGAAGACATCTCAAGGAGACTTAACTGCAACAATAAGTCTTATACTAAGAGAGGACTCATATTTCTTTTTTATGGAAATTGCAGAACATAAAACAAAATGAAAAACAAAGACTCCAAGGAAAAGAGTACAAGAGGCAGAAAATACACATGCCGATGGCAGTCTTCAGAGACAAATATTCAGTGTAACTTGTCAAATACAATAAAAATAATTCAAGAGAACCGCTTATAAATGTTGCAATTATTACATTTCTATCTCATTTATGTAAATCCTTAATTTTTTTCCAGGAAAAAAATATTTTGTCCAAAATTTCACCACCTTCACCCGGTATTGTACCTATATGTGGGTCCACGGAGGGAGACTTCAGGTAAATATGGTATTTAGCATATAGCATACAATACATACAGATACTACAAACACTGTGGAAGTCAAGCTGTTCTGTAAATTGTTGCATCCAGGGAAGTTGCATTTTTCAATGACGAGGAAAAGCTAGCGAGCATGCTGTAGTCACTGAGATAGTAATTCTTCATTCATCTTCACCACTTATCATCACCAGGTTCGCAGGGGAGCTGGAACCTATCCCAGATATCTAGGAATAGGGATGGGAATTGAAATCTGATTCCAATTCCAAACCGGTTCCTAGTGTTTCGAGGCCTCGACATCACAATGAAAAAGGCTTAACGATCCTTTTAACGATTCCTAAAGACACGTATTGCGTTGTCACGTGACGTGTCTTGTTGTCTAGACGCATCAATTTAGCAAGGCGCCAAGAACCACTCGCTCCAAAGTTTGGCTACACTTCACCAGGAAAGTGGGTGCAAATGAAAGGTTACGATGGTTTAACATGAGCATTACAGCCGTAAGCATAACAATGATAGCACGTAGGTAGGTGTGTCTTCACTTCACGAGGAAAAATTACAACAAAGCGACTTGCAGTCATTGCAAGGTGGAGATAACTGCATCGGGAGGGAATACGACTGTACTGTCCTCACCGAGACGCAAAGGCTCAGTCCTGGCTATACAGCGAGCTAAACTCCCAAATGACGATGCAGAAGACGTTGGTATAATATGCTGACTTTGTTCAGCCTACGTTATGACACCATCACTTGAAGAGTGAAACTAAAAATAGAAATGAAACAAATCAATTTCGTCCCCAATAACAAACAGGTTCGCATCAACGTAAATCAGCAATGATTAGCTGCTAATACAGTAATAACACAAACGGTTAGCATGTGTTCGCTAGCACATTGTCAAACCACTACACAACTGGATTTAAGTGTCCGATCGCGAGTGGAAACACACAACAACAACGCAAAAGATACAGGCGTTTCCTCTGTAGATATTTTACAAACATGAACAAAGAAGGTAGGCTCGTAGCAGTGTTTCCTTCTCTCACTTACTCGCTCACTCGCTGGATGCTTTGTAGCAGCACTTCTTCTTCGTGTGTAAGTGCCCTCTTCTTCACGTGAGGGCGTTCTTTTTCGCGTGAGGAAGCGCAAGGGCGCCCCCACTTCAGCGTGAAAGCATACTAAAAACTAAAAGGCCTGCATTTCAATATAATTGTAAAAAATACACTTTAACACATATTGCCAAAGGCAGAACAACGACCTATATGCCAATATATACCATATAAAAAAGAAAAAATCTATTAGAAAAATGTTTCAGTAAAATGTTACACATTCTTGTGTATTTGCCACTTATTTGCACAGTTAACATTGAGACCTTGGGCCTCTTTTGACCTCGTTGTGAGTTTGTAAGGTTGTGACTTCTGATTAAACAAACTCAATGCCAATCAAGACGTTTGTTCTTCTTTTTCTCCAAATTAGAATCGATAAAAGAATCGATAAAGAATCGAATCATTAAGCAATATCGATAATGTAATCAGAATCGTAAAAATCGTATCAATTCCCAATTTCCCATCCCTATCCAGGAATAAGGCACACTACACCCTTTAATGGTTGCCAGCCAGACTTAGGGTATACTGTAACAGAGAAACAACCTTCGGTTGATGTTAAAGTTTGTAACAGTTTAGTTGAATGTCTCTTATGACCATTTCATAACCCCAGTAATACACCAGGCATGTCTGTGGCGCGTCAACAATGCCGGTGCGTCAACGCACCGCTGACACTTGCCCCAATTTCCACAGGACAGGATTGAATGATCGCGCTAGAGTAGCGGGTATTTAAAGTTAATAATACAACAAACTAGTACTGTCAAATTTATCGCGTTAACGGGTGGTAATTAATTTTTTAAAATTAATCACGTTAAAATATTTGACGCAATTAACGCATGCGCGGAAAGACCCGTACATGCGTTGCCTCAAACAGCTTACAATGACGCCGTTTTAGCACATTGAGGGCGAAAAGGCATACTGGCTTAAGCTTTGGCAAATCTTTCACTACAAATATAAGTATTGTGGTGAACGATGTGGTGAAGAATGATAGGAGACGATTTTGTTCTTAACACGCTTAGTTGAACACAACCCAGATCATACTGTATACCATTTGCAGCCACCACTGACAGTCATGGTTGCCCAACTTCCCATCATATATTTGGTTGGAACAGTTAAGTCGCTACAGTATCATTTAGTGAAAGCACAACAAAAATAATATTCCTATCTCTCAACAAAATAATGTTAACAAAAAGAAAAGCGCTCACTGCAACGAGAACTGGCATTAATGGTGACGATTCATGACACGGTGTAAAAACAGCAGGGAGCCCATGTGACGTCCCGCTCGGCGACGTCAACAATGGTACAAGTTTGTTTTTTGATTGAAAATGTTACAAATTTTATTAAAACGAAAACATTAAGAGGGGTTTTAATAAAAGATTACTATAACTTGTACTGAAATTTATCTTTTAAGAACTGCAAGTTTTTCTATCCTTGGATCCCTTTAACAGAAAGAATGTTAATAATGTTAATGCCATCTTGTGGATTTATAAACAAATACAGTACTTATGTACAGTATGTTGAATTTTTATGGCCGTCTTGTGTCGTATCTTTCCATTCCAACAATAATTTACAGAAAAATATGGCCTATTTTAGACATGGTTTGAATTGCAATAATTACGATTAATTAATTCTTAAGCTGTGATTAACTCGATTAAAAATTTTAATCGTTTGACAGCCCTACAACAAACATTTAGCTTTCAGACCCTTTTCTGAGAAAGTGGGGGAAAAAAAGGTGCTAAGTGTAGATGAAGGTAAGGTAGGAACAATCAATTCCCTGACATCTCGAAATGTGCACTTGATGATGCATACCTAAAGAGGGGAGAAGTGGTCTGGAGGGAGTGGGGCATGAGGGTAATGTGGTGAAGGATGAAAAGGAGGGACAAGGGAGGTAGGAAGGTTAGAGAAAGACTAGATTAATGAAGAGGAATTGGAAGGTAAGAAAATAAAGAGTGAACCAAGTTAAAGAAAAGATTACATCCATTCATTTTGGCCTCAAACTACAGCTGGTTGTCAGAGGACTTGCTCGTCTGAACTATTTTTTTTAAAAATTCCTTTTATGACTAAAAGGGTTATGAGTGGCTGATTCATGCTTCTGCATAGCGATGACGGCAGACCTACGCCTTTAACACGGACCTGATTTACGAGACTACACCGAAGCTTGACGTGCACCTCCTAAAAATCCTGACTACGCGCCACGTCAACAAGCGATGTGAACGTGGGAGGACTGTGATTGGTCCACCCAGAACTTTGCTTACGGTTCAGCACAACACTGCTGTTTTAAAACAGTCGCAAACGTCTTCTGTGTCACCTACGTTTCAACATTTGTATTAACAACATTTGTTGTTCAATATTGATTAGCTGACGCTGCAAAAACACTTTCCATCTCCTTTGCCATTACTGTCAATGACCGGAGGAAAACTAAAGGTATTCGGCAAGAGTCCCCCAAAACTATGCAACTACAAAGCCACACCCCTCTAGTGGCATGCCGGTGAATTACAGCGCAATGCGTTTCCTTGACTCAGAACTTCGAATGCGCAATGAGGGTTTAGGGTCTACGCCGTTGCTCTGCTATCACCCGAACTCAGAAGTAGGCATGTGTCGTTATAATATTCTAATGATAACTTTAAGCCAAAATGTCACTGTTTCACAGTATCGCGGTACTGCAATTACAAGTCTAAAATGTGTTACTTTGAGATATCTGGGTTAAAAAAAAAAAAAAAAAAAAAAAACTTTTTCCATGGAACAGGATATTTATTGGAACATAAGTATAATGTTAAGTATATATATAAATAAATAATATATATATATATCTTCCAAATAAAATTTTAAAAAATGCAGTCCTTTAGGTGAGCCTAAAACCACAGCCACAGCTCAACATTATTACCATCAGAACAAAAATAATTTTATTATTTTCAACAAAACCCAGGTGTGTATGACTCGTATAATGTTTACATTATACGCACAGTGTCTTTCTCAACATAGACAGTAGCCAGAGAGAAAACACCACACGTTTTACCACTGCTAGACACACTAAACACGCTGGAGTTAAGTCTCGTAGCTGGTGGGAAACGTTCATGACAGTGTTTACTAACCTTTAATTATGTATAAATGTGAAATCATATTGGAGGTATTGCCTACTCGACAGCCACCCTCCGCAAACATGTTTTACATGTCGGTTGACCTTCCTCCTCTAAGTCGCGGCCATCTGTAATTTTTGTGTAGTCGAAGTATTGCCATACCTGTGATTTCGCTGTCTTCGATGGGGGAAAAGTTGAGGAGTTTCACCTCCTCCAGCCATTGGGTAGCACAGCTGACTCACTGAAACTGAGCAACAACCGGTGGGGGCGAGTTGAGCCGTACTGCTGCAAGCGAGGGATTTCTCCATGCATTTTTAGGACATAAAAAATAACTAACACCTTGGGGACGGTATGACAGAAAATGTTTGCAGTTTGAAATCTTGACGTTGTCATACCATGGTATACCTTGAAACTGGTTATCGGCACATGTCTACGCAGAAGCATAAACCATCTTTAGACACATTTAGTCCATCATGCATTCACCCCTACCTACATGCTCAGCATTGGACAACTGAACATGACATAATGAACATAACATCCTATACTTTATGTTTTAAGATTCCTAAGGTAAGACAAAGTACAAAGCAAAAATCCACACAAGCAAAGGGAAAAAATGTAAACTACAAAGAAGGCTGGAGATGAGATATTTTATACTCAGAAAAAAACATTAGAGAATCCTGGTCCTGAAGATGAAAGAATCTGAAATCAATCTGTGAAGAACACACGTGTTCCTGTTCAGACAGGCAGAAAAATAACAAGGAGCAACAGAAGATCATTGGCAGAAACTAGCAGGGCAGAGAAGCTCCATACCTCTGATTGAAGGCCAGCAACAGGAAGCATAAAGTTGAACTATCGAAGATGCCACGAGATTAGCTTCATGCTTGTATCAGTTTGATAGAGTGTGTGTCATTCAGATTCATGTCATTGTGCACAACCAGCCTCATTTTCTCTTCTACATTGCAGTCTGACATCAAGTATTTAGCTGATTTTCTCTATGACTGGGCCGCTAATCTTATAGAGGTACTGTGTAACCAAGGGAGAAAATTATGAGCCCAGAGAGAAACATTAAAGATTGAGTGAGCAACAATGCGAGTGTGCCGTCATTAATAAACGGCGGACTTGTGAGGCACTCGAGATAAGAAGTTTACATATGAGCCCAAAAATTGAGTATGGAAGAGAAAGTTGGCAGTACATAATTGTGCGGAATGAGTGTGAGACAGAAGTAACAGAGAAGACATTCTTCATGACTTGAAGCATAATGCTTGATCAACAGATTGCTCATTCAGACTGTTAATAAAGACTGTGCTTTTATTAGACACAGAGCCCTTGCAATATTTATACCATTAATATTTCATACCCCTGGCAGAAACTGAAACATGGAGTATAGCTTTCATCCGCTGAAGATAGTCACAACTTTCTATTTCAAAAGGGCCAGAGGAGACAATTTCTGGTTCTTCATCACAGAGGCAAAAACCAAATCTGGAGATTAACTATTTTGGATTTAGGGTATAAAAAGAAAGTTTGGGACACACTACTGAAATTCCAGAAGAAAAACTCAATTTAATGTGGTACAATAACTGGTTTTCAACAAAGGGCGTAGGTCTCAACATTGGTAGGGATGACATAACAGCATAACCTACATGGACACTTTTTACTGGGGACGGGACATTAATAAGACCAAACAAATAGGGTGAAAGGGGGTCGGGCTACATTTGCTAAATGATCAATGCAAAATAAATCTGTCTTGATTTATACTAACTTTTGGTTCAGGTGATACACTACTCGATTCAAACCTTTGTTTTCAAAAACTACTAAAGAAACATTTTGAAAAGTTCTAGAATAAATGTCTGAACTTTATCAGCAAATTTTACGCTGGAAGTCCCAGAGAATTCTTGTACTCCTAATAGTCCCAAGCAATGGCCGATTAGTCCTCTACCCCAGAAAAACCCAGAGGTGGCCAAAATGACCCAAGTGCTTTTGAATTGGCAAGTCGTTGTCCGACAGACAAGAGCCATTTATATATGGGAATATAAGGAATATTTGTCTTGGGGAAAGGCCGATTCGGCCTTTGCTGGATTTTCTAGTGTTAAATAGCAATATTTGAACATAAATTAACATACACTTGTTATTAATCTCAAGTATCTAGGAATGCAAAAAAATAAACATTTGTCTTTAGACCACTCAACATTATCTGTCTAAATGAAGAAATTTAATATAACTGAAAAAACTACTTATTCAGGGAATAACAAAAATAAATTTGTCAAGTCTAAGTAACGTTATCAGTATATAACACATACAGGAGGACACGTCTCTCTAAGCAGCTTCCTACATGAGTTTTGCCGGTTAGCACATTCACACAGTTTAATGTTACGCTAACTCTGAGTGTAGGTTCCTAAGATAACGTTTGGATAGTTATTTATGTTAATTGTAAATAATTTATTTGGTTCTATAAAACAAGTTGTTAATTGTTATTTAGTTATATACAGTGGGGCAAATAAGTATTTAGTCAACCACCAATTGTGCAAGTTCTCCTACTTGAAAAGCTTAGAGAGGCCTGTAATTGTCAACATGGGTAAACCTCAACCATGAGAGACAGAATGTGGAAAAAAACCCCAGAAAATCACATTGTTTGATTTTTAAAGAATTTATTTGCAAATCATGGTGGAAAATAAGTATTTGGTCACCTACAAACAAGCAAGATTTCTGGCAGTCAAATAGGTCTAACTTCTTCTAACGAGGTCAAACGAGGCTCCACTAGTTACCTGTATTAATGGCACCTGTTTTAACTCATTATCGGTATAAAAGACACCTGTCCACAATCTCAGTCAGTCACACTCCAAACTCCACTATGGCCAAGACCAAAGAGCTCTCGAAGGACACCAGAGACAAAATTGTAGACGCGCACCAGGCTGGGAAGACTGAATCTGCAATAGGTAAAATGCTTGGTGTAAAGAAATCAACCGTGGGAGCAATTATTAGAAAATGGAAGACATACAGGACCACTGATAATCTCCCTCGATCTGGGGCTCCATGCAAGATCTCACCCCATGGTGTCAAAAGGATAACAAGAATGGTGAGCAAAAATCCCAGAACCACACGGGGGAACCTTGTGAATGACGTACAAAAGCTGGGACCACAGTAACAAAGGCTACTATCAGTAACACAATGCGCCGCCAGGGACTCAAATCCTGCACTGCCAGACGTGTCCCCCTGCTGAAGCCAGTAGACGTCCAGGCCCGTCTGAGGTTCGCTAGAGAGCATTTGGATGATCCAGAAGAGGACTGGGAGAATGTGTTATGGTCAGATGAAACCAAAATAGAACTTTTTGGTAGAAACACAGGCAAACCTTGGCTGACGTTCTTTACGTAAAACAATATATTTAAGCAAATTTTAGCAAGCCATTCTGTGTGTCACATTTGCCTTATTATTTCTTTTTTATCAGCTGCTAGGCGCCGGCCCAGTTTCCTCCACAGGGTGTCCGGGCTCTCCCTTAGAGATAGAGTGAGAAGCTCGGGCTTGGTGTCGAGCCGCTACTCCTCCGCGTTGAGAGGAGCCAGTTGAGGTGGCTCGGGCATCTGGTTCGGATGCCTCCTGGACGCCTCCCTGGAGAGGTGTTCCGGGCATGTCCCACAGGCAGGAGGCCCCGGGGTCGACCCAGGACACGCTGGAGACACTATGTTACTCGGCTGGCCTGGGAACGCCTTGGAATCCCGCCGGAGGAGCTGGCTGAAGTGGCTGGGGAGAGGGAAGTCTGGGCTTCCCTGCTAAAGCTGCTGCCCCCGCGACCTGACCACGGACTAAGCGGAAGATAATGGATGGATGGATGGATGGATTTTTTTAATCAATAATTTCAACAATCTCGCAACTAGCCTTTGTGGTGTTCTCTTTCGACTCTCTGGCTCTTGCGAAATACTGCTGCTGCGAAGTTAAACTACCTTCAAGTTGCTTCAATTTCTCGCTATGTATCTTCCCTGTAATCTTGTTGTACATGTCAGCGTGTCTTGTTTGGTAATATCGTCTCACATTGAACTCTTTAAAAACAGACTGTCTCTTTGCAAATAAGGCAGACACAGTTGTTGCGTATTTTAGTGAAGAAATAGTCCAGTTTCCACCTATCCTTGAAGCGTCGGTCGTCGCAGTCAACTTATTTGTTTTTGTTTATTGTCGCCATTTTAGAAAATTGGGAGTAAAGGGTCACATGGGGTAATGTTTCTTAGAGTCCTGCTGCGTTTTAGTGGGTAAATGAGGAGTAGCATTTAGTGTGTAAGCTACTTCATATGCTGGTAGCAGTAGTGCTGACCAAATTATTAAGTCTGTGTGCGGACCAGATGTTATTGATTTTATGACAGAGGCTGGGGGCCGGATGAAAATTGACCACGGGCCGCATTTGGCCCCCGGGCCGGACTTTGGACATGTCTGGTTTAGTGGGACGGGCTTGTGACATCATGTCGTACAAAATAATGGGCAGCGAGAGCTGTTTTGGGTGAGTCAGTCGGCATGGGGCATGAAGGAATATACATAAGAAGTTTTGAGCCCAGATAATTTTTTGACCTACATTCTTTTCATTCTCTTTATATCTACCTCTTTTTCCATCGATCTATGTTGCTCTTTTGATGTCAAGCCGTGAATTACTTTTTGTTGCATTAAAGAACAGACATAAGGAGCGGCGTGAGTGTTTCTTTGCCAGCTGTCTCGCGGTGAGTGAGGAAGACGAAGAGGACAGGGTCGAGCTGAAGGGCTTTTTTCATTGTGGACCCTACACTGAGGTTGGACTTTCAGTAGCAAAATTCGTAGTGTGTTGCCCACCTTCACGAAATGGATGTCTTTTTACATTGCTTACAGTGGTTACTGCTGCTGGTGGTCAAAAAAAGCTTCAAAGGGGGCGACGGAGGTGGCATGTTGTCGACATGTATTTCTGTGAGGGCTGTGAGTGCGTGTGTTGCGGGGTCAAGTCATCAGCCAATAAAACGTGCATTTGAGGGGAAAAAAATGGACTGGCACATTCAGCAAGTCAAAAGATGTGAATGCAAGTCTGAACATAATGAAAATAATTCATTTAATAATGGTAGGGTCAATTCTATCCTTACAACATGTGGGAAGACAAACTAAATTACCTATATAACTGAAGTCATTATATAATGCGAATAAGGTTGCTTAAAAGTTGGTGGGGACAATTTGAGCATCCTGAAAACTTGGTAGTGTTATGTCCCTACCGTCCCTATATGCAAACTTACGTCCTTGGTTTCAACATTAGTATATAGAGTGTTCCAAAATGGTTGACCCCATTCCAAATGCCATATCTTGGAAACTACTTGATGGATCTTAATGAAACTAAATACATTTATGTTGAAGGTCATAAGTTTTATTGGTTAAATTTACAAAGAAAAGTACAAATATTTGTTGGTTCCATGACATATTTTCATAAATGTTCAATATGAGTTCCGCCTGTGTCTCTGCACACGTCGAGTCTGTATTTGAGCTCGTGCCAAACTCGCTGAAATTTCTTGAGATTTTTGGTGCCAAATCCTAATCTGTTTTGTAGGTGGTGCCTTCTTTGCAAAATTTGTGAGGAAGGCACGCTGCACTGTCTTCAGTGACTGAGTCCGAACATACACTAACACGCAAAATGCCTTTTCTCTTGATGTGAGCGGCATTTCTTAACCTGAGAAGACAGAAATGCCAAACGTTACACACAAGAACTTGAAACGTTTTTACACAAGCTGTGAAAATTTGAGGTCATTCCAACGTAAATTGTCAAAATTATTGGCCCACGAAATGGGGTCAAACATTTTGGAACACCCTGTACAATAGACACATCATTCATTCTCAGCCATGGTTATCCTTTTCAGGGTCCTATGATTTCCTCATGAGGTTAAGTAATACTGTATGTGTAATGAATGAATGACTAACATGATAAAATTCACTGACAGAATGTTACTGAACTGCTACAGCTTTTTAAAGAGGAATGGTCAAAAATGGATCCTGACCCTTGCACACTTCTGATCTTCAACAACATGAAATGGGGAAACCAATACAACACTTCCTTGATATTTTTATGCAAATAAGTACATTAGTGACTCAGTACCTTCCCAGCAAATAATATCACGCGAGGCTTGCCAGCATTTCAAAATGTGGCATTCTGGCCCTCAAGCCACTGACCAGGCTACTGTTCCAAGTGAACTGAGAATACTAACTTAAAAATTTGTACCACTTTTTGTTCTTCACATAATAAACTTTTCATCTGCACAATATGATGTCCTTGACTATGAATATTTCATTCCATCACCCGATTCAGATCGCTGCTGGAAATCATTTTTTCAAAGCACTGAAAGGCTTGGGTTGAATATCAATTTGGCATGCCAGTTTTCTTTTAGTTTTTCTGTATTGACAAGGTAACATACAGTCCATAAGTGTTGCTGCCTGAATGTTTGAAGTTCAAGTATTGACATTATTTTAATGTTTTATAGTTCAAGTTGTTCTGCATGACTCAGGAGTTTGCACATTGCAAACTTAAAATGTACAGCATATTCACATTTACACAACTGGGAATTTGCTTCCTTTAAAGAAAAAAAAAAACTAAATGAAGAGATTAATGCTTGGGATGAAGTCTAACTGATAATGGAAGGTCTGAGATAGACTGACAGTTTTTCCAAGTTGAAATATCCAGACTTTGTTTATATTGCATTCCTGATTTGTTGTCTTATTCTTAGGGCATCTTGCACTCAGTATGTGATATCATCACAGCTGATTGCACGGCGCAGTCCTATTATCATCTTGATATATTTATCAGTCCCAGACATCCTTAATCAAGGATTATTTTGGAATGTTCATTAAGGAATTCCCCCTGTTTCAAATATGTCTGTTATATTGTGGTGACCGAGAGGAAGAGAGACTGGGAGGACACTATATCCCTTCCCACATGGTCATAACGGCCCTATACTTCATGACTAGTATTCTGTTGTATAATGTAAAACAACTACATAAACCAAACACACATTCGCATAATTTCTGCTTCCATTTCCCCCTTGTTCCTTTAGATTATTCGTTCATTTTATCATCCTTTTCTTTCATATCAAACAAACAACTAGAGGATTCCCAATATCCACTGTATCAATGATCCCTTCTTCTTTTTTTTTTTTTTTTAGATTCTCCATTGCTTATCTTATTAAGCAGCATAATATAATGCCTCATGTATTTTGGTAGTACAAGTTATTTCCGAAGGCATTTGAAAATCTCAAATGGTCTTGTATATTGGAGCGATAGTATAATTTAGAATAAGTGGCATGTGCTGGAATATTGCACAAAGTGGTTATGCTTGAACAAACAGGGTAAATTTGTCCTGAAAGTAATCTTGGGAGACGTAAAGCGTTATGCCTTATAAACAGCAATGACATTATGGGAGAAAGAAAGTAATTTTTTCATCATAAAATTTGTAGACTGCAAATTTATAACGTCTTAATCAGATTATTTTTCTTAAATCTAGTCAAATAATTTCCCCCATTTTGTTATGAGTGTTAAAGACTAGTTAACAGATTAAGGCGTCAGAAATTTCCATTCACTTTAATTAAATATTACTGTTTGTTTGTTATTAGGGCCATACATTTAAAAGTTGGTAATTTATAATTAATATCTAATTTAAATCAATAAGTATTTGCTTTAAAATAATGTTTTGAACAGTATATATGCTCATTTCTGACAAACAGGTTGTTTTTTTTTTTTAGATTCAATATACCAACTTATTGCTTAAAATAAATCTGATAAGCTTATTTTCAGCTAGCTATTTGTCCTTTTTCAAGAAATCTACTGTAAGTGAATAAAATTGACTTTATTTCTGGTACATTTACACTGAAAACAAGGGAATTTAACTAGTTTTAAGGAGGTATGTTTTTGCAGTGTAGGAGTACACCTAATGATATTTGACTCAGTTGTAATATAATGATGGAGAGATCTGTCAAGAAAAAGTACAGTGATCCCTCGTTTTTTGTGGTCACAAGGGACCAGAACCCGCCGCCATAAGTGAAAAGCGGCAAAGTAGAAAAAAAAAAAAATTGTGTGTGTTCAATGTATTTATTCAGATTTAGCATTGGAAAGAGATACAAATAAGACATGTTTTTTCACTTTTTTCACGTAGTATAAAATAAAATAAAAAACTTTTATGATTTGTTTTTTAATAAATGCTTTTTAATCACTTCAAAGATTTAAACATGTTACTGTCCCACCGAGTTATTTTTAAACAAGAATAAAGTACAAAAATGCTTGTCTTTATTACAGTTTTCACAATTACTTTGGTACGTTTTTCAGATAAGAATTGAAATTCTCAAAACTACTTGTTCAATCCTCACAACACGTCGCACAAGTAGACAAACAACATGGATTACCTGCAAAAGCCAGTTTTTTGTGCAAAATAGTTAGTCTCTCGATCAAAATTAAATGTCTGTGTCAATGAACATGTCCGTGCTGTCAGAATGACAAGTCCTGGTTTCACTGTGTACAGACAAGACAGTCAAATAGCTTAGTCATGCTGTCAATTGAACAGTTTCTCTGGTGGACTGCTCTGATGCTGAAGATGGTGTACTTAAGTTTTGATGAAAGTTACACCTTTGTGTGTAGGAGATGAGTTATGTTGCATGAGACTGGACAAGATTCAGTTTACACTTTTACTGTTTTTACAATTTCTTTACAGACCATGTCAATGCGATACAGAAAGCAAAAGATAGCACTGAGAATCACAAAGAAAAAAAAATGCTAAATTAGAAATGTGAACATAAGACGATCTCCATAACTAAACTTTGAGTGCTACATGTCAGGATGCCCCCCCTCCCCCATTCTTTTTACACATCTTGACATTCCTCCCTGTTGAGCCACAAATTTTCATCCACATCACAATGGATGTCCTCTCTTGCTATACAGCGTGGAAAAAATCTTCTTGGATGCCTTATCCAGCCTGTGCAGGTATCTGCTGTGATATCGCTGCATGCTGCATTCATGGCATCCAGAAGAGTCATTTGAGTGTGAGGCTGGCGAACATACACTTGCCATCTCCATGTGGAAAAAAAATATTCTTAGGGATTGAGGAAAAGGGAGTATGGTGGGAGGAACTCCATTACCATTCTGTTGTGGGTTGCAAGCTGTTCACTGATTATGTTGGAGTGGTGGAAACCCACATTGTCCCAAACTATCACTAATTTTGGCAGGTTAAAACAGTTCAGTAAAATAAGTAATGAAAATGTTGAGAAATAAGCACTCTAATGTTGACATATTCTGACAACATGTTCATGCATTTTGCATGTAAAGACTTATGTAATGAAGTAATGAATAAATGTTGTGGGTGGTGAGACTGTTCAATAGAGACTCATGATCATCCATTTTGACCATCAAGGCAGATGCAACTGATAATGTAGGAAACAAAAACATCTACAACATGCTCAAAGAACTGAGAAACTTTTTTTATGCGCACTCGTGATGCATAGTTGTGAGGATTTAACAAGTAGTTTTGAGAATTTCAAGTCTGATCTGAGAAACGTACCAAAGCAATTAAGAAAAACTATAAATGCTTCATTGTGTGAGTCCACTGAAATCCGCTCAAGCTGCTCACTAATACACAATAAGTTGCCACAGCAACTGTTTAACAAGTTGAACGATGATTGACACATGGGGCGCATTTAAGTTTTGGGCTTTCAAGCGTCTCTGGCAAGATGAAACCTTAATGTATGTCAATCATCGTTAACTGTAATAATCAACTCCAGTGCACTGCTTGACCAAGAAAAGCGAGCGTGAGAGACTATGCGATCGGCTCGGGACAGCTCTATAAAATACTGCATTTATTTATTTTTTAATTTAAAAAAAAATCTGCGATGGACTGAGGGCGTGAATTTTGAAGCGCGAAGTCGCAAGGGATCACTGTACCACAGTAATGTAACTATTTATTGGGGTGGGGGCGTCAAGAGCCTTTAATCCTTTAAATTGTGATTAATAATCTCAACACTGGCAAAGGGTGAAAACCTTACATCAGAGAGATGTAAAAAGGGTGAGGAAGAGAGAAACAGAGGTGTATACAAACTCACCTGTGAATCATAAGGCAGTCATGATTTCAGCATGCATGGGTGCCATTGGACTTGGCTCACTGCATTTTACTGATGTTACTGGTAATGGCAACCAAATGAACTCAGTCGCTTACACAGAGATCTTGTCTGTGCTGTCGCCTATAATTAAGAAGTCTATTGGGAGAAAACGTGGGCTTTCAGAACCATGCTCTTTTGTGCATGCATGCACGATTTTATCTTGATGGCTTTGAGCAAGTATAGTAACTGACTTTTTCCTGTGATTTGCTTTGCCATTGTTTCTTGGTTTTGGGAAACTTTTGAATCACAAATGTTGTACTATATTGGACAAATGCGTATAGACACAACACCCATACATTTTTTAGTCCAGTGACTGGAGAAACTGAGAGGCTGGAGCCTATCCTAATTTATTTTGAGTGAGTGGCAGTGGAGGGAGACAAAGAGCAGCCAGCAATTTTTACTCATTGCTTTCTGCTGTGTGATGGTTTTGTTCTGTATGTGAGGCACTGCTATCATCTTGTCTCATGCTTTTACCACTTCTGTCACTTATTATCGTCTAAGTCAACTCGAAAATTAGATAGTCAAAAGTTGTTGTATATTGGTCATGATCTTGATTGTGTTAAAACGTGGTGGGTAGACAAACACTTGTCATATGCTCCTGTCAAACATTCCAAATTATGAGTACGCTAGCCTAAGCCGTGAGAAAAGAAATGTCACAGACACGAGTCTGTTGCTAAAGCGCTAAAACAAATTGCCCACTGGGCAATCTTTGTGTCGGATTTCGTCACACTGTTTGAAATGAACATTTCTGAGTTCGGTCACTGAAACATGGCCCACTTGTTGCTTAAATATAACCAATTTTGATCAACAGCTGCTCTCTGTCACGAAGCATACCAAAGTATAAATATTTTTAATCATAGAAGGTTTAAATATAGCATATGGTATATCCTACCCCAATATGTCAATGGTTTTTGACATTTTAAAGAGCATTAAAACTTACCTGGCAAGACTTTGTTCATATTATTTTCAACAACCTTTGATGTTTTTACCAGGTCTGCACAACAATGGGAATGTCGCACAGGAATGTCACAGGTTGGCATAAAATATAAAAGATCAAAAGCTGATAAACACAACACTCTGTCAGAGTAGCTGATAGGCTTAATTTGCAATGTGTTACTCCCTCTAGTAGTAGAGTGGATGAATGTAAAACTGTTTTAAATTAGGGGTCCCCAACCTTTTTTTGCACCACGGACCGGTGTGATTTGGGTCATTTTTTCCCGGACCGGTGTTCTGTCAAATTTTGCACCCTTAAAAAATTTTGCTCCCAAAGCTTTTGTGGTGGTGAAAAAAAGCCCTCTTTTATATTCAGTTGGACTCTCAATGTTATCCAACGGTGCTAAAAAACTATTTACATAATACACATGCAACACAAACATGGCGTAAATTAATGCTTAACAACAAGGCGAAGTCATTAAGTGAGAGAGCTGCGTGGAGTTGTTGTGTGCAGCTAACATGGCAAAGGTAAGTTAATATTCCTTTCTTTAAAGAAAGTTTGTAGTGTATACTTTGGAATCGCTGCATTCGCGGTCATTTTTTAACGTTACACGCATGCAAAATTTGTCTGAACACCGGCAATGTGCGGCAGAAAAATACAGCAAATTTAAAATAACATTTGTTTTTAGCCCCGTCGTGTTAAGTGCAGGGATAATACAACTGACCCGCTGAATCAGTGGGAGGCCTGAGCTTTTTTCGTTGAGACGAGATGGTCCCGAGATGGGAGAGTGAGAGAAGCCTGCTTCACAAAGATACGATGTTGGAAATTGTAGCACAGCTTTCAATGCTCTCTTGGGGATGTCAGGATATTCCAAAATGACTTTAATTCAGAACCTCGATAGAGTTGCTGTCTCAAATGTACTTTTAAGGTCGCTGTGTTTGGCGATCTCTACAGTACAAGCTGATCCTCCTGTTGCACAGATATGCTCGAATCACTCGGTTTATTCACATACAGGTCACAAATCCACTCCTTCGCAGTTCGTGGGTGTTTAGTGATTGGGAAGTAGCGTAGATTTTGTTTTCTTAGAGGTTGTAGGCTCATCTTCTGGCTCATAAGGTGCCCTTTCCCCGTAAAAAATCTGTCCAAAGACGTCTGTTTTTCAGTCATTCTAGTGTGGGGGCTAATTATTTCCGGGAACAAATGTGATGCGCCTGCCCTACGTCATACATCATTATCGAAGACAAGCGCACATAGATATACAAAACAAGATGTACCGCTAGCAGTCCAATCAATGGATTTCTATGACGACATACATTTCCCGTAGTACTGTATCTAGAGTAGACAGGGAAATTGGTGTGTTAAGGGGCACACGCTAAAGTTAATTTGACCAGAATGCAGTCGTTAAATTATTATTTCTGTGCAGCCCGGTACCAAATGTGCCATAGACTGGTATTGGTCCATGGCCCGGCGGTTGGGGACCCCTGTTTTAAATGGAAAAAGTAATTTACTGCACCTTTAATTTTTGCAGTTTTCTGTCGAATACCTTACATTTTATAATAGTAATAATTAGGGCTGTCAAAATTATCGCGTTAATGGGCGGTAATTAATTTTTTAAATTAATCACATTAAAATATTTGACGCAATTACCGCACATGCCCCGCTCAGACAGGTTTAAAAGACAGTACAGAGAAATGCCCACATGTTAATTGTGTTTTAGGGAGTTTTGCCGCCCTTTGCTGGCGCTTGGGTGCGACTGATTTTATAGGCTTCAGCACCCATGAGCATTGTGTAAGTAATTATTGACATCAACCATGGCGGGCCACTAGTTTATTTTTTTGTTTGACATTTTTACAAATTTTATTAAAACGAAAACATTAAGAGGGGTTTTAATATAAAATTTCTATAACTTGTACTAACATTTATCTTTTAAGAACTACAAGTCTCTCTATCCATGGATCGCTTTAACAGAATGTTAATAATGTTAATGCCATCTTGTTGATTTATTGTTATAATAAAGAAATACAGTACTTATGTACCGTATGTTGAATGGATATATCCATCTTGTGTCTTATCTTTCCATTCCAACAATAATTTACAGAAAAATATGGCATATTTTATAGATGGTTTGAATTGCGATTAATTGCGATTAATTATGATTAATTAATTTTTAAGCTGTAATTAACTCGATTAAAAATTTTAATCGTTTGACACCCCTAGTAATAATAATACATTTTATTTCTAGAGCGCTTTTCAGGCTACACAAAGACGCTTCACAAGAGAGATGGAATCACGGTACGAACAAAACAATCATAAAAAAAAAGAAAAAAAGATATTAAAAAGAATAAAGATTAAAAGCACAATAAGGAGAAGTGAAAATATAACAGAGCTAGGGATCATGGTGGATAAGAAAGAGTGAACAGGTGTGTTTTGAGTCTGGATTTGAAAAGTGAAAGGGTAGATATACTGTGAAGATCAGGGGGTAGGGAGTTCCAGAGCTGGAGGGCACACTGACTAAAAGCTCTGGAACCAAAGATGGAGAGATGGACACGTGGGACGGAAAGGTGGAGGATAGTGGAAGAGCGAAGTGGATGGGGTGGATTGTTTAAACAGAGTACATTGCAAAGGTAGGGAGGGGCCAGGCCATAGAGTGCTTTGAAGGTGATGATGAGAATCTTGTAATTGATTTTTTGTTTGATAGGAAGCCACTGAAGTTGACGGACGATGGGGGTGATGTGGTGTGTGGCAGGGGTCCGAGGGATGAGGCGTGCTGCTGAGTTCTGTAGGAGTTTTTGGAGGGGCTTGTTAGGGAGACCAAAGAGGAGTGTGTTACAGTAATCGAGCTGCGAGGTTATTAGACTACAGACCAGGGTGGAAGCGGTATGGCGGGTGAGAGAAAGGAGGAGGCGAGAAATGTTACGAAGGTGGAAGTAGGCTGTTCTGGTGAGGCTGTTGATATGTGACCGGAAGGAGAGTGTGCTGTCGAGGATAACACCCAGACACTTAACCTGAGTAGAAGGAGAGATCGATACATTGTTGATGGTAAAAGAGAACTTATGGACATGAGAGAGCATTGAGGTGGTTCCAACTAGGAGGACTTCTGATTTTGACTTGTTGAGTAGGAGGAAGTTAGAGGAGAACCAGGAGTTAATGTCATCTAAACAGAGGTTGAGGGAGGAAGGTGGGAGGGACGCGGTTGGTTTTGAGGAAATGTAGAGCTGGGTGTCATCCACGTAACAGTGGAAGTGAATGTTGTGTTTGCGGAAGATGGAACAGAGGGGGAGAATGTAAATGATAAAGAGGAGCGGCCCCAGGACAGAACCCTAGGGCACGCCAGCAGAGACAGGGAGGGAATTGGATTAATGTTGGCCAAATTTGACAAATTGTGTGCGGTCGGACAGGTAGGAAGTGAACAAGGAAAAGGGTGTGTGGGTGATACCAAGGGAGGAGAGTCGGTCGAAAAGGATTGTGTGGGAAATGGTGTCGAAGGCGGCAGTGAGATCGAGGAAGACAAGGATTGATAACAGACTCGGAATGGGATGCTATGAGGAGGTCGTTTGTAATTTTAAGTAAGGCTGTTTCAGTGCTATGGAGTGGGCGGAAACTGGATTGAAACTGCTCGTAAATGTCATTGGTAATAAGGTGGTTATAGAGTTGGGATGCAATGGTTTTTTCAAGAATTTTGGAAATGAAAGGTAGGCTGGAGATGGGGCGGAGGTTAATGAAATTGGTGGGATCAGGGTTGTGTTTCTTCAGAATGGGTGTGATGGAAGCAGTTTTGAGAGATGGCGGAACCTTGCCGGATATGAGTGAGGAGTGGATGATAGTTGTGATGAGGGCGACAATTGAGGGAAGACAGGTTTTGATGAGGGCAGTGGGAAGAGGTTGAAGATGACAGGTTTGGATTTGGTGATGATGTCAGAGATAGCCGGGATTGAAGGAAGGGTAAATATGGAGAGGGTGCTGATGAGAGGAATATGAAAGGGAACAGGTTCAGTCCCAGAAACTGCAGCTCCATGGTGAGTCAAATTGGTGAATGTCAGTGATTTTTGTGGAGAAAGGATTGCTTCTCAAAAATTAGCAGCGCACATGAGACGAGGGAGTGGATCGGGGGGCTCAGTGATTTTGGTGAGGAGTGAGAACAGGTTTTTAGAGTTGTGCTGATGAGCTGAAATTTTGTAAAATATTGGGAAAAATTGAGCAACTTTAATTGTGTTTAAATGTAAACCAGATCTTGGAAATCCTTTGGCCAGATGACTTCTAAATTTACCTCCCACAAAAAGAGAGAGATAAAAATGACCTTAGCGCTCAGTACTTACTTGGCTCCCTTGTGGGTTTATTTGCTTGGAAGGCCCAAACCCCACTAAGTGGTAAGGTGAGTAGGGTTGCCAAACGTCCCTTGAAAAACAGAACTGTCAAGTATTCAGAAACAAAAGTACGTCTTCCATATTGAGCTTTCAAGGGATGTACTTTGTCCCGTATTAACATGAAACTAATAAAATAGTGTCTTATTTGTAGAATGAATACTGGTATCGTGCTTTACAAGAATTTGCAGGGAATTAGGTTAACTCATTCCCCCGTCTCTCCTGCTTTCTGACCAATGAGCTGACAGAACAATGACAATACAAAATCCCAGTCATCTCATTGGACAAAGTACTGTCATTTGCCATGATGATAACAGAAGACAACGAAAAGAGTGTGGGTGATGAGAACTTTGAGGGAAGCTGGAGTAAAAAGCATGTTCAAAATGATCATTTGTTTTCTTGTTCTTCACTGTGTACTTTATTTTCACTAAATGTGTTGCATGTTTGTGTTCTGTCAATTTCATTTGCATTTCCTTATTATATTTGGAGTAATCATTTGTGAAAAAATGTTATTGCAGAATGGACTTTAAACGCACCTAAGTTGTTAAAAAAAATATTTAAACACACAAACGGCAACCCCCCCCCCCCCCCCCCCTACAAGCAAAAGGCTCAGGACGTTGAGGGTTAAATTATGCAGTTTTAAGTTTCGCAGGACATGTTAATTTTATTCTAGTATTTTTTTTTTTTTGTATGAAAGAGATCCATAGATAGAAAGACTTGTAGTTCTTAAAAGATAGACATTATTAGGAGTTAAAATAATTTGACATTGAAACCCCTCTTGATGTTTTCATTTTTATGCAATTTGTAAAATTAGTTTAACTAGTAGGTCGCCATTTTTGTTGACGTCACATGGTTACACTGCCGGACTTCCAGAGTATAACTCTGGCGACATGAACATGTCATCTGTTCAACCCTTTCAATTTTAACCCGAGAGGAACATTAATACTAATAATTAGAGATGTCCCGATCGATCGGTCGATCGGGATGCCGATCGATCAGGTCCGATCATGTCATTTTCAAAGTATCGGAATCGGCAAAAAATATCTGACATGCTTTATTTTAATATATACAGTATATATATTTTTTTAATTAAATCGTTTTCTAAATGTATTTAACGTTACAGACATACTATGTTACATTCATCCAGAGTCTTTAGTTTAGGCTTGAGGTAGGGTTATCAAATTTATCGCGATAACGGCGGTAATTAATAAAAAAAAAAAAAAAAGTATCACGATGCAATATTTAACACAATTAATGCATGCGCTGCACGACCCACTCACACATTGTTGCGCTCAATCTGTAATGCCACCGTTTTACCTATATAAGAGCTAAAAGGCAGCGTAAAATGAGTAGAGTGAATTTTGGCAGCCTTTGGAGCCTTTTTTTAATTGGCTAAAGCCTTACAATCCCTCGCCCTACGATTAGAAATATCGTGTGGGGAAGCAAGGTAGCAATTGATCATTTTCTTAACACCCTATGTTATTTCCCAATGCAGAGAAGATCTATCAATTGGTAGCACTAAGCACAGTCATGGTTGCACTTCCCATCATGCATTCGGGCATGGCTACAGTATTATTTACTGAAAGCTCAACAAATACACTAAATGGCAATATTTAGTCACAATACACAAAGTCACAAGTCTTTCTATCCGTGGATCCCTCTCACAGAAAGAATGTTAATAATGTAAATGCCATCTTGAGGATTTATTGTCATAATAAACAAATACACTACTTATGTACTGTATGTTGAATGTATATTTTCGTCCGAGTTTTATTCATTTTTTTCTTAATGCATCGCCAAAATATATATGATCGGGAAAAATTATCGAGAATGATTGGAATTGAATCGGGAGCAAAAAAAAAAGCAATCGGATCGGGAAATATCGGGATCGGCAGATACTCAAACTAAAACGATCGGGATCGGGTCGGGAGCAAAAAAAACATGATCGGAACAACCCTACTAATAATACTAATAACGTAAAACTTGCAAAAAGTATTTTAAGGCAATGTAAAGGGAATAAAAGACTCAATAAAAACACAAATAGTAAGTACTCGCCACTTTTAACTGATGTGCTTATGTGTTGGACGTCTTGCTGCATAGAAAGAATTAGAAAAACCCGGTAGTGTTAGAAGTGACAGTGACAATCCACGTCATCACCCCAAACCTCCATTGCATGCCCCTTGTAGGTCAAAACATGCTTTAAATATAATAGATTTTTAAATCAATGGCAATCTCATAACATATTTTAGTAAAAGAGAACGACTGTGTCCTATTAGAGCCTACAGGTCCAAGGTTCCCTTTAAAAATACATTGCTGATAATTGTTTTTCAATGTCACTCAAATATATACCTAATTAAATGAGGTTTATTTAAGTTATTATAACATTATAATTATTGATTTAAAAAAAAATCACTTTTCACGTACAAATAAAAATATTTAAAGGTGATGGTTATTGGGCTGGCTGGCTCTACCATTGATGTCTCCCTTTTATTTCCCCAGGGAGTTGGCAACCCTAAAGGTAAGTAAGACACAAGTTAATGTTTTATATACAGTGCCTTGCAAAAGTATTCGGCCCCCTTGAACCTTGCAACCTTTCGCCACATTTCAGGGTTCAAACATAAAGATATAAAATTTTAATTTTTTGTCAAGAATCAACAACAAGTGGGACACAATCGTGAAGTGGAACAAAATTTATTGGATAATTTAAACTTTTTTAACAAATAAAAAACTGAAAAGTGGGGCGTGTAATATTATTCGGCCCCCTTGCGTTAATATTTTGTAGCGCCACCTTTTGCTCCAATTACAGCTGCAAGTCGCTTGGGGTATGTTTCTATCAGTTTTGCACATCGAGAGACTGACATTCTTGCCCATTCTTCCTTGCAAAACAGCTCGAGCTCAGTGAGGTTGGATGGAGAGTGTTTGTGAACAGCAGTCTTCAGCTCTTTCCACAGATTCTCGATTGGATTCAGGTCTGGACTTTGACTTGGCCTGGATACGTTTAATTTTGAACCATTCCATTGTAGATTTGGCTTTATGTTTTGGATCATTGTCCTGTTGGAAGATAAATCTCCGTCCCAGTCTCAGGTCTTGTGCAGATACCAACAGGTTTTCTTCCAGAATGTTCCTGTATTTGGCTGCATCCATCTTCCCGTCAATTTTAACCATCTTCCCTGTCCCTGCTGAAGAAAAGCAGGCCCAAACCATGATACTGCCACCACCATGTTTGACAGTGGGGATGGTGTGTTCAGGGTGATGAGCTGTGTTGCTTTTACGCCAAACATATTGTTTTGCATTGTGGCCAAAAAGTTCAATTTTGGTTTCATCTGACCAGAGCACCTTCTTCCACATGTTTGGTGTGTCTCCCAGGTGGCTTGTGGCAAACTTTAAACGAGACTTTTTATGGATATCTTTGAGAAATGGCTTTCTTCTTGCCACTCTTCCATAAAGGCCAGATTTGTGCAGTGTACGACTGATTGTTGTCCTATGGACAGACTCTCCCACCTCAGCTGTAGATCTCTGCAGTTCATCCAGAGTGATCATGGGCCTCTTGGCTGCATCTCTGATCAGTTTTCTCCTTGTTTGAGAAGAAAGTTTGGAAGGACGGCCGGGTCTTGGTAGATTTGCAGTGGTCTGATGCTCCTTCCATTTCAATATGATGGCTTGCACAGTGCTCCTTGAGATGTTTAAAGCTTGGGAAATCTTTTTGTATCCAAATCCGGCTTTAAACTTCTCCACAACAGTATCTCGGACCTGCCTGGTGTGTTCCTTGGTTTTCATAATGCTCTCTGCACTTTAAACAGAACCCTGAGACTATCACAGAGTAGGTGCATTTATACGGAGACTTGATTACACACAGGTGGATTCTATTTATCATCATCGGTCATTTAGGACAACACTGGATCATTCCGAGATCCTCACTGAACTTCTGGAGTGAGTTTGCTGCACTGAAAGTAAAGGGGCCGAATAATATTGCACGCCCCACTTTTCAGTTTTTTATTTGTTAAAAAAGTTTAAATTATCCAATAAATGTTGTTCCACTTCACGATTGTGTCCCACTTGTTGTTGATTCTTGACAAAAAAATTAAATATCATATCTTTATGTTTGAAGCCTGAAATGTGGCGAAAGGTTGCAAGATTCAAGGGGGCAGAATACTTTTGCAAGGCACTGTATGTTGGAAAACACATAGGTGACTTGAAGTTCCGCTCTGAGACCCTCAATTTGGCCAAAATTTCAAAATTGTCCTATGTGCATGTGTGATACATCATTGGAAAGCTTAAAATCTCAATTTTTAGGGGGAAGAACAATTTTGAACAGGCGGGCATTTAAAAAAATAAATAAATAAACAGCAAAGCCCTAACTGGAGGTGAGATCGTGCGAGAGCATAATTAAAGACGGAATGATTTTAACGAGATATTGTCGCGTACTTACCTTGTTTCGATCCAAAAACTCCATGTAGCATGTATCATCGAGTGTCAAAACACAAATGTGAATGGCCACAGCCGGATTTTTGGGGGATTTTATGGGTGAAACATTGTAATATAACAAGGGTCGCGATGCAGAAATCGCAGACATCAAGGAGTGGTCGAGATGTTCTTTTTCATATACAGTATATACCCTTTTAAATGTTTTTTTTCCCCCCAATTTTTCTTTGTCTGGGTCAATTATTTATCATCTAAAATGTCAGGGAAAATGCGACAGTAACAAAAAGATAAAATACAATTAAGCCATTGATATGAGGTAGATATCCGTGTCTTATTTACAGACACCATTTTTTTCATTGTGACGTAATTTGTTTAAAAGTTTTAAATATGCGAGTGAATTTTTTAAAGTCCTTTGTTTTAAAGAAAATATTAGACATCAATTAATGATCCTAAGCTAAAAATGACAGACATTTTGAATAAAAAGTATAATTGCTTACCTTCTTTTTATGGCTGGGTTGAAACAAAAGCGGTTATCGACATCTGTAAACAGGGGTTTCCAGGGTAAAACGGACAAATTAAAAATAGTTTGGGGGCTTAATGTGCCATAAATCTGCTATGGCAGCATAAAGACATATTGTTCTATCAAACACAAACGTTTTTTTGGCTTAAAATACAGCAGTTTATTTTAAAGAGGGGTGCAAGAGCAGACTGCTTTTTCAGTCTTGTCTGTGTTTTCCGCCATATGTATGGATGGGCCCGCACTCAGTGCATTTTGTACAGTAAAAAAACAAAAAAAAACAAAAACAAAAACAGTCTTTACCAGAACAGTAATCAAATCAAGCCACAGCATGGAATAAAAATAACTAAAATCATGGAACATGCTCTCATCCAATTTCTATGACCTATACATCAACTCTCAAGACTGCAGTTAGTGTATGATACTGCTGCTGCGTGTCTGATAAATGGCTCACATAAGAAAGCACATTACCCCTCTGTTATCTTATTTGTGCCAGCTTCTAATCTAATTTAGAGACATTCGAAAACTGTGGTTTTTATTAAGCTCTTAATTGTTATGACAGTTTTGTGTGGTGGAGTGTTGAGGAAAGGCCAAAAGCACAGAAGCAAGTGCACTAAGAAGTGGGGAAGTTGTGATCAAGAGAAAATGCGTTTATTTTAAAAAGAAAATAAAAAGCCAACAAGGCTCAAGGATAATTAGATAAGACTCTCCATGCATTCGCCATTGTAGAATTAATAACTGAGGAAGTAGAGCCGGGAGGACACTCACTCACAGACTGCTTTTTGCCATCTAGGTGAGGGCGTGGTGGGCATAAAATATCAGCTCATATATTTTCAGAGATTGAAGTGGGAATGAGTAAAGGTGTGCATATCCATCAATTTTTTAGACGACTGGTCGTGGTTTTCTGACGACTTGAACTTGCTTGCAACCTTGCCTATTATTATTAGTATTCTGATTCTCCCAAAGAAAAAAATAAAAGAGGTTCAAGCCTTACCTTCTTGTCTTTGACCACTGACTCTGCAATTCTCATTCTGCTTTTTGGGCTTTCTGCCCTCCAAGGTGATCTTCACTGTCGGTATTGCAGACGGGTTAAATCGTTCAGATTTCGTGACTTCAAACTCAGACCAAAACTGTTCATCTCTCATTCAAATCGGAATCATTAAAATGTGCACTATCAGTTGAGTCACTTTCATTTGGTCCAAAGTTTCATCACTTTCTCATCCTTTGGGAATTTATGCAGGCTGGCCTCTTCTTTCGGCACGTTGCTAAAACCATCCACGGTGCATCTTGTAGGCATATTTGCTCAAAAACACCAGATCCTTTTTATTTTATTTTATTTATTTATTTATTTTTAAATTACAGATTGCAACAATAGAAAATGCTTTTGTCATCCTTTCACTGATGTCATGAGGCGGATCCAAATAAAGTCCCAGAGTTAAATCACTACAGTGTTTTAGGGGGGAATTTTAGTGCTGACATCAATTTGGCATACAGAAATTGCCAATGTACAATCCAATCAAGTATCCCTTTTATACAAGGGAAGGGGCTAATGAGAACAGCTAAAACTGAAAACCTAATCAGTAAAAAAGAAGAATGAGAGCGAAGACACAGCATGAAACATAGCTAAAGCAGAACACAGATAATGATAAATTTTCTTTCTCTCTTGTGGTAATATTTCCTATATAGAGCCATTGCTTCCAACTCCCGCCTAATTTTGCCCCCACTCTGGTGATTAAAAAAAAAAACAACAACAACAACAACTATAAACCCACTGTTTCTACTTGGTGTTGTGTTTTTATGTATTTATTCTTTTATATGTAAGTGCAGTATTCACTGTGGTTTCATTATTTTTACGGTTTGTATTTTCTGTAATGTGTAGCTTTATAGCATGTGTGTTTTAAACAAATTTTGCAGCACTTTTCCAAGTAAATAAATTTCAATTGGATTTGCTAGACAGGTTACACCCTAGTCTAAAAGCAGAATTGTAAGCAAAGCCACACTATGTGAAGGCTTTAACAGTTAAAAGTCCACCAAAAGACTTTGTTTTGATGACTTCCATTTTATGACATCCATGCTGTTTACTTTTACTGTAGTAGGTTTACTGGACCATCAATTGCATTGACGTACATTTACAACTTAATTTAATTGGTATTCTTTTTTTCAGCAGTCAATTATGCTCCTTTCATAGAAATTTTTGGTTTTCAACCAGTCTTGTAGACAAATGTTTTATTTTTTTTGTAAAATCAGATGTTGTCTTCTATGTCACTGCCTGCCCAAGAAACATAAAAACTATTAACAGTTTTAACAAGTTTGATAATCAGATTTCAGACTGATCTAAGAATTTAACTAAATCTGGGGAGACTATGTCTCCCAGCTGGGCTGGGAACACCTTCCCCAATAGCATGTGACAGTCCGCTGGATCCAATGTCAGCTCACCAGCTCGACATAGCAATCACGCCAGCTGAACGTCAGTGTGCCAGATGTGGTAGGAATTATCAATCTGACAGTCCAAACCCGATAGCAGATGACTGTGCACCAGATCCGCCATCAGCTCGCCAGGTTCACAAAGCAATCTCATCTGCTGAACGCCTCACTGCGCCAGATCCAGTCCAAATGACGTTTATGCACTGGTCTGGGGTGGACCGTGCAGACCGGATGCGCTAAAAATTTAAAATTTAACGGTCGACGTGTGACGTCACAACAGCGCGCACGCTGAAGGCGGGAGTCCGCTGCACCACTAAACAGGAGAACGTGCACCTAGGACTCCGGACACGTCATCTCGGTGTACGGAAATTTTTATGGTAAGTGCTTTATTCAAAGTCATTATTGCATTTTGAAATCACTTCTCGACTGCCAAACAAGTTATTCACTCGAGCGTTAATAAAATGGCCGGTGTATTCAAGTGATCGTCTATGTCTGCAAATTAAGTCATTCAAAATTTGCTGCATAACAGCATATGGAGGGAGGAAAAAAATCAACTCTTTGTTGCTGTAAATTATTGATGTCACGAGGTGCGGCGAGTCTTCGAAGCGCGTGTTGAGTAATGAAGGAACTTTTCTGCGAAGCGTGTACCGAAGCTCGCTTCATTAAGGGGAGGTTCCGAAAATGATGACGTCCGAAGCCTCGCTGCCAAGCTGTACCACGTGATCGCTTCATGGAGTGCTTTAGATTTGCCACGCGGTTTGACAGCTCGCTTCCGTCTATCAACAACTCTGGCTGCATTCAAAATGTGGGTGTTAGCAGGAGAGTTGTGATCAGGTGAGAGTTTGGATAATTTGGAGATGGTTAAGAGAGTAAAAAGTTTAAATGAGTTGAAAGAAGGATACAGTATAGTTGATACTAGGATGAAGCCAGCAAGAAAGAGGACGTTCTCTCTGTGGGAAAAATATAAAAAATAAAAAAACAATGAAAATCCCCACCATCCTGTCGCTACATCAATGTCCAAATTGCACAAACATCATCAGTAACCTTTTTCATGTTACACGAACATGTTTACTGTTCTCTCTGATTACGTGTAACGGGTTCACGCAAGTCCGTTGTGTCGAAACCTCCCTTTCCTCATCAGGGTGCACAGGCAAAGTGGGTAGCCCGGTCTCCTGGCTTGGTGGTCAGAGCATCCGCCTACCGTGCTGGACACGTCGTGCGAGTGAGTTCGAGTTCTGTCCTGGGCACGGACGCGCGGCCCGAATCCATGCAACATCGGCGACATACGCACGTGTCATTATCAGAAAAGATCTATCACACAATCTACCACTTTAACCCTTGAGAGTCGAAGGACGCGCCGGCGCGTCCTCAGCGCACGTCGTCTTTGAAGCGCCCTCGCGTTTTAATTACGTCACCCACATGCCGTTGGTTGGTCTCGTTTTAAAGTGTGGAAGTTGCGGTTTACTCTCGTTGTTATTTGAAGTCAATCGACCAACTAAAACGTGAGATATTGTCATTTAAGTTTTATAGTTTTATTGTCCTCTCAAAAAAACATTAAAACGCTGCATGGATAATTTGTTTATGTCTATGTTTCCATCATTTCTTGTCCTTTTTCAAAACGGAAGCTCTCCATGAAAAAAACACAAATCAAACGAACCCTTTCGAAGTCACAGTGGAAGCACAACATGCGTTTTTTTTTTTTTTTAATAAATATAACTGCCGTACGAGGTTCCACCGAACGAGAGGGAGGAGTGTTCTGAAGCAGCGAGGTGGCGACCGATGGCCGTTTGACTCGAGCGAGCGAGCGACTTTGTGTGACTTTGAGAATGAACGGATAACTAAATTTAGCGCAAGCAATTGTGCTTTTTGATCAACGTGAGGAAGAGGATGGTCCAAATTCGTCATCATCGTCTTCTTCGGAAGAGTCCTCGAGTGAAGATAGTGACGGATTTGAACACGTGGGTGACGCCATCGACGAGCAGAGGTAAGCCAACCCACTTTTTTTTTTTATGCTGCTGAGAAAGTTTCTTTTGAAAGTTTCTTTTGATATTGCAAGACAAAGTTAATTTTGATGCAATATAAGTGTGTGTTTGTGTATATAATAATAAAATGTGCATATCGGATCAAAGTATAATTTGTGGTCTTCCTTCTATATGAAGATTAGGGATGTAGCACATATTCAGCTATGGTATTCTTTCTATTGTCATACATATAGATTTCCATTATTATTTATTTCTGTATATATTTTTATTTTATACTTTATTATTTTCATAAATACTGACTTTTTTTCATGTACATTTATAGTGACAATGAAAGTAAAGTGAAATGAAAATGGAAGGGTGGAAAGAGGACCGACACCCCATGGAAGTGTGGGCTGTGTGATGTAGCCCTGTGTCTAATTCCAGGACGAAACTGCTTTTCGGAGTGGCATGCCTGAAAAAAAATTAACTTATTTATTGTAAATATTTTTGAAAATACTTTTTTTCCCAATGTTATATATATATTTTTTTCCCCACAATCAGTCTTCTCAATTTGTGTATATAAATGTGTGTTCAAGAAGCTTGATTGTGTGTACATAGTTTTCATCAGGTGATGGACCACAATACCTAAACTCATATAGAGATGGCCTCTAAACACTTTTTGTGTTAGATGGTATATTTTTTCACTGTTCTTCAATGTTTGGTCTGCTGTATATAACCTGTTTTGACTAGAGCATGTATAAAGGCAAAAAACGCCTATGGCTATACCTGTTGTTTATGTTGAACTGTCAAATATAAGACTATTTATTCTAAGTTTTTTTGGTTGAATGTTCATCCTAACATGTTGAATAAATATTACAAAGTTTCAAAACGGTTCGTTACGCATGTTTGGTTGTCAATTGGACATCAATATTAAACATTTTGACAAAACGATTTTGGAATTTTTGGTCTTTTTGGGCCCAAAATGATGATTTATAATTGGTCAGTGAAGGAAACAACAGTTTGGACATGAAGTTCAAGGTGTCACAAAAAAAGGGACCAAACCAGGCCATCGTAAACAATTCTTTCTTTGAAATATAAAGGCAACTTCAAAGGCATGCAAAATAAGACAAAATAGGCCCAGACCTTAAAGGGTTAATATAATGCCATTTATGAAATTATTTTCACACATACACAGACTACATTAAAAAATATATACATATAGGTTTTACTTCATGAGTGACATTTGAGAGAGACTGTGACTGCATGTGGCATCTCCTCTTACTGGACCCAAAATTCAAATGTTTATATGTATAATTTGTTGTACGTTGATTTTTGGGGAGCTGCTTGGCACTGCTGACCTACAGGAGACATCATATATTTTATATGACTCTGAGGTGCTGTGTATGTGTGCGTTTTGGTTTCATATGTATAGGTCATTTTATTTATTTATTTATTTATCTTTTTCAAATGTATTATTATTATTATTATTTTTATGATTTAGGGGGTACTGCTCCCCCATCCCCTATACATCATGGTCACTCAGGTTATGAGTTTGATCCCATTGCTGAAGATGTATGCCAAATTTAACTTATGTCACTGGAAAACAATGAAAAGAAAGTTGAAGAAAAAATATACACATTATACTTATGTGATAATCTATGTACATCGAGGATTTGGTTGGACAATATTTTGCTAAATAATACCTTCCCAACAGACACACACACAAAAATTAACAAATCCCTCATGTGGTTGGGAGACAAATGATTGTGATTATACAGTTAGCCAGTAGGTGGTTCCGTGGACACAAGAAGCTCCAAGAAATGAACCCTTTCTCGAACCATTTGGCTCAAGTGGTGCAATGCCTCATGAGGCTTCAGTTCACCATCACTACTGTAAATGTTTCAAATGTTTGAATTCTATTATTCAAACTAAGCCCCTCCTCCTTGTTTTTGTGTATTTGTGTCACTGCCTTCATTGCATAGATGGGTGAACCCGGGACCAGGTGCTCCTGATCATTATCAGCAGCTTACTTAAACCTGTCCTTGGCCTCACATCATGACCAGATCAACAACACACCTAAGTGACTGTCAGCTAACAAGGAATCTTGTAATCCTGGTACTGACCTCAATTTTGTCGTCCCCCCCCCCCCCCCCCCCCCCCCGATCCTCTACTGCTTGCCTGCCAGAATACTTGCCTGCCCGTTCACCTGTTCTATCACCAAACTGGCCACTAGATTCTTCGGACACTATCTGCCACTCTCTTTCATCGTCAATAAACCCCTGTTACCACTGCGAGTTTGCCTCTGTCTCTGCGCTTAGGTCCCCCGTTACCCCAGAACCTCAACAAATACAATATGTTGTTTATAGTCCAAAAATGGGTCATCTTTAATGTGGAATTACTTGTTCCACTTAAAACAGTTCCTGAAAAAAAACAATGTTGTATTGTTATGGTGCATTAATCTGTTAGCATTAATAAATGGTATGAAAAAAGTGTTGTCATTATTGCTTTTTAATAGACAAATTTGATTATCAATATAAACACATTACAGTATGATACATTGAACCAAATAGACCCCAAATTTAATACTGAAAACGGTTTTGATACAAATATGGCCCAGATTGGGTAACGTGTGCAATATACGGGCCATACATTATTGTAGTGTCTGCTCCATTGGACTAGTTCCGGCCCAAAACTGGTTGCTGATCTGGCAAGTGACTCCCTACTGAGTTTGGGCGATTGTTCAAAAAGACACTGGGGCTAAATTTGACCGAAATTTGCAGTACATCTGGTCATTGTCCGCTCCAGTTATACTTTGCTATCTGGGTTGGGCTGCCCCATGAAGAGCTGGATGAAGTGGCTGGGGAGAGGGAAGTTTGGGCTTCCCTGCTGAAGCTGCCGTCCCCCTGAGCCGACCTTGGATAAGCGGGAGAAAATGGACGGATGGATGGATGCACACCAAAAATTGTTTTGTTTGTTTTTTGTAGTTCAAATGTTGGACATAATGTCAACAAACCTATTACCATATTTTTCGGACTATAAGTCGCACCTGAGTATAAGTCGCACCAGCCATAATATGATGTTACATGATGCATGAACAATGAAATGCGAATATACTGTCCTCACCAGGAAGCTACGGCTCGGTCCTGGATATACAGCGAGCTTAACTCCCAAATGATGATGCTGGATGTCCGTATAATTTGCTGAATCAATTTCGTCCTCGATACCAAACAGGTTCGCATCAACGTAAATAAATGATAACTAGGTGCTATTACAGGAATGACACAAACGGTTAGCATGCGTTTGCTAGCATTAGCACATCGTCCAAACAACCACACAACTGGCTCTAAATGTCTGATCGCGGGTGGAAAACACACAACAACAGAAAAGATGATCCACACAGGCGTTGCCTCTGTAGAGATATTTTACAAGCATAAACAATGAACATAGGTTCGCAGCCGTGTCTCTCTCTCTCGCTCGCCCACTCGCTCAGACAGAGACGCTGCGTAGCTGTCCGTCTTCTTCTGGCGTGTGAGCGCTCTTCTTAGCCTGAACAAGTGCGAGTGTGCCCCCACGTGGGCGTGAAAGCGCCACAAACTAAAAGCATGCATTTCAATATAAAAAAGTCAATGATACTGTTATGTAAGGGCGGAGGAGACAGCAGTGTGACATATCCATAGTGTGCACTTCCTGTGGGTGTGGCATTACAGTATAAAAGCAATATCTGTGATGTGTCGCTGACATATATGCTGAGAAGCACACTGAATAAAGACGTGTTGTTCCATTTAAGTCTCGGCCTTACATGTACTTAGATTAAGGAAGTACATACGCATTGCCAAAGGCAGAACATGAACGTGGCCATAGCTATTAAGAGTTATTCAGATAACAATAGCATAAAGAACATGCTAACAAGTTTACCAAACCATCAATGTCACTCCAAAACACCAAAATAACATGTGAAATTATATCAAAACGTGTTAATAATTTCACACATAAGTTGCTCCTGAGTATAAGTCGCACCCCCAGCCACACTATGAAAAAAACTGCGACTTATAGTCCGAAAAATACGGTACCTATTGTTTACCTCTTGTTCTTCTAAGTAAAAATTTGTCAAAGTACACTTTTTCTTCAGTATTATATTTGAGGACTCTTATCCAGCTGTGCTTTCTCATTTTGTGTGTTCTAAAGAGAATGTCTCTCTTGGACGGTGTGTTCTTGTGTGGGTAGCTGTATGTCAGCAATTCTGCAGACTGGCTGTTTCTCTGAGGGATTGCTACAGTAGACTTTCAGTTTAAAAGAAATCAGTGTTTTCTTTTAATTGCTTGGAAATGGATTAGATGAATCTGTAGCGAGGTTGGCAAAACACGCATGAACAGCGTTGATGATTTAGATTAGACTTTCAAGCCTGACCGAGTATTAATGTCAGCTGCCAGTTTTGTTTGGCACAGTGCCGTATTATTCTGGTTCAATTTGGAGCTTTGAAGACCGATCCATGTGAATGTGTAAACATATAGAAACAACATGTTTCAAAGCAGGTTCACTAGTTGGTAATCTTGTGAATATAAAGGGTTTCTGTGTTAAATAATCAAATTCAGAACACGTTCAATCTCAATCTTTAAACATGTCAAGACAAGTCCTTAAATTGAATCATATAGGTGTGGTTGAATAACTTAATTTCATGAGATCAGGTGCTTGGTCAGCAAAAGGAAGGTTCTATGGAAAGGTCAGGTCACTGCTCTGCAAAGCTCTTAATAAGTTACCTAAACAGCAGGCATGGAGTCTACAATTTACATCATATGGACAAAATTGCACTGGGAACGAAAGCCGTGATCAGTCCCTTGATTTCTATCTTTTACTTCCATATTGTGAGTTTTAGGAAAGCCTATTTCTTCACACATCTACCTCAAAATTGGGGGGTAGGAGGGTCCAGTTACCCTGCAATTGACTGGCGACCAGTGTTGTTAATAAGGAGTGGGGAGGAGGCAAAAATGTTGTGACGCTGAGTAAACGCGATGCTAGGTGGCTCCAATAATACCTGACGTAGCTGATAGCCTACAAACTATGCCCACATGATATGGTAGGTATGGTAGATAGTGGTGTCAACAATAATCGATGCGGCGATGCATCCCGATGCGGGGCATGGACGATTCGATTCGATGCGGGCAACAAGCCGAATCGATTCAGCGCATTTTAAAATATATAAGTACGTTCAAAAGTCTTCCCTGCGCAATTCTGGTGATGCAATGGATTTGGTTTCCCCATTTGTATTATTATTGTCATGTTTCATTTTTTACACACTGCATAACTCTGGTCAAGTTTCCCACCAACCTCATAGAAGCCAAAATGTCTCCAGATGTCAGCTTTCAATGTCTTAGGTGCATCAATAATCTTTCTTGCTCCCTCTTTCTCCGCTTCAGCCATTGTTATGTCCTATCTCTTAGAGGTTAGATCTTGTGCCCGAACCCGAACGGGTCGGGCCCAAAATGTTAAGCATTCACGCTCGGGTCGGGTCGGGTCGGGTCGGATCGGGCCGCCCACGCCCGGACTAATAAATTATTATAAAAAAAAAAAAGGGGATAAAACCGAGAGCAGGCTCTCTGTATTGTGCATTTGCTTGTGCACTCACATGAAGCAGTGGCGCCGCCCGCTTTTTCTTCTTCTCCTCCGCTGTGGCGCTTGCGATTCGTTACGAAAGACACTTTTATTTATGCACACAAAGGCAAGCCAAATGTGATCCTTTTGAATCTTCTCTGTGTGTCTGCAAACTCGGATGTTTTTTTTAAAAAAAAAATTTATTAAACTTTCCCAGCATTATTTCGTTGTGTAAATGATTTTATAATGATCACAAAAATATGTAGACTATTTAAACATCAAGAAAACTTGCGTTTTTTTTCTACCAACTGAGAATTCGTTACGAAAGACACTTTTTTATGCACACAAAGGCAACACAAATGTGATCCTTTTGAATCTTCGCCTCTGTGTGTCTGCAAAATCGCATGTTTTTTTTTTTAATATTAAACTTTCCCAGCGTTATTTCGTTGTGTAAATGCTTCTATAATTATCACAAAAATATGTAGACTATTTAAACATTAAGAAATATGCGTTTTTTCTGCCATCTTGAAGAAATGAAAATAAATTGCTGCTGCTGCGTTTTTTTTTCCCCGCGTCACTCCAAGCCGGGTCGGGCTTCAATACCAGCGGGCCGTGTCGGGTCGGGCTGGATTTTTTAGGCCCCATCTAACCTCTACTATCTCTCTGCTCTCTCAATTGCAAAAATCTGATATTTCCTCATGTTGAAACAGATTGTTATGGCTGCTAAAATGCTGCTGCCCTTCATTTTAATTAATCATTTTTTATTGTTATGTGGTAGTTACTGATTGCATTTCTAAGTTGATTGCACATATATAGTGGACTAGGCCTACATTTTACTTTTGTTCTACATTGCAATTTAGTTGGATGTTTTGTTTGCAACTGAACTGATCCCTGGATATATATTGCGATAAAGATGCTGCTGCACTACAATATTTTCTTTGTTGCTTTCTTTAATATTTACTTGAATATTTTTATCGATGGGTTGTTGTGACTAAAATACAGTGACTGTTATTACTGATTTTGCACAGGAGTTCAGATGTTGCACTGTGTGAAAGGCTGCTACTGTGTGTAAAAAAACAAGAGAAAGCCCGGGTCTCATCCAAAGCACCAATTAAATGCTGTGATCTGTTTTTTTTTTTTAATTTTATTTTTTTAAATATATATCTAAAAGTATTTTTATTTGACTTCAACCAGGAGTGACACAAGAGCCAATAAAAAGTTGTTTAATGTCTGACCGCTTGTGTTGCTTCATGATTCACGAAAAATATGCTTTGCTTTAGAATTTTAATGCATCCCAGGCTTTAAGGCATCGCGATGCATTGCCGAATCGAACCGAATCGAATCGTGACCCTCTGAATCGAATTGAATCGAATCAAATTGAATCGAATCGTGGCCCTCCGAATCGTAATCGAATCGAATCGTGAGGGCAGTACCGATGCGCACCTCTAATGGTAGACATGGTAGATATCACATATACTGTATATAGAACTAGATGCAAAATGACAGACAGAGCGGCGTTAGCAACATGTATAGTATAGAAACTAGATGTGTTAGTAAACAGCCGCCATCTTAAGGCAGTAAACTTCTTAGGAAGGCTCTGTTGTAGAGAACCTTCCAAGCGAACCTAAGTAACTTTTTATATAAAATACTCCTAAATCGGCAACATCTTGACTTGAATCTATCTTTAAATGATGAAACAGTTTTAAAATTTCCACATGTCAAAAGTAGACAGAAGAGAACTAATGCAATAATGGGAGCAATTTAAAAAACTTTTAACAGTTGATTCAGGGTAAAGGGTAAACTAGGGTAAAGAATTGGGCTAGGGCCAATTGTCCCAAAAACCTTTTAAACTTCACATAATGTGACCTAAGTTTTTTTTTTTTTTTTTTTTTTTTTTTTTTGAGGATAAAAAAACAAAACATGAAAATTATCACCAGTTACTTTGCCAAGTAACTAATTAATATTACATTCAGGTAACTGAGTTACTAACACAATTACTTTTTGGGAGAAGTAATTTGTAACTATAATTAATTACTTTTTTAAAGTAAGATTAACAACACTGCTGGCGACCAGTCAAAGGTGTACCCTTCATCGAGCCCAAATTCAAGATAATACAATTCCAATTACGACCAAGTAGCACAGAAATTGGGTAAATATAAAGTACAGGCCAAAAGTTTGGACACACCTCATTCAATGCAACACAAATAAAGGTCCCTACCCCATTGATAAGACAAAAAATTCCATTAATCAACCCTAAAAAGGCATACCTGTGAAGTCAAAAACCGTTTTAGGTGATCCCCATTTGAAGCTCATCTAGAGAATGGCAAGGGCGTGCAAAAACATAATCAGAGCAAAGGGTGGCTAGTTTAAAAATGCAATAGTTCTATAGATATTTTTAGTTATTTCGCCTATTTTTGCTAAGTACATAATTTCACACGTGTTCATTCATAGTTTTATTACCTTCAGTGAGAATTTACCATGTAAATAGTCATGAAAATGCACAAATGAGAAGGTGTGTCCAAACCTTTGGCCTGTACTGTACTTTTGACTCATTTTGAATCAAATTTTACTACTTCTAAAGTACTGTTAATCACAGTCAGACTTAATCCACATTATTGAAAAAGGATTATGTCATTTTTCTGTTCTCTTAAAATTTACCAACCACACTTAATGTATACTTGTAGCTAAATGACTCTCACTTCAGCACATTTTCATTTAAGAGGATGCTTATTTTTAGTTCTATCGGGCTCAGAGAGCTTTAGTGTAATACAGAAAACACGATGTCACACTTTTCTCTCTTAACCTATTTCACACTTAGACTTCCCCACTTGACCTCTCTTCATTTACCGCTCAGCCATTTCTCTTGACACCCTTCACCGTCTCTATTACCCTTCCCACTGAAGCCACAGCTTCCTCTTTTTTTCCATGCAATTTGACTTCCTCTTGCATTCACCTTTTTCCTTTTTGAATGATATTCCTACTACTTCATCTCATCATCAATGAAACAAAGATGGCTTGATGCAGTACCACAGAATGAGCCTTCTTATTTTCTAACCTTAGTGCTTTTCAGGAAGTCATTTTTTTCATGCCACCCCGAACCCACCCAAAAAATTTAACTTTTTCATTTTACTCTTTTCATTCAACTTGAAGCAGATATTTGGTTTCATCACACTTTTACAGCTGTATCAATGATTCTTTCCTCTCTCTTCTGTTCATCCCGCTCCTCTGGTAGAATTGTATAACTGATTTTTTTCGGTCTCTCCTCTGCTACACCTTACCTTTTGCTCCACACTATCACGCTGTGTCTTGTGTAATCGTATTTAAATTTCCTTACTATTTTCAGCGCCTTTTCATCTGGATTGTTTTAATATTTGTGTCTTGCTTTCTCCCCAGGTTTGTGCTGGGAATGTTAATTTTCAATATGAACTAGTTTAGTTGATGTCTTTCACCGTACAGCATTTCCACACACGTCTATTACTGTATTTCAGTACACTCAGATAGGGTTGAGAATCGTTTGAAATGCAACGATTGCGATTCCACGTTTCAATTCCGAACAATTCATGATTCCAATTCTTTTAAGTGGCAGGGTCAAAAAAATTGTGTAGCTTATATTAATGTCTTAACTTCTCAATGATTTTTAAAATTATATGAACTTCTCACAGGGCTATTTTTAACGTATATAAAAAATATCAGCCTTTGAACGTGAATATGATGGTTTCTTCCCACAGGAATGCATTTTCACAAAGATGTTTATTTTTCAAAAGCTCACGGAGAAATCCTTTACACATATTCTTTTCCCATACATGTACCTTAGCTGGGAGCTACGACGAAGGATGAGTATAAATTCTTCCATTGATTATAATTTGATTTAGATGAGGCCAAATAATAAGGTTTCCATATTTGTAAAACTGACTCTGTTGTGACAATACCAGTTAGGCCAGTGAGTGGCGCTGAAGAAGGCAAGGCAAGGGAAATTTACTTATACAGTGGTACCTCTACATACGATCACTTCGACACACGATCTTTTCGACATCCGACGTAAAATTTGAGCCGCCATTTGTTTCTACATCCGACGAGTTGCTCGAAATACGACGACATGACAGCACTGCAAACGAACGCACGGTGGATTTTCTTGTGTGAGAAATCAACACAGTTTTCAAAAAAAGTTGATACAGTTGGAGAAACAAGGAAAAAAGTGATGCTTACCTTTGAAATGAAGATGCAAGTTATAGAAAAATATGAGCTTGGGGTGCGCGTCCCTGAACTGGCTCAACAATACAGCTCCATGGTCCTCTTCCGACCACCGTTCGCCACTATTTATAAGTTAAGGTGACAATTATTATTGTGGTAACATTGCCAAGGAAATCGCCAGCTTCGTCACGTTTTTATCATTTATTTAAGAACTTATCCAACACAAAACGCCCATTGTCTTAAGCAGTTGACGGCTCTCAAGAAAACGAAAGTATTATCTCTACCGCACAGACCTATCTCACTGAGACGTCAGCTTCGCGGTGCGTTCAGGGACAGTAAAAAGTGTCCGCCATATTAGAATCCGATTCGTTACATTATTTACAGGAATAATTATTAATTATTCTTCTTATTATTATATTATTCTGAATTATTTATTTATAACTTATTTGTTTTTCTATGTTTAATTGCCATTTGTAACAGTGCCAGCAGTATTTATTAAGAATTTAGTGTATGTTTTTAGGCTTTGGAACGAATTAATGGAATTATAATGTATTCCTATGGGAAAATCCTGCTCGACATACGACCATTTCGACTTACAAACAAGGTCCTGGAACGAATTAAATTCGTATGTAGAGGTACCACTGTATAGCACAATTCAACACAAGGCAATTCAAAGTGCTTTAATTTACATGATCATAAAAATCACATTAAATTAATAGAACATAAAAACAAAGACAATCGTAACAGGAAATAAAATTATTTATTTATAAAAATCGCATTTAATCACGAATGGAAAAAAAAAAAATACTACTACTACTACTACTAATAATAATAATTGAAATCGGTAATGGAGATAAAGCACAAGAGGAATAGAAAGCAAATAGCTTGAAATATATAGGCAGTTATGGATATGCTGTGCTAAATAAAATCATTTTTAGCCCTGATTTAAAGGAGCTAACAGTTTGAGCATACTTCAGACCTTAAGGTAACTTGTTCCAGAGGTGAGGAGTGGTTCTTGTTCTTGGAACATACAGAAAACCGGTTCCAGACGACCTTAGGGGTCTAGATGTTTCATAGGAATCTAAGAAATCAATCATGTATTTTGGTCCAAGGCCATTAAGTGTTTTGTAGATGAGCAGTAGTATTTTATAGTCTATCATTTGGCTCACTGGAAGCTAGTGTAATGATTCCAAAATCTGTGTAATGTGTTTCAGTTTCTTTGTATCTGTGAGGACTCTGGCTGCAGCATTCTGTACTTGCTGCAGCTTCCTGACTGATTTTTTTAATCTTGACCTGTAAATATACAGTTGCAATGGTCCAATCTACTAAAAATGAATGCATGCATAAGTTTTTCTATGTCTTGTTGAGTCAGAAGCCCCTTAATTCTGGCTATATGTTTTAGGTGGTCATAAGCAGATTTAGTGATGAACTTTACATGGCTATCAAATTTTAGGTCTGAGTCAGTAATTACGCCAAGATTTCTGACTTGATTTGTAGCTGTAAGTGACATTGTGCTAAGGTGACTCCTTATCTTTGACCTTTCCTTTTTTGGCCCAAAAATGATCACTTCTGTCTTCTCCACATTTAGCTTGAGAAAATTCTGGCACATCCATTCATTGATTTGATGAATGCATTTACTCAAGGAGACTAAGGGACTATAATCATGTGGGGACACAGAAATGTAGAGTTGTGTATCATCTGCATAGGTGTGATAGGAGATGTCATACTGTTCCATAATCTGAGCAAGGGGAAGCATATGGATGTTAAATAAGAGTGGTCCAAGAATTGACCCTTGAGGGACCCCACACATGAATTTGTTTCGTTTTGACTGATGGTTTCCAATTGACACAAAGAAATCCCTATTATGTAAATCAGATGTGAATCACTGAAGAACAGTGTCAGTAAACCCTTCCCACTGTTCCAATCTGCTGAGTAGTATGTTGTGAAAAGCCATGTCGAATGCGGCGCTGAGATCCAATTGTAGCAGAACAGATGATTCGCCTGCATCGGTATTCCGACGAATATCATTTAGGACTTTGATAAGCACGGTCTCGGTGCTGTGTTGTGTCCGAAATCAAGACTGTAATGAGTTAAACAGTTAAACATGTTGAGGGATGATTGAAGAAGAAGAGATGGTTGAAGAAGGGATGAGGGAGACTGGCTAGGATGCTATGTGATGTCTGCATGTGCTCACTGCTATGAGTTCAGTAAAAAAGTAATTGAATGCTTCATATTGCTACTTATTTGTAAACAAGCAACACAGCAGATTCTAAAACAAAAGATTCTTTTAATACTGTTGATTTTAACAGAAGCGGCAACGCGCTACGCAAAGTACGTAGCTGCTTATATAACTACATTAGCCCGATGTAATAATACGACTTATTCTCGTACTATTGAATCCATCATCTACCGCTAAATCCGGGATCGGGTCGCGGGGCCATTAGAAGACAGACGTAAGTTATTGTTTTACTTACCTGGTTCTGACTGGTTAGAGGACCAGCGTGGCGTGTCAAATACGCGGCACTCAGCTATGCACTTTGCACTCTGCACTTGTATTCGGAGGTGATTAATTATATTGGTCATGCAGCCACCTTTGCATGATATAGTTGTGCTGCAAATATTGCACTGAGCTGTCCATTTTTTGTAATGGTTGTAATTAAGTTGCAATGTACAAACATATGCTTCATGGGGTTTCTTCTTCGTGGTTTTCTTTCCGCTCGGCGGTCAGGACATCGAAACATGGATCGAAATTTAAAAAATCGAACGGTTCCTAGAGCATTGGAGTGTTAGAACCGGATCCCATCGATCCTCCATGCCCAACCCTACACTCCGACCTCTGTGGCTGGTCGGGCCGAAGCATGTCATTCAGTTTTGTCAATCATTCCATCATATCCCTCTGTCTGGCCTATTCACATGATCTGCATAGAGAGACATTTCCTTTTTCACCACTGCCCACAATGAGAACATTAGTATTCCACACATTGAGGCACTTTCCAGCACTTGCTAATCACACTGCATCGCCCTGCTTCCAACCAATGCAGAAAATCAATGACATCATAGCCACATAATAGACAAAGCACAAGACTCAAGTGTCTTTGTGAATGCTTGTGTGAAGGAGGACTTGTGTCAGCGCATGTTCATGCTTTACTGCTGCTTTTCATCATGTTTGTACAACAGCGAAGGTCATGCGCAATACTTACGCCGCTCTTGTGGTAAAGAGGAGTCGCTCAGCGATTGTAGAAGCAGCTGAGCAGAACGAGCTCGTCTAGTAGGCTCGCCCTCTTGGGTTTGTTAATATCTGCGGGCGAACATTGCACCATCTGCACGGCTCAGAGCAGAAAGGAAGAAGAATGCGAAGCCTCCTTTTGAGATAGCGGCATTAGCTGCCATCCTGAGCGGTGACCTGCCACGCTGCTTCCAATTTCAAATTCAAATGTAGAACTCATCCTTTGGGGAAACGGCGCACCCTCCCCCACTTCAACACCACACCTTTGTCTCGTTCTTCAGTGGTTCACTCCATTGAGCTCGCTCACCTTTCTGTCTCATCCCATTCTGCTTTCAATTCCCCTTTTCAATTTCAAAATGCTTTGAAGCCAAAACCAACCCCCACGAGACTGAATTGAGAAACTAATTTTTTTCCCCTTCTTATATTTCCCCATACCGTGTCATCAGCCCTGCATCATTTTTGTCACCTTCACCTGCCAATAACCCTTCATTTTCTTTTCAAGTACCCGTATTGTTCTTTCTAGAGAAACTGGTTTCTGGAGAGAGGTGGCCCAGTAATCCCCACTGGGCCTCGATTTCATTTGGCCCTTGCTTTAACTATTTTAGGTAAGCCAGTCTTGGTCGACACATTCATCAGACCGTAACACGATACGTATGGAATATAGTATAAACACAGAAGCTCTACTCAAACAGAAAGGTCTTTCCATCCCTGTCCTCCCCCAGCTTTATGACACAATCTAACTGCACCCTTTGTTATCCTTTCTTCTCCAACAAGCAGGTTTTTGTTTGGGCTGCTGTGTTGTTACTCCCATCAGTGATCACGAAGAAACAAAGCATTCCCACTTTGTCCATTTTTTTTGTTTTGTGTTCTTTTATCTGTGCACTCTTATCTTACATCGCAGAGACTTTGTTGGCTCAGAACTTTACTGGCAAATTGCTGGTTGTTTGTCTGTGTTTTTTGAGGAGGCCATTCTTTAAGTGACTTGAGAATTGAAACAGACACACCACCACTATACGTACTAAATAAATTCATTTGCTAGCATTGACTTGAGAATTAATCAATGATGTTTTTTCAAAGAAGAAGGAGAGGGTAAAATGGCTGCTCACTGTGAATTTGAAGTTTTGAAACAATTTCAGCGCTGTGCAACCAAATGAGAATAGACCAGTTTGAGAGCCTATATTGAGCAAATGAGAGGCATTTTTACCAAATGATTAATTAATATTGGGTTTAAACAACAACACTGCATTGAATAATTAAGAAATGTGCATTACCTTTATTATTCTAATTTTCCAGAGTAAAAGTCTAGGATGGGAAATCCAAAATCCAAAAGCTAGGGAAGGATGTGCACAATAAGAGCCACAAAGGAGGGGGACAAAATGCACCTGGAAAGCTTCCAGCAACTCATCCAAATGTGGCATTTTAAAATGTAGAAACTGGTAGAGAATTCCAAAGGGGTTGTGAAATTTAGATGTCTTTTAGGAAAATTAAAAAGTGCACCAACTGCAACAGACCACCAAACTACACAAAACACAACTCACCATTTTAAATAAATCTGATGGAGGTTGGTACTAGTGAATATAAGGGTTTGGAGATAGTTCGAAACGATGTCTCAAAACCAAGCCTTGTTGCTGCAGCTGAAATGCTGTGAAAAGAAAGACTTTAAAAACACAAATTTAGCCCTTTTCACAAACATATCCCAGGAAATTCCTATGTAAGGTGACGCAGGATTTACTTGCGTCATTGCTTTCACACATATAGAGATGTCGCGAGAATTACGCGGGTTGGGCAGTTTCACACACTTGTCCCGTGTTGCCCACTGGCGCTCTCTGTGCAGGGAGGGTTCCTTGTGTGATTTTATAACCCGGACATTATTAGTCAGCATTGGCTGTCACTATGTTGATCAAATCGTTGCAGAGGGAGCGTTCCCGAAGTCGTCACTGCAGCCAATTCAAGCTCATCAAGACTGTAAGCCCAGGTGATCCAAGAGATGAGTGCCGAGATATTAACTTGGTGGGCGAAATTAAACACCTCTGCCGCCCTTGTTTTGAAATCCGCTATGTTGTGCTGTATTTGAGTGTACCGTATTGGCCCGAATATAAGACGGCCCTGATTATAAGACGACTCAACTTTTTCAAGACTCAAGTTTGAAAAAAGACTTTTTGAACACCAAACTAATTTTTATACAGAAAATAATGACAGTACATCTGAAATGAATGATTATAACAATATATTTGAGAGAAAAATCTTATTTTGCCTCATATCTGAACATTTAAATATGGCGGAAAACTCTCAGGTGACTTGAAGTTCCGCTCTGAGACCCCCATTTTGTCCAAATTTCAAAATTGTCCGATATGCATTTGTAATACATCATTGGAAAGCTTAAGAACTCAGTTTTCTGGAGGAAGAAACATTTTGAACAGGAAGGCATTTAAAAAACAAAACAAAAACAGCAAAACCCTATCTGGAGGTGAGAGCACGCGAGAGTAGATTTACAGAAGCCATGACTTAAACGAGATATTATCGCATACTTACCTTGTTTCAATCCAAAAACTCCATGTAGCATGTATCACTGAGTGTTAAGACACATCTATGAATGGCCACAGCTGGATTTTTTGGGGGATTTTATGGGTGAAACATGGTAATATAACAAGGGTCACGATGCAGAAATCGCAGACATCGAGGAGGACTTTTTTTTTTTTTTTTAATTTCAAATTTTCCTTTGTTTGGATCGATTATTTATCATCTAACATATCGGGGAAAATGCGACTGTAACAAAAAAAAAAAAACAATTTAGCGAAAGTTATGAGGTAGAGATCTGTGACTTTTTTATGGATGCCATTTTTTTCCATTGTGACGTAATTAGTTAATAATTAGTTAAATATGCTAGTGAATAATTTTTAATTTTTTTTTTTTTTTTTTTTTTTAACAAAATATTAGACATCAATTAATGATTCTAAGCCTAAAATGACATTTTGAATAATAAATATAATGATTTACCTTGTTTTCATGGCAGGGTTGAAACAAAAATGGTTGCGCGACGTCTGTAAACGGGGGTTTCCAGGGTAAAACGGACAAATTAAAAATAGTTCAGTAGCTTAATTCGCCATATTGTTCTGTCAAACACAAAAGTTGTTTTGGCTTAAAATACAGCAGTTTCTTTTAAAAAGGAATGCAAGAGCAGAAACTGCTTTTTCAGTCTTGTCTGTGTTGTCCACCATATGTAAACTAAAGTGCAATTACATTCGTAAATGAATGGCTTCTGGGTTTTGAAATGTAAATAAACCAATCTATTGTGATAAAACAAAATCGCAATAACTGCTTTAACCATCAAAGTGAAGTCTGACTGTAACTGCAGTCTTGAAACAAATCTGAATAAGGAAAAACATTGCAATAAAATAATGCAATCTGGTTAAAATTGAGAGTAGCTGAGATCTGTCATGATAGAACAATACTCCTCAAGTTCAGCATTCGCTTCAATGATATATGGCGCCATCTAGCGTCGTGAATGGGTATAATGTTTAGACCCCGAATATAAGACCACTCCCACTTTTTCAGTCTTATTTCAATGCAAAAAACAGCGTCTTATATTCGGGCCAATACAGTATTTGTTTTGTTGTCTTATCGGCTCTCTGCCTATCGCATAGGTCAGCATTATTGATCCCTGTCGACCTACTGTCACGGATCCTTTGTGTTATTCCCCCTTTTCCGCAATTATGTATTTTTGTTTGTATTTAATAAACCCTTGAACGTATCTCTCCGTTGTATTGTGCTTTGAGGTACAACCTTGTTTCCGCAATTGCGATTGGCAACAAAATAAACCACACATTTCCAAAGATGGACCATGGACTCTCTTCTTCAACTCTACAATCCAGTAGCTCTTTATTTATTTTATGTTTTCAGTTTAATTTAGTTATTTCCAGCTTACTATGTTGATAATTGTGATGTTTGTTTACCGAATTTTGTCTTACTGCGAAGAAAGTTGAAGTGACTATCGGCCTGCAATTATATTTACGTCATCAGCCATCGTGCTGTGACACGGGAATTTAACGCTTGCTTTCACATAAGCCTCATCCCAGGACTTCCACTAAGTGTCACTAAGACACGAACTGTGAAATGTCCACGTAATCTACGTGTCAGTCAACCCGGGAAATTGGGTTCACATAAAAGGGCTGTCCGTTTAAATTCTCACGGTGTTTCGGCGTGTGTGAAATAGGCTAAAATGTCAATCAAATTAATAAGCGAAGAGAAAACACGCGGCGCAGTGACTAAGTGAAAGAATAACGAAGAAGTACGTGTAGTTGAAAATAGAAATCTGCAGCGCATGAACAAAATTTTGATTGGAGGGGGGGCACCATATAATCACAGGGGTGATGTCATGACACTTTCCGCCAAGCCAATTGCAAGCCAAGGATACATACTCTTTCACAGTATTTTGTTGGTCTGTGTGAACTCGTATTGATTTGAGATTTGTTCTGTTATCGAATGTCATCCGTGTATATCAGATTTAAAATATTTTTGAGTAGGTAATGCATGGGTATTGTAGAAAATGTACACTTACCTGATGAACTCTGATAAAACTCATCAACTAGAGTAGTGTGGATGCAACATTAGTGCTTTATCCGGCTAATTGCTGTTTCAGTAGCAACATTTGCCCTTAAGTACCCAGAAGAAAAATTATACGCATCTTCCATTTTCAAAAACGATTTTGGAGCAGCAGTGGCCGATTCTAAGTCCATAACTGTCGGATACAGTTCCGCTAAGAGCTCACTGAATTTCTATGGAGGCAGCTTCTGCCGGATTTTAGTCAAACAATTGCAGTGTTTAATTTGGCAGCCCTTTATGTCTTAGTCCTATTTTAGTCATTTCAAAATGTGTTCGTCTTCGTCTAGTTTTAGTTGACTGTTACTAAAAATGTTTTCATCTATAAAATTCTAAAGTTTTAGTCCAAAAATAAAAAAATTGATTTTCAACAATTTCAAATTAACATAGACGAGCACATAATGTAGCGTCTACAAAATTAATGCCAACTTCGCGATGATAATACACACTCAACCGGAAAAGCAATACATTATTTTCGATTAAACCCACCTAAAAGCCACGAACTGTATGCAATAATAGTAAAAAAAAAAAAAAAAAGTCTGAGCGTTAAGAGGATGCGCGCCATGCTAAAGTTGGTGCTAACGCGGCTTCTATGCTAACGCAACAAGTTAAAGTTAGTGTGTGATGATCACTCAGCACAGACCTTTCAAAGCTTTAGCGACATTGCATATTCTTTCTTACCAAGATAAGAAAACAAATCTCCAAACAAGCAAGCTGGAGCGCAACCTAACTTGAAACACATCCTAAACTCCATTGAGCAAAGTGAGGGAGAGGCGCAGCACATCTCACATGAGTGACATGACCCAAACACTGCTACGATGCGAGCTGACTTACCCCACGTACAATATGAAAATGTCACCCATTGTGAGCATAAGACAGAAACTGTAGCATTTTAGTCTCGTTGTCATCTTGTCAGACAAAAACTGGCATTCGTCTTCTTATGGTCTACTCACCCAAGCCACGTTTTTAGCTCGTCATCGTCACGTCACCGTCATGAAAAAATTTTTCGTCGACAAAAAAACTCTCGTTGTCGTCATGTTGACGAAAACAAACAATTGCCAATTAATTGTTTTTTTATTACAAGGCTTGGTTGATTAGTTTTCACAAATATAGAAAAAATGCTAGACAACGTAGCCTCCGTTTTCCACGTAGTGATAAGAAGAGGTAGTTGATTTGAAGTTAAGACTTGAGCGGTCCGTGGTTTGAGCACTCTCAGCGGAGATGCCTGCAGCGTCTGACACCTGAAGGGTCAGCCATTTTTTCCCCGTTTTGGAGCCCTATTACATACTGTGACCTTCAAATTGTTTTCATTAATTCAAAATTGGCAGGATTGCTAACGTTAATCTTTTTTTGGGGGGCTGGGTCAAATAATTTATTGATATTGATTTCCAATTTACAGAACCATTACATGTATTTTGTGTATAATTCCAACCTGTGTCCATTTGCCTGGGCATGCTATACTGAAGTTCTCACTCAGCATGTACCTGCATCACAGCTAGACGAGCCAATTCCTGTAATGGGTGTATCCCCTACCACCTCATACTTGGTTGTCCACTTAATTCCCCTGCCATTCAGTGGCTGAGAGCAGTGGGATAAGCACCCCTCCCTTGTGTTGAGGTAATTGTGTTTTTGTCAAGCTGTCCAGATGCATCATAGCAGCCAGCACCCACTGCCCACTCCGCTTTCATCACGTCAACTCCTGTGGCTCGAGAAAGTTGGCAGCGAACACTGCATTGCTCTGGATTTGGCGCTTTTAGTCATTTGAGCAGCAGCTGAAAATGCATTGGGAGGTCAGACACATGGTATGTTTTGTTGAGTCTATTGATTTGCAGAGGTAATGTGGTTTATGAGAAGAGAGCCTGGTTGCAAAGTAAAATTATTATTTTGTAGTATGGTTTAAAAACCTGCAAAAAAATTCTCACCATTATATAGTTCAGTAACAGGCAGTGATTTTAAACTTTAACAGGTTTATGGATTATGTCTGGTCTGGACTGAAACAATACAGAAGAATATCTGACTAATGACGCTGATTTTTGAAAGTGACATTGTAATGTTCACCGAATTCAGGTAGAAAAGGGTTGAACATGTTTGCAATAAGCACACAATATTCATTTTTACAAAAAAGTATTTAACATTCAGGTTGCCGACCGAGCACCTTCTGATCACAGGTTTGTTCCTGGGGCAAAGCCCAGGGAGGACTTGGATAAATGCTTGAGTCAGGATGTGAACAATATCTGCTCGAGCCCACTGCACATATGTGATAAATTGAACAGGCCCCAGGTGACAGACAAACAGACTGAATACAAGGATAGACAATAGTCAAGAAGGAGGCAAAAAGATGGTGTTGACTGCAGATGCTGCAAACAGAAAGTTTGACTATTAAAGAAAGATGAGAATACATTCAGCTCCGATGTAGGATGAGATCACAGTTAGGGTGGTAGACAAAGGAAGGCCAACACAGAAATATGTTTGAAGGTTGTGTTAGACAGATGTAAAAAGCTAATGAAATTCATGTACGCGCGTCGTCGACCTTGTGTAACAATGTGCTGCTTGGTCTTAGCTGAAGGAGGATTTTCTCCCTTTATTTAGTTTTTTTTTCTTGCTAAGTAGCATTTCAAACACAATGAGCCACGCTGCAGGCCGTCTGTGCATACATATGGAATTCCATTAACCTTTGTGCGTGTGTTGGTTAAATGTCAGTATGGCACACAAAATTAAATTGGTCATTGATTCAGGAGCCGGATCATTGTACCACTCAACTGTAGAACGGTGAATTGAATAAAAGCCTCTTTTCTCGAGAGGCGAAAGCACTGTGCTTATTTTTCACAAAAGACAAACAATCTAATCAAATATTGATGAGATGTCGACTACCTTGGGCTCAAATGTAAGACAATGTTGGTAGCCCAGTAATCACACCAGTCATGAAATTTTCTCGCACATTCCTGAAAATAATATAATATTTAGAGTAAGAAAATATATCAGTCTTTCAATTGTTAGTACTGCTTATCCTCACATGGTTCATGGTTGTGCTGGAGAAATCCGCCGGAAAGATAGCGAGAACAAAACATGGTATTTGGTATGTGGCAAAATGGATTTTGGCATGTGGCATTTCTTTTTGCCATGTGGCAAAGTGTATTTTGGCAAGTTGCATTTTTTTCTGCCATTCAAAATGAATGGAAATTTTGGACGTTCATAACTGTCAATGGCATAGCCTGACTTGGGTTCCAGTTGAATGTCAATGGGCTGTAATGGTAGGTGTATGGTCCAAAAATCCCAGCCACTCATGTTTTTCTACCATTTAAAATTTATGGAAAATTTGGATGTGCATAGCCGTCAATGGCATGGATGTGCATGGAATGCAAAAAATGCCAAATACCCTAACACCACCCAAAAAAAACACACACCAAAATCCATTCAGCCAAATACCCCCCCAAAAAAACAACCAAACAAACAAAAAAAGCAACATATTAAAATCCATTTTGCCACATCCCCCCAAAAATGCCACATGCCAATATCCATTTTGCCACATGCAAAAAAATGCCACATACCAAAATCCATTTTGTCACACGCCAAAAAAATGCCACATGCCAAAATCCATTTTGCCACATACCAAAAAAATGCCATATACCAAAATCCATTTTGTCATATGCCAAAAAAATGCCACATACCAAAATCCATTTTGCCACATGCCAAAAAAATGCCACATGCCACAATCAATTTTACCACATGCCCAAAAAAAAAATGCCAAAAGCCAAAATCCAATTTGCCACATGCCAAAACAATGCCACATGCTAAAATCTATTTTGCCAGATACTCCCCCCCAAAAAACGCCACATGCCATAAAAAATGCTACATGCCAAAATTAATTTTGCCACATGCCCAAAAAAATGCCACATCCCAAAATCCATTTTGCCATATGCCAAAAAAATGCCACATACCAAAATCCATTTTGTCATACGCCCAAAAAATGCCACATGCCAAAATCCATTTTGCCACATACCAAATACCACTTTTCCTTCTCGGCCCTGCTGATCCCCCGATGGGGTTTTTGGGCTGCATGACTTGAGATGACCTTATAAATTAAAAACATTTTATGTTAATATTTAAACAGAATTACCAATTCACTTATCAGCAAATGGAAGGATTTCTCAGTCAGATCAGCCAGATACAGTATGCTCTTTTGTCTCTATTGATTGAGCACATAGAGGTGAAACTAATCCATTCACAGAAAAGTGTGGCTCAACTAAAACCCTACTTTTGCACCTAGTATTGTGAAGGACACAATTACAATTTAAGCCTACTCCAAGTGCTGAATCAATCCAAGGCAATCATAATAGAAAAATAGAAAAGGCAGGACAAATGCATTTGCCAAATGCCAGCTGAGTTCAAACATATATCGCATCGACATTTAGCTTTTCTTCCAAATGTATGAACTCCTGCACTCATATCACTTGTACTTTGTATTCATTTGTGCAAGTTTAGTACTAAAAAGGATAATGATGGTCAAGAGGCAATGCGTAGGAGTTTTGGGAATTTCAGACTCAGAAGCAATGAGGAGCGCTAACAATGTGGCAGTTCCCGAGGTCAGCTAATCAATGTGTGAAGATTACACATTCTGATGCGAATGTCGATAGGTCAAGATGCGTACTGGCTAATGAAGTTGAGTCATGCATTTGGCTTCCAGACCATACACTCTGTAACCTCTTACTCCTCCTGTCATTCTCTTTTACCACTTATCGAAAACCAAGTATATTCAAGTAATCGTTTCTACATTGTGTGTTTTATTACACTTGACAATCATCCTTCTTTGCTCCACAAGTTAAACAACCTACATTTGGTCTTTACGTCTACACGCCTGTCATTCTCCAGCTCACCAAGCTCTCAGGTTTCCTGTGACCAAATCTCAGGGTTCTCCATTTCCTTCCTGCCAATGCTAATCTAATACCTCTTCCCGATAAAACGCTCACTTGCATCTTTTTAACACATCCATCCCCAAAGGAGAATCTATTTTTTCCAATGAATACAAATGTGATTCATGTTTTGAGCAAGGCCAAACACTATCTGAATAACTGTGTTCATTCTCAATTCAAATGTTCTTTTACTCTTTTATAATACCGAATTAAGGTAGGTCAAATTGCACATTTAACATTAATTTCCCAACCAGTCATTTAGTGCTTTGTGCTCTGAAGTATAATTTAATCAGTATGAGAAGTGAACACTTTGCCACGACTACATATCATTCAACTTGATTGCGTGGGCAACTCCTACAAACAACATATGACTCATGATGCTATATTGGTGACAGAGTGGTTGAAAATCAGTGTTGTTAGACACCACAAATAGTATGAGTTTCCCAACATCCAACATGTGTTAGCAAACACAAGACCCGAATCATTGAAAACAAGCGGGCAAGAACTGAAGATATGAGTCTTTTCATGTCTATACTCCGTTACATTTACTCGAGGAACTTTTTGAGAAAAATGTACTCAGCTTAGTTTTACAACACAATACGTTTTACTTTTACTTGAGTAGATTTATAAAAAAGAAACACTACTAATACTCTGCTACTTTGGGCTACACTTGAGTCATTACATGTTCCCTCTTTATTCTACATGCAGGTAGTCCCCGATTTACGAACGAGTTCCATTCCTACGCTGGCGACGTAACCCGAATTTCCACGCAAATCGGAATTAACCCATTAAGTACTCTTAATCTCAAAATAACTATCCAAAAACATGTATTATTAGGGGTGTGACGGTACACAAAAATCTCGGTTTGGTACGTACCTCGGTTTTGAGGTCACGGTTCGGTTCATTTTCGGTGCAGTAAGAAAACAAAATGCTTTTGTGCTTTCAACAAAAGGAACATTAGCCTGTTCAAAGCTAGAATTCTGCTCAAAAAGTAGTGGGTATTTAAAGATAATAATCCAACAACAATTTGCCGTTCACACCCCGCGTTTTGGTCAGCTTTGTTTCTGAAAGAAAGAAAGAAGAAAAAAGAAGTCCTGTGCTAAAGACAAAAGCAATCTCAATGACAAAGATTTTAACATGTACTTTACAAATGAAATGCCTCAATGAATCTTTTTTTTTTTCTTATGAATGGTTTTTAAAAGCTTTATTGGTAGATTTTCTCAAGTTAAAGCGCCACACAGATATTAATAATTGTGTAAGCAGGATCTGTGTATTATTCTTATTATTTAATTACAGGTGTTTTAGCTCATTTCAATTTATTTTATTTAAATGGGCTATTATTTATTTTATTATGTGTTTATATTTTACAAATGTGATGTGATATTTTATGTTGTATAACTTTAGTTCCTATGTGAATATTAGTTCCTCCTTGTTTTGTTGTGGTAGGTAGGACGGTTTTGTATTGAACAAGGGCCGTGTTGGTTATTATTATAGCAGAGAAGACAGCAGTAAATCAACAAAGACAAGTTAACTGTGCCCCGATCTACCACTCAAGAGATCTGGTGGACTCAAAAAGTGGGTTACGATTGCATATTAGTTTGAAAATCGACCGGATCCACCGTATTTTTACAAGAGTGACTTCCGGTCTGCCCGATCCTAGCCAGTAGTATTGACGCAGGAGGGCCGAGTCTCGCATCAAATAATAAACTCTGCTGTTCTTTTCTCGTGCGTCGCGTTGAGCCGCTTCTGGGACGCGTCTAACACGCGGCCGCACTGCGACTACTGTGCATTGGCTGAATGACTTTAACGCCCGCGTTTCACTGCGTTCTCGTGGCGGCCACGTTGTCGCGCCGTTGACGTTTCTGGGTTATACTGTCCTACCGTGTTGGTCCTCATTATAGCAGAGAAGATGGAGTAAATATATAATCTACACAAAGAAACTGTAACCCGATCGACTCACAGCCTCGAAAAGTAAGGGTTACATTACGTCAGAAACTCGTTCGGTACGCCTTCGTTCTGAACCGAGCACCCCGAACCGAAACGGTTCAATACAAATACATGTACCGTTAAACCCTTATGTATTATATGTCTTATTAATGAAGCAACAAATAAGATTTGCTACTGGGCCGCAGAGATATAATGAATCATTTGTTATCGACAGCAATCTGGCCTGTGACTGTGGCCTTGACGCATCAATATCCCTGTCTACTCTATAGAATAATTCAAGTAAAGCTTTGTGTAGGTCGCCATCTAGTGGTTGGCCGCAATTACTGGTGTGTTTGCACACCTATAGCAGCCCAGAGCCTGTTAATGTAAACAGTAACTTTAGCTGCTGTTGGCTGTGTGCTGCGGACGGCGACGTCTTTGGACAGCTTTTTTACGGGGAAAAGGCCTCCTGCTGAGCCAGAAGAGGACCCTACAACCAAGGCCATTCTGCATTATATGTGGTTAAAAGCTAGCTAATGAGGCAACAAAAGTGAATGCGCTGAGAAAAAAAATATACCATTCATTTATTTTTTTTTTAAGTTGACATTAGCAATTACAATGTTACTCATTACTTGAGTACTCTTTTCAACAAATATTTTTCTACTTGTACTTGAATAAATTTTCAGATGACTACTTTTACTTTAGTAATATTATTGAGAAGCAACGCCACTCTTACTTGAGTAAATTTTTGGCTCTGCTTGGTAGTTTATGTAAACATCTGGTTTCAACTGCATATACTGTACTGTATATGAACACATGCAACCATGATTGAACTATGACTAACCTTTCAATTCATGCTGCATGTAGTAATCAATGTCTTGATTAGGGGTGCGACAAATTTGTGATACTTTGCATGCCAAAAGGTTATCAATATGCTCATGCCAAGAATCGAGATGCCGTTTTAAAAAGAGAGGAAAGGAACCAAGAAGTTGCTACCAAAGACTTCCACCATAATAGTGTCTCATTTAACGCTATAGTTGCCATTGACGGCACTTGACGCCCAATCCATTAAGACCGGGAAGGGCGAATGAACGTTCAATCGTTCAAAACCAGAGCATTCACAGTCTTTCTTTCCAATTTTCGGGGCATTTACAGGCCACTTTCTGTTTATTTGAAAGCATTTACAAGTCACTTCCTGTTTACTTTAAGTCTCTGCCAATTCATTCCCGGGTCATATCCTGTTCTGTAACCCAAAATCAATAGGAAGTGAATTAAAATCAACACCTGAAATGGCCCAAAATGACCTCGTTGCTTGGCATTGGCTGCCACTGACGGCCGTAGAAGTGGGAGGGGACGTTTGAAGTGGGGGGGGGGGGGGGGGGGTTAATTCGCTTCTACCCTCCCAGTTCAAATGGATTAGGAGTCTACTAGTCATAAACTTAGAGCAGAAGGATGAAAATAGCTTGGTTTTCTGTTTATTAGTTATATTTTAGAATGATTTCCTGACCATTCATTCATTCATTTTCCATGCCGTTTATTCCTCACGAGGGTCGCGGAGGTGCTGATCTGACCAATGTATTGTTAATTGTATCGCCATATAGTGAGCTCATTATTGTGAGCTTTGTATCGCAAATTGTATCGTATCGTGAGGTACCAAGAGGGTACCACTCCTCGTCTTGATATCATACAGTATGTTTGTTTATAGCGAGTCTCCACAAAATAACATGTTGATATCAAAGGATTTATCTTTCATATGCACTGTAAGTCGCTGCTTCCAAGATGCTCCAAATCAATAATTATTGCTTTAACTATAAGAGACTGAATATCGCTTAGGATGAGTGCTATGTGTGAGGTTATAAAATTATTGGGCAACTGTTCATAACGTTGACTTCACTCTTGTGGGATTTCCGATATCAGTTATAGAAGTAATAAATTACAATGGTAGTAAATTGAAGGCGGTGAATCTTCCCACCAGACAATGAGGTTCTTTTCTTCAATATTTGACTTGTTGTTCAGCACAATGTCAAGAAATATGCTTTCAGGCTTTATTTAATTTATATTATCTTAATGACATTGCACATTAATCAATGAATCAGGAAAAACATAAAAATATATTGCGTGATTAAGCCCAGTTGCTAGATTCTATCTATTTTCCTAAAAAATGGTGTCATTAAAGAGACCTACAAATTCCCGTATTTTCTAGACTATGCTAGCTCAGGAGTATAAGTCAATCTACTCAAAAAATTCCTCACGATGGCATAAAAAAAATGTGTTATGGGGGAGAAATGTATATCGTCGCCAAGTAGCTATTCACAGTAACAAGATTTACTTCAAAATAAACGAATAGTTGCCTTAATTGGCATCAAAACCACCTTCATGGCCAGCAACCTTGCACAGTCCTGTAGTAATGCTAATGTAAGATTCCTCTATAGTAGAAAACTACAATGTTACAGCTCGACAACGGCAACTTTGACAGGTCTTTTTTTCCCCTTATAACTTCCAGAGCATGTACACAGCTTTTTAGTCATAGTTTTGGGTGATTTTAAAGGGAGTGTAGTTGCTGCAGGTTCTAATATAACCTGGTTATTTTGCACCATTCTACTTCACCGTCTCCTTTCTTGAACGCTGTAGTAGTTACTAGGGATATTACGATCGCATATTTTTGCACTCGAGTCTGAGTCACCTGATTTTTCCCAATCCCATACCGAAAGAAAGTGTTGTTCAAATAAAAAAATTGTTTTAAACATGTTACTGTCCCACCAAATTATTTTTAAACAAGGATAATGGAGAAAAATACCTACCTTTATTAAATGATTCATTCAGTGAGTCCACTCAAATCCTCTCAGGCTGCTGAGAACACACAATGAGTTGCCATAGCACACTACCGCTAGTGTTTAACAAGCTCAACGATGATTGACACATGAGGCGTCGTTCAAGTCAGCGCTCCAAGGCTTCTCTGGCAAGATCAAAGCTTCAACGCCTGTCACTCATTGTTAACTTTAACAAGCAAACCCGGTGCACTGGTGAGCAAGAAAAGCAGCAGGAGGGAGAGTGGGAGGCTGTACGCACATGAAGCAGGGAAACAAATACATTTTTAAATTAAAAACCCGATGCTTTTCACTGATTCTGATCCTCTGAAAAATGGCGCGACTGCCACGATTTCTGATCACGTGATGGGATCAAGACATCTCTAGTGGTTAATCTTGAACATTTTGTCGTTATGAAGTTTTGTTATGGTAGTGATCTTTAATAGATCTTAAAGACAAGAAAGGCAAGGCAAGGCTTGAAAGAGTGTTAGGACTCACACAAGGATTCGCATGATTCAGTATACCACAAAAATGCAATGTGCTGCATATCAAAAGCATTGATCCCTAATGCTTTACTTGGCTGCGAATGAATCATACATTCCTGAAACTTGCCAACTAACAATCCAGAGTAGAAGGAAATGGATTTAAATAGAAGATTACAAAGAAAACTGTATTTGGTTTAATTTAACACTGACAGCACAATTTACCTGTGTACAGTGGAGCTACTCTTTACTGGGATTAATACCAAGCACTGATGCTAGGAGTGATTCCTCAATTATTTGACTCTTGCATCTAAAACTACTACTAAAACTACATACTGGACAACCTGAACAATGTGAACACTTTAGATAACTATAGAGAATGGAGAACCATTTTTTCCTCCTCCGTTTCCCGCCTCTTCTACTCAGTTTGATCCCACAAAGCCCCCAGTGCCCCCTCAGGACAGTGAGACTAATGGTGGACAATGCACAATTGTTGCTGGTTGATTTTCTATTACCAGAGCAAGAGGATTCTTTTGTCTGTGAAGGGGTGGCATAATGGACTGCACTGTAAGGACAGAATTGAGGTGTTTGTGGAAGAGTGCAGTGCAACAGGAGGGACAATTTCTGCCATCTAAATTTGTTTGTGTTCCACTAAAACCTTTTCCTCATGGCGTCTGTTCCTAATGCTGTCAACACATCAGTGGATACCCAGGGAGAGTGAGCACTGCTGTCTGTAAAACCAATGTGTTTATAACAGATACTGTGAATACAAACCCTTGTGTATCACTTCTTTGGTGTTAGACTAACCACATTTTCTCATCATTTTCCATGTCAACTCTCCTCTGTGCAACCTCCGCCCGTGGTCTCTCTCCTATTTCACGCAGTGGGTCTATCATTTATATTTTCCACACCCTGTTCAAATGAAATCTTGCCCTCATCGTCATTTGATTTCCTCAGAGGGCAACATGATGGGGATGAGACAGTCCTTACGTATTAGCTCTCTGCTAAATTTGGTCCCAGTGTGTTACCTGATATGATCCTTGCGGCAAAATGTGGTTTATTTGCAGCAGTTATAGAAGTAATGGTACATTATGAAGGAAGGAATATAAGAGGGAAAAAAAACACGATTTCTTACTGAAATATGGATTTGTATAATCTAGGGCTGTCAAAATTATCGCGTTAACGGGCGGTGATAAATTTTTTAAATTAAATCACGTTAAATTAATCATGTTAAAATATTTGACGCATTTAACGCATATGCGCCGCTCAAACAGATTAAGATTACAGCACAGTGTCATTTCCGCTTGTTACTTGTGTTTTTTTGTGTTTTGTAACCCTCTTCTGGCGCATGGGTGCGACTGATTTTATGGGTTTCAGCACCATGAGCATTGTCTAATTATTGACATCAACAATGGCGAGCTACTAGAAAATTTTACAAACTTTATTAAAATGAAAACATTAAGAGGGGTTTTAATATAAAATTTCTATAACTTGTACTAACATTTATCTTTTAAAAACTACAAGTCTTTCTATCCATGGATCGCTTTAACAGAATGTTAATAATGTTAATGCCATCTTGTTGATTTATTGTTATAATAAACAAATACAGTACTTATGTACAGTACGTTGAATGTATATATCCGTCTTGTGTCTTATCTTTCCATTCTAACAATAATTTACAGAAAAATATGGCATATTTTAGAGATGGTTTGAATTGTGAATAATTACGATTAATTAATTTTTAAGCTGTGATTAACTCTTTTAAAAATTGTTATCGTTTGACAGCCCTAGTATAATCAGAAACAAAAGGAAACTCCCAGATGTTGCGCATAAGTGTATACTGTAACTACAGTCATGTGAAAAAATTAGGACACCCCATTAAATATTCAGTTCTTTATTAAGAAATGTTCACATATCAATGTCTGATCTTGTTTTCTTTATCTCTGGAAAAGAAAGTGATTTAATTGATAAAAGGGGGTAATACTAGCTATTAGGTGGTAGGGTGTCTTTTTCCTCAGTTAGAATATACATTTTTGTTGATATTTGGTTTGATAAGTAAAACAATGTTAATTTTTGTTGTTCACCTGCAATTAAATCACTTTTCCACGACAACCACAAAATTATTTATAACTGCACACATCCTTTCTGTAAGAATTATAAGAATAAAGTAAGAAAATGGAGCCACCATAGCTTAAGCACTTGGAGTGGATGGTATAGTGATTAATTTATGATTCATTATGAAATTATGAAATCAGCCTAAATGATAGTGTTCCGATGCACACATTTGAGGGAGATAGAGAGAGAGACAGATAAACAGAAGAAGGAGGAGATAGACAATGGAGGACAGTGACAAAGTGGAAAAGAGCAGGCAGGCTGGTGGCGGACCGGAACTTTTAATAACATGTTTGTTTGATTGTTGCACGTTCAATAACACGAATGAAAGAGCACTGCTGACGAACATTATTTTGGTCATCAGGGAGAGCATTTAGGGAACAATGGTTTACATGCAATGTCATACACTGCCCATGGTTTGTATGTAATGTCTGTAATATCATTCAATGTCTTGGACGTGTGAAATGTCAATAATATCTCAAGTGCTTAGCGTCTCGATGCAGCTGTTCTGTTCGCATCCTGTGGGCGATGCATGCACACGTCTGACAGCCAAAAGACGGATCTGATCTGTGACGGATGGTGTGTAGGTGAGGCTGTAACTTTTGTTCTAAGCCCCAAAGAAAGTAGCACCAACAAGTTTTTAAGACATCAGTAGATAAAATATATCACTTCAGTTTTAAGTTATGTGGTTTCATTTATTATCTTGTATTTTTAAAGTTATTTTTTAGTTTGGAAGCACAGTCTTCGTGAGCTATTTAATATTGAGAAGTGTGGAGGCTGAGTGACTGTCTTCTGCAGAATAATGCAGATTGTTATTTATACAAGTTTAAACATTTTCTTACAATGAGGTAAATGGAACAAAAACACAGAATCAGAAGTTATTAAGGTCAAGCCAATGAATGCATGCTAATGTATATTCAATGTCATGTTTAGTTTAGTTCTTTAACAACATGGAAATGTCAAGGCTGATCCACTAATGCCACCACTAAAAACATAAAACATGGTTGCCATGGCAATGAAAGAAATGGCTCTTAGAAGCAGCGACTGCCGAGCTCTAACAGATGTGTCTAAAATAAATAAATAAATAAATGAGGCTAATATAAATAATTTCTGAAGTCGTTGTGACCCATAGCATGTGCAAAACAATTTAAAACAAAACAAAAAAAAAAAATTTTAAGAGGGCAAGCAAAAATAACTGGAAACAAATGTGGCAGCACAATTGTGTTCCTATAATTGAAATGTATCAGAATTAACCAATCAAATTCAAACTCATGGAAAAAAAAAAGAGCACACACTTTTCAAACCTTTAGTAATAAAGTTAAAGGTGTCATTATACCTCTTATAAATCTATTCTGCTTTCTCACAGAAACAAATATTTTGTGTTAAGTTTGCTATTAGGAATTCTTCATAACTCCCTCCACCTAAATTAAAGTGCATACGACAGGAGAAAAAAAGTCTTAGCATTATTATGTGAATTAGAATCATATTTTGAGACGATTCGACTATATACAACAATTTGGCAAAGCACAGATGACGAAAAATTAGTCTTTAAATCTGCCAGTTAGCCACTCATACCACACTCTAGCGTCCCCATCAGGTGGATGACGTCAGCGGAGGAATGGGCTCATCGGTTTTACTATTCAGCCCATTGAGGGGGAATGATTCAGAACGAGGAAAATGCGACGAAGAGAGCCGCAAAATGTCATTGTTTCAGTCTCTCTACTCCAATATTTTTACAGGAAATTCTTTTTAATCCAAGTATTTTTCCCCAATTGCTAAATAAATGGCATGGTCATGACAAATAAGTCTTGTGCTAAATAGAATATGAAATAATAAAAAGCATTTAGTCAGGACGACATGGCAAAATTACTCCATAATAGTCAAAACTGTCGACATCACCTTTACTGTCGCACCTCCCGAACGATATTTTATGTAACCTAAATCGGGCTTATGTCATTTCCCTTCCCCGGCTTTAGAGAATGTAAAAGGCGTGACAGCTAGCCGACATGCTTACCCGAACGGAGTGATGTTTCAAAGTCTTCGAAGCGGAAAATCACACATAACTAGCCTGGATCATTTCACATGACAACTGGGTTGTCGATTGTCTTTGCCGATTGGCAACCCGCCCGGCGGTGAACAAGTTAGAGCTCGTCGTTCCCCTGCTTAGTGCAGAGGGCTCATTTGCAGGGAAGCAATTGGACAATGACCGCCGGACAAACCGGCCGATGTCGGAGGAGCGTGTAGCTGGCAAATGGTTAACACGAATATGGCAAAATAATGCTTTACTACACGGCAAAGTCATAAACTCCGAGAGACTCATAGGAGGGCGGCTGCAGTTGTTATGCAGCTAACATGAAAATATGTGTATGAGGAGAGCTTTTTACATGGCCGTCCATGATCAAACGTAGTCCTTTATTCAAAGTAAGTTTGTCGTGTTTACTTTGTTATCGCTGTATTCGCGGCTATTTTTAACACAAAGTTGCCATTTCTGATCGGTTGGAAAATTTGACAGAACACCGGGCACATGAAGAGGGCAATAAGCCAAGTATAGTTCTCTCCTGGCGAGGGGATGTGCACCAAGCCGCCGGTCGTCGGCCGAGAGAACAAGGAGCATGTCAGCCACAAAATGCAAGCCAGCTACATATTAAAATGATCCCTATATTTGACATAATACAAAACACCATGTTTACTCACTTCCTCGTAAATCCCATGGTCCAACAGTAGTAGGGCTTGTTTTGGCCAATATCCACCGGTGAATGGGAACCTTTCGAAACCCCAAAAAGGCGCACACGCCTCTCCCTCGTACAGCAAGATTTTTCTGCAGCCATTTGGCTGGCGTTATGCGAAAAAATAAACGAACTAATCCGCAAAATCAGCTGAATCCTTAGTCCTTCTCATACAACAGTACGGCTGTATAGTGAAGAGGACTCCTTCTCCCGTACACGTCACAGCGCCCTCTACCTCAATGCAAGACCAAAGCCGGAAGTCTGTCATTTTCGTAGCGCGGGATTAAAAAATTGAATAACTATATCGATAGCTTCTTCAGTCATCCAAGTGGTCCATTCAATTCAGGAGCATAAAATACCGCATGCGTTATGAAATAAATATGCTTTTTCGTGTCGCAGGCACTTTAAAGCCTCAGTTCCCACTGCAGGACTGTAGCATGATGTTGTCACTACCTTGTGATGAGCACTGTTGTTTTTGTACCATACCTACTAGTATTGTCATTATGGCTCACATTTTTTACTTCGTTTTGTAGCTTGCCCCCATGCCTTAGGGCTACTATTCTTCAGATGGAACTGGGGCTTGAGACATGGTGAAGAGAATTATAGACACTGTTTTAAAAAGTAGTCAGTGTAAGTCAAATACTGATGGCTTCGGTTAGAAAGCAAAAAAGAATGGAGAGCGAACAAGAGCAGATTAAAATGTACTTGGCCTACCACTAAACAAAAGTCACTTTAAATTCTAGCACGTGCAGTATCAGACGACTTCCATTTAACATGAAATTCAATGTGATTGGTTAATTCAGAACACATCCCACTAACGCAACCACATCCTTTCAGTTGCCTGTTTTTCTCCAACTTTTGGGGGGGGAAAAAACTTTTTAAAATCTATTGAAATAGGTTTGTGTCAAAAAAAAAAAAAAAAAAAAGATTCAAGCAAAACTTCTGGCTTCAAACAAAACTTCCTAAATTCCAAGCGAAAATTTTGACGTAAGCAAGATACTTGAATTTAAGCAAACAAATGCATCTGAAAAGTAAAACTAAACCCTTATAATGTTTACAATTCTTTTTCATTTTAGACATTTGCTATTGATGTGAAGCTTTCTCGCTTGCGCCGCCTATCTTTTTGCTTGCGAAACAGGTTTCTCTCGCGCTCTTTTCTCTCTGGCTCCCAGTTTTTGCGGTTTCGATTTTTGACATAAAGATAACGAGTGTGCAGGCAGAATGTGAAGTGCATCCTAATTGGTCAAGTACATTTACAGTGCCCCTGAAGATTATGATGGACCTGCTGCTTTGACTTCTCCGCCATCACTGTTCAGTGCCACCTTGTGTTCACCAGATATAAAATCTTCTGATGTAACACAAGTCATCCACAGCAGCCTTTTAAACTTTTTATTTTATTTAGGGCTGTCAAACGATTAAAATTTTTAATCGAGTTAATCACAGCTTAAAAATTATTTAATCGTAATTACTCGCAATTCAAACCATCTATAAAATATGCCATATTTTTCTGTAAATTATTGTTGGAATGGAAAGATAAGACAAGACGGATATATTCATTCAACATACTGTACATAAGTACTGAATGTGTTTATTATAACAATAAATCAAAAAGATGGCATTAACATTAACATTCTGTTAGAGCGATCCATGGATAGAAAGACTTGTAGTTCTTAAAAGATAAATGTTAGTACACGTTATAGAAAATTTATATTAAAACCCCTCTTAATGTTTTCGTTTTAATCAAATTTGTAAAATTTTCAATCAAAAAATAAACTAGTAGCTCGCCATTGTTTTTGTCAATAATTACTCAATGCTCATGGTGCTGAAACCCATAAAATCAGTCACACCCAAGCACCAGCAGAGGGCGAATAAAACACCAAAAAACACAAGTAACAAGTGGACATGACACTGTGCTGTCATTTTAATCTGTTTGAGCGGGGCATGTGCGTTAATTGAGTCAAATATTTTAAAGATATCTAAAGATATAAATGAACTGTTTTTCAACTAGTTGTCAGTCGACATATCACAAATGTTATGAAAATATTTTATAAAAGTTGAAAAGTTACCTAGCTACCTTAAATAATGTTTGTTCACTGTGGGGGGGTTTACATAATTCACCAATATACTGTAATCTACGTTGTAGATGGACAGGTTTCTGGTCAGAGTAATGGTGGTATAGGATTCAAATGATCTATCTTGGTCTCTTTTTGACTACCCCAGAAACCTGTAATTTGAACAGGGGTGTGTCTGAATGTGTTCTGGAAGTTTTAACATCTCTTGACTCTTTCATACAAGTTAGGAAATGCCAGTGTGTGTCAGTACACGTGCGTATGTGCTTGGTATTTTTGATGTGTGTGTTTTGTGTCCAGACTGGCCAAACTGCATGGTAGCTAGTGTATTATGGTGCCTGACAAAGCCATGCTTCATTAATGAAGCAGACAGAATCAAAAGAAGTCAGAGGTTGTCAGAGAGAATCAAAAGAAGTCAGAGGTTGTTCCCTTTCTCTACTGCATGTGTGCGAGTGCGTGTGGGTGAAAGCCGATGTGTCATTGACAAAAGACCACATTGGGTTGAATAGAATAATATAGTTATAGCAACTCCAACAAGCTGCACCACCCAGCTGTCTCTGTGTGGTCCTGACTCATCAGTCTTTCTCTCAAACACACATATGCAGACACATACACACAACTGCTGGTCATGCAGCAGTTGCCCAGCAGTGAGTATGTGAAAAATTATGGAACGACTGAGTTCTGTCAGGATGTGGTACCGAAAGTGCGTGGGTACACTGAGGTAAACTGTTTTATGTGTGTGAAGTGGACAGTCCTAAAACAAAGGGGGTTTCCTGTCCGGCCTAACTAAAGGATTAAAATAGGAGCAGTCAGGAAAAGGCAGAGGAAATAGGCCATCCTTTAGGAAACAGTAGAGGATGAACGCACACGAACGCTCACACAACTGAAAAAATCCAAATCAAAATACCACTGTGCTTTACACACAAACTCACTTGAAGAAGAAAAAAACACGCATACTTTCTCCGTTCCTTTTTGACAAATGCACAAAACAACTTGTCGAACATGAAAGGTTAAAGTCTGTCCATGATGAAGAGCTGTGAAACAACACCATTAAAATATATGCTCAGGCTGTCACTGCATCAATTATGCCGACACCCTCTTTTTCACGCCCACACTCAGACTAGCTTGACTTGATACAGTATCTCCTCTATCCAAGCTGTAATGTTTATCTTTTTTTTTCTCCCCTTAGTTTTGGGAGATTTTATCATTTTTTTTCTCTTTCTCTACTGCTCACTCATTATATACTGTATACTGGCAACAGTTTTGGCCCTGATCAATAACTCCAGTCTTTTCTCTTTTATCCACATTTCTCTCTTCTCTCACCATGCTCTCGCTTTTGTCTCCCCTTCTTAGTTTCTGACACAGCCATTTATTTGAGACCTGAATAATTGCTGTCAGCCAGTCAGACTGCTACTTTGGCCCCATAAATCGGGTATGGCTTTGCCCACTGAGTGTGTTATTGCTAAGGTTTGTGTGATGATAGGTGGGAAACAGACATGTAGTGGCATTGAATACAAACACAGCACATGGAGCCAGTTGCTGCTGCAGTTTATCTCTTTCAATTCAAATTCTCTTTTACCACACGTTGTACATTAGGAGTCACATTGAACAATATTGTTGCGCCTAATCATATTATATTTTATATGTCAGAGATTTGCCACTCATTGATCATTTTCTGACATTTAACCAAATTCAAATATAGAGGGACGACTGAAACTATCTATTAGGGAAAATAATTCACAGGATACAGAACTAATTTCACGTAATAAGCCCTCCAACGGGTACACTTTTAGAAACAAAAGTGGCAATTTGGTCCACAACTCCCATTGTTGATGCTGTTTCAGCAATTTAAGGAACTTTCATGGTTATTAAGTCTATTAAGTGAGGCACACAATCTCAGGAATTAATGAAAAAATGCAAATGGTCTGATTAGCAGTCTATCAGACTGTTCAGCATACAAATTTCAATTGTGACGTCACACAACCTTGAGGAGGTGTTTGGAGCAATATTTTTTTTTTTTTTTTGGGAAGACCAATATTTTCATTAATTATGGTTCCTATTTACTGTTGTCATATAGGATTCCGGACAAAGGAACACAACCATAAATCCGAAACCTGGATGTGTCATACAATCAATATTTTTATTTATTTATTAATTTTTTAAATATTTATTTAAGATTCATTTTACCAGGAATTGTCCCATTAAGATTAAAAACCCCTTTACAAGTCTTGGCCAAGAGGCAACATAAAGTAAAGTTTCAACACAATTAAAATGGCATTTAAATTAGATCAAACAGTTTCAGGTTAGGGTGGCTGTCTCAAGTTATTCAGTAAGATAAATTACTTTAGTTTATGATTGTTACTCTTGATTAGACATGTGCCGATTACCGGTTTCAAGGTAACCCGTGATATGAAAACGTCAAAACCGCAAAAATTTTCCGTCATACTGTCCCTAAGGTAGGTATTTATTACGTCCAAAAATGTATGGAAAAATCCCTCGCTTGCAGCTGCAAGGCTCAACCCTCTCCCACCGGTTGTTGCTCAGTGTCAGTGAGTCAGCTGTGCTACACGATGGCTGGAGAAGGTGAAACTCCAGAACTTTTTCCCCCATCGAAGAAAACCAAAACGCTGGAATGGGAAGACTTCGGCTACAGAAAAATTATAGACGGCCACGATTTAGAGAAGGAGGGCCAACCGACATGTAAAACATGTTTGGGAAGGGTGGCTGCTGAGGAGGCAACAACTCTAACATGATTTCGCATTTTTACAAATAAAGGTTAGTAAACACTGTCATGAACGTTAACCACCAGCTACAAGAGTTAACTCCAGCATGTTTAGTGTGTCTAGCGGCAGTAAAACGTGTTTTCTTCTCTCTCTGGCAACTTTCTGTGTTGAGAGCGTGTGTGTACAATTTAAACATGATACGAGTCATACATACGTGCCTTTTATGGATAATAATTCAATTATTTTTGTTCTGATAGTAATAAAGTTGAGCTGTGGCTGTGGGTTTAGGCTCACCTAATGGACGGCATTTATTTTAATTTTATTTAGAATATGTTGTTATTCTTTTTAATTTATTTTAACATTATACCTAGGTTCCAATTTGCTAATGTTTTGAAAAATAAAAAAATTGCTCAATGAAAAAATGTAACACATTTTAGAGCTGTAATTGCAATACCGTGATAACCTGATATTTTTGCTTAAGGTTATCATACCAGCGCATGCCTACGTCTTGCTAACCAATACAGTGTTACTTTTACATACGAAGTTAATTCATTTCAGGACCTTGTTTGTAAGTCGAAATGGTCGAATGTCGAGCAGGATTTTCCCATATGAATACATTATACCATTAATTCGTTCCACAGCCCAAAAACCTACACTAAAGCCTTAATAAATGCTGTTGGTACTATTGCAAATAGCAGTTACACAGAGCAACACGAATAAATTATGAATAAAAATCGGAATAATATTATAATAATAGTAATAATAACAATAACAATAATAATACCTGTTATAATGTAACGAATCTGGTTCTAATTTGGTGGATGTGTTTAGCATGATATACCTGAACGCACCGTGTGGCTAACTTGAAAGAGTGAGAGAGGACTTATTGCTTTCAGTTTTCATGTTCAGCTGCAGCGGACAGTAAATAATAAAAACTGATGGACCGGAGGAGGACCGTCGAGATCGTAGAAATTCTACAACCGTATAGTCGAGCCAGTTCACGGATGCGCACACGACGCTCATACAGTATTTTTCTATCATTCCCATCTTCATTTCAATGGTAAAACTTACCTTTTTCTTTTTTTCACCACCTTCACCACCAACATTCTTGGAACCCATTTTGATTTCGCTCACAAGAAAATCCACCATGCGTCTGTCTTGCAGGAAAACAAAGAAACAGTGCCGCTGTCATAAATTGTCGGATGTCGAATAGATCATGTGTTGAAGCGCTCGTGTGTCAAGGTACCACTCTATATCTTTTATTAACTACTTCTCAAATTAAAAAAAAAACTTTGGGGTGTTGACACAATCAAAAACTATTTGAAATAACACTACCCCCCAAAATGTCCAACTCACATGAAATAAAGCACACAAGTTAATCAAAGGACACATGATAATAGGTTAAAAAAATAATCAGAACAATGATATGAAATGTACAAGTCAAGTAGAAACAATTAACACCTGTCAGATCTTTGAATCGTGAAAACAAGAATAATAGATATATAACTAAATGAATACAACTATGTTATTAAAAACTGATTATTACTATAATTACAGGGCAACTTCTTTGAGACAACTCATTATAATGTACAGTGGGGCAAATACTGTAAGTATTTAGTCAGCCATTAATTGTGCAAGTTCTCCCACTTGAAAATATTAGAGAGGCCTGTAATTGTCAACATGGGTAAACCTCAACCATGAGAAACAGAATGTGGAAAAAAAAAAAACAGAATATCACATTGTTTGATTTTTAAAGAATTTATTTGCAAATCATGGTGGAAAATAAGTACTTGGTCAATACCAAAAGTTCATCTCAGTACTTTGTTATGTACCCTTTGTTGGCAATAACGGCGGCCAAACGTTTTGTGTAACTCTTCACAAGCTTTTCACACATTGTTGCTGGTATTTTGGCCCATTCCTCCATGCACATCTCCTCTAGAGCAGTGATGTTTTGGGGCTGCCGTTGGGCAACACGGACTTTCAACTCCCTCCACAGATTTTCTATGGGGTTGAAATCTGGAGACTGGCTAGGCCACTCCAGGACCTTGAAATGCTTCTTACGAAGCCACTCCTTTCTTCCCCTGGCTGTGTGTTTGGGATCATTGTCATGCTGAAAGACCCAGCCACGCCTCATCTTCAATGCCCTTGCTGATGGAAGGAGATTTTCACTCAAAATCTCTCAATACATGGCCCATTCTTTCCTTTACACACATCAGTCGTCCTGGTCCTTTTGAAGAAAAACAGCCCCAAAGCATGATGTTTCCGCCCCCATGCTTCACCGTGGGTATGGTGTTATTTGGATGCAATTCAGTATTCTTTCTCCTCCAAACACGTGAATCGGTGTTCCAACCAAAAAGTTCTATTTTGGTTTCATATGACCATAGCACGTTCTCCCAGTCCTCTTCTGGATCGTCCGAATGCTCTCTGGCGAACCGCAGACGGGCCTGGACGTGTACTTTCTTCAGCAGGGGGACACGTCTGGTAGTGCAGGATTTGAGTCCCTGGCAGCGCATTGTATTACTGATAGTAGCCTTTGTTACTGTGGTCCCAGCTCTCTGTAGGTCATTCACTAGGTCCCCCCGTGTGGTTTTGGGATTTTAGCTTACCGTTCTTGTTATCATTTTGACGCCATTGGGTGAGTTCTTGCATGGAGCCCCAGATCGAGGGAGATTATCAATGGTCTTGTATGTCTTCCATTTTTTAATAATTGCTCCTACAGTTGATTTCTTTACACCAAGCGTTTCACCTATTGCAGATTCAGTCTTCCCGGCCTGGTGCAGGTCTACAATGTTGTCTCTGGTGTCCTTCGATAGCTCTTTGGTCTTGGCCATAGTGGAGTTTGGAGTGAGACTGACAGAAATTGTGGACAGGTGTCTTTTATACCGATAATGTTAAAACAGGTGCCATTAATACAGGAAACGAGTGGAGCATCGTTAGACCTCATTAGAAGAAGTTAGACCTCTTTGACAGCCAGAAATCTTGCTTGTTTGTAGGTGACTAAATACTTATTTTCCACTCTAATTTGGAAAGAAATTCTTTAAAAATCAAACAATTTGATGTTCTTTTTCTTTTTTTCCACATTCTGTCTCTCATGGTTGAGGTTTACCCATGTTGACAACTACAAGCCTCTCTAATCTTTTCAAGTAGCAGAACCTGCACAATTGGTGTTTGACTAAATACTTATTTGCCCCACTGTAATTGTAGGTGTAGTTTTAAAGAAACCATACCATAAAATTCAAGAATGACAAAAAAACTGTTGTTTTTATAAAATACAAAGCATGTTCTTGACTGAAGTTTAAGAAGTGTTGGTGAATGAGGCCTATTATTCATTGCCCAGCCCATACTCCTACACTGCAGCCATGTGGAGGCTTCAGTCTGCCATTCTTTCTGCAGACATCCTGTCGTAACAGCTGCAGTTCTTACAGAACAAATTCACGACATGATGTAGTCAGCATCACAATGTGTGCTTGTGTGTGCAATCGTGACCTAATTACAGGGATCTGGGACTGGCTGTTTCCTATGTTTATTTATTCTAAGCGGCACGCACAGGGGGAGGCAATTCCTGCCCACTGGTCACTTGGATACTTGAGCAAAGGCAAGGTAAAAGGAAGCACATTTAAAAGCTGTTCTAGGGATTAGTGTAAACGACACAGTGAGAATAATTACACATTTGTCAGTGTACTTTACTAAAAGTACAGCAGGGAGCAACTTGGCCTGTCATATGACAAGGAAAATATTATTTTTTGTTAACGGGGAAGTTAACTTAAAAAATGAGCAGTTTCAAACAAGGAGAAAGAGTAGCTCTGACATTTGAGAATTTAAATTGTGTGAAGCCCCTCAAAAGAGATTTGACCCACGTTACATGTTTTTTTGTCACTATCATTTAAAACTTTAGGTGGCATGTTTACAACATTGCCACTTTATTACCTTTATAACAAGCAGGGAAAAATGATATAAATGAAAACTGCGAATCACCTTTAACTCATTTGCTCCCAAAAATGTATAAATACGTTCTATTTTTAATTATTTCAGTGTCACAAAGACGTATTTATACGTCTTTTACGGGGTTTTTTTCACAAGAGACATCTCTAGGTTCTGATGCTCCTTCGCTTCAAACCACAACGCTGAAAATCCATTTTAAAGCAATAAAACTGGCCACTGAAGGGCAGCAGCGCATATGTTATTAACTCATATCTGACCATGAAAGGAAGTGAATGAAGAAAAATAGTCAGGACACAGAAGTTGGAAGAAGTAAGAAGCGTGAGAAAAATGTGGAGAACGATGTCAAACACAAGGCACATGCCCCACACAAGTTCCTTAGGTGAATCCTGTTAAGAGGTAGTGGTCACTACACAGGTCCCCCCCAGAATTCATCCACACAGGACACCAGGCGTAACCCGATTAAGCGGAACGGTCGGGTTGCATGCGGCCACAATAGCGTCATCTCTCAGTTTAATAGTTTAGTTATGTGTAAATAAATTGTTACTTTGCCATCAAAAGCGCTCTTTGTCTTGTAGTTTATGTCATTTTGTAGAAGGAAAACATTATTCAGATGTTTGGGATGTCACAAAGGCAAAAAATAGCTGTGTTAAAGTCAGTTATGTTTGAAATGTATGCTTTTACAATTGCTCAATTTCTCTGTTTTTTCATCAGAAATTGGAAAATTGCTTAAAGCATTAATGTGAGGTATTTTCTTCACATGCCAAATAGGGTCACAAGTAAAGTAATTAAACATTGTCCAACAAATAAAGCATGAAAAAATAATTTATATGTTGTATATTTGACAAAATAATCGCGTTTCCGAAGTTCGAGCCTGAAAGGGGACGAACCCGGAAGTGATACGTCACACCGGGAACGCGATGGCAGCTCCATACATACGGCCGCCATACAAAGCCCTTCAAACAATGATTCAAACAGCGATATAAGCGATAGATCGAGCGCAAGGGAGGAGATCCAAGTTTTTGAAGAGTTGGAGGAAGAAGAGGAGCTTGGAATTTTATGTTGGACCGTACATGTATTAGCCAGACGCTAATCAGGATACAAACAATGTGCCTAGACTACCTGACATGGAATGGATACAAGACCCATCGAGATTACAAGATTGGTAAGATATAGGCTGTTATTATTTTTATGATTTGAAGATGCAGGCATTTGCACATAATTTTATGTTTTTGTCTATCTGATGACATTGTTAATAAAAAAATAATGATCAGAATTCATGTTCATTTTGGCAGATCCGGCAGCTCTCGTGCATATAAAATAATAATACAAAAACGTTGGGGGGAAAGAAGGAGATGAGTCGTTGTTATATCTTGACCGAGTGACCCACACGACACCTTTATTGGCTTTTACAACTTTACTCAACGTCATGCCAAGTGACTCTGAACAACAACTTTTCTGTCTTTTAGTGAAGGAGTAAGGCACAAACAATAACATATCTAAATGACATGCGTACTCTCTACTGGTGAACTCCCGTATTACAACTAAATAATATCCACTATATCACAGTCGTCGATGGCTTTCTCCACTTTATTGTGGCAACAATAAGAAAACAAAGTGGCGTCTAATGGCGTGAGGAAATGTAGTTTTTTCACACAAGCGAACAGATTACAAAGCACCACTTCAGTGTTGTCCCGAGACTACATTTCCCATGATTCACTGCGTGACCTGCGCGCTCGCTGATTCGCTGCCAGCAGACATTAAAAGCAACACTTGTCACCTATCAGCGGCCCTTGCGAAGCGCCGAAACACAAACTAGAAGGCTATCAAGCGATCACCGTGAAAGAAACGGCGAACCGTACAAATGCAATGCAATGCTTGAAGCATGAAGGTGGAAATACATAATACAAATACAAATAAATGTGCACAAACTCACCGACGGTGTGTGTCTCTTACTGCAACGTGACCGTGAATTACCGCGACGCCGACCCGCTTATGTGCACATCCACACCCCTTTCCCGATTGACAGTGGATTAACCCTTTCGGACAAGATTGTAGATGACGCACAATTTAAACACGCTTAACCTAGTGAACACAACAACAACTATGATCAGGGATTGCCATGAGTTAATTTTAGGCTAACGTCGCCAGCTTATACTGTTCATTCCACAACAGTTGGCAGCTCTGCTTTGACAAAGTCATCAGTCATCTATCCAAAAATCACACTTACTTTTTGGCAAATCCTTGATCATAAGCAGACGGGTTAAGGAAGCAGGCATCTTCGAAGTGTTTGCAGCAGAGAACACTACTCGATGATGGCATGAAATTCATTCGCTTCATGCAAACGAAAGATGTCCATTTACGTGCCCTGCTATCCTTTGGCCACTCATACTTTTCGTTTGAGTGAGAACAAAACATCGCCACACACCGCCGTGGCATCTTACCGAGAAGCAATGCAACAAACAATACTGTTCTATGGCGGACTTCCCTTGCACTTCCCGGTGTGACGTAATTTCCGAAGATTGCCGAAGAAAAGCATTTTCGTTGTCAAGAGCGTTGCTATGGGTTAAACAAAGAATCTGGAAGGGTTGCGTTAAAAAAAATAATGAAAATATGCTTATAACTGTTTAGCCATTGATATTATTCAAAAACATGGTTGGCCAACCTTACTTCACATTACAGCTTTAAACCAAGCTATTTTCTAATACTGATTTCAAAAGAATGGAAAAGGATATGAACTAACTTTTTTCCTGCTGAAAGAAGAGAGTCTAAGCTTTCTTTTGGTGGGTTCCATGTATATATAGCAATAGAACAGAATTTTCTGTGGGCCTTGCCAAATCAGTCAAAATCCAGTCAAACGGCCGGGAGCGAAGGGGGTTGCTCCGGTGAAAATGGCTGGGAGTGAATGAGTTAACCAAGTTTGGAAATTTTTTCAGAGAGCACCTTTCAAATACATCCATTTGGGCAGGCTTTTTCTTCAATTGACATCTCCAAATGGCAGATTTGACTCTGTGGACTGGACCAGAACTATCAGCATACGCAGAGTGTGAAAGATTACAACATAATTGGAGTTCATTCAGGTTGAGCGGTTGAGTAACCGACATGGGTAATGAACAGACTAACAATTCAAGTGGTACTTGTCCATATTTCTATGCCCCTGGGATGATTTTGGCATTTTAAGTGCTGGTTTGAATTTAAAAATTAGGCATCGATTGTGAAAGCTTGTTTGTATAGAACGTGCCATGCGATTGACTGGCAAAAAGTAGGGTAGGGTGGACCAACAAACAGTATGGAAAACACAGTAGTTGGGTGAGTGGGGGGAAATGGGAAAAACAGACATTATTTCGAATTAATACCAGAGAAAGTAAATTACAGATGTAAGGAAGGCATGTGGAGACTTTCCGAGTGGCTGTAAGAAGTGGAAGCATCATTTCACCACCAGCAACTTCCTATTCTCCTTGATAATCCTTGCCGCTCCAAGCGCCACAATTGTCTTTTATATTTCCATAACCTTCACATTATTTATTTTTATTCTGATTTCCTTACCATATTCACAACATCCTCCATACACTGGGGAAACTTCATCTTCATCTGGCCTTGAGTACGTGGATGCTCTTCCTTCCCCCTTGGTTATTACATCCCCTCCTCTCTTCTAAGACCGGCCATGACTCTTTGTGTTCTGTTCTTTGTCAGGCACAGCTTCCTGGAATTCTTCAAGAGGATGTGATGTTTTCTGATCTCAACAAAAGCTTGATCCTTACCTCATTCATAGTTTTCAGCCACTTTATTGTAAAACACATATTAATTAATTTACTCATTAGTGGCAGTACTAAAGGCCCACAGAGAGAATTCTTGATGACATTTGGTGTCGGTACAAGCTGCATACAGCTAGACACTATTTGCATTATATACAGTCCCTGACAAAGGTCTTGTCGCTTATCCATTTTGTAGAAACAGTTGCTAATAACATGACTTTTAATTATTCAATTGGTTTCAGAAATGGCTCATATCAAAGCTAAGACCCTCCCAAATGATGCTGAATGTCCAAAAATATATTTTTTTCACTGAAAAAAGATGTATAATTTAATGAAGACATAGAAGTCAAATGTTGGCAAGAAAAAGGTTTTGTCGCCTACAGAAAGTAGTGTGAAAATTTACCAAAAAATGTACTTCAAATACAAAAATATGTTACATAACGTAAGCGAATTAAGTAGTGGTGCTGTGGAATCCAAATTTAATATTTTATATGACTTCCATGGGCTTGAAGGACTGCATCCATGCAGTTCGGCAAGGATTCATACAATTTATTGAGGAAGTCGTCAGGAACATCAAAGAAAGCAGTCTTGCATGGCTCCCAGAGTTTATCAACATTCTTGGGTTTCGTCTTCCATACTTCCTCTTTCATCCTGATCATGTCTGGTGACTGGGCTGGCCGGTCCTGGAGGATCTTCATCTTCTATACCTTGAGGAACTTTGAGGTAGAGATTGAACTATGCGATGGAGCACCATCCTGCTGCAGAATTTGTGCCTTTTTATGGTTAGGAATGTAAGAGGCAGCTAAGATTTGTTGATATTTCAGACTATTTATTTTGCCTTCTACCCTGCAGATCTCTCGCACACCCCCATACTAGATGTAACCCCAGACCGTGATTTTGTCACTGTTTTTTGGCAAAAGGTAGGTTTTTCAGATGAATCTTCCATCGAATTACACCACAGTCGCTGCAAATATTGCAGGAGACCTACTGGAGCCAGCATGGATCTGAGATTCAGTCAGAAAACAGTGAATTTTGGTGGTGGCAAAATCATGGTCTGGGGTTACATCAAGTATGGGGGTGTGCAAGAGATCTGCAGGGTGGAAGGCAACATAAATAGTCTGAAATATCAACAAATCTTAGCTGCCTCTTACATTCTTAACCATAAAAAGGGAAAATTTTTCCGCAGGATGGTGCTCCATCACATACTTCAATCTCTTGCTCGAAGTTCCTTCCTTTTGTCTTGCCAACATTTGACCTTTATGTCTTCATTAAATGATAAATCTTTTTTCAGTGAAAAAAATATATTTTTGTACATTCAACATCATTTGGGAGGGTCTTAGCTTTCGTATGAGCCATTTCTGAAACCAATTGAATCTTTAAAAGTCAGGTTATTAGCAATTGTTTCTACAAAACGGACAAGCGATAAGACTTTTGTCAGGGACTGTAGGTGCAGTATATATAAGGTATCGTAATGGGAAGATTTTCACATCAGTTTACTAGCGGTTTTACATCACTTGCCAAGTCTCGTCTTGCTCGCTGCGATTTAAATTTACTGTAATTTTCGGACTATAAGGCACCTGAATATAAGCCACACCCAAATTTTACAAGAAAACTATTTGTCCATATATTGGCCTGGTCTTTAACGGATTCACTGCATCGCGGGGTTTCAAAAAGTATTAATCAAAACATATTAAATAGAAAAATATGTTTGCTTCATTTTGAGGCACAAGAAACCCTGTTTCTCAAACATGACTCAGGGGCTTTGTACATATATCCACGGGCACTCATACAAGGTGTGTGATTGGTTTCTGCTGTGAGATTGACACATGAGAGCACCGATGAGCACCATTGTAGCCTCTACCTTTCTGATCAACCAACAAGACCGCCAATAGGAGTGGCTTCATCCCTTGAGATGATTGGCTGTGCACCATCGCAGCCTCCCCCATTATGATCGACAGACAAGTCCACCGATAAGAGCGGCCAATTCCCTTGAGTTAATTGACTGCGTACCATCACAGCCTCCCTATGCTGATTGACAAACAATAGAACAAATTAGAGTGGATTTACAGTGCCTTGCAAAAGTATTCGGCCCCCTTGAATCTTGCAACCTTTCGCCACATTTCAGGCTTCAAACATAAAGATATGAAATTTAATTTTTTTGTCAAGAATCAACAACAAGTGGGACACAATCGTGAAGTGGAACAACATTTATTGGATAATTTAAACTTTTTTAACAAATAAAAAACTGAAAAGTGGGGCGTGCAATATTATTCGGCCCCTTTACTTTCAGTGCAGCAAACTCACTCCAGAAGTTCAGTGAGGATCGCTGAATGATCCAATGTTGTCCTAAATGACCGATGATGATAAATAGAATCCGCCTGTGTGTAATCAAGTCTCCGTATAAATGCACCTGCTCTGTGATAGTCTCAGGGTTCTGTTTAAAGTGTAGAGAGCATTATGAAAACCAAGGAACACACCAGGCAGGTCCGAGATACTGTTGTGGAGAAGTTTAAAGCCGGACTGATTGGAAAGATTGATGCAGCCAGATACAGGAACATTCTGGAAGAAAACCTGTTGGTATCTGCACAAGACCTGAGACTGGGACGGATATTTATCTTCCAACAGGACAATGATCCAAAACATAAAGCCAAATCTACAATGGAATGGTTCAAAAATAAACGTATCCAGGTGTTAGAATGGCCAAGTCAAAGTCCAGACCTGAATCCAATCGAGAATCTGTGGAAAGAGCTGAAGACTGCTGTTCACAAACACTCTCCATCCAACCTCACTGAGCTCGAGCTGTTTTGCAAGGAAGAATGGGCAAGAATGTCAGTCTCTCGATGTGCAAAACTGATAGAAACATACCCCAAGCGACTTGCAGCTGTAATTGGAGCAAAAGGTGGCGCTACAAAGTATTAACGCAAGGGGGCCGAATAATATTGCACGCCCCACTTTTCAGTTTTTTATTTGTTAAAAAAGTTTAAATTATCCAATAAATTTTGTTCCACTTCACGATTGTGTCCCACTTGTTGTTGATTCTTGAAAAAAAATTAAAATTTTATATCTTTATGTTTGAAGCCTGAAATGTGGCGAAAGGTTGCAAGGTTCAAGGGGGCCGAATACTTTTGCAAGGCACTGTATCTCTTGAGCTAAATGGCTGCATACATCGCAGTCTCACCCAGCCTCTTACATTGTTCGATCACCAATATTACGGGGGAATTTCAACAAGAGGACATCACATCATTTCAGCAGTACTTTTCACTGTTTTTACCCACTTCTAGAGCACCCAATCCTGCTACAAATCTCTACAACCTCTTGGGGAATTTTAACCCTTATTAGCATGTTTTTTTAACCCAAAAATTCAGCGCCATACACCTCCAGGACCTCCGAGGAGATATTCAGCATTACTTTTCACCATATTTACCTGCGTTGAAAGCACCCAAAGCTCGCTACAAACCTTCAACATCTCCTGGGAAACTAAACTTTTATTTTACCCGCAAATTAAGCATTATAACCCCGCTACACGCTCTCTTCGCTCGTGAGTGGAACTACACGATATCCAAGAGGTATGTCAAGTTCCCCCCACGCATCACGCAGTTTTTTACTTTTTTACTTACATTTCAGGCTTTTTCAATAAATGACAGAGTTCCGAAAATGAAATAACAGGCTGTAGTCTAAATTTGAATTAATGCATAGGAATGCCAGTCACAACTGGGCATTAGATTTTTTTAGAGAGAGAATTATTTACCAGTAGTATTGTTAGTCAGATTTGTAGAATTATTAAAACAATTACAGTGAAAGCAACATTCTCTGATAAAGCAGCAATTTAAGGAATAACTAGCCATTTTCCCATTGTTCTGTTAGCAACCCTGATTTGAATTCATGCTGCACACTAGCAAGCCTGCAAGCAGCGGGGCACAGTGAGCGAAGCTGGTTACCTCGCTGACACATTAAAGTTGCAGTCTGTCGCCTGCAGCACTTCATCTAACAGCTCATTGTTGCTGTTCATTCTTTTGCCATTATCCCTCGACAATATTTCAAAGTCAGCCAAATACGAATCGTTTTGTGGATGCATTTTTAACAAAAATATTTTAAATCAACATGATTCCTGACAAACATTTTATTAGGAGATTTACAAAATATACACATATATCCATTTCTCTATGACATTTAGTTTTCTTATGAAGGGCTCAGCAATGTGGATATTTCTTTTGCATAAGCAGGTGTGTATTGCTTCAGTCAGTGACCACCTATCCAAAATTTCATTCACTCTATTATTACACACGAAGCAGCTTGCATCACTGGCTCATAGGCTCAGTCATCTTTTTCCGTCATATTTGGTCATTATTTGCATGCAAATCCAAAAGACTGTTGTAAATATACGCCGCAATGTGTATTGTTTATTCATGCATATTTATTATCTGTGTTTGAGGCCACATTGCATATCTAAGAGGATTACATTTTAAACTCACAACAAAGAATGAATTCCCAACAGCAGAACCCAAATGTGAAGATAAATCTGCTATCTCAGCTTAAATCTGCTGCCAGACAGACACAGGTGAAAGGTTTCATTGTGATGGTTTCTCTAAACACCTTTGCCGAGCCAAAACAACAATAGCTGTGGGTCACAATGGTCTCTCTCTTAATGAAACATTGATGTTCCATATGAAAAAAAAACAGATAACCCTTAAATTCGATTACATGTGTAATCTAATCTAATACAAACGTCTAGTGTGAGACCATCACAACTGCTACTCAATAGCCTCAGGATAACAACAAAGGGAAAATTTGCGATGAGGTTTTGTGGACTGTTAACCATCGCATACAACTAACATCACATCATCAAACAGCAAGTTTCTGTCTGAAAGTAATGACCTTTAAAGAAAAATGTTCGGCAACACTTCACAATAAGGGTCCTTTAATTAGTATTAGTTAACGCCTTTTTAGACAAAAACTCATGTTGAAGTAACATGACAATAATTCATTTAATCCCTTACCTAACATTTGTTATTAATTAACATGAGTTAATGCATTAGTTAATGCATTTTAAGGCAATAACTAATGTTTGAGTAAAATTACAATAATTAATATAATTGCTTATCTAACAGTTATTTATATATTAATGTAAAAGGCCAATAATTAACATGAGTTAATGCATTAGTTAATGCATAACAAGATAGTTTGGTAAAATTAAATATATATATAGGTCTATACAGGGTTAGGGTTTCGGGTTAGGGTTTGTTAACATAAGCATTTATAATTTCTTAGTTAAGGGACACATGTGCTACACTTCACAATAAGGGTCCAAAAAGCATTCAGTAATAGTTAATAAAGGTTAAGGGGTGTGTGTGTGTGTGTGTGTGTGTGTGTGTGTGTGTGTGTGTGTGTGTGTGTGTGTGTGTGTGTGTGTGTGTGTGTGTGTGTGGAGGGGGGGGGGGGGTTAGGCATTTATAATTTCTTAGTTAAGGGACGCATGTGCTACACTTTACAATAAGGGTCCAAAAAGCATTCAGTAATGGTTAATAAAGGTTAAAAGAGGGGAATTAAGCATTTATAATTTCTTAGTTAAGGGATATGTGTGCTACAGTTTACAATACGGATCAAAAAAACATTCAGTAAGGGTTATTTAAGGTTAAGTAATACTTATGAGGTACGTTCATGTGAAATAATACCATACTTAAGGTTAGGTTATAATGCATAATATATATAATACATTACTTAACATTAATTCACATATACATTAGTGCATTAATAAATAGTTATTAATGTTTACTGGTACTAGTAAGTGACTATGTTATTTTAAAATGAGGAACATTAGTGCATTAATAAATAGTTATTAATGTTTACTGGTACTAGTAAGTGACTATGTTATTTTAAAATGAGAAACATTGCTCTGTGAGTCCTTGGGTGCTGCTAACCTAACCTTAAGGATGGTATTATTGGTGGATGGTATCACGTGAACGTACCTCATAAGTATTACTTAACCATTACTGAATGTTTTTTTGACCCTTATTGTAAAGTGTAGCACATGTGTCCCTTAACTAAGAAATTATAAATGCTAAGTTAACAAACCCTAACCCTATATAAGCCGATATACAGTACTGTGCAAAAGTTTTAGGCAGGACACCTGCCTAAAACTTTTGCACAGTACTGTATATTTTTATTATATTATGTATATACAGGATATACTGTATGTATATATTTTCCCCAAGTGGAAGCTTCCATGATCCAAATAACTTTAATAATTAAAAAAAAATATATACAGTACTGTGCAAAAGTTTTAGGCAGGTGTCCTGCCTAAAACTTTTGCACAGTACTGTATATTTTTAATTTTACCAAACTATTAGTCTGGTTATGCATTAACTAATGCATTAACTAATGCATTAGCTAATGCATTAGCTAATGCATTACCTCATGTAAATTAATATATTAATAAATGTCAGATAAGCAAATATATTAATTACTGTAATGTTACTTAAACATTAGTTATTGCATTAACTAATGTTGATTAGTTGATTAAGGGACCCTTATCGTAAAGTGTTACCAAATGTTCATAGTTTTTTTTTAAGTGAAACCTCTAAACTCAAATGAGTCAGTCAAGTCAAGGCTGTACAAATTTGGAATGCAAGGGAAAATTAATTAAAAAAAAAAAAAAAAAAAAGGGCTTGAATCTTCTTAGATGATGTCACACAATAATCACATCATAATAATAATAATTTTAAAAATTATTTGAGAGCGCCTTTCTGGCACTCAAAGTCGCCGTACAATCATTAAAAAAAAAACAATTAGACAAATTAAAGACTAAAAACAGTAAAAATAATTAAGTATAGAATGTTCAAAACAATCAAATACTAATCTGTGCGAATACAGTAAAACACAAAGAAATCGGGGATTATTATGGATATGCGAGTCTGAACAGGTGAGCTTTGAGTTTCGATTGAAAAGGGGGAGTGAGTCTGTGTTCCTGAGGTCGGGTGGTAGTGATTTCCAGAGCGACTGAATGCTCTGCTCACCATGGTGCTGAGGTGAGTGCGTGGACAGATGGAGATGGAGGACCTAAGGGCACGGGAGGGAGTTGTAAAATGGAGGACAGGTAGGTAGGGGCAAGGCTGTGGACGGCCTTGAATGTGAAGAGGAGAACTTTGAACTGGATGCGGAAGTGGACCGGGAGCCAATTGAGCTGGCGGAGAACTGTAGTGATGTGTTGGATGAATGGGGTACGGGCTATAATGCGAGCGGCTAAATTCTGGACCAGTTGCAGTTTATGGAGGGTCTTTTGAGGGAGGCAAAAGAGGACAGAGTTGCGGTAATCCAGGCAGAAAGTGAAAAGACTATGAACCAGGATGGCAGCAGAATGGGGTGTGAGGGAGGGGCGGAGGCGGTTGATGGTGTGTAGGTTGTAGTGGGCAATCCGGGTAATATTACTGATGTGTGAATGAAAAAAGACTGTATTGTCCAGGATGACACCTAGGCTCTTAACTTGGGGGGAGGGTGAAACAATGGAGTTGTCGATAGTGATGGGGATGGCTATGGTATTTGGATAAGGTGGATTTGGAGCCAATGAGGAGCACCTCGGTTTTACTGCTGTTGAGTTTGAGGAAATTTTTGGTGAGCCAGTTTTTTATTTCGGTGATACAGTCAGTCAGGAAGGTGGGCGGGAGAGAGGAGGAGGGTCCGGAAGTAAGGTAGAGCTGGGTGTCATCGGCGTAGCTGTGAAAGTTGAGGTCAGATTTACAGAAAATATTGCCAACGGGAAGGAGGTAGATGATGAACAGTAGGGGCCCAAGGACAGAGCCCTGAAGGACTCCGGAGGTAACGGGTGAGGGAGTCGATTTAAGGGACTTGAGTTGTACTGTATGTAATGAGAAAGTCCAGAAAGGTAGGATGAGAACCAGTTCAACGGGGTGTTGGTGATGCCAATAGTGGATAGACGGTGGAGGAGGGTGGCGTGACTGATGGTGTCAAAAGCTCAAGATAGGTCCAGGAGGATGAGGATGGTGAGAAATCCAGAGTCCGCCGCCATGAGGAGGTCATTGGTTATTTTAACAAGTGCTGTTTCAGTGCTATGGAGTGGGCGAAAAGACTGGAACTGCTCATAGAGGTTATTGTGGGAGATGAGAATGGAGCTGAGAGGCAACAGTTCTTTCAAGGAGTTTAGAGATGAAAGGTAAGTTGGATATGGGCTGGAAGTTGTTGAAATTTGAGCAGTCAGCACCAGGTTTCTTGAGAATTGGAGTGATGGCAGCAGTTTTAAAAGAAGTGGGGACTATACCAGAGGTGAGAGATGAGTGGATGATAGCGGAAATGAGTAAGACCAGGGAGGGGGGGGCAGGCTTTGACTTGTTGTGTGAGTATGGGGTCCAGTTGACAGGTGGATGATTTTGACTTCCGGATAATTTCAGAGATCTCGGAGGGGGAGAGGAGGTAGAATGAGGAAAATGGGCGTGAAGGCGGGTGCCAGAATCATGCAACATTGTTCACCAACCCTTTATCTAAGTTGTATGAAGTTGAGATGCCTTCAATAATTACATCAAGTTCTATGTTTGCTAAGCCAATGTCAAACTGAGATCATTTAGATTTACAATGATCCCTCATTACGCCGCACTTTAAAATTCACACCCTTCGTCCATCACAGATTTTTTTTTCCAATTAAAAAATCAATAAATAAATACAGTATTTTATAGACAAGTGTCTGAGGTATTTATGCTTTAGTTCCGTATTTCTGCACTCAGCTTCCATTTTACACTTTCTCCATCCAACACAACAGTGGAGCTGGAGTGGCATCACTCATCAAAATCCCTCCAAAAAGACTATTTGGAAATATCGCATCCATCTGCCATCATCACGACATGGGAGGACAACATGTTCATGAAGTCAGATGTGGAAGCAAGCCCATGCCACCACAAAGACCGGGTGTTTATGTAGCCATGTTGCTGCTGTTTTATGGAAGGTATGTTATTCCTATCGCTGCATTTTCATGTATCCGGTGCTCAAAAATACTAAAGGTAAAATCGTGCGCATGAAACAACTTGTTGCTTTTGAAATTGTTATTAAGATGATGATTGTAATTATGATGATGTTTGATATAATTGACTACAACTACTGTACTGCCGTGGCTGCAACACATGCTATCTACTGCTAGCCTGTGCCTAATCAGTACGTGTAGGATGGCACAGTTATATAAATGCATAAATGCAACTGTTACAAGTTTTTTGTTCGTTTGTTTGCAAGTGGAACACGCTGTTAGGTGAGGGAAGATAATTTGATGTGCCTCACAACAACACTTACTGTACATTGATGGATATATATCAAGACTACGTGCGTTCTACTTTGGTGATGGAAGGCTCGACTTATGCTTCACCTTCGTTAATGTTTTTCTGATAATTTTATAAATTGTGATTGATTGTTTTTCACATGCACCCATTGTTTTAAATAAAACAAGAAATAGAATCATGTTGTCCAAAAGTTTTACTGCGATCAATATCTGTAATAAAAAAAAGAATGATATACTATTGGTGCTTCTATGTCCATGTGTGATGAGCTCATAATAGCCTAACGATAATCTAACCAGATGAACTATACCTTGTAGTATTTCTTTATAACAAAAAAATCTGTGTCAGCCCTTCTGCATTCGGCAACTATAATATTATTTGCCTCATTTTGGTCACTCAAGAGGCCGGCGTATCAATCTATTGTCCATGAACAATCAACAAAGTGATAAGATCAAACGCACGCTTCATCTATGTCATGCTGAATCCATTTTTGGAGATTCTGTGGGTTCTTCTGGTTTGATTTTTAAGTTTTAACTTTGTCTACACACTGCTTACTTCAACCGCACTTCATGTTGTTCAGTCTCAACTGGAAGTCCGTAGCAGAAAATATCAAAGATGGCGCCGCCCATGTTTAGCACAGGAAACTTGTTTATAGAGCTGTCCCGATCCGATCATGTTCAGCCTATCAGTCTCCCTCCTGCTGCTTTTCTTGCTCAGCAGGCAGCTGGAGTTTGCTTGTTAAAGTTGACGATGAGTGGCAGGGCTGCTGCTTTGATCTTGCTGGAGAAAATTGGTAGTGCTATCTTTAAAGCCACAGATCTGTCAATCATCGCTTAGCTTGTTAAAGAGCGGTAGTGTGCTGTGGCAACTCATTGTGTAAGTGACGAGAGGCTGGTGTCAGCAGCGTGAGTGGACTCACTCAACGAAGCATTTCATAAAGACAAGCATTTCGATACGTTATTCTTGTTCAAAAATGATTTGGTGGGACAGTAAGAACAAGAAAAACTTTTTTTTAAATAATTTTTTAAAATAGTACTTTGAGGGAAAAATTAAAAATGTCTCATATGTATCTCTTTTCAATGAAAAATCTGAATAAATACATTAAACACTCCATTTTTTTTTTTTTTTTAATTGTAAATAAGCTCCACCTGTACTTCGCGGATATATACCAGGGGGATGGGGGGGCTGTCCAATTTACCCACGAAAAATGTGGGATCACTGTAGTCTGCATTCTAGCTTTTCATTATTCAGGCTGATGGATGATGCTTTGGCATAGGTTTGTGGACAAATGCCCTACCAGCCTCAAACCATTCTATTTGATCAAGCTTGGGACCGGCAAATGGTTGGGCTGGCATGACAGAGGCTCGATTGCGAATCATTATCCAACGCACCAGTCAGTCGTATGTTCCAGTTATTTTGCACACATGAAAAATCACAGCTTCAACAAAAAAATCAAAAGCTGAAATTTTCATCTCTTGCCTTATATAAAACTTTTTCCACATTGAAAGGTTCATATATAAATTTACTTACTTTGCCAACATTTTGTAATAAATTGTATTAATCATTCCCTCAAAAGTATTTTCTGAAAAAAAAAATAGTAAAAAAGAAGCTGCTTATAATGTATAAAATACAGTATTTGCATTTATACACAATGCAGTTAATTAATTAGTCTTACTTATTACCACACTGAATTCTGAAGTGTGTTGGTAGTTTTCATTCCTGAGGCAGCAAAAAGTTTACATCAAAGCTGACCCCTTTTTACTTGTTGCCTTTGTCATTTTATGATGACCCCAACTGTTTGCTAGGAGGGGGAGTCTAAATGGAAGGAACTGGGAGTTAAATAGAATAGCATAACCTCCCGAGGGAAGGTTCTAACTAAAGGACAAGGACAATGACACCACATGACGCAGGTGTTGCAGAACTCTGCTTTATCACTTTATCAATAGAAATCCGTGCCACTCAGGAGCTTCAGGGGAAGAGTCATGACCTTGGCAGCTCCTCACTGGCAGCTCCTCCTATTTTAAGTAGGATATCCTAAGCTAAAGGTCATTCAGAGTGGACAGGATATCCTCCTCTCCAACCCTCTCAACTCCTCTTTCCTCTAGAAATCACCTCTTGAAGACAATGCACTTCCATGCAAAAATAAGGGGCAGTTTACATGGCAACTCTGCGACACAAAGACGCAATGACTGAGTTGCGGACTCGCCTCGCGTGCATATGGTGTCGGCGAAGACGAAAGGCGAAGACGAAAAATTCTGAATCCTACCTCCAAAGTGGAAGAATCCAATTGCGGGGGGTTGAGGGGGGCTTCCTCGGCATGCATATCAAAGGCTCCTGCGGCGCGAGACCGCGTCGTTAACGTCAGCACTCGTACACGTCACATTGGGCGTGCGCAGCGGTGCTACTAAACATTAAAAACAGCAAATATGGCGGAATGTCGGCTTTAATTTACTGTTTTAATAATATTTTTAAATTAAATATGTTGAACGTTTCAATTTTTGTGCCTTTTTGAACAAAAGAAAAATGACATTGCTTCGAGTGGGCGGGCATATTTTTTCCGGGCTGAGGGAGCTTGGTGGGGTCAAAGTGCACCATTCTCTGTCGCCCAGTAAATCTGCACTGCCCCCTAGGGTCTGGCATGAATACTACATCGTTTTCAAGCGGAATCGCAACATTGTTCAAATGGAGACGCAAATGCAAATTTGACATTTTTCGTATTCTCGGAGAGTCACCATGTAAACGGCCCCTGAATAAAGACATTAATCCGATTTCCTGTAATGAAGGCATCATGATTGTTGGAATAAATCATTTTCAGTTTCTATATTTATGTCTTGGACTGTACTCAGAGGCAAATTTGTTCATTTATAGCTATAAAAGCGCAAGAGAGAGAAAGTCTTGACTAAGACCTTAAAACATATACAGGCTTGAAACAAACAAAAAAAAAGTTTCAGTACCTATTTTTTGCCATTTCAATGTAATTTTTCCACAGCCTTCAATAGTAAGAACTTTACAAATACACAAATTGCACATTTCAGATTCCCTTAGCTGAACTAGCCAGAAGGCAAAGTGAATATTGATTATTTGAGCTTTAATCAACATGCGAAAGATTGATGGGTGGAAAAGGTCGAATGACGGACATGATTTAAAATTAATTTTCAACAACGCAACAAAATTGCTGGCTTGCTTGTTTCAACCTAGAGAAGAATTCATTTGCCATTTTCCGATTAACAACCATGTTTTACAGCTATTAAACAGCAAAGAAATGATAGAACACTAAAATATATCATACAGACCAGAGATGCTGACCTGCTATGAAAAAGATTGTTTTGTTGTGATCTTACATATTATTTAGTAAGTTTGTGACCTGATGATGTTGGTTGTATGGGGTGGATTAGGTCAGTCAAAATGGCCTGTGACACCATCAAAAAAATCTTAAATAGCATTATTATTGGAAGGAAAATCATATTTTGAGACGATTCGACTATATACAACAATTTGGCAAAGCGCAGATGGCGAGAAATGTGTCTTTTAATCTGCCATTTAGTCCCTCCTGTCCAGGACCGTGCAGAGACTGATGGAGGGGCAGGTGCTCAAAGATCAAAAAGAGCACACGAACAATAATTTAATACACCTTACAACAACATAACTTACAATTTAACCAGCTTTACACTATAATTGGCTGTGACTGTGACAGACTTTAATTGGGAGGGGGGAATGGGGAATAGAAATCAACACTGTCATCAACACGTTCTTTACTCAGTCAGTCTTTGCCTCTTTTCTTCCTTTAAATTACATATCATAATTATTATTTTTTTTTAAATCCCCACAATAAACCTGGTGTAGGAATTTTCACTATTTGCTCGAACACGGTTTATAAGGGTAACACCGTTTGTTTCCAACTACCAGATGTCCTTGGACTCCACGCCACACACCCAGGTCAAATGGGAACAGCGTGGGGGTTATGCGGTGGCTTAGCGGCACACAGACAGCTTTTTATCATCATTTTTTTAAGGTGTTTTCATTGTTCAAGTAAATTACTCCGTGGCTTGTAAACTGCACAGATATAGCCAGCACACATATACGCACCAAAAAACAAACAATCAAAAAAAGCCCAGTTAAAAGGGGCACTTTGAGCATGTAGGGGGAAAGGGGCAGGTGCTCAAGCACCCTCCGCCACCCCACTCTGCACGTGCCTGCTCCTGTCATTGTAGCACTCTGGCGCCTCCATCTGGGTGATGATGTCGGAAGAGTAGTGATTTCAGAATTCAACCCAATGGAGGAGGAATAGTTTTTCAGCGATTCTGGTTCAAGTGGGGATCTTTCAAGTGATATTGTTGATCCAGAGGAAACCTTTGGCATACAGCTATATATGTTTAGGTCGTATTTGTAGGAGGAGGAAGATTCAGAACGACAACAAACACGAGGCTGATGATTAAAGCATACTGTAAAATGTCATCATTGTTTTTTTTCTCTCTACTCCAATATTATTACAGGATATTCTTTGTATCAAAGTATTTTCCCCCGTATTGCAAAATAAATTGTATGGTCATGACAAATAACAGTCTGGTGCTAAATGGAATATGAAATAATAAAAATGCATTTATTCAGTACGACAGGGCTAAATTACTGCATAATGGAAAAAACTGCCAATTTCTTAAACCTCCCAAACGGTATTTTTTGCCACCGGAGCTAGTCCGAGTCTTGTCATTTCCCAACGGGGACTGAGAGACAAGGAAAAAGTGTAAACAAAAGAGTAGTGTGAGAGCAATGCTACATGCTATCCCGAAACGAGCTGGTCTTCTAATTAGGGTGAATCCCATTTCACCCCTTGGCCCTACCCCTTACCCCTTCGCCTCCGTTTTGCGCGTTCACGTGTAGGGGGAGAGCTGTCCCAATTCACGCTAATGTGCAGGGGGAGGGGTAAGGGGGAGGGCTTTCCACCCCTCCAAACGGAGGGCCATTACTACCCTCACTCCAAACGGAGGGTTATGCAAAATTTCCCAGGGTGCAAAGCGATTACCCCCTGAATCATTTCCAAAATGGCGGAAGCAAGGAAAGAAGTACACAAATGTAAGTAGCTCTGTTTTTCCCTAATTTAACTATTTTAACCGTTTTAATTTCTGATAACTGATGTATTGTGTGAGCGGGACTTACGTCGCAATGTGTAGTTTTTTTCGCTCTTTATTGCATAAATAAGGAATCGGTCAATGCATGTGAAGGTGCTGGGAAAAGTCGAATAACAACACAGTTGTCGTTTTTTTTAATTTGCGAGCAATGTAGTAGATTGACCATAGAGAAGTTGCTTTTGAGCGACGTGTGCGTCATTTCGCTACCTATTATCACAAGTATTCATGTTCGTGAATGTGATTCACAGGGAGTCCAGCACAAACAAAGAGCCTTATCAGGTTTCGCGCTGAGAACGAAGAACGGTTCTTGAAGTCAAAAGCCTCGGCCAAACAACAGTGGGAGTGAGTAATTACCTCTGCTAAGGAGGTTATGTTTTTGCTAGAGTTTGTCTGTTTGTTAGTTAGCAATTCATACGTTATCCCTTGCATTTACAACACAGGAAGCTGATCAAGGAGCTGGGGCTGCAGGGGAAGGTGTCCTCCCAGCAGGTCTCCAAAAAATACAAGGTAAACAGTAATGCCCGTTAAGTAGATAAATACTATGTACTCCTGAAATATTGTCAGCGAGCAATGAAGTACATTCATAATTGCCATTGTCTTGCTTCTTACAGGAGCTGAAAACTCCCTGCTCTGGGGGTGGGTCAGACGAAGGCCAGGAGACCGCCACAACGTGGCAATATTATGAGGATATGCATGCGGTGCTGGGAGGAAGGGCAGCAATGGACCCTCCACTCTTGGTGGATGCATGCGCAGAGGGGGATGCCATCATCCAAAGTGCTTTGGTAAACATACAGCCATATATTGTTTTTTTTTGGTTAATGTGCATGGTATGTCCAAATATTGATGTATTGTACACACAGCCACCACTCCCTCATTTTGTAACACCTTTTTTCCTCAATGGATTGAAGTACATGCTGTAATGTAATGTTGTTTGTTCCCCTAGAACGTCGCTGAGCCCAGCACCTACGATGCACCATGCACCGCCACCGTTCCTGCTGTTCCCTCATCATGTCAGAGTCGTCCTCCACCATCCACATCCCCTAAAAGAAGAAAGTCCAACCCTATACTTGACTACCTGGTACAGGAGAGTGAGAAGGAGCAGAAACGCCATGAGGAGACAGAGCAGAGAATGGACCGCTTTTTAACGCTGTTTGAGCGCATGGTGGACAAAATGTGTAAGATGATGCGCCATGCACCTATTGTACACACAGCCACTACTTCCTCATTCTGTAACACCTTTTTTGCAATGGATTAAAGTATCCTATAATGTTATGTCGTGTCTTGTCCCCCCAGAACATCGCTGAGCCCAGTATGTGCCATGTGCTGTTCCTGCTCCAGTCACCCCACCATCTCTTCATTTTGTTTATTGATTGTTGTCTTATGTTCATTTTTTTAATCTGGTCATATTCATACTGTTTATTTTCCGTAGTTGCACCACACACTTTCAGACACTTTAAGCTGTAATTTGCACTATGTTCACTATTTCTGAAAAGAAGCTGCTAATAAAAGAAAGGAATAACAGTTTGTGAGCATGATTATCACATCAGCATCGTATGATGACAAACGGATATTGGTTTGAAGAGATTTATTTTGTAAAATAAAAATGTGATGCATTACATTAGAATGTAATGGAAAAATGGGAGAAAAAGCGTGCAAAAAAAAAAAAAAAAATCACCAAAAATTATATACATTGCACATCAAAACACGAGCCACCACGATGTAAGAGAGTCCATGTGCCAACCAGTATATATAAATCGGGACCTCCAGTTGCCTGCCCCAACCATGGTCCTGCTCTCTCTGCAGCAGCTTTTGGACAGCGTTTATGGCTCTTCTGCTGAGGTGTAGGTCCTGCCTCAAGTCCGCCTCAACATTGAATCACAACCTTAGAACAGGCATATTATGGTCCAACCGGCAATAATTTGTGGGATGAGCCATCTGCTGGAAAGAAAAACATGGAAAGATCAGGCTTTCATCCCCCAAACCAACACATTGATAGCACACACAATGCAGTGAATGTATTTATGTATTCAAATCTGAACCTAGTACAAAAAAAAGGGGTTCAAACCCCCCTGAGCAGCATGTTTATCCCAAACGGAAGGAGGCGAGTAACAAAAGCCACACGTTAGCTGTTGCTTTTTGTTTGGTTAGCCAGGCTAGGACACTACTCCAATCAATAAATCAGCAAATCAAAAAAGGCAAGCAAATTGTTTCTGTATAACAAAATATCACGAATGCACAGTTAAAAGGACTTTCAAACACAAACACATTGTTACTTTCACACGCTAGCTCTGGAGGCTACCAACCATTTGTGCTGGCTGGACACTAAAAAGTGCTCACTCACACGCGTTATTTGTATTACTTTCTCATTTTACATACCTCAGCAAGATACAGCAATGCTCCCAGATGTCGAAGACGCCTGCGCCTGATGGCCTTTCGTCGATTCGACGCAGATATTTGTAAAAATATCTTCATAGCCAAGGAGAGCGTGGGCACCACAGCAGCAGGCATGTTGGTTCAGTTCTGTCGCTTTTTGATGACGTCACAACTGGCGGAACGGACTTATGACGTACGTGAGTGTGCAGGGGTGTCCCAATTCGTAGGGCTAACGTTTCAAGCCCTACCCCTTATTGCTCCGTTTGAAGGGCTAAGGGGTAGGGGGAAGGGGTAGGGGTAGGGGTAGAAAAATAGAAATGGGATTGGGCCTAAGTCTTTTCCTCCCTTCAAAAATGAAAAATCACACCCCGACTCATGTCACACACGGCAGCGGCGGTGATAGCATTCACCGATCGGCCAGACCCCGGTTGCGAGCAAGTTTCTGCTCATCATTCCCCTGCTGCTGCCCCGGCAGGAGTGCTCATCACCGGGGACGCAGTTGGGGAATAAACACCAAAAATGGCGCATTCTCGGTGGACAGACCGGCCGACGTCGGAGCAGGAGGCTCCCCGAGTCCAAGCCGAGGATTAGCGCTCTCTCAGCGGGCACACAAAGAGGGCGATTGTGTGAATGTCTCTAGACAATTGTGAACCGCAGACGAGAGCGCGTGGGTGCCCGAGCACGGGCACTCATAAACTGGCAACCATGGTGTGCGATAACCCGCCGGTGGTCGGCCGAAGGAGGCGGCCACTCCAGCCTATTCGGTAGACAGGGAACTTGTCACCCACAAAATGCAAGCCACCTCCTTGTTAAAACGTGTGCCATGATTCCAGTATTTGACATAATATGAATAAAAATAATAATATAAAACACGTAGCTTACACACTTCTTCGTCCATCCAATGGTCCCACAGTTGTCGGACTTGTTTTGCCCATTTTTAGCTGTGAACAGGATCTTTTTGAAACCCAAAAAGGCTCACACACCTCTCCCTGGTGCAGGAACAAAAGCCTGCAGCCCATTGGGCTGGCGTGATGCGAAAAATAAACAAATTAATCCACAAATCAACTGAATCCGCAGTCCTTCTGCATACTAAAGTAATGGCTATTTAGTGAAGATGATCTCCACTGCTGATGTCACATTCGCCTTCTTCCTCAATACAGACTCTGGCCGGAAGTCACTTATTTTCATGGCGCAGGATTAAAAAAATTGAATAAGTACAGTGGGGCAAATAAATTTCTAGTCAAACACTAATCGTGCAAGTTCTCCCACTTGAAAATATTAGAGGCCTGTAATTGTCAACACAGGTAAACCTCAACCATGAGAGACTGAATGAGCAAAAAAATCCCAGAAAGTCAAGTTTTTTGAGTTTTAAAGAATTTATTTGTAAATCATGGTGGAAAATAAGTATTTGGTCAATACCAAAAGTTCATCTCAATACTTTCTTATGTACCATTTGTTGGCAATAACGGAGGCCAAACGTTTTCTGTAAATCTTCACAAGCTTTTCACACACTGTTGCAGGTATTTTGGCCCATTCCTCCATGCAGATCTCCTCTAGAGCAGTGATGTTTTGGGGCTGTTGTTGGGCAACACGGACTCTCAACTCCCTCCACAGATTTTCTATGGGGTTGAGATCTGGAGACTGGCTAGGCCACTCCAGGACTTCTTACGAAGCCACTCCTTTGTTGCCCTGGCTGTGTGTTTGGGATCATTGTCATGCTGAAAGACCCAGCCACGTCTCATCTTCAATGCCCTTGCTGATGGAAGGAGATTTTCACTCAAAATTTCTGGATACATGGCCCCATTCATATTCTTTCCTTTATACAGATCAGTCGTATTGGTCCCTTTGAAGAAAATCAGCCCCAAAACATGATGTTTCCAGCCCATGCTTCACCGTGGGTATGGTGTTATTCGGACGCAATTCAGTATTCTTTCTCCTCCAAGCACGAGAACCTGTGTTTCTACCAAAAAGTTCTATTTTGATTTCATCTGACCATAACACATTCTCCCAGTCCTCTTCTGGATCATCCAAATGCTCTCTAGCGAACCGCAGACGGGCTTGGATGTGTACTGGCTTCAGCAGGGGGACACGTCTGGTAGTGAAGGATTTGAGTCCCTGGCAGCGCATTGTGTTACTAATAGTAGCCTTTGTTACTGTGGTCCCAGCTCTCTGTAGGTAATTCACTAGGTCCCCCCCTGTGGTTCTGGGATTTTTGCTCACCGTTCTTGTTATCATTTTGACGCCACGGGTTGAGATCTTGCATGGAGCCCCAGATGGAGGGAGATTATCAGTGGTCTTGTATGTCTTCCATTTTCTAATAATTACTCCCACAGTTGATTTCTTTACACTAAGCGAAGAGTGAAGAGTTACAGAAAACGGTTGGCCTCTGTTATTGCCAACAAAGGGTACATGAGAAAGTATTGAGATGAACTTTTGGTATTGACCAAATACTTATTTTCCACAATGATTATCAAATAAATTGTTTAAAAATCCAAAAATGTGATTTTCTGTTTTTTCCCCCACATTCTGTCTCTCATGGTTGAGGTTTACCCATGTTGACAATTACAGGCCTCTCTAATCTTTTCAAGTAGGAGAACTTGCACAATTGGGGGTTGACTAAATACCTTTTTGCCCCACTGTAAATCGATCGCATCCACACACATCCAAGCGGTCAATTTCATTCAGGAACATAAAATACCACGTGAAATATGAAATAAACATGCTTTTTGCTGTCATAGGCACTTTAATTCCCTACTGAAGGCCCAATTCCCCAATGTACAAATATATTAAACAGGACAATTGTGTTCTCCATTGCAAAGTCTTTGTGTTGACTATAGTCATGGATACAGGGATACATCTTTTTTTTCTTGCTGTCTTTGTACCTCAATACCATGACAGGAATAGTAGGCTTGCATTAGTCGCTCAATTTAGAACAAACCACTAACACAACACAACAAGCAACCATAAATCACTATCACTTCCCATACAGATTCCAGGAGCTCCGCTCATTAATATAATAACTCTTATTGCAATGAAATGTGCAGCTTTTCCCCATACTTGTCCTCGGCAGAAAAAGCAGTAATAAGACATAAAATATTCAAGTGTAGACCATTAGGCGTTTCCTCTCAGCATTCTGACACACTATTACTTTCCACGATAGACTTTAATCTAATCCCTTTGCCCAGCGCATTTCCGTAAACTGCACCAGCCTCAAGCGAGAACCTTAGAATTGCATCATGCATGCTTATTTTACTTTTTGGCTGCAACTATGTGTAAGAAGGACGTGAATATTGGCTGTGTATTTCCTAAGGATATGAAAAGCCCAATGTATACTGTAAAAGCCAAATGTGTGGTTGGTATTCGTCTGAATAGGCAGCTTGTTTGTGTGTTGCAGGAAACAGTCAATAGTACAATATGATTTATACAAGACTAAATCAAACCAGCAATTATGTTTGTGATCCCCCCCCCCCCCTTTTAAACGGAACAAATCTTGAACTATGCGTGTTGCATTTTTAGAACAACTCAGCCAATCCCCACATGAGCAACCACTTGGCAACAGTGGGGCGGAAAACGTCTTAAATAGCAGAAACATTCAGTAGAACCTTACTCACAGTAGGGATGTGCCTCAAGCAAGTTGCTCAGAGATACTAGTGTAAAATGTTAAAAGAACATAAAATCGCCGAGTAATATTTCCAGCAATAGTGTTATGATTTTTTCAATTTGCCATTGTAAATGATATAACTAGAGAGAATATACATTTACATAGAAGATAGATTGAGCTTTACCAATTTTATTGAAAGTAGGCTACTAGCATTCAGTGATGTTAATCTTACTTTAAAAAGTAACAGTTACTGTTACAAATTACTTCTCCCAAAAAGTAATTGCGTTAGTAACTCAGTTACCTCATTATAAGAGTAATTAGTTACTCAGCAAAGTAACTAACGTTACCTTTAATGTTCTACACGTCATTACATTATACATTCGATAATATCTTTCACATCAAAGATGTTAATATTAGAGCGAAATTAGGAAACCTTAAGTTTTGGTCAATTTTAGAGGCACAGGTGGACAAAAGTGGTCGTGTTTTGCCTTAAGGAAGACTGCATTTCCCATGTGGACCAGCGCACAGTATTGTAAAATCCTGATCTTCTGGTCACCTGCAGTTGGAGTGAATGACATTTCTTTTTCCAGCCACTGTGTGAAGGATGAACAGTGATGAAGTAATGAATCCAGTTGTGGCTTAACAATATCATATGACGATGTTGAAAATAAGAAATGTTAGATTTTGAGCGTGTAGCAGTAATGAAGCAAATTTAATTTGCTTCAACTAATAATTTATAGATTTCTTTGATACCTTAAAATACTTCCAAACCGTGGACATGTTGGCTGTGAGCCTGTAGTGTTGCTTCTCGCCGTGTTTTTAGTGGGTCATCACAAGAGGACTATGGTTCTTCCCACTATTCGGTGGTAAGCTTTTAGTCATATAACCGATAATGCGATTTTAGCTATTTTCGGCCGAAGGTTTTTGGCGCCGAATTTTCGGTCACAGCTCTAATTTTGATGTAAAGAACCCAGGTTTTCATGCATTAACTTGGTACTCTTCGATAAGGGCGATACCTTCAAAGCTTACAAAATCGAGCAAGCAAGCACATGAAACCAGTCGTCTACAAATACTCACAAATACAGATAAGTGTATGCGCCACACAGAGCCTCTGAAATAGTCGCGAATTTAAAAGAGGTAGTGACTTAATCAATTTAGCCCTGGTGATAACTTCCCAATTAACAGAGTCAGCTTAAAATGTCGGAGAAAATCGCTCGTCACCCAAGATAAAAAAATATATATATATTGTTACACCATGCACATACAAATAAAGCTCAACATATACCCCATAAAGTGCCTCTGATAAAATACAGACAGTTGAAAATTCTAAAGAGGTAGTTTTTTTTAATCAACTTACCTCCAAATATACTTGACAGCCAGCCAGTCCACATTCGTCGAAGCGATGTTTGGAACTATTCGAGGCTCCATTACCTTGAAGTACCCGGAAGTAAAATCAGACAATGGATCCCAATGGGAGTGTCGCAACTCTCTTTCTACATGGCTCTGACCGGTACTAAGCAGAGCATGATCCGCCCACCTAACCAATTATCATCGCGTTTGCAGCAGCGTCACGGCCCCCTTCCTCCTCCCCCTCTGTTCTATCCAGGCAGGATGCTGCTAATGTGTGACAAGAGCAACTGTCGACAACACACGCTTCATTCAACCAAATTGTAGTAACGAGCCCCTTCACATCCTAACGGTAACAACATTGCAAAGATGGGAGAAGTAATTAATTAGATTACTCTGTACAGAAAAAAATCGCGCCATTAAAAATGCCGTTATACTCAAAGGTGTATAGTAACGCGTTATATGTACTCCGTTGCATTTACATGAGTAACTTTTTGTAACTCTTACTCTGCTACTTTGGCCAACACAAGAGTGGTTACATTTTTCAGCTTTATTCTACATATTAGATTAATTTAATATAATTTATTTATTCATTCATTTATTTTTTGCCAGTAATGCCATTGCCAAGAGTAACGCTACTACTTTCACCAATGCGATGTTGCAACAATAATCAAATGACTCCCTTACACCAATCAGATGCAAGCTCTCCGTTCAATGATCATGCCAGCCTGTTCAATCACGTGGCATAAAAATGAAGTATTCGAGACAGAGCGCTGCCCTTAACATGGCTCTAAAGCGCGAATTTAAACGTCACTCACAGTTTTATTTGGCACCGATTGCCCATGGAAAACCGGAGATATTATCCTTTTAATTTCATAATCATAACTATGGAGGAATTACAGTATTCACTATTCAAACTAGGAACTATTTTCTCCACTAGAGGGTAGGGCACTCATGCTCTTTGGATGAATAATGCTTCATTTCTGTCTTTTTTTTTCTTTTTTCACTCTTGCCATAATTCAATGACATTTTTTTCCCTTTGGCTTAATGTGGTTATGTAATGGGTTATTGTACTGTATCATTATAACAACAGCTCATATAGATAAGTTTGTGCTGAGAAAAAAAATACCATTGTTAAAAAAAAAACTAGCAAAAATAAGCAGTTACTCACAATGTTACTCATTACTTGAGTATTCTTTTCACTGGATACTTTTTTACCTGTATTTGATTGCATTTTTGGATGAGTACGTTTACTCTTACTTGAGTAAATTTTTTGGCTACTCTACCCACCTCTGGTTATACTCCAATGCCGTTATTAACAACACTGCTAGCATTCTCCTTGAATTTGTACAATGTTTTCATCCAGTCAAAGTAAGACTAGATTAAATTTAGATCATTACAATGTTAATACACACCTGTAAGCTTCATCATTGGAGAGGGTTATTTTTGTAATCAAGAGAGACCTGTAACATATTTTGTCCTAAATGAATACAAGGGACCAAAAATTGGTGGAATAAATCTTGGTACACCTCTACAAAGGAGACTTTTCAGTCTGCGTGCTGGACTTATTGGAATGTTTCAGTAACTCCTCACACTTCCACCATGAGACATTAAAATGTTCATCTGAAACTCTATGTCTGAAAAAACAGTTGAGACCAGAATCGAGCCATAACTTAATTCCACTCAAGGTTTGAACTTCCTCGGGTTAAGGAAATTTTGGTGGTTAGTAGAGGGAATTGAAAATATGGTCTATCTGAAATTATGCAGTGCGATAGCACCCATGTGATACAAACGTAATGAGAGCATTGAGAATGTGCTCCATTCTCTTCATTAAAAAAACATTATAGAGGAAGGTTTGTGGTGGTTCTGTTTCAGAATGTCAAATCCATTCAAGTACAGTACATTTGAAAGCTAAGTGTATGTTGCTGTATTTTACGCCACTTGACATAAAAGAGCATGATAACATAAAAGCATAAAACAACAACATGCTGTAAGTGGCCATATACACTTAATCTTCTCTGAAGAATTGTCCATCTTCATCTATCTACTGATTTTTTTCTAGATTTGTTTGTTTCTATGGAATGCAATGAGGTAAATGCAACACGTAGGGACATATTTTTGAGTCTTTTTCTATTTTATTGTGAGATGATGCATGATTTAATTTTTTCTTCTTCAAGTTCTGTTCTTACCCTTGGGATTTACATCTGACAGACGCTTGGTGCGCGAAGAGCATGCTGGCTTTGATTTCTAAACATATACTCTCAAAGATGAAGTGCAGCTTTATCTATGAAGGTTAACCAGCATGAAAGCCTGGTGGAAAGGTGCATAGGTGCCATCAGAAACAGAGTGATCAACAGATGATTTTTTTTTTTACAAGTAAAGAAATGCAAGGAGGAAGAAAACACAGCCTCTTATCTGAGGTATTGGTCAGTTTTGTTATTGTAAATACAATTCATCATACTAGTAACAGAAGTCAAACTGCAATAATGATGTAATATGATGTATCATGATACAAAAATAAAAAATTCAAAGCGGCAAAGCAAACATTGTGACATCAATAATTTACAAAGACAACAAAACAGGTCCCAGGATTTATCTTGAGGCACATTTTGAGCCAGTAACTTGAACAGCTGATCTCAGCAAGAAGTATAAAAAAACAACACATGAGCCCGTTATATAAATATACCGTAATTTCTCGAATATAAGGCGCACCCGTGTGTAATGCGCACCCCAAATTTACTTGCAAAATCTAGGGAAAATTATTGGACCTGTTTATAACGCGCACCCTAATTTTAGCACCAATAAATAGAAGAATACAAGAAAACAGAGCTTGTGGCAGATACAGAAATGTCATTTTACTGACTGGTGAAACACAGCACAAGCATAGCATATTGATAGTTCAAAACAGTACCATAAACTGACAATATTTACGGTAATAATATGATTTGACAACTTCTCCAACTTACCAGAATCTAGGAGAAAACAAAACAGATGTGACTTTTCTTTTAAAGGCTGTTGTATAACTTGCTCGTTTCATCATGATGAATAAATGTTTCTTCCATGGATTGATACGGTAAAATGAAAGTGAGAACGTAATCCGAGACAGCTCATCGCTGTCGACACGACAGTAACAATAGGAACTATTGTTATATGGGTTTGAGTTTCCCGAGGGACAGATATAGTTGACGGACACACACAGGAAGTCTGTGTTGTTACGTTTGTTATGGTCCGAGTTGCGGAGCTGCAATAAACATTGACTCAAATGAGTTAAAGAAACTAAATTCTGTGCTTTATGAAGAGTGAAAAAAGCAGAATTTAACACGGACGAAATCATTCGGCCGATCAGAGTGAAGCATTACCAAAACAAAATGGTGACGTCACGTACCGTAATGGTCGGCAACGGATTGGCGCATACATTTCTTCAACACAACGTGGCCGTGTCAATAAAAAAAAAAAAATTGGTTTATATATAATATATATATATATTTCTGTCTCCACCCGTTGTCCACCCACTGTCTGTACCCGTTTATAATGCGCACCATGATTTTACAAGTTGGTTTTGGGGGAAAAAAAGTGCGCGTTATATTCGGGAAATTACGGTTAGCCTAGAAGCCAAACTATATTTCAAGACCACAAAATAAAAATACCTTCGAAGACAAGGGTGTATCCTGATTACATTTCACCGGTATATACAGTACAGTGGTACCTCTAAAAACGAATGTCTCTACGAACTAAATTTTCAGGTTATAACACGCTTCAATGGGTTAATATTGCCTCTTGTTAAGAAAGAAATTTCAGGATAGGAAAAAATACAGTACATTACGATGAAAGATACGGATGTACTTCATGATTTTGTTCTTTTAAATGTTGCGCCATAGGCTCCTACTGCTCTATTGGTCATAATCTTTCCCATCATGCTTTAGCAATGCAATGCTGCTCTCCGATTGGCTTATTGTTGATGACGTTTCAATTTGGGTGTCGCAGTATAATGATGTGCACGGGCGTGATGGTGTTCTTGTTATAGTGGGCTAGACGTCTTCACCAAAAGAGCACAAGTCGTTTTGTTGACAGGACGGCAATTAAGCAAGATCAATAAAACTCCATAGTTATCACAAATAATTGCTCTAATCTGTTGAGTTTGGTCTCCACTGGACACCTTTCTGTTATGGTTTGAGTTTGCATCTGTGCCCTAGTGTGTCTTGTCCATGTGATTACCCATTGATTTCACCTGCTCCTTGCTCCTTGTGTGTTGACCAGTCCACTGCCTCCTGTGTCACCCACCTGTTTCTCATTGTCTTGTTAGCCCATGTCAGTAATGAAAGGGAACCACAGATAGAAAGCCTTGTAGTTCTTAAAAGATAACGTTACTATGAGTTAAAATAATTTGATATTAAAACCCCTTTTTATGTTTTCGTTGTTATGCAATTTGTAAAATTAATTTAACTTGTAGGTCACCATTGTTGTTGACGTCGCAGGGTGGTGACGTCAATGGACAACACTGCCGGGCTACCAAAGTATGACTAGCGACATAAACATGTCATCTGTTCAGCCCTTTCAATTTGAACCAGAGAGGAACATTAATGAGCATGACAGAACTGTCAATATTTCACAAAATGAACAGGAAAGATAGGATGAGACGAGACGAGAGTAGGACAAAATCGGTGTTCTGCCAAAATGTGCTACACTGGCAAAACAAGAGGCGAATTTGACACCCAAAGTACTACCGTGCGCTTTCAGCTTGTTTTGTTTAGATGCATACAGACAGAACATACTAAAGATGCCTTAAGAAAATAGTTAAACGTAGTAATTAAATAAAATAATAATAATAATCTGCTTTAAAGTGCGTATGACAGGATAAAAAAAGGTCTTAAATAGCATTATTATGTGAATTAGAATCATATTTTGAGATGATTCGACTCCATACAACAATTTGGCAAAGCACAGATGACGAGAAATTAGTCTTTTAATCTGCCGTTTAGCCACACCTACCATTATAGCGCTATAGCGTCCCCAAATAAAGCATGACGTCGGCGGGGTCATGATTTTAGGGGGAATTATTCTGAGGGGGAATTATACACACCGAGGAAAACGCGACGTTGAGAGCAGCAAAATGCTCCTGCTGGGGGCAGGAGAACTTGTTTGCGGGGAAGCAGCTGGACAATGACCGCCGGACAAATCGGCCAACGTTGGAGGAGCGCATAGCTGTCTCATGGTCAACACGAATATTCGTAAATTAATGCTTAACTACACAGCGAAGACGTAAACAGTGAGAGAGCGGCGTGCAGTTGTTCTGTGCAGCTAACAAGACAGGATGTGTCTGAGGAGAACTTTTCTACATGTCCATCCATGATTAAACATAGGTAAATATTCCTTTATTTAAGGAACGTTTGTAGTGTTTACTTTGTAATCACTGTTGCAAAGTTGCAATTTCTGATGGGGTGGAAAATTCGACAGAACACCAGGCAAACGAAGAGGGCAATAAGCCGAGTATAGCCCTCTCCCTGCGGGCGGTGTGCGACAAGCCGCCGATCGTCGGCCGAGTGGCATTCTGGGTGGATAAGGAGCATTGTCAGCCACAAAATGCAAGCTACCTCTGTATTAAAACGTGTGCCATGATCCCAATATTTGACATAATACAAAACATGATGTTTACCGTATTTTTCAGACTATAAATCGCAGTTTATTTCATAGTTTGGCTGGGGATGCGATTTATAATCTGGAGCAATTTATTTGTGAAATTATTAACACATTATCATTTCACATGTTATTTGGGTGTTTTGGAGTGACACTGATGGTTTGGTAAACTTGTTAACATGTTCTTTGTGCTTTAGGTATCTGAATAACTCTTAATAGCAATGGTACGTTAACATACCGGCCACGTTCGCATTTCGTTCTTCATGCGTCATGTAACATTATCATACTGTACACTTATTCAGCATGTTCTCTGTTGTATTTGTATTTTAAGTTGCCTTTCAAGATGACATATCTGTTCTATGTGTTGGATTTTATCAAGTAAAGTTCCCCCAAAAATGCGACTTGTAATCATGTGCGACTAATGTTTGTTTTTTTCCTCTTCATTGCGCATTTTTTGGTTGGTGCGACTTATACTCAGGTGCGACTTATAGCCCGAAAATACGTTACTTACTTCCTCATAAGTCCAATGGTCCCACAGTCGCACACTTGTCTTGGCCGATCTCGGGGTGAACGGGAACTTTCTGAAACCCAAAAAGGCTCACACACCTCTCCCTGGTGCAGCTACAAAAGCCTACAGCCATTTGGCTGGCGTGATGCGAAAAAAAAAACAAATTAATTCGCAAAATCAACTGAATCTGCAGTCCATCTGCATGCTATAAAGCAATGCTGTATTGGGAGATGCTGACCCGGGTGACATCACATTCGCATTCGTCCTTAACCAGAGACTGGAGCCTGAAGTTACACATTTTAATGGCATTTTACTCACCGCCTTTAACTGATGTGTGCATGTGGTGAGAGGTCTCGCCGTGTAGGAAGGAATTGCAGAAGACCGGTAGTGTTCGTCTAGTGACAGTGACAAACTATGTCATCACCCCGAGCGTCCATTGCATGCATAAATCCTGGTGCCCTCCGTAGGTCAAAACATGTACGAAATATTATAGATTTTTAAACCAATGGCAATATTTTCTGTGTTTTAATAACACATTTTAATAAAAGAGAACAATTGTGGTTCATTAGAGTCTACAAGTCCTTAAGTCCGAGGTTCCCTATAAGTGCCCTATGTGCTGCCAGTCTTTGTTGTGTCATTGTCTATCTTTCCCAAGGTCTGTTCATGTCCATGTCTATTTTGCCGTCCATAACCCTCGTGTTCCTGCAACTCCTGCTTAAGCAAGTTTTTAAGCTTTTGTTTGTATTTTGTTTTTTGTTAGTTATCACTAAAGCATTTTGAGCTCACCGCCACCCTACCTTGCCTGCCTGCCTCTGTTTCCCTGCGTTTGGTTCCTCCATGCCCCCAGCTCGTGACACTTTTTCCTTCAAAAGGGAATCATTTCAGATGCATGCAACTGGGACCTTGCCCTTTCAGTCACAATAAAAAAGATAGTGACCACTGAAGAGGATAGGATAAGGAAAAGATCCACTGAACCGATGTGGTACTGATCCATTAATGGATCTTACACAGTATCCGCCAAGGTGTGAAGTAGAATTTCGGTACCAACCGAGCAGGTACACTATGCACCCTTGAGTTGGAAAAATCTCAATAAACTCTTTAAAAAAACAATAAAACTGTAGTATTCTTTCATTGATGCCTTTGTACGACTGTGGAGCTTTTATATCTTTTTTCATTTTACAGCAAAAGGCCAGGTTCTGTAAGTGGAGTGGGTTGCATTATTTTCCTTTTCTTCAGACGAGCTACATATATGCTAAAATAGAAAATAAGGTGGTAAGCAGAAGAAAGGGAAAAAGACTGAAAGCAAGTATGCATTTACAGAGAACTGTAACATTGAGAGCAAGACGAGCAATTTAATATGCAAGCGCAAAGACCACTGAACATTGAAGAGACGAAGATATGGGGAGTAGGTAATTTCCATATTACTACAGTTTCCCTGCAACGCAGACATCTCTGCAGGCCAAACAGTGTTTTATTCATGCAAAAGGCATCACAAAAAAAAAAATGCTAGAACTCAAGGCTGTTCATGCTGTTACTCAATTATTCATCAAGCAGAAAAATGTACCCTGATTGAAGTTACTTTGAACTTAGGGCATCATTTTATTTTTTTTATTTATTTCCTTTTTTATATATAGGATTCTTTTCTGTCATTATATATGGTTTGGTGAGGAAAAATAACGGCTGAACCACATTTTCGTTCTTCCTCCTCATCCAGAAGATGAATTAATTTTACTTTCAATAATTTACACTTCATAAACCATTCAAGGTACGTTACGTATTCGTAGTGGCATAATGAGGGATTGAGTGTGACTGTGGGAAAAAATGCTGTTGCGTAACTTTCTTGAGATAATCAGAAACTTGATATGATACCAATTGCCAATTTCAGTACTGAAGTTGTTTTACCTAATACCGGAGAATCCAATTTTTACTTAATTGAAGACTTCTCTAACTTTTTGGCAGATTTCCCATGTATTTATTTCATTCTATTTTCCCTTTGCCACGCACACATTTTGATGTACTTTCTGCTTGCCTTAGGGGAAATTCAACCCATCTTACCCAGCTCGCGTGCTCTGACACCCTGCTGGTCGGACTGTCAAGCTGGAGTGTGATGCCAGTGTCAAATATTCCTTCTCCTTTATTTTTTTCTTTCAACCGCAGATCTTTTTTTCTTGAGTTTCTCAATCGTCTTTTCACCCCCCCTTAACTCTCACTTTCCATCACCGTCACTCTCATTCTTTCCAAAGAACAGCTTTGTTTATCTTATTTTTGCTGTCTTTAAAAAAGTAGTGATTCTACCACTTTGTCCCATTGGTGGAATACTAAAAACAGGGTGCTGCATGTTCTTTCATTTGAAGCGAAATAACAATGTGTACCTTCTAGCTTTCTCGAAATGGAAGACCTGTTATTAAATGACAACTATTTGCTGCAGGTCGAATGGTTGGTTCAGGATGTTCAAACAGTTGTGGTTTTTTTGGCCTCACACATTTCAGCCTTTGTACTCAGGCTGAACATGTGCAAAAGGAGAGTTGGAAAAGAATCCTATGAAGAATGTCCAATTTTCAGTTTAACAATGGAAAGTCAGTTTTCAAGCAGACCTCCAACTATGATTGTCACATCCAGTGTTGTTAATCTTACTGAAAAAAAGTAATTAATTATAGTTACAAATTACTTCTCCCAAAAAGTAATTGCGTTAGTAACTCAATTACCTGAATGTAAGAGTAATTAGTTACTTGGCAAAGTAATTTGTGATAATTACTTTTTTTTTTTTTTCCCCTCAAAAAAAAAAAAAAAAAAAAAAAAATTGGCCACACTATGTGAAGTTTTTTGTGAAGGTTTTTGGTACAATTGGCCCGAGCCCAATTCTTGACCCAAATTTACCCTTTACCCTGAATCAACTGTTAAAAGTTGTTAAAATTGCTGCCATTATTGCATTTGTTCCCTTCTCTCTACTTTCGACATATGAAAGTTTTAAAACTGTTTCATCATTTAAAGATAGATTCAAGTCAAGATTTTGCCGATTTAGAAGTAGTTTAGATAAAAAGTTACTTAGGTTCGCTAGGAAGGTTCTCTACAACAGAGCCGTCCTAAAAAGTCTACTGCTTTAAGATGGCGGCTGTCTACTAACGCATTTAGTGCCATGCAGTGTTGTTAATTTTACTTTAAAAAAGTAATTACAGTTACAAATTACTTCTCCCAAAAAGTAATTGCGTTAGTAACTCAGTTACCTGAATGTAAGAGTAATTAGTTACTTGGCAAAGTAACTAGTGATTTTTTATTTTTTTTTCTCAAAAAAAAAAAAAAAAAAAAAAAAAAAAACACAGGTCACACAATGTGAAGCTTAAAGGGTTTGGGGGACAATTGGCCCTAGCCCAATTCTTTACCCTCCACTTAACTAGACACAAGGGTATTGCGATAACTAGCTAGTAACCTTTGCTATGTGTGGAAGTCATTTAAAGTTGTGAATCAATCGTTAAAGTTGTTAAAATTTCTCCCGTTATTGCATTAGTTCCCTTCTGTCTACTTTAAACATGTGTAAGTTTTAAAACTGTTTCATCATTTAAAGATAGATTTAAGTTAAGATTTTGCCGATTTAGGAGCATTTTAGATTTTAAAAAATTACTTAGGTTCGCTAGGAAGGATCTCTACATCAGGGCCTTCCTAAGTTCCTGAGAGGTCTACTGCTTTAAGATGGCGGCTGTTTACAAACGCATGTAGTCCTTAAAACATGTTGGCAATGCAGCAGTGTCTGTCATTAGCATCTAGTTCTATAATATGATATCTACCGTGTCATGTGGGCGTAGTTTGTCGGCTATGGCTGCAGTCAGGTATTATAGGGAATGGGACGTACTACGTCATTGTTTGGACCCGCCTCCATGCTGGCAATATAATTCACTTCCGGGCCGGCAGAGTCAATGCGGATTGTAACGTGTGATAGTGCTAAGCTAACTCTTTCGGTGTTTTAGAAAGAAAATATGGGTGCTTTATTGTTGCGTTACCGGGTGCAACAGCGTCTCGTACGACAAAAAAAGGGGTGAGGAAAAATGGACTCACTTTTCACCGTTTTCCTGCATGGAGGACCAAATATCAGATCACGAAGGTACGACGGATGGCTGGATTGCAGCGGTTCGTCGGAAAAGCATTTCTTATGATCATATTTCTGCTGGAATGAGAGTGTGTTCCTGTCATCTCTACTCTTGTAAGTTGAACGATTTATCCACTTTTGGTTTCAATACGTTTTTGTTTTTTTACACCGTTGTGTAAATCTGCCTCGGTAGCAATGCTCGCCTACTACGACTCACCTACCTGTTGTGTTCCTAGGTAAACCTGCTGACAACACATCCCGATTGGTCACCATCTCTCTTCTTGGATCATTTGACAAAGAAAATTTGTTCAATGGAGTGGTTCCATTTGTCCTGTGTCGGACTCAAACAAGCCCCTGCAGCAGACGCCATCTGGGTCTGCCCTTCTCGTCGATGAACTGCGGGCTTTTAACTTGTGAAAATGCAAGAACTTTAATGCACATATTTATTCTGCCTGGCTATTTAACTATGGCCAGTGACGTTTTTTTTAACCACTTTGACAAAGACACGTTTCATTGTAATGTTGAATTTATATATTCTATTATTATTTTTCATTTATAATATTCTTATTTGCAATAATGTAGACTTTAGACTGTCAATTCAAATAGTGTTGGAAAAGTTGCAATACCTAAAATAGAAATGCAAGAACTGTAAAGTACATATTTATACACGTTTATTTACCTAAGGCCACTGGATGTTTTTTAACTGCTTTGAAAAATACAGGTTTTGTTGTGATCTTGTATTTATATAGTATATAGCTTTTTATAATGTATTATGTATTATAATATTTGCTGCCCCCTGCCAGAGTGTGGGCCATTTTGTACTAAAATGATTTTAAACTGTCAGTTCAAATACTGTGTTGGAGACTAGTACTTGCAATACTTAAAATGGAAATGCAAGAACTTTAAAGCACATATTTATCCTGTCTGGCAATTTACCCAAGGCCAGTAAATAGTGTTTTAAACTGCTTTGACAAAGACACGTTTATTGTGATCTAGTATTTGTGTATTACTTATAATTATATAATATTTGCTGCCACCGTCAGAGGGTGGGCCTTGTTTGCACTAATTTAAAGATTTTAAACTGTCAATTCAAATATCGTATTGGAGAAATTGCATTACTTGAAATAAATCTATTGCAACTTATCAGTCCCAGTTCTTGTCTACAACACTGTCCAAAAATTGTCAATGCATATTCCAAATAGAATAACAAAATTAAGTCACCTGACTTTGTAATTATTACACCTGTTTATTATGAAGACTTGAAGTAAACAACAAGCAGTTACAGTTTGTCAAGAAATTGTTCAACTCATGTTTTGGTATTCATATTTTATTGACTTTTCATAACAACACTTGGGATTGTGTTTGTAAGAGCAGAGCAAACTGAAGTTTCAGCGTGCACTCTTCGCCTTTCCAACCTCTCATAACGCTCCGATGTGGTGCGCTTGACCTCAGAATAACCCAAGAAGAGATATGGTGACCAATCGGGATGTGTTGTCAGCATTTCATATGCAGGTTTTCCTAGTAACACAACAGGTAGGTGAGGAGGAGTAGGTTAGCATTGCTACCGAGGCAGATTTACACAACAGTAAAGAAAAAAAAAAACGTATTGAAACCAAAACGGATAAATCGTTCAACTTACAAGAGTAGAGATGAGGGGAATACACTCTCATTCCAGCAGAAATATGATCATAAGAAATGCTTTTCCGACGAACCGCTGCAATCCAGCCATCCGTCGTACCTTCGTGATCTGATATTTGGTCCTCCATGCAGGAAAACGGTGAAAAGTGAGTCCATTTTTCCTAACCCCTTTTTTTGTCGTAGGAGACGCTGTTGCACCCGGTAACGCAACAATAAGCACCCATATTTTCTTTCTAAAACACCGAAAGAGTTAGCTTAGCACTACCACACGTTACAATCCGCATTGACTCTGCCGGCCCGGAAGTGAATTATATTGCCAGCATGGAGGCGGGTCCAAACAATGACGTAGTACGTCCCATTCCCTATTGAAGCCACCTAGCATCGCGGTTGCAACGGCGTCTTCCCCACTCCTGCTCTGCTCTCGTCCCCGTGAGTCCTTTTCTCTCAGACTTTTTTTTTATTCAACCAACTTAGTAACGCATAGTAACGCACGCCTTTCCCGCCTCAGTAACGGTAACGGCGTTGCCAAGATGAGAAAAGTAATTAATTAGATTACTCATTACTGAAAAAAATAACGCCGTTAGTAACGCCGTTATATTGTAACGCTGTTATTAACAACACTGGTCACATCTTTGTTTTTTTTAAACATTAACACTGCTCATTTATTTCTGAATGGCACATTTTGATAGCAAAAAATAAAGTCTACACAAAAGATGATGAAACAAAATAACCAAATGTGCAGTTGTAGCTAGTTATACAGTATAATGTGTTAGAGCAGCAAGGAAAAGGCAGTCTACATGTAATACTGTGGCGACATTTTGACTGATGAGATGGGATGCAAGCCTAACATTTACTCCTCACGTCACAAAAACTAATAATCATTCGTTATAAACAGCCAGACTGGTATATTTTTATTTGCATTGATCTAACAACAATTTTAAATGTTTCTTTGAAAAAACATCATCGTCTTTACCAACTAGCAAAGTATTATATTCAGATACAGTGGGGCAAATAAGTATTTAGTCAACCACTAATTGTGCAAGTTCTCCCACTTGAAAAAATTAGAGAGAGCCTATAATTGTCAACATGGGTAAACCTCAACCATGAGAGACAGAATGTGGGGAAAAAAAACAGAAAATCACATTGTTTGATTTTTAAAGTATTTGCAAATCATGGTGGAAAATAAGCATTTGGTCAATACCAAAAGTTCATTTCAATACTTTGTTATGTACCCTTTTTTGGCAATAACGGAGGCCAAGCATTTTCTGTAACTCTTCACGAGCTTTTCACACACTGTTGCTGGTATTTTGGCCCATTCCTCCATGCAGATCTCCTCTGGAGCAGTGATGTTTTAGAGCTGTCGTTGGGCAACACGGACTTTCAACTCCCTCCACAGATTTTCTATGGGGTTGAGATCTGGAGACTGGCTAGGCCACTCCAGGACCTTAAATTGCTTCCTACAAAGCCACTCCTTTGTTGCCCTGGCTGTGTGTTTGGGATCATTGTCATGCTGAAAGACTAAGCCACGTTTCATCTTCAATCCCCTTGTTGATGGAAGGAGATTTTCACTCAAAATTTCTCGATACATGGCCCCATTCATTCTTTCCTTTAGACAGATCAGTCGTCCTGGTCCACAGTGGGTATGGTGTTGTTCGGATGCAATTCAGTATTCTTTCTCCTCCAAACACGAGAACCTGTGTTTCTAGCAAAAAGTTCTATTTTTTTGTTTCATTTGACCATAACACATTCTCCCAGTCCTCTTCTGGATCATCCAAATGCTCTCTGGCGAACCGCAGACGGGCCTGTACGTGTACGGGCTTCAGCAGGGGGACATGTCTGGCAGTGCAGGATTTGAGTCCCTGGCGGCGCATTGTGTTACGGATAGTAGCCTTTGTTACAGTGGTCCCAGCTCTCTGTAGGTCACTCACTAGGTCCCCCCTGTGGTTCTGGGATTTTTGTTGACCGTTCTTGTTATCATTTTGACGCCACAGGCCGAGATCTAGCATGGAGCCCCAGATCGAGGGATATTATCAGTGGTCTTGTGTGTCTTCCATTTTCTAATAATTGCTCCCACAGTTGATTTCTTTACACCAAGCGTTTTACCTATCGCAGATTCAGTCTTCCCAGCCTGGTGCAGGTCTACATTTTTGTCTCTGGTGTCCTTAGACAGCTCTTTGGTCTTGGCCATAGTGGACTTTGGAGTGTGACTGACTGAGATTGTGGACAGGTGTCTTTTATACCGATAATGAGTTAAAACAGGTGCCGTTAATACAGATAACGAGTGGAGCCTCATTAGCTGTCTATGATAGTGTTGCTGCTTGGTTGTTTACGATAGCCTTGATGAGGTCTCACATGCATTGCAAAGATTTACACCATGAAGCCACATAGTGGAAATGAACCTGCTGCCAGGGTGTAAACAAGCACCCCATCGTTGCTTGTTGGGACTAATCAAAACTTTAGGCAATAGACATGAAAGCATCAGACTACATGTGGCATGTGTGGATGGGTTCAGCATTCTTGTGTGTGCGTGTGCATGTGTGTATTTTTATGTGTCCCCATTTCCCACTTCTGTACACTTCTGAACATTTTACTGGAATTCAGAATGTGTTTGAGGGTTTATAAGTGAAATAAACCTTTATCAAAATTGCCACAAGCTATCTGATCTGCTACATCCTGGTTCCCTGTCGCATTTTTCCATGAAATCGAGAAAGGGAAAAGTAAATGGCTTCACAGCATGAAAACATGTCCCTAGTGTTTGATTCCCTACCTTAATTTAAAAATAAGAGGCAAAACACCCCACCTAAACACACAGAAAAAAAGCAACCACTCATGGTTACAAAATAAGTTGTTTATTAAATGTTTGGCATCACAATTTTGATAGAGAACAGTCTAAGGGTTTACCGTTTTATTCAGTCATTTCACTTAACGTGGAAGCGTTTTATCTTGGCGGCGTCTGTCTGATTAGCATATTCCATCATGTTAAACAAACACAAGACAATGAGTACCTTGGGGGACATGAGGCCAACATGTGCGCAGCATACAAAGAGATCAATCTGTTTCCAAAAGTGCACACAGGCCTGTTGTTGGAGAACCCTCCTTGCAAAACATTAGAGATTGACGCAGATGCTCTGTTGTCAGTGTTACTTTAACACCCACGCTGCCCTCACTTACAATATACAAGGATTGACAAGTTGGTGGCAGATGAATGTTTTGCACAGTCAGTTCTTGTGAGGTCTGTGTTGCAGTGCTCTTTGTGATGTTGAATACAATATACAGTGCCTTGCAAAAGTATTCGGCCCCCTTGAATCTTGCAACCTTTCGCCACATTTCAGGCTACAAACATATAGATATGAAATGTAATTTTTTTGTCAAGAATCAACAACAAGTGGGACACAATCGTGAAGTGGAACAACATTTATTGGATAATTTAAACTTTTTTAACAAATAAAAAACTGAAAAGTGGGGCGTGCAATATTATTCGGCCCCTTTACTTTCAGTGCAGCAAACTCACTCCAGAAGTTCAGTGAGGATCTCGGAATGATCCAATGTTGTCCTAAATGACCGAAGATGATAAATAGAATCCACCTGTGTGTAATCAAGTCTCCGTATAAATGCACCTGCTCTGTGATAGTCTCAGGGTTCTGTTTAAAGTGCAGAGAGCATTATGAAAACCAAGGAACACACCAGGCAGGTCTGAGATACTGTTGTGGAGAAGTTTAAAGCCGGATTTGGATACAAAAAGATTTCCCAAGCTTTAAACACCTCAAGGAGCACTGTGCAAGCCATCATATTGAAATGGAAGGAGCATCAGACCACTGCAAATCTACCAAGACCCGGCCGTCCTTCCAAACCTTCTTCTCAAACAAGGAGAAAACTGATCAGAGATGCAGCCAAGAGGCCCATGATCACTCTGGATGAACTGCAGAGATCTACAGCTGAGGTGGGAGAGTCTGTCCATAGGACAACAATCAGTCGTACACTGCACAAATCTGGCATTTATGGAAGAGTGGCAAGAAGAAAGCCATTTCTCAAAGATATCCATAAAAAGTCTCGTTTAAAGTTTGCCAAAAGCCACCTGGGAGACACACCAAACATGTGGAAGAAGGTGCTCTGGTCAGATGAAACCAAAATTGAACTTTTTGGCCACAATGCAAAACGATATGTTTGGCGTAAAAGCAACACAGCTCATCACCCTGAACACAGCATCCCCACTGTCAAACATGGTGGTGGCAGCATCATGGTTTGGGCCTGCTTTTCTTCAGCAGGGACGGGGAAGATGGTTAAAATTGACGGGAAGATGGATGCAGCCAAATACAGGAACATTCTGGAAGAAAACCTGTTGGTATCTGCACAAGACCTGAGACTGGGACGGAGATTTATCTTCCAACAGGACAATGATCCAAAACATAAAGCCAAATCTACAATGGAATGGTTCAAAAATAAACGTATCCAGGTGTTAGAATGGCCAAGTCAAAGTCCAGACCTGAATCCAATCGAGAATCTGTGGAAAGAGCTGAAGACTGCTGTTCACAAAGACTCTCCATCCAACCTCACTGAGCTCGAGCTGTTTTGCAAGGAAGAATGGGCAAGAATGTCAGTCTCTCGATGTGCAAAACTGATAGAAACATACCCCAAGCGACTTGCAGCTGTAATTGGAGCAAAAGGTGGCGCTACAAAGTATTAACGCAAGGGGGCCGAATAATATTGCACGCCCCACTTTTCAGTTTTTTATTTGTTAAAAAAGTTTAAATTATCCAATAAATTTTGTTCCACTTCACGATTGTGTCCCACTTGTTGTTGATTCTTGACAAAAAATTTAAATTTTATATCTTTATGTTTGAAGCCTGAAATGTGGCGAAAGGTTGCAAGGTTCAAGGGGGCCGAATACTTTTGCAAGGCACTGTACCCAGTAGATTTACTGCAGATGTTCAACACTAACATGGAGTCATATATTTAAGAGTCCCCGGCCCGGTGGTTGGGGATCACTGGACGAGACAAAGTACAACAAAGAGGGATGCAGAATGTTGAAAGTTGGAAAAATGACAGATATGGGAAAACTAAATTTGGAAGGAATTACATGCTCCTCCTAAAATATGAAAATTGACTCTCTACAGTAATTTCTTTTTGGAATATGTCAAATTAAATGGGATTTTTGCGTGAAGAGCTTTTCCTTAAAGGGATCCACAGATAGAAAAACTATTTTAACTGAGTTAAGATAATTTGATATTGAAACCGCTGTTGATGTTTTCCTTTTTATACAATTTGTAAATTTAGTTTAACTAGTAGGTTGCCATTGTTGTTGACGTCGCAGGATGGTGACATCTCATGGTTATGCTCCCAAGATTCCAGAGTATGATTCAAGCGACAGAAACATTTAATCTGTTGAACCCTTTCAATTTAAACCCGAGAGTACCATTAATGAGCATAACAGCACTGTCGATATTTCACAAAACGAGCAGCAAAAGCAAAATGAACAGGAAAGATGGGGTGAGATGAGAGTATGACAAAACCCGTCCTGCCAAAATGTGCTACACCGGCGAAACGTCTACAAGAGGCTAATTTGACACCAAAGTACTACCATGCACTTTCAGTTTGTTTTGTTTAGATGCATACAGACGGAACATACTGAGGACGCCTTAAGAAAATACTTAAACGCAGTAATATCAAACAAGGGTGGTTTAAAATATGCTATCTGACTAATGTGGTCAACAGATCAAAAATGTGCTTTAAAGCTACCATAAGAAAGCACAATGCTTAAAAGTATGAGAGGGAAACACATGCAAAAAGTATTTTGAGGCAATGAAAAGGTAATTAACCCTTTAACACCTAACGTGTCGGATGCGACACGTTTACGCATATCATCTTTGAAGCCTCGTAACGCTGTAATTACGTCACCCACGTGCCCCTGGTTGCTCTCGTTTGAAAGTACGGAAGTTGATGTCCACACCAGTTTTTATTTGAAGTCAATCAACCAAGTAAAACGGGAGATAATGTCATTTGAGTTTTACAGTTTTATTGCACTCATAAATATGCATTAAAACGCTGCATGGACCATGTGTCTATCTCCATATTTCCATCATTTCTTGTCCTTTTTTCAAAACCGAAAGCAGCACAAAAGACTACATATCCCAAGAGCCGTTGTGATGTCAAGAAGGACGAACCTAATGTGAACATTTTTAATAAATTGACGAGCGAGGCGCCAATTAAGGGAAAGGAGACACGCGTAGCAAGCAACGGCCGGTTGGATTGAGCTAGCGACTTTGAAACGTGCAGAATGAATCGAAAACTAAAATTTAGCGCAAGCTAATGCTATTTTTCATTAACTCAAGGAATAGGATGAGCTGTATTTGTCATTGTTTTCCTCGGATCAGTCGGCGTTTCGGCGAGTTGAAGTGACAGCAGCGCGCAAACGGCGGATGAGTAGGCAGTGTGACGTATGTGACGCAGCTTAGTAACATGTTCAAAAACAAACTTTATTGAGTGCGCCCAAAAAAAAAAAAAAAAAAAAACTTTATTGGGTCGCATGCCTAAAAAAAATTGAACTGAACTACTTGTCAATATTTTTGAAAATACTTTTCTTTCAATGTTTGTTATTTTTTCTTCACGATAAATCTTTTCAAATTTTATATAGATGTGTGTTTGAGAAGCTTGATTGCATGTACATATATACCTTTGATAAGGTGATGGTACAATACCTAACTTCACAAAGAGATATCCTGCAAATCCTTTTTGTGTTGGATAATATATATAATTTTTTCTCACTATTTTGCACTGTATATAACTTGTTTTGACCATAGTATGTGTGAAGGCCAAAAACGCCTATGACCATAGCTGCTCTTTGTGTTGAATTGTCAAACATAAAACTATTCAATCTTATTTTTTTCTATTGAATGTTTATCCTAGCAAGTTAAATAAATATTATCAAGCTTCAAAACGGTTGGTCGAGCATGTTTGGTTGTCAGTGGGACTTTAACATTACAAATTTTGAAAAAAGATTTTGGGATTTTTTTTGTCTTTTTGGGTCCAAAATGTGGATTAAAGTTGGTCAGTGAAGAAAACAACAGTTTGGACATGAAGTTCAAGGTATCCTGAAAAAAGGGACCAAACTTGGTCATTGTGAACAGTTTTTTCTTTGAAATATAAAGGCAACATCAAAGGCATGCAAATTCGGCCAAAATAGGCTTAGGTGTTAAAGACTCAATAAAAACACAAATAGTAAGTACTCGCCGCTTTTAACCCTAGTTTAAGTTCTTAAACGACAGAACATTACACAGTTGTGCTCATGTCTTTGTTTACCAAATTAGGATTTTTTTGTTTACTGTATATAGACCCTACTCACCTACGTCACAAAATGACGTGTCGCTGTATCCGGACGCCATATTGTCCGTATTTTTTAGACTTATTCTCATTGTTTTCAATTAGTCGTGCAAGTTATAGAGCAATTCATGGAAGCCCCGGTTTTATCTGACGCTGTAAACTCATTGGATGCTTTGCATAAAAGGCGTTATGTGGAAAAGCGTCAGTTTATCCATTCGCCAGATCCATATTTGATGCCTAAATCGATGTTTTTCGACCCGCTGTCTTCGCCTTCTTTGCCTGACATCTGCTAGCTACCCTGATATTTACAACTATCTTGTCCACACAAAATCAGCCTATTCTCACGAAAGTTTGAAAAACTTTAAGAGCTTGGAGGCTTATAAATACTTCGTTGCTGGTTGGGTGAAACAGGTCCTCGTCCACGAAAATTCGGCAGGAATCTAGCTTGTGCTCGGGAAGGTGAGTTACGAAATTTTCAATTCAAAATCTTTTGTTCTTGCTAACATCCACTGTCAAGTCTAATGTATTTCATGTCATTTGTCAATGGAGCTAGGGCTTTTAATGTTTATATGGTTTAGCGATAGCACTCTCACTACATACATATATAATATGTAAAAAATATAAAGTGTGATAGCAATACTCCAGATTGTCCCTATTTGAATTTATTTTTTGGCTTTTGACCTCAATAGTGAAATTGTCAATTAATTGTATGACAACTTTCTTATTATCCCCTTATAATTATATTTTTTTAGGTAGTTCATTCACAACGTCTGAGTGTATGTTGTCGGCGATTAGCCTAGCAATGATCTTAATTGTGGTTGTCAGCCCAAAACCCTCTAAATACATAATAAATGCATCTTACCAGATATAAAATGACTACTACATAATCTGTGGTAGTCGTTTGGAGCCCAGTTTTCTCGTCGAATTGCAGCAGTCAATTTCGCTCTCCTCTCCAGGTCTCTCGGAATACCGTAAAACTTCAAGTCTCTCCGTCTATCTTCTCTGTTTTTGCAACCGACCACCACACACAACTTCACCATTTTGATTATTAATGTTAACGAGCAGAAAAACATGCCATAATAGGAGGAATTTACGAAGCACTAATGCATTAACATGACGAGTATACGGACAACATGGCGCGGGGGCGTGGCTGTGACGGCACGTGAGTAGGGTCTATACGTATATGGTATATGGACTTACACTTGTATCTGTGTGCCTTTATCAAAAGAAAGCATGAGTAATCAATCAAAACAGAGTTATATTGGCATTTTTAATGGTAATCAAATGAATCATAATTACATTTCGATTTTTTGTTTGAGCGTGTTATCTTTTGAGCTTTACATTCAGTATCAGCATTCATTCATTTATGTTCAGTTTTGTAATACTTGCAAACATATTTTTGAATTGTACTGCATTTATTCCATTTATATGCAGCATTGATTACATGCAGATGTTGATACAATGACAAAGCTACTGGAAGGTTTATTACATCAAATAATTAGACATTGTGATCCCCGGACCTCCAACTAGACCTTTTCCTATTTCAGTTGAACCTGCTCTAGGCTATCCGTAAGTAGTTATTAAAGAGTAAGACTGCATTAAATTATGTATTGATTAATATATAATTCAATCCTATTTTGTTAAGACCCCTCAAGGAGAAAATCGGTTTAAATTCTACTGGTATGTTTGTTGCACACAATAGAAAAGAAGCAGACTACACACGTTCAGGTATGCAAGGAGAGACGATAGCATCCCTGAGCCGAGTTTAATGCCACATCTTGGAAATGAGTTGGCGGCAAAGTTTGTTGATACCCCAATTGAAAGTGCTAATTACTTTGGTGATGGCCAATGTAATAGAAGCATATGGCTTTTTCCCACTCTAATGGCCTCATTAGGTTGATACTACTTGTGAGTGAGGTCTCAATATTTCGATGGGTGGTCATTAGATGAATTTCAATTTCATAATGGAACTGTAATGTTTTGGACCTCCTACACTAAGTATTTCTCTTGCAAATAGAAAGGATTTTCATACTAGATTCAGCCTTTATGTCTAACTTACTGTAAATGAATATATGCAACAAAATTATTTTTAAAAAATAAGTTACACTCTTCTTCAATGATTAACCAGCAGTCTTGACAAAAGAATCTAAATTCTTCAATACGTTTGGATAGGTCTGTGCTTCCAACTTTGAATGTTCTTTGTAGAAAAGAAACTTCTAAGTGGACTCAGGTTTAATTTAAAGATACACTTGGTAGCTTTTCAGTTTTGGCCAATTTAGCGATGCAGGTGGACAAAAGTGGTAGTATTTTTCCTTAATGAAGACTGCATTTCCCATTAAGACCGGCTCACACCCACAGTGTCGTAAAATCATCAATCAATCAAAAATCAATCTGCCGGTCGCCTACAGATGGACTAAACAACATTTCTGTTTCCAGCGGCTGTGTGAATGATGAATAGTAATGAATCCGGTTGTGGCTAAACAATAGCATATGACATTTAGCAACTGTGTGGTGTAGTGTGGCTAACCCCGCCACCCCACACATACTGGTTTGGTTGTGGGGGCATCACGCTAGTGAGTGAAATGTTTATATGGCCAATGTTTATTCTGTATATCAGACAAAACTTTTTGTCTCCTGCTGCTCTGCCATCTTTGCAGAATTCACGCAAAAGCGTTGCATTGACTTCAGTCTTTATAATGAAGGGGGAAATGGGGAGGAGACGTCTGCCGTAAAGCAGTCAGCACATTTGCATTTTTTGTGTGTGGTAGAGTTCCTACCACCCTCCTCAAAGTTAATTAGTGCCGGTGAAAGCAATACAGACCCCCTCAAGGTGTAAAAGAGGTGTTATTCAACTAGTTTTCAGTCAACATATCACTAATGTTATGAAAATATTTTATAAAGGTTGAAAAGTTATTAAGTATTGCTTTAAATGTGCTCAACTCAAGTCGACATGGCTTTCACTCTCTTTAAAATGGACCCGGATCTGTGCTTGATGCAGCTGTCACATTAGTTTGTTTTTTTTTAATTATTTAAAATGTTTTTTTAAATCAAGTGAATAAGGTTGATGGATTTATATCGAAATATACCAAGAAATCAATATTCTGTTACAGTCTCTCAAAAATAATCTACCTTAACCTTAAACTGTTCAAAAATGCAGAACAGCATACATTTGGTGCAAACAGTGGATACATAAAAAATAAAAAAATAAAAAAAACATGAAAATAAACATTTACTTCACATTTTCACTCAGTGGGAATTTAATGCTTTCTGCCTTCGTGGAACTCAGGTGAGTAGACCAAGTAAACCACTACAGAGTATTTGCTTATTTACAGTAGGGATGAAACAAATAACAAATGCTTGCACAGCATGCGTGTGTGTGGGGTGTAACAATGAGTGAAGACATTCATATCAGACATTCCTATCACAATTTATACAAAAAAAGACTCAAAAGAAGATAAGATATTATAACACAAATACTGCTCAACAGACAGACCATTAGCACAAAAGTCCCATACTTGCAGTTTGAGAAGAGAACAAACAGGAAAACTTTTCTAGCTTCTAGCAGTTTTCTTCCAGTTGCATCATTACATGTCAGTGATCATGAAACATGCAAAAAAATACAAAGCTTGCCAAAATGATGTCTGCGAGGGACAAACACAGATGAATTGAGTTTTCTAAATGAGGCTGATGGATTCAAATCAACATGCATAATTACTGTCACTTCACAAGCTCCTATCAGCTTATGAGCTTTTACTAACTGAAATTAGAGTCTCTATCTGCATTCTTAGCACTTTGCATTGTCATCCATCTCTTCTCAGATTGGCATGCAAAAATCCAAACAAACTGGAATCTTGCTGATAAATTGCTGTTTAGGTTTTCCAGAAGAAAGAAATAGACGCAGCGATTAAAATATGCCACAGTATGGGAGTGAGCGAGTGTGGATGAAGGGGGGAAGGAAACTAGGTCAAAAAGAGATGCAAACAGGTACAAAAGAGAAAAGTGGGTGATTCAGAATAAGATAAGTGAGGGGGTGGGGGTCACAGAGTTGATTTCTTAGGCTGTGACTCCCTGATTGTGAGGACACGGTGGAGAAAAATAGACGTGGGGGTGTTTTAAAACCAAGATAGGCTTTTCTTCACAAAGCTTTCTTATCTGATGGCAGAGAGGAGGGAGAGATGAGGGAGGTATGCAGGAAAGATGGGGGTTGTGAGGATGAGGGAACAACAATATTGTAAATATTAAAAGAGACAAAATGAGAAATTGATGGAGAAGGTGCAATAACAAGTATAAAAGAGTGGCAAATAAAATAGATGTGGAGAATCGATGGAGACTTCTCGAGGATAAAAAAGAATCTCACAATTTTGACGGCCAGGGGGGAGACAGCTAGACGCTTTCCTGCCAATTGCGGAATACATTTAGTCACCCTTTTGCTTGCACCTGATGGAATTTTAAACCCTGTCACAAGCTGCGAGTATGGTATACACTTTTACATACTAAAGCATTGTAATTGCAGCATGCCTGTGGAGAAGTCAGCGTAGCACTTAAAACAATCTAAACCTGCAAGATTGCCGAGCAATCATCGATGGGCGATTCAAGGCTGTCACAAACGGTTACAATTAGACAATGTAAAAAGGCACAGATTGCACCACTATCCTCATAATCACGTTGCTTAGTGTGCTTTCCTGGTGATGTTACTCTCCAACCTCAGATGTTATTATGCAGCCTTGTATGGGAAGCTAATCGTTCTATTACCCTATCACATATCTATTCCAGGCAGTAAAGTCAATAGGAATCACTTAGACATGCTTTAAAAGAAGTTTCCATTTTCCCTTCATAGCCTTGCAAAATATATTTGTCTCGGAGGTCAAGTGTATCCTTGATGAAAAACAGTTGAATGTTTGAATTTTGAAATAAAGCTTTCGATCTGATACAATGGGAGTAATTGATTGAAGATACCACTGCTCAATACTCTTTCCAGAATAAATATCACCACCAGACAGCCTCTATCAACTGTGCAGGCACTTTTTGATAACATCCCAAGATTCTGAAAAATTAGCGATAATAGGTAAAAAACAATTTTAAATCCACGGTTTGGTTCATACCTCGTTCTGTGCATGCTCTTTTGGTTCAGTAACCATTGACTCCTAAAAAAAAAAAAAAAATCCATGTTTTGTATTTTCAGGTTTGAAATTCATGTATACAGTAGGCTATATTCACAGAGTTGTTGTTGTTATTTTTTTTCCCAATACAGTTGGGCAAATAAGTATTTAGTCACCCACCAATTGTGCAAGTTCTCCTACTTGAAAAGATTAGAGAGGCCTGTAATTGTCAACATGGGTAAATCTCAACCATGAGAGACAGAATGTGGGGAAAAAAAAAAACAGAAAATCACATTGTTTGATTTTTAAAGAATTTATTTCCAAATTAGAGTGGAAAATAAGTATTTGGTCACCTACAAACAAGCAAGATTTTTGTCTGTCAAAGAGGTCTAACTTCTTCTAACGAGGTCTAACGAGGTCTAATGAGGCTCCACTCGTTACCTGTATTAATGGCACCTGTTTAAGCTCATTATCGGTATAAAAGACACCTGTCCACACTCTCAGTCAGTGACACTCCACACTCCACTATGGCCAAGACCAAAGAGCTGTTGAAGGACACCAGAGACAAAATTGTAGACCTGCACCAAGCTGGGAAGACTGAATCTGCAATAGGTAAAACACTTGGTGTAAAGAAATCAACTGTGGGAGCAATTATTAGAAAATGGAAGACATACAAGACCACTGATAATCTCCCTCGATCTGGGGCTCCATGCAAGATCTCACCCCGTGGCATCAAAATGATAACAAGAACGGTGAGAAAAAATCCCAGAACCACACAAGGGGACCTAGTGAATGACCTACAGAGAGCTGGGACCACAGTAACAAAGGCTAATATCAGTAACACAATGCGCCGCCAGGGACTCAAATTTCGGCACTGCCAGACGTGTCCCCCTGCTGAAGCCACTAAACGTCCAGGCCCATCTGCGGTTCGCTAGAGAGCATTTGGATGATCCAGAAGAGGACTGGGAGAATGTGTTATGGTCAGATGAAACCAAAATAGAACTTTTTGGTAGAAACACAGGTTCTCGTGTTTGGAGGAAAAAGAATGCTGAATTGCATCCGAAGAATGCCCACCCATGAAGCATGGGGGTGGAAACATCATGCTTTGGGGCTGTTTTTCTGCAAAGGACGACTGATCTGTGTAAAGGAAAGAATGAATGGGGCCATGTATCGAGAGATTTTGAGTGAAAATCACCTTCCATTAGGAAGGGCATTGAAGATGAGACATGGCTCTGTCTTTTTCAGCATGACAAAGATCCCAAACCCACAGCCAGGGCAACAAAGGAGTGGCTTCGAAAGAAGCATTTCAAGGTCCTGGAGTGGCCTAGCCAGTCTCCAGATCTCAACCCCATAGAAAATCTGTGGAGGGATTTGAAAGTCCGTGTTTCCCAACAACAGCCCCAAAACATCACTGCTCTAGAGGAGATCTGCATGGAGGAAGGGGCCAAAATACCAGCATCCGTGTGTGAAAAGCGTGTGAAGAGTTACAGAAAACGTTTGGCCTCCGTTATTGCCAACAAAGGGTACATAACAAAGTATTGAGATGAACTTTTGGTATTGACCAAATACTTATTTTCCACCATGATTTGCAAATAAATTCTTGAAAAATCAAACAAAGTGATTTTCTGTTTTTTTTCCACATTCTGTCTCTCATGGTTGAGGTTTACCCATGTTGACAATTACAGGCCTCTCTAGTATTTTCAAGTGGGAGAATTTGTACAATTAGTGGTTGACTAAATACTTATTTGCCCCACTGTATACTGTTATTCATTCATATTTCAAGCTGCTTATCCTCACAAGGGATATGGGGGTGCTGAAGCCTATCCCAGCTAACTATAGACAGTGGCTAATGCTAATGTCAGGACACATTTAGAAGGATGTGAAACTTTGCCAATTAATCACTGTGATCGATCACTGCAAGCCCTCTGATTTCAAATGGATTTTCATCTACAGTGGGGAGAACAAGTATTTGATACACTGTCAATGGGAAAACCCATTGGCAGTGTACCAAATACTTGTTCTCCCCACTGTGTATGGCCAACAATGGCTTTTACAGACCTGGCGATGTTCATCATTGGACCGATACTCAGGGAAAGAACATATAAACTTCCTTTGTAGCTTTAATACAATTGTCGTGTCATAAATCAGCTCAAAATCCTGCTTGTAGCAGCGACTAACGCTTGAGTTTGCGCCCATTCTGTTATCTCTTGTTCTATGGTTCTGTTGTCTGATTCTCTTAGATATGAATTATGACTGATACTCTCTCTATATATTTTTTTGTGCAGTATCATAAATGCAGCTTTTCAAGTGTATGGAGCAAGATCTAATCATCTCACCTTTTTGAAAGTACAGCAAACTCGTCGCGGGCTACGTTGTGCTTGTCCATTAAAAGAAGAAGAAAAAAATTCAACCCTCGATCTGAAATGTACATATTAGTGGGATAACTGGCAAGGAAAACAAATACAAATGTGTTTTGCTTGTTAAAATCCCGTGATAAAACATTGGTTTTTTTTTGTTTTGTTTTTTTGATGCAAACAATTAGCCTCACAATGAAGTTTCTACTAAACATTTAATTGCAGTTACATGCACAAAGACCCAAATGCGCAACGGGTAGCTGCTCCTAGTGCCTGAAGAGCAATTTGGGGAATTGGGTGCTTCGCTATGCTGCGGGGTTCAGGATTCTGTCACCTTTGCAACTTTTATTCAAATTGATTAAACCAGCATGACATAACGAGGCTCTGGAAATTTAGTATGGTGAACAAAATTTGACATGTCTAATATGAAAGAAAAGTTGATCTGATTACCCCTGGATGTAGGTGTTGTTTACATTCTGGTATAGACAAATCCCTGTAATAAGGATCAACAGAGGTGTGTGGTACAACAACTCAAATTAATCATTACTGTATGTGCTAAGTCTTGTTGTAAGGTAATGAGAAAAAAACAACAACTAATTAAATCACTGTAGCTGCGCCAAATGTTTTCTTCACTGTGCCCAAGGTCACAATACCAATTAATGTTTTGTAGAGCTATGGGTGATTCCCTTAAAGAGAAGACAAACTACTGATCTCTGTGGTGTCATTTTCTTTGTTCTCTCATTAGTTCTGCAAACCACATTTCACTTTTGGGCAGGAGGACTCCTTTGAGTTCCTGTTCTAAATTGACATCATCAGTTTAAATGGTATTATTACACAGCAAACTACACGAGCACAAACTCAGCTCGGTGAACAAAGACACAAGATCAAAAGGTTACTTTGGATATTAGTAATGCATAAAGAACAGTAGTTTACAAATCTATGAATAGGGAAAATGAACCAGTCTGGTCATTATCATATCAGGATTCTATTTCATTAGTTTCTTAAATGTTTGTGGTTTAGGTGGAAATTTTTTCGGGATTTACAATTCCCCCTATTATCATAGCATACTAATTAAAAAAGTAAATTACACTCTAAATTATGACCCTTCACTCACCCCAAAGTTTGTAATTCAAGACAACTCGCACTCTCAGGGACACCAGTTCTGGGAGAGATTCAGATATACCGTATTGGCCCGAATATAAGACGGTGTTTTTTTGCATTGAAATAAAACTGAAAAAGTGGGAGCCGTCTTATATTCGGGGTCTAGACGTTATATCCATTCACGACGCTAAATGGCGCCAGATATCATTGAAGCGAATGCTGAAATTGAGGAGTAATGTTCTGTCATGACAGATCTCAGCTACTCTCAAGTTTAAACAGTTTGCATTATTTTATTGCAATGTTTTTCCTTATTCAGATTTGTTTCAAGACGACAGTTACAGTTAGACCTCACTTTTTAGTCACAAAGTCATCAGTCATCTATCCAAAAATCACACTTACTTTTTGGCAAATCCTTGATCATAAGCAGGCATCTTCGAAGTGTTTGTAGCAGAGAACACTACTCGATGATGGCGTGAAATTCATTCGCTTCGTGCAAACGAAAGATGTCCATTTACGTGCCCTGCTATCCTTTGGCCACTCATACAACTTTTCGTTTGAGTGAGAACAAAACATCGCCACACACCGCCGTCGCATCTTACCGAGAAGCACTGCAACAAACAATACTGTTCTATGGCGGACTTCCCTCGCACTTCTCAGTGTGACCTAATTTCCGAAGATTGCCGAAGAAAATCATTTTCTTTGTTAAGGGCGTTGCTATGGGTTAAACAAAGAATCTGGAAGGGTTGCGTTAAAAAAAAATAACGAAAACTTGTCTAGCCATTGATATTATTCAAAAACATGGTTGGCCAACCTTACTTCACATTTCCGCTTTATGTATTTTTTTTCCATGCAGGGTATGTCATCAGGCCTGCTTCAGGTGGGTATCTCAACCCCCCTATGTTTAACTCAAAGTTACACCCTTGGTTTGTGGCATTGAAATAGGATAGCTTTTTAATATGAAATATCAACGAGTGTTTCAAATACTGAAACACTCGATTCACCCCGTCGGTTATTCAAGCACTTAAATGCACTTCCATAATGGTTGCTTTCTCCATCACACAGCATTTTTTAGATTCTGCAGGAAGCTAATTGCTGTGCATTTAAACTAAAACTCACAATTTGTCTTATGAAAAGAGTCTTTTGAACTTCCTGTTGACTCACACCAAACAGGAATGCATGTCACTGAGGGTGAAGGAAGCAGGGGGAGCACATGCTGCCACTTTGGCAGAATGAGACTTTGCCTAACAAAAACACGATAATTGATCTTGCACACTGTTGGTAGAGAAGCTTGTGCTTTCCATGTGACTGGCAGGCATCATGAGGCATGAGTGGGTGGAAGGGGCTGGATGTTCCCTCTCTCTTCTCCTATATGGGCGTGGCAAAATCAATACAGGACTTCAACTTTAATAATCCTTTCATGACAGACTACCCCTCCATCACACCCATAATGTTTGATCTGCTCTGTACAAGCTTCAGCTGTGTTCTTATACAATGGCGTAGAGGAAGGGGATCAGAATAGTGAATGCTGAGTGGTACATAAGCATATACAGAGTACACCAAGAACAACAGTGTGTAAGAAAGGGAAGTGTGTGTGGGGGGGAGTGACTGTGAACTTAATTAGAACATCCTGTGTCTACTTCTCTCTGCCTTCCACCCTCCCCTTTATCTCTGAGAGGCTTTGATGTGGCTTAGTGCCTGGAAACCTAATGAAAAATGTATACTAGTTCACTGTCTCACTCCCCTTACTATGCTCTTCTTTGGCCCCACTCTCCTTGGCTACTGTGGATGCTGCGCCTTCGTTTTACTATGGGCTCATTTTTGTACCATTTCTCTGTTCAATTACGCATTCATGTTAAACAAGTAGTTTTTTGTCAGATATTTTTTTGCAAGTTAAACATTAAAGACACACGCTGGTTATATTGCCCCAAAATTAGCAATAAGGAAGGTGTGCCTTGTGTTGCGTGATCAGCAAGTTGACATTTTAAAATGAGCAAAATCTCCTCAGGGTATGTTTTCATGCTGTGCAACATGGAGGTCACTTGCATGCTCACTCAACACACAAGCCTTAAACAAAATAAAAGCAGAAATGGCAATTTACTCATAAATGACTTGACTGATAACTGTAGCTATGATGGTGAATATCTTTATATGTGGTTTTATATTTGCATTAGCGATGGGACTTTAAAGGGTATTAAAACACTAAGGGGCTGTGAGATATCAATAGAACCGTTATGTGGCAAGATAACAAATATTAACAAAGTTAACAAAAAAATAAATCGCATTCATGAGCATTCATTCATTCATTCATTCATTCATTTTCCATGCCGCAATTATCGAAAATAGAACGAAAATTACGAACATTTCCGAAAGTGTTCCGGAAACAGCCGAATGGGGCGGAGACGTCATAACAAGGAAACGAAAGGTCGAGGCAGGTGCAATCGTTGTTTATCGACGAGAGAGTTGCGTTGGTGTTTTATCAAAAAATCGCTAAAATGGTTCAAACCTGTCATGCTATGTGGTCTACAAATAGCCATTTGTCGCAATGTAGTACCCATGAGTTCCCGAACGCGAGAAAAAGAGCTGGACTACGCAGACAATGAGTAAAGTTTGTCCGTGCTAAAAGGGCTAATTTTGCAGACCCAGCCTCCGGCACGGTTTTGTGTGGTGCGCATTTTACACCTGAAAGCTATTCGAACTATGGACAAATGAAATCAGGTTTTGCTAAGAAACTGCTGATGAAAGCAGCCACCAAACACGCGCACCCCCACCTAAATGTCCCGAGATATCAAGAAAGAGGACGACTGGCTCTGATGAGACCACCCCAGGCTAACTAAAGGAGCGGAGCAGCCAAGCTCGAAATGGCCAGAGTGAGTACTCTTTTATAATAAATACATATCACGCATTGGACATAGGACTGGACACATGTATAAATTATCGCTCGTAAAATATATAGAACAAATCCTCGAATCCCATTCATATTTGTGTCTGTTGGCAGAGCGAAAACCTATGATAGCACAATAAATTATAATTATTCTATACATTACATTATTTTGCGGTCACGGTGTATCAGCTTCACAAAAAGAAAAGCAAAACAAAAACCCATTCGGTGTTTCCCACACGATGTTGCCGGTGTTTCATCAGTGTGATTGCTCCTCTCAATGATACGGTGGCCCTGAAGTGCAAAACACAACGGCAAATCAAAAAACACAACGGCAAATTAAAAAACAAAACCCCAAATTAAAAAACACAACTGCAAATCACATAACAAAATAACAAATTGAAAAACAAAATGCCAAATCACATAACAAAAAAACAAATCAAAAAACACAACGGCAAATTAAAAAACAAAACGCCAAATTAAAAAACACAACTGCAAATCACATAACAAAATAACAAATTAAAAAACAAAACGCCAAATCACATAACAAAAAAACACATAAAAAAACACAACGCCAAATTAAAAAACACAATTGCAAATCACATAACAAAAAAACAAATTAAAAAACAAAACGCCAAATCACATAACAAAATAACAAATTGAAAAACACAACGCCAAATAAAAAAACACAACTGCAAATCACATAACAAAAAAACAAATTAAAAAACACAACGCCAAATTAAAAAACACAACTGCAAATCACATAACAAAAAAACAAATTAAAAAACACAACGCCAAATTAAAAATCACAACGACAAATCAGATAACAAAATAATATTAAGAAAAACACAACGACATTTCGGGTACCGGAAAAGGTAGGGACAGGTCCAAAAGTTAACTCATCGCTGATTGGACGAATCCACCGGAAAGCGTAGTACTGATGAAGAAGGAAGTTTCTCCGCTTCTGGCGTGGAATTTCAAAATGAGCCTTACTTACCGAAGATGCGAACATGGCTGCCGCTATAAAAGAATATTTTTATTCGGGGCATACACATGAAGTCCGATTGGACATACTCGCAAAAGGTTTGTGAGACGCACGTACCACTCCATGGGGCCAAATTACATCAGGCACGTGGATGGCTACGATAAACTTAAACCCTTTGGCCTGGCTCTGGGTGTATGGATTCTCGAGAAGAATAATGTGGCTGGCTTGTGGCGCAGCAAACAACAATCCGTCTGTAATCGCGTGCAATTCTATTAATTGCGGCACGGGTCTTTGTGACATCCCAATGAGAATGCGAACAGACCTCAGCACGGAAAATGAGACAATCGCAGCAATACAGTGTGACCTCCGTCAACGCCATTTATGCCGAACAGAACACCGGCTCATCCACCCACCGTTATGGATCATCAATCGGCAATCAACGGATTAAATCCTGGTGGTCGTTGTTCAGAAGAAGGTCAGTGTGTATATGACACAGAAGAACACAGCATTTTAAACAAAATTGTGTATACCGAAAGTGAGTCAAATTATCTTTTTGTTTTTTTTTTTTTAATTCACCTCATATAAGGGTTAATTATTGCCACATAAAATCTTATGTATCCCCAGGTCTCAGTTTTGGATAGACTTCTTTGGAGACCTGAGAGACTATGGAAGTTTCAGTGGAAGTCAGGAACTGCCTGCTAGGATTTTGCTTCAGTGGTGGTGTACAAAAAGACCTGGATGAATGCAAGGACCACTGGAACAAGCACAGGATTCGTCCAAGCGGTCTTGCATCTTGTCCTGGAGAGATATCAAATGAAGTATCTCTTGCCCCATAGGTAATTGTTTCATGTTGAATTGTATCACATTTTACGTCATAAAATATACACATTATTCGTCTATCAAAGAGTGTGAATTGTATACATGGGTAAAGCAACTTAAGAATAAGTGCTCTCTATCAGTTTACTATTCCATCACCTGATAAGCAATTATTTGGGACTCTGAAATATATCGAAGTACAGTTAAATGATTCCATTAGAACTGATTTTCCAAACAAAATGGGGGAAATGCTGTCAATTTAAACTCATTTAGAAGTGATGTCTGAGATTGATGTCTAATTTGATTTGTGTAAGAAAACCTTAATCATATTTTCTCATTTTGCATATATGGTTCCAGAGATGGTGGATTTCCTGTTGGGAGGGAACTGGATGTGTTTCCTGAGGCAAGGCAAACCGTAGGCTTGTGCAACGACCCAAATATTGAATACCTACAGCACGTTGCTCACCAACATTGACTACAGCTGGACTGGAAGTCACCCAAAGAATTGTATATTTTACTCTGAAGGAAATAGCTGGGTTGTAGTATTTTTGAAACTCACTCATAGTATGTGACTTTTCTTTCCTCACAATAAACTTGCTATGGTAACATTTTACCTGGTACTTATTATGAAACCCAAAAGGTTAAGCACAAAGAATTTAAAAATTTTTGGCCACTTCCGAGTAAATGTATTCACCCTGTAGTTCACCTAGTAGTTAATTTCTGTAAGTATTGGCTGACTTGAAAATGTACAGTTAATACCATTTTCCAGTACATGCATAGCAACATGGAATGTTTAAAAATATATATACTAGAAAAAATGAGTTAAAAATTAAGTCTGGCACTGTCAATGAAAACTTTATTAAAGATTTAAAAATCAAGAGCAAAAAATAAAGCTAGGTGCTTCTCAGAACTTTAGTACCAGTTTCTGCCAAAATTTCCTACATGGGCGAAACGTTCTACATGAGTCGAATTTGACACCAAAAGTACTACCTTGCGCTCTCAACTTTTGTTTAGAAGATGCATACAGGCAGAACGTACTAAAAAAATGCCTTAAGAAAACGTTAATGTAGAAATAAGGACAGTTTAAATACGCTACGTGACTAATGTGGTCAACTGCTTCAAGGCTGACACAGAAAAACACGATGATAAAAAGTATGAAAGGGTAATACATGCAAAAAGTATTTTTGAGGCAAAGGTACTAAAAAACAAAAATAGTGTTTACTCTCCACTTCTAACCGATGTGTGCATACGTGCCAATGCTTGCGCAAGCGTGCTGAGCATTGTGTAGGACGTTTCGCCACGTAGTAAGGAATCGCCGAACACCGGTCAACAGTACCTGGTGAGAACTGGCTTATTAATAAACAGAATAACATACACGAAACAGACACGGCCACATTTGAGTCCACAACCTCAGAACTCTTAAGGTGCAGGGGGTTACTACTTGGCTAACATGCGGTATTGCAAAAAGGCTATGACAAATCCTAAACTCTTGAGTGCCATTGTCAATGATAGACGTATAACCACGTGGCTCTTTTCATACTTTTGCTCTGAATCTGAATCTTCAAATATCACCAGCAGATATATACTACATTTAAAATAGGTGGGGTGACAGAATGAACATCCATTCCTTTGCTAACCCTCCCATTTCAATAGATTTGACATCTAACGTCGTCAATGGCAGGGAGTTAATTGTTACTTTAAAAAATTCACAAGATGTTTCTCAAAACGTCATACAAAAACATTGTAAATACAGTACATTAAAAACACCAAAATCCAGGTGAATTCTGGGTTCCAAAGTCCATGTTTTGCTTGAAGACACCATATGCGTCTTAAAATAAAGCTGACAATGTATTGGCACAAGTGTTGGCGAGTGGAACCGTGAGTGACAAGAACTCGATGCGTGGAAGGGGCTGGTGGAAATGCTGCTAACCCTGTAGTGAACATCAGAACTTCTTCCAGGGAAACGGTTGCAACTTTCTCTGAAATAAGAATGGCAACAATGCAGTATGATCATTTGATTGGCATGCATTACGCAATGCTTTTATTCCCAAAATGAAAGTGCATAATTAGGACATGTCAAGGAAATCTTATTAAGGCCTGGTAACCGAATGAATAATGTTAGCTTTCTCCGGTAAGCGTATGTATCGTTTTACAGAGGTAAAGAAAGTCATACTGCACCGTTTTACTTACTCGAAGGACGTTCTGCGTCATTGACATTAGAAACTTCTCGACGCCTCTTGTCACAGCCGCTGCACCTCTTGTCACAGCCGCTGCAAAAATTAGGTTAAGATTCCACCAACTGCTTTCCACAGGTCTGGCAGTGCATTATACTTCAAGAATTCAGTTGTGTTTTACGTATTTTTGGCCAAATGTTGAACTTCAACCAAAAGCGAGCAGTAACTATCTCTGCCGGTAGGCGCCATCTTGCAGTGGAGTCTTCCGTCTCGTCCCATCAACGATGAGCGTACTGTTTCCGGTGGATTCGTCCAATCAGCGATGAGTTAACTTTTGGACCTGTCCCTACCTTTTCCGGTACCCGAAATGTCGTTGTGTTTTTCTTAATGTTATTTTGTTATCTGATTTGTGGTTGTGATTTTTAATTTGGCGTTGTGTTTTTTAATTTGTTTTTTTTGTTTTGTGATTTGCAGTTGTGTTTTTTAATTTGGCGTTGTGTTTTTTAATTTGTTTTTTTGATATGTGATTTGCAGTTGTGTTTTTTTATTTGGCGTTGTGTTTTTCAATTTGTTATTTTGTTATGTGATTTGACGTTTTGTTTTTTAATTTGTTTTTTTGTTATGTGATTTGCAATTGTGTTTTTTAATTTGGCGTTGTGTTTTTTAATTTGTTTTTTTGTTATGTGATTTGCAGTTGTGTTTATTAATTTGTTTTTTTGTTATGTGATTTGGCGTTTTGTTTTTTAATTTGTTATTTTGTTATGTGATTTGCAGTTGTGTTTTTTAATTTGGCGTTTTGTTTTTTAATTTGCCGTTGTGTTTTTTTATTTGTTTTTTTTTGTTATGTGATTTGGCATTTTGTTTTTCAATTTGTTATTTTATTATGTTATATTTTTTATTTTTGGCGGCACGGTGGCTGAGTGGTTAGAACGTCTGCCTCACAGTTCTGAGATCAAGGGTTCAATCCCGGGCTTCGGCCTTCCTGTGTGGAGTTTGCATGTTCTCCCCGTGCCTGCGTGGGTTTCCTCCGGGAACTCCGGTTTCCTCCTACATCCCAAAAACATGCATGGTAGGCTGATTGAACACTCTAAATTGTCCATAGGTGTGAGTGTGTGCGTGAATGGTTGTGTGTCTCCTTGTGCCCTGCGATTGGCTGGCAACCAATTCAGGGTGTCCCCTGCCTACTGCCCGAAGTTAGCTGGGATAGGCTCCAGCACCTCCGCGACCCTCGTGAGGAATAAGCGGCATGGAAAATGAATGAATGAATGAATGAATTTGTTATTTTGTTATGTGATTTGCAGTTGTGTTTTTTAATTTAGCGTTGTGTTTTTTAATTTGCCGTTGTGTTTTTTGATTTGTTTCTTTGTTATGTGATTTGGCATTTTATTTTTCAATTTGTTATTTTGTTATGTGATTTGCAGTTGTGTTTTTTAATTTGGGGTTTTGTTTTTTAATTTGCCGTTGTGTTTTTTGATTTGCCGTTGTGTTTTGCACTTCAGGGCCACCGTACAATGATCCTTTCATTAGGCTGCATTGGCTTTCGTTTGGGCTCAAATTGATAACCCAAAACACCAAAAAAAGGTTCATAACTCTCCTCGTCACCATTAGAAGAATGTTCGTTACGTCGGATTCGTCGCTGTAACTAGAAACAAAATTGTTCGCTATCATCGCTGCCATTCAGTACTAAGCACTGAGCCGGTTGTTTCCTTGTAGTGACGTCACGCACACAATATGCTAGTTTTCCGGGATCTCGTGGGCAAAAAAAACAAAAAAAACAAAACAAAACAAAAAAGGGATCTCGTGGGCGGGTCCTTTTAGCCTGACAATCGATCCAAATTTCTATCATTTTCTTGGTGTTGCGATGTGTGTTATTTCACGAAGTGGCATGATATGAATCCCAAAGTCATGCGTTTATGGATAAATGATGGAATATTAGCATTTCCCCAGGTGTTGTCATACCCATTAATTAGTTAACTAAGATTGATTAATTAGTTACAGAAGATTTAACGGGTTAAAAAAATAACAGCATTTCATGATAGGTTCTGTTCCTAAGCAAGAAAGCTTTAAACAACTGATTACTCTGACGGACACATTAGCTCGACTAACAGCTCCAAAAATGTTGAAGTCTGATTGAAAAAGCCTGTTTCATTTAAAAATATATATGTTTTTGATAAAATATATTGGGTAATGCAAAACTATATATTTTGCTGGTGTTTACATAATTTACCCATGAAACTAATGGTTGCGAGGATTTTCCGAACTAGTGTTGTAGTTAAGCAGAGCTTCCAGCTTCCGTTTCCTGTTTCGTGTTACATCTCCTTCACCGCCACAATATATTTTTCATTCATATAGTTGACAGCGATGAGGAAGAAGTGAAGCTCCTCCCTCTTGGTCAAAGTAATAAGCGTGAAGAACTTTGTGCTGATCAGCATTCCCAACATACATCAGGTCTGTGTATACTATTTCATTCAATCATAGCCATGCTGAAATCATTTTTAATTTTCCCCAAAATTTCTTTTGTGACAAATATTGTTATATGATTGCAGTATGATTAGTCAAGATTAAACAATCAGAGCCTTTGCAATTAATTACTTTTTTTTTCATCAGGTCCGACCCCTGATTTGTGTGTGTATATACTGTATAATGTATATGAAATGTGTGTCAGGCCGTATGTTTGCAGATCAATTACTTTGTTCATATAGGATGATGCCAGGATCTACCATACTTGGTCAGGACCATACTTGATTCAATGTCATGAGAAAGGATTAATTTCTAACAATAGTAAAGAGACAGTAGTGGACTTTATTTCTTAATCTAGGTGTTTATTGGCAGCTTGACTTCTTGGTTTATAGATATTAAACTATGACTTGAGTATAAGACACCATTAGACTCAAATGGTAAAAATAAATCCTAAGTTCCTTCAATTATAGAATGGATTTCACAGAATCTCAGCCACCACAACACATACTGGATTAGACTGAAAATTGGTTGTGCACTTTGAAATAGTTTGCAATAGTGTTAGACCACAGAGCTGCGTGACGTCACCATCGTAAACAGGAAGGGGGTCAAAATAGAAGCGCCCATGCAAGTACTGCTTGTTTTCTGCAGGTAATCTTTCAAAAAAAGAACATGCTGAGTAAACACTGCTGCTATGGAACTTGTACAAACGACTTTAGACATTACTACCTTCGACATATGAAGGATGTTTTCTTCATACGTTTCCTGAAGCCAAAAACAGAAAAAAAGGGAAAAAATGTGAACAATGGATCAACTTGTGCAGACCTCCAAAAGACCAGTTTAACGCCAGCTAGGTGAAGCCATTCACCTTCATAAGCAGTAAAAGTTTTATTGGGGGCCATAGTACTACAGATGACAATCCTGATCCAAAAATCCTGCCACGAAGAGCTAAGCCATTTTGATATTTTTATTCATTTTTTAGCGTGGCGTTTTGCTGTGCTGCTTCTGTCAGACAACAAATGACCTGAAAAAAATTTAAAATGTTATTCATATACAACAACAGTCATGTAGGCCTATTTTTCTAAAATACAGATATTTAAATAAATTAGCCATGTTTGGCCTTGCTCTTTTTGTAGTAAGCCTGTTTATGACTACAGGTAGGCTCCTGATTTAACAGCTTTACATTTTCTGTTGTAAAGAAAAAAACCTTAGTAAGGGGGAGGTGTAACTAAATGAAAAGAATTAAGATGTTATTAATGAAAAGATTAAAAGTGTTCGTTGGCTGTCACCGAGTAGCATTTGCGATCGCTACACAAAAATAGCAATATAAATTACCCCCAAAAACGGTCGTAGAGAGACACAAGACAACCAGAGGGTATAAAATATAAGAAAAACAAGGCATATTGTGGTAAAGGATAGCCTGTTGAAACAGGGGAATGTCATTGTCAGTGACGTAAGACAATGCACACAAGAGAAAGGTATCGATAAAAAAGCTACCTCTGAATCAGGTCGGCACTTTTCCCTGTCTTTTTCAGCCCTCGCACTCAAGCTATCTATTTAACTAAACATTTGTAAGTTCTTCCGCATCTTTACCAGTGAATTTGACACCGGGGACATCATTTTTGGACAGAATTAGTAGGTTTAGGTCAGTAAACAGCTCGTTTGTAAACTATTTACATGCATCTAGCATGAGGGACAAACCCCGCCCCCCCAGCAACAGTTGCTAACATCATGAATATTAATGAGCAAAGGTGACGTGTTACGTGTGGTACACTATTGCATCTCACTTTTGGCAATAATAATTACTTTTTTAGCACTCGCAAGAGATTATAAAGTGGGACAAATAAGTATTTAGTCAACCACCAATTGTGCAGGTTAAAAAGATTAGAGAGGCGTGTAGTTGTCAACATGGGTAAACCTCAACCACGAGAGACATAATGTGGAAAAAAAAACAGAAAATAACATTGTTTGATTTTTAAAGAATTTATTTCCAAATTAGAGTGGAAAATAAGTATTTGGTCACTAACAAACAAGCAACATTTCTGGCTGTCAAAGATGTCTAATGAAGTCTAACGAGGCTCCACTCGTTACCTGTATTAATGGCACCTGATTTAAATCATTATTGGTATAAAAGACACCTGTCCAAAAGACCAAGACCAAAGAGCTGTCGAAGGACACCTGAGACAAAATTGTAGACCTGAACCAGGCTAGGAAGACTAAATCTGCAATAGGTATAACAATGATCTGCATGGAGGAATGGGCCAAAATACCAGCAACAATGTGTGAAAAGTTTGTGAAGAGTTACAGAAAACATTTGGCCTCTGTTTTTGCCAACAAAGGGTACATAACAAAGTATTGAGATGAACTTTTGGTATTGTCCAAATACTTACTTTCCACCATGATTTGCAAATAAATTCTTAAAAAATCAAACAATGTGAATTTCTGTGTTTTTTTTTTTTCACTTTCTGTCTCTCATGGTTGAGGTTTACCCATGTTGACAATTACAGGCCTCGCTAATATTTTCAATTGGCAGAACTTGCACAATTAGTGGTTGACTAAATACTTATTTGCCCCACTGTAGATGTGTGTGCAAAGTGCTTATTGACATACAGTATTGACACCATCAGGATAACGGGTGAGTACATTATGTGGCTCAAACTTATTTTGACAAGATTGAGCGGAACAAGGAATCAGGCCAGGAATTTAAGCAGTCTGCTCGATGTCCAATAAAATACTTCAGTCTCTCCAACAATAATTATCCTCCTCATTGATGACTTAATGCCATGACACTGTGGGTACATGAGCCTCCACCCAGAGGAGGCGTCAACAGTCATAGCCACTCGACTGAAAAACATTGGCATATAATTCCTTGGGATTCATTTTATCTGCTTGAAATGACAAACTGAGGGTACTAAGAGCTAGCGTCATACACTGGCAACATTGTGCGCTCCTGTTTTGACCCCTCCCTCCTCCCTGGCGGTCCCCTTTCTGCCAGTCACCACTTCCCCAGGCACCAAGGGGTGTTTGATCCGAAGCCCCTCCCCTTCTTTCTTTCTCCCACTCTTACACCACTTCCTCTGCAGCTATACTTACTCCCTGTTGAATCATCACTTTCCCAGAGAAATCAGTTATGATCGACTCATACTAGTGTGTCTTGTCACTTGGATTTGGGAAAGCTGCTGCAGTGTCAGTAAATGTCAAATATAAATAAAACGAATTTGTGTCATGAGAATATAAGAGAAGGACACCGCAGGCCAGAGGGGGATCGTGTCACCACAGATCTGCATCACTCACATGCGCCTAACATGCTTTGGCTATGCTGGAAGCTTACTAAGGTGTGAAGAGCAAGTTTTGCACATTTTCTTCTTCCTGCTCATTAGCCATTCTCCCGATTTGCAGTTAAGGCTTTGTCACTGTAACTGTCATCTTTCATTGAAATCAGCACTCCCCATCTGTACCCTCTCCTCCACTCAAAGGCTTACTTTGAGCTTTTAACATGTTTCTCCAAGCACAGGCTGAAGATGAATCAGTAGCTTCCCTACTACTTTCCATCTTCCACCCGCTTGCCTGCTCCAAAGTTTGGAGAGCTATATTTGTTAGCAGATTTGTTTGGAGAGTCATTTCCTCTCATCTAGACGTGTCTCTATTTGTTAGCGACCGCTTCATCTTCCAGCCGAGGAAACATTTCGTTTCTAGACGTCGCTTGCTGCTTCAAACAGCTCGATGAGCTCCCTTAATCCCCATTCCCGTACAAAAGTGCCAAACTCTCTTCTTATTACAAAAGTAGTAAGCCGAGAATAGTTCCACAGAATCAATGTAAAGTATTCTGGCCTAATGAACGTATTATGGAACATTACAGCAGCAGCACAGACAGCTTGGGAAGTACATCATCTTCATTTCACTTCTGTCTCTCATTTATGTCTCAGTGGTGGCTCCTCATTCTTTCTCCCTCCTGAGACTCTTCTGCATGCTTAACTCCTCTTCAAAGTCATCTGGTCTATCTCATTCTCCGTCCTGCATCACTCCCATTACTATTTCGGTTTTATGAATTGGAAGTCCTCCGTCCCCATTATGCAGACGTCAATGACTTCAATATAGTAACTCATACACCCAAATGTACTCCATCAGTGACCTCACTGTGTTAAGCGCAAGGTCATAGACATCGTTCATTAAGGGTATAAAAACAATTTTTACCTTGTGAGGCAACGTGCTGATTTAGGAGGCCAGGCAGCACACAAATGCCACCAAATACGATCAAGCTGAGCTTTAAAAGGTGACCTTTCGCCAGATTCCAATTTTTTTTTTCACCTGTTTCATGCATAAAGTATGTCAAAATGAGTGTGTGACCTGGATGAAGTTTGTCATCTATGTGATTTGTGAATTGATTACAGTATGCATACATACAAGTGCATTTGTTATACTTTGGTATACTACAATCATAGACTATGCTACAATACTTTTGTTGCACGACACATTTTTTCCGATCTGTGATATTTGTGAGATGAATATATGAGAGAAACAAATATGTTGGTTAACTCATTCACTCCCAGCCATTTTCACCGGAGCAAGGCCCTTCGCTCCCGGCCGTTTTACTGGATTTTGACTGATTTTGCAAGGCCCACAGAAAATTCTGTTCTATTGCTAAATAAACATGGAACGCACCAAAAGAAAGATTAGACTCTCTTCTTTCAGCAGAAAAAAAATCTTTTTATCTTTTTCCATTGTTTAGAAATCAACATCAGAAAATAGCTTAGTTTGAGCAATTGAAATTGAGCTTTTTGTAAAAGCATACATTTCAAACATAACTTTGACTTTAACACAGCTATTTTTTGCTTTAGTTACATCCCAAACATCTAAATAATGTTTTCCTTTTACAAAATAACATAAACAACAAGACAAATAGAACAAGACAAATAGAGCTTTTGATAGCAAAGTAACAATTTACTTACACATAACTAACTGAAAGATGACAATGTTCCAGCCGCGACAGCCAGTTAAACTTTTCCCTCGTCGCCGTCTGTCTCCTAAAGATGAATTTTTTTGAGTCTCTGCGGGCTCTGCTCCCGAGCAGCACGGACTCAAAGGCATTGTCTGCCCGTTCGTTCTGCTCGGTCATCCAGCGCCTGGCATCCCGGGCGTCCTACCAGTTGTTCTGCTCGGTCGTCCGTCGCTTGGCATTCATTCGGTCATCTTGTGCGGCTTGACCGTTCATTGCTGTTGAATCGGGTTGCGGGTTTTACTAAATGCGCTACTGCCCTCCAGTGGCCAGTTTTATTGCTTTAAAATGGACTTTCAGCTTTGTGCTTTGGAGATCAATTGAATCAGAACCCAGAGATGTCTTTTTTGAAACAAAAAAAAAAACGTAAAAGACGTATAAATATGTCTTTGGGACACTGAAACAAATAAAAATAGAACGTATTTATACGTTTTTGGAAGCAAATGAGTTAATGAGAGTTAGTGTTCTCGTTACAATCTGCTTGTAATAATAGTAGTTTACCCACAAATATGAGAATGCTTAGTCTTCTAAAATGTGATCTCAATGACAATTTCATTGCTAATGTAGCGGCATGGAATTTTTCACTACTGCCTTGTTATCCGACACAGGTTGCAGATGGTCACACATAATGTGCTCTTCAATACTCATTCAATAATTTGGCTTCATTGCCAAACCTGTCTAACGTTTCGTGTTTTTAGCACATGTTTTTTGTGCTAAATCGCTAATTTGTCTTAATTTAGACAAGTGACAGTCATCAAATTCCCAGTTCAACAACAGCTGCTCCCCTTTACGGCACACAGTATGTGCTATGTACGGTAGATAACAATTTATTGTGTAAAAATTTACATTATTTGTTTCATGAAAAGAAAAGCCATACATTTAAACTGTTGTCAAATTGTCATTTATTTTGTGGTTGTGATATCCCATTCTCAGTGACTAGATGCATTAATTCCTTTTCTTGTCTAAATAAGTGATGACATTCATGATACATTATTTTTAGCACATCTGTAATATCACAAGATTATACATACTGTACTTTGTAAATGTTTTTCAGAAGGACTGAGAGATTGGTGGTCAAGAAAAATGTAGACCAGCGGTACACGAAACTAATGCTTTCATACCCCCCAAAGATATGCTAAGATGCATCAATTTTTTTTAAAGTATTGCTATCCTAAAAAAGGGAAAATGAATAGTGTCACTTACAATTTCATTGTTGCCATTCTCTTTTTTAATCACACTCATGATGCTGTAAATTTGAGTTTGATGATTAGTCCTGTAGGGCAGGGATCCCCAACCACCAGGCCTGGGACCAGTACCGGTCTATGGCCCATTTGCTACTGGGCCGCAGAGAAATAATAAAGAATTTGTTAACCTACTGCAATCTCACCTGTGCCTCTTGACACATAAATATGCTTGTCTACTCTACTGACTAATCCGAGAAAAGATTTATGTATGTCTCCCTCTAGAAGTTAGCCACCATTACTGGGGTGTTTGCACACTGATAGCAGCCCATCATCAGTGACGTTAGCTGCTCCTGGCTGTGTGCTGCAAGCGGCACACCTCAACAATGCCGGACGGGGTACTTCTGGTTGTTTTGCTCGGATTAGCTATCTATTTTTTTTTTTTTTTTTTGCATATACTGGACTGTCTCAGAAAATTAGAATACACAATATTCTAATTTTTTGAGACAGTCCTGTGTATATATACAGGACTGTCTCAGGAAATTAGAATACACAATATTCTAATTTCCTGCCTCAGGAAATTAGAATACACAATATTCTAATTTCCTGCCTCAGGAAATTAGAATATTGTGTATTCTAATTTCCTGAGACAGTCCTGTATATATACACAGGACTGTCTCAAAAAATTAGAATATTGTGTATTCTAATTTTCTGAGACAGTCCAGTAGATCATATTTGTGTAATTAAATAGTAAAAAAAAAAAAAATTAAAGGTCAAACATTTGACAATTTATTTAGTTTTCAGCACTGTGTTTTCAAAAGATCAAACCTTATTTTTTAACTGTATTAACAAGGAACATTTGTGGCAAACAAAATTCTTAAGAACAAGAATTTTTGGGGTTAAAAACAATCTGAGCACTGAGCTGCTGAAAAGAAGTGGACCCTTTATAAAATGAACAACTTTACAAAGTTCAGCTGCAGTTATTTTATTATCCAGAGGCAATAGGGTTTCTCTTAAAAAAAAATGTTTTCAGTGTCGACACACCTGCTGCTCGCCTCATTCATTGTTTCGCACTCTCCGCGTGACATCCTACGGCTGCTTTTCCCCTGCTGCTCACGTCCACCTCGCACCGGCAAAGCGTGCATAAACCGTGGAAAGAGTCTGGACTCCTTTGGCAAGGAAATCGTGCTCTTTCGTCCATTCAGTGTTAATAGATGTCCAACATTTTGGCATGTATGCTAGCATTGTAAAATCTCATCGAAGAAATGATGTTGTTGGATAGCTACACGTGAAGCTTTCCTTACATTTTATCAAACCAAGGATATAGGACATTTTTAACTGAAGCCACTCTTGACCAATAACAGAACACGTGTGACAACCGTGGGGCTGAGTTGCGTCACATACCGAACAGTGTCCCATTTTCTTTAAAAAAATAGCGTCCGGCTAATGACACCGGACACATCACTGAATAGGCTGAGTGTCAGTCCTAAAACCAGACAGGTGGTCAGCCTAATAATGACGTAAGCGCATCAGATTTGTTCTCGGAAATAATAAGCACACACATTAGTCTGTCTTTGGACAGCTTTTTTACGGGGAAAAGGCTACCTCCTGAGCAAGAAGAGGAGCCTACAACCAAGTCCATTCTGCATAATATGTGGCTAAAAGCTAGCAAAAGAGGCAACAAGAGGGAATGCATTCAGAGCATCATACCTCGTGACGAACCGTATTGACAAGACAAGAAAACCTTTTACGATTGGAGATTATTATGCCTGCGACCAAAGATATTTGCCATCACGTTTTAGGAGAGGCTGCTGTTAAAAAAAATAAAAATAGAAAAAAAAGTTGCTTCAGCGTATGGTGAGTTACATTTTCCCTGCACTTAACGTGCATTAACCCAGTCGTGTTATTTTATATATTCTGTAATTTTCTGCTACACATTGCTGGTCTGTGGGAAAAAAGGCCCACATCACACCGGTCCGTGGTGCAAAAAAGAAAAAGGTTGGGGCATGGCATGGAGCCAGGGCATGGCCAAGCTAGCGTTTGTTGAGACAAGTGAGCAGGGAGATTATATATTGCTAAATAATTTCAGTAAATTTGATATTGAAGAAGCATCTAACTGGTAGCAATCCGTAGTAATCCGTTCCCAAGAAGTAACAACGACAGTGATTTAAAAAAAAAAAAAAAAAGTTTGGTGACCCCTGAAGTAGACCTACATTATGTGCTCCCTACACTGAAACCAAGTTTGTTTGGAATGTCTGTCTCGTTCCACTGGCTTGCAGACTTCACTAACCTTTTGAAATGGCACAGTCTGTCTATACTGCTGGCAAAAATCATCCAAAAGAAGGGAGTATGCCACCAATGAGGTTATTTTGGCTCGGAATAACTTTAGTCTACAACACCATCCGCGTGCAGGACTCAATTTGCTGTGAATGACTTTGCAGCTCTCTGCACACCAAGTCAAAGAATTGACGAGAAGACTTTGGGAATTGTCAGCTTTACAAGTAACACTCTCTTAATGGAAAAATATGTCTTCCTTTACTCTTCATGGGGCGCAGCTCTAATTACTTTTAAGATTTGTTCCACTTGGACACAAATAATAGTTAATGGTTCTTTAGGGACTGAACACACAATCTGTTGCGCTATTGAAATGGCATGTAGCCCAGCTGTGAATGCATGATGTCTTAAATTCTACAATACAGTCATTAAACTGCCTGAAGGCTGCAAATGAATCAAACATCTTATTCAAACAGCAATCTTAGAACAAGTTTAGCCTTGGGCTGCTTCTGATATAGTCAATTTTGAACATTTTGCCAGTCTTTTACCTAAATTTGGTGTTTCATCTAGATCTATACTAGAACATGCAATATAATGTATTCTTTATTGAGGGAGTTTTTTTAAGAAGTGAAAGCACTATCGAAATCTCAGCATTGAAAAGTCAGGTGTAGTCATCATGCAATTATTTTAAACAAGTAAATGTAAATCTCCTCAATTGTGCACACAAATCAGTGGCTGTACGAACAAAGGCTTTCTGCTCTCCTCAGACTAAATGTTCTTACAGTTGACTCCCTGCTGACAATGACAGATGGGTGGGAGAAGCTCCCTGACATCAACTTGCAAGCAAAGGGCAGCTCATTCCCTTTACAACTCGGCCACAATCCTGCGCTCATCCTCCTTGGATAGATTTATTACGAACCTTTGGCATGTTGGGATAGTGTGTCGAAATGGGGACCACTATTCCAGTGTTCGGAAGGTAGAAAAACTGAGAAAGTGTCATTTTGGATGACGCCGGAGGGTAGATATGAAGATGTTTACTACGCCGTACTGTAAACTCTAACAATACAGTTTAAGAATAAATATTTTTCATTCCTTTTTAAAATCAAATTCCAAAAGATTTCATAAATCATTTACCGTAATTTCCCGAATATAACACGCACTTTTTTTTCCCGAAAATCAACTTGTAAAATGATGGTGCGCATTATAAACAGGTGCATGGATGGAGACAGAAATATATATATATATATATATATATATATATATATATATATATATATATATATATATATATATATATATATATATATATATGTGTGTGTGTATATATATATATATATGTGTGTATATATATATATATATATGTGTGTATATATATATATATATGTGTGTATATATATATATATATATGTATATATATATATATATATATGTATATATATATATATATATATATAAACCGTTTTTTTTTTTTTTTTTTTTAATTGACACGGCCATGTTGTGTTGAAGAAACGTATGCCGCGTTCCGTTGCCGACCATTACGGTACGTGACGTCACCATTTTGTTTCGGTAATGCTTCACTCTGATCGGCCGAATGATTTCGTCTGTGTTAAATTCTGCTTTTTTCACTCTTCATAAAGCACAGAATTTAGTTTCTTGAACTCATTTGTGTCAACGTTTATTGCAGCTCCGCAACTCGGACCATAACAAACGTAACAACAGACTTCCTGTGTGTGTCCGTCAACTATATCTGTCCCTCGGGAAACTCAAACCCAAATAACAATAGTTCCTATTGTTACTGTCGTGTTGACAGCGATGGGCTCTCTCGGATTTCCAACCTACGTTCTCACTTTCATTTTACCCTATCAATCCATGGAAGAAACATTTATTCATCATGATGAAACGAGCAAGTTGTACAGCAGCCTTTAGAAGAAAATCACATCTGTTTTGTTTTCTCCTAGATTCTGGTAAGTTGGAGAAGTTGTCAAATCATATTATTACCGTAAATATTGTCAGTTTATTGTAATGTTTTGAACTACCAATATGCTATGCTTGTGCTGTGTTTCACCAGTCAGTAAAATGACATTTCTGTATCTGTACACAAGCTCTGTTTTCTTGTATTCTTCTATTTATTGGTGCTAAAATTAGGATGCGCGTTATAAACGGGTACAATAATTTTCCCTAAAATTTTACAAGTAAATTTGGGGTGCGCATTATACACGGGTGCGCCTTATATTCGGGAAATTACAGTATTACAACAATTTATCATTATGAGTACAATATTTTACTTGATTTTAATTAGGCCCATTCATAGACTTCATAATGTATTGACATGGGCATTGGCCCGATAAATAGGGGGCCTGCATTGTTGGCGAGGCCGTCAAAGCTGACCGAGTGGAATCACAGACAAAGAGCTTTTTTCGTTGAAAATTCTTGTGAATAAATGCTTAAATCCCTGAATTCTTTATGGATATGATGTAAAACGATCTCGACTCTTGGTTAAAAGCAATAAAAAAAAAACTGAAGTTAGCATTTATTTTACGTAAATATGTCAAAGCACATTGCTAGTCTGTTATTAAATGCTAGTGGCCACCTTATGTAAACAGAGCCTTTCCGGTGAAAATTCTTTGTTATAAATGCTTAAATCCCCGAATTCTTCATAGATATGGACGTGAAACAGTGTCGATTCTTGGTTAAAAGCAAAAAAAAAAAAAAAAATTGCAGTTAGCATTTATTTTACGTAAATATGTCGAAGTACGATGCTAGTCTGTTACTCAATGAGGCGGCTGCTATATGTGAAAAGAGCTTTTCCGTTAAAAATTCTTTTGAATAAATGCTTAAATCCCTGAATTCTGGATAGATATGGACGTAAAGCAGTCTCGATTCTTGGTTAAAAGCAAAAAAAAAAACTGCAGTTAGCATTTATTTTATTTAACTATGTCGAAGAATGATGCTAGTCTCTTGGCTCTTTGTTGTGATAAGGGGGCTGCCACAATGGCTTTTTCCGTTGAAAATTTTTGTGAATAAATGCTTAAATCCTTGAATTATTTATAGATATGGACGTAAAACAGTCTCGGTTCTCGGTTAAAAGCAGAAAAACCGTGCAGGTAGCATTTATTTTACGTAAATATTGCGAGCTATGAGGCTAGTCTGTAAGGAAATTAGCAGCCGCCGTATCCAAACAAAGCTTATTCCGTTGGAAATTCTTGCGAATAAATGCTTAAATACATGAATTCTTTATAGATATGGACGTTAAAGAGTCTCAATTCTTGGCTAAAAGCAAAAAAAAAAAAAAAAAAAGCAGTTTGTATTTACTTTACGTAAATATGTCGAAGAATGATGCTAGTCCGCAGCGGTTAATTTCTCCCATTAATTTTTAACAATGTTTCAAAATGCATGCATGGTACGAAAAATATGATAATTACATTGAATCCTCGAACAAATCACTCCTGAGACAATCCTTGCTGTTTTTATGTGGTACAGCTTTCGTAGTTTTTCAATCCTAAATCAGGCGTTGGACCACTGCATGTGTTGACTCTGCGACCGACTGCGAATAACTGAAGCGGACTGTAGGGCGTCCCCCAACTTAAAGGCGGTGCGCAGTGAAAGTGGAATCTGACCCATCAATTATTATGAAGCCTATGGCCCAGTGATAACACAATAACAATAACACAATTATTTACCTGCAAACTCAATTCATTTGTTCAATAGTAATATAAAACCTACAACCTCAAATTTCTGATTAGAGTCCACATCTAATTACTGATGCACCCCACCTGAGGATTCAGGATTCATCTATCAGCCCTTGTGACCAGGTGTAAGTGTCCTTAAGCAAGTAGAGAATCCTCAATTGCTCGCTGTCATTGTTTGGTGAATGACCAGACAGTGACAAAAGCGCTTTCACTACCTTCACTGTAGAAAACCGCTAGACAAACGAAAGCCAATTTCCTTCCTATTAATTGGTTTTAAGCAACAAGTCAAACTCCATTCATCTGTTATTTAAACAAAGTCAAATCAAAGATATATATATATATATTTTAATAATTAGGCTGAGAAACTACACAATACACTATCCTATGTGCATCATTATAGTGTGCATTTTTGCAGATCTACTTAGTTATACCAAATGAGTTTTCATCCCTCTTACTTACACTGTGCAAAAATAGCCTATAACATTTTTTTCCATCAGTAAAAGGCAACATTTCCCAGAATGGCTTAGTGGCATTCTAAACATTTTTCAATACCCCTGCTATCGTTTCTACGGCTGCTCCCCTAATCCTCTGATCTGTCAATACTCTTCAGCAACGTTCAGTGCCTCTCTGCAGTCCATCAATTTTTTTTTTCCCCCTTCTCCGTAACACGTCCACTTCGTCCTGATGAACACATCATATACTGGCAAGCAGAGGGCCCATAAGAAATGCTTCAGGAATTCCGATTGATGTAGAATACTGGAATGGTTGGTCTAAAGAAGAGAATTCCTACATTTTTCCCACCAAAGGTTGCATACAGATAAATCACTGCGAATGAGTAAAGGACAGAAACCGTTTTCACCTGAAGTTTATTAAAAATGCCTAACACAATCCACTGTTAAGTGATAAATATACTCCTATCTCTTCTGGAAGTCAGTGTTTGCTACAGCACTTTTCATCTTTTTGGCAAAGACCACCACCATCTGTCCTTCAACCGCATACCAAATTTACCCATCACATCTTCATTACCCCTGTTTGTCTATAACAGTCTGCACCAATCCAGACTCACTGCATGAGGTTCTGTGAGCTACTTTCTGTAGTTCTTGTAGGGCGTAACCACCATTTAATATTTCAGCCTCATCACTTTATCTGATAATCTTTTTTACCTGCTGGGCTTTCTTAGCCAACGCTTCCTTTAAGATAACGCCTAGTTTCTTTTTTCCAAAACTATGCTAAAATAATGTGCCCTTCAGTGTCTAACCTCACTGGCTTTGTATCTGCTCTCTAGCACAAAAGAGTGTATCTACCATCAGCCTAATCATCAGGTCAATGGTCGTTGTTCTTGTGGACTGAGCCGGTCTGAAATTCTTTAGCTATACGCTCACAATTGTTTGGCAAAAGTTTTACGCTACTTGACCACAGTGACGTGACACTACTGGCTTGGGATTGGCCGACAGTTTAAATTATCATACACCTCTACCCCCCAAATAGGTCTGAAATAAACTTTAACTAAGGATTTTTTTTCACAGCTTTGCAACATATTTAAGCATCTTTTACTGTATGTTGCATTTAACGGCAATTTGATGCAGAGATATAGTTCTTTATTTGGGGGCCAAAGGTTAACTAAAATCATGGGTGAAGGTTAGAAAAAACAGCAGCAAATAAAACTGGCCTACATGGGCTTTTTACTAACACACCCATTACTCCAGTGAGGATTGGCGATACGCAGAATGTATGGTTTGAAGTTTGAACTTGCCAAAGACCAAGTTAGGTTGACATGGTTACTGACAAGGAATTTCCGTTAACCCTCATCTTGGGGTTAAAGCAACGGTGCCCAAACTACTCCACATCGGGCCGCAGGATTTCTTTCAAACAAAACAGGACGACACCTTTTTCACCTGTGCAACATAGCCAAAATTAGAAATATTCTAAAAACTATGCAGAAAAATTAAATTGACGTGTTCGTTACATCTAGATTGGATTACTGTAACTCCTTATTTGCAGCTTGTCCTAAAAGTTCTCTAATAGATCTTCAGCTAGTCCAGAACGCAGCAGCAAGACTTTTAACAGGAACTAATAGAAGAGAGCACATCACCCTGTGCTCCGAGCCCTTCACTGGGTTTCAGTCGAGTTTTATCTCACCGATGATCTGGTTCCATACTGCCCCAACAGAACACATCGTTTTCAGAATGCAGGTCTACTGGTAGTTCCCGGTGTCTCTAAAAGTACAGTAGGAGCTAGAACCTTTAGCTACCAAGCTCCTTCCTGGCTATTTTTCAGCCGCAGCCTCCTGACTATCCTGACCCCTGGCTGGATGGACGACCTCGTTGCCCCCCCATCTCATCTGGCTAGATGGACGCCCTCTTGTTCCTTCACCCCATTGCATCTCTACAAACTGGACCTCCTTCTGCTAATGCCCATCATCAGTCCTGGTGCATCTATAGCCTGTCCGTCCCGGGAGTTGATCTCTCCTGACTGTGGTTCTCCCCAAGGTATCTCTTTTTTCCCATTGCGTTTTTGGAGATTTTCCTTGCCGCCATGGAGGGTTTAAGGATAGGGGATGCCGAGGACATGAACTTCATCTAATTCATCTACTGTTTCTGACTGTGTATCATATTGACTCTGCAAAGCCCTCAGAGACAACCTTGCTGTGATATAGGGCTATACAAATAAAATTGAATTGAATTGAATTGAACACCAATCTGGTGTTTAACAAGTATAATCAGTTGATTGTAGTCAGGTGCTGCTTGTTTTAGCAGAAACTTTATTGGTTAAACAGTCTCTGCTCGATCAGTAGGAACAAAAACCAGGACCCACAGTGGCCCCTGAGGACCGGTTTGGACACCCCTGGCCTAACGGGTACCTTCAGTGGTCAGCTGAAAGTATACATAAATTTATCAAGAATAAAAAATGCATTCCAAACACGTTTATGTTACAGTAATTTAAAGAAGAGGCCACTGGAACTGTCTGTCAAAGACACCATCACATGTCATTCGCTAGGCCTTATTTGTTTTATCTTAGTTGGCATGGGGCAGAGTCGTGATGCGGCATTGTTGACAGCTGAATACGTTATTTGCCGGAAATGCTGAGGGTACACGCTGCTTTGGATTCTGAGCTATCATGGCGAAATGGATGTCTCAATAACAAGGAAAAAGTAAGTATTAGCAGTACTTTTGCATGCCTTTCATAGCAGAAAATACGACAGTAACAACGATCCGGCATATCACTCAATAGCAACTGGTTGTCACGACTGGACTCAAGGCAGGACTCAAGTGAAGTTTTCTGAGTTTACAAAAGGGATTTATTTCACAATACTGAACAGCAACAAAATCACTCCATTAAGGGAGGCAAAATATTATCAAAAACACAAAGTAGCACATAAACTAAAAAAAATGCTTACAAATGATTCGGGATCAGATTATTTTCTATGGCTTTGGACAAAAGCTGGCTTGGGTGCCATGTCAGCAGACAGTGACACTCTGGCACAACACAAAGGGAACACAGACTATACAGTATATACAAAGAATGTAATGGGAAACAGGTGGAACCAATTGGTGATTAGGGAGGACACGAGGAAGGGTAAGTGCTCCAATACAAGGAGGGAAAGACCTACAAAATAAAGCAGAAAATAACAATGACATGAGAAATCGCAACACGGTTTGCCACCGGTGGGTTTAAGGCAAGCCCAGTCAATGACTTGACTTCACATCTGTTTCTAATGTGGCATCGAAGCATGAAAATTGACCAGGGAGATCATTCTGGCCAATACAAGTCTAGACAAAAATGTAACACCAGGTATTTATTAAACTGTACAATATTGCTCTGAGAACCATTTATATTCAAAAATATCCTTGAGCGTCCTCAATGTTTCACATAACCTGCTTCTGGTATGCATAAAAGGTAGAAATCAAGAATTATTCTTTTAATTACCATCACAAATAAAAACTAAAATATGAATGGCTTTATGTAATTGAATTTTGTTTAATATTAGCTTACTTAAATTTTGTTTTCACTGCTACACTCTGCATTAACTCATTTGCTACCAAAAACGTATAAATATGTTCTATGTTTAATTGTTTCAGTGTCCCAAAAATGTATTTATACGTCTTTTAGGGTTTTTTTTTTTTTTTTTGACAAGAGGCATCGCTAGGTTCTGTTGCACCTAAACTGCAATGCACAATGCTCAAAACTCGTTTTAAAGCAATAAAACTGGCCACTGGAGGGCAGTAGCGCATTTTGTAAGAACTCATCTCGGGCCTACCTAGAAAGGAAGTGAAGAAAAATAGTCAGGAAACGGAAGTTGGAGGGACCTTGTGAAGACGCGTGTGAAAAATGTGGAGAACGATCAGAAAAAAAAGGCAAACGACAGTGGAGGAGTGTTTTGAAAAGAAAACGAAACCATCGTCAAAGCAGGATTTTAAAAAATCTATCTTGATGAGACAGACAGTGACGGCCACAACAGTGTCAGGTTCCACACACGTTCTGCGGAGCTAACGTTGCGTTACTCCTAAACCCGAGGTTGAAACCAATGATAAAGATGATGAAAAAAGTGAGACCGATCTTGATCCGGACTCATCAGATTGCTGAGAGCCACCTCATTCAACCAGGAGCAGCTGAGAGCCTTCCCCGTTGTTATGTGTGAAAAAAGTTCAACAGATGTTTGGGATGTCACAAAAGCGAAAAATAGCTGTGTTAAAGTCAAAGTTAGTTTGAAATGTATGCTTTTACAAAAAGCTCAATTTCTCTGTTTTTTCATCTAAAATTGGAAATTTGCTCAAACTAAGCTATTTTCTAATGCTGATTTCTAAAGAATGGAAAAAGATATGAACTTTTTTTTCTGCTCAAAGAAGAGAGTCTAATCTTTCTTTTGGTGGGTTCCATGTATATATAGCAATAGAACAGAATATTCTGTGGGCCCTGCAAAATCAGTCAAAATCCAGTAGTACGTCCAGGAGCGAAGGGCCTTGCTCCGGTGAAAATGGCTGGGAGTGAATGAGTTAATGACAAAATGAAGTCAATCCCTCAATAATAATTGTCTATGTAGTACCTTCTGCTAGTTAACTAACAGTAAATTTGACAAGGAAAACAGTCTATAAGTCAGTAATTATCGGCAGGTTTTTGTTTGTTTTATTGGTAAAAAAAATTATTAGGAGGCAGACTGGAATATATTGGATTGGAATATTTATACAGTGGTACCTCGACATACGATCAATTTGACACACGATCTTTTCGACTTCCAACGTAAAATTTGACTTGCCATTTGTTTCCACATCTGATGAAATCGGACGATTTATGACAGCGCCGCAGTTTGTTTTCGCACAATACAGACGCACGATGGATTTTCTTGTGATAGAAATCAACATGGGTTCCAAGAACATTAGTGCAGGTGGTGAAAAAAAGGAAAAAGGTGAGGCTTACCATTGAAATTAAGATGGATATGATAGAAAAATATGAGCGTGGTGTGCACGTCCGTGAACTGGCTCAACAATACGGCAGTTGAATGTCTGCTATCTCGATGGTCCTCCTCAAACCTCCGTTCGCCAGTCTTTATAAGTTAAGGTGACAATTATTATGATTGTAACATTGCCAAAAAATTGCCAGCTTCGTCAGGTATTTAATTATTTATTTCAGAACTTGTGCAACACAACATGCATACTGTCCGCCACAGCTGAAAATGAAACGTGAAAGTAAAAAGTCCTCTCTCACGCTGGCATGTCAGCCACACACACCACGCAAAACACATTTGCCACATTAGAACCCAATTCGTTACATTATTACAGGTATTAATATTATTACTACTATTATTATTATTATTATTCCTATTTTTAGTCATAATTTATTTGTTTGGCTCTGTTTAATTGCTATTTGCAATAGCACCAGCAGTATTTATTAAGGATTTGGTGTAGGTTTTTTCTTGGGAAAATCCTGCTCAACATACAACCATTTCGACTTACAAACAAGGTCGTGGAACGAATTAACTTTGTATCTAGAGGTACCACCGTTTTTTTTTTTTTTTTTTTTTGTTCGTTTGTTTGTTTGTTTTAATGAGTGATGTGTTGTCCTTGATGGTAATATTTTCTGTTTACCAAATTAGTGATTTCAGTTAAATCATCTGTGAAGAACTCCCTACTTACTACATTGGCTTGAGTCCTCAATAAGGCTGTGACCACAGATAATGGACTTTTAAGGGGTTAGTAACAGCTATACCTGCTGTGCAATGTATGGTACATGTGTTATATGGGCATTAAACTCTCAACCCATGACAGACATGTATTTAATTGGGTCTTTAACAACTTCTTCCACACTGAAAGAAGTTGCAGACACCAGACTGAATGTGAAAACACTGTCGACGGGAATGTGAAATTGACAGCATTTTCTCATTGACACACTGAGGTTTCATTTATAGAAGATGAGAACACAATTATCAATTTATATTAAATTAAGAAAATAATCATCCAACAAACAAAAGGGCAGACCACCATTTGATGCCCTTATTTGTTTCATACCACAGTTTTCAAATGTCAATTTCCTCCTGGCACACCTAATCCAGACAAATAAACCCAAAACTCTCATTGAGTCCCACTAAGAAGATAAACACTAATTGCTGTGCCCATTATTAACCTAATTAGCTGCACCTGTACCACTGTGCCTCCACTTCTTAACACGGGTGCCAGCAGACACCCAGATCATCTACTCCCCATCAGACGACCAGCCTGAGCGGTATTATGTCTGCGGGATTACAGGGTTCATCCTCATAATCTGGCATTAACTCCCCCCACAATAATGCTAAGAATCTCTTCTATGTGTCATTAAAAGTGCGTTGTATATGGAGCTCTCCTCCTCTTAAAAGTGCATAAATTGAAGATGATACAACACAAGTGGTGTGTTAATTAATTTTTGTGGCTACTTTTCTGCCAATGCATTGTAGTTTTTTTCCTCACACCCCTACTAAAATGTGGTTTATAATATTGCTTCTCAAATCACACTATCTGAGTCTAAATCCACATTTACACGACGACGATTTTATGCAATAACGCAAAAGTGGCGTTTTTCCGTTATTTTAATTCCGCGTTTACAAGAGCATTATGTGTTTACGAAAAATTGTGTGAACACAGAAGCGCAAATTGCGTCAAACCTCCAATTTGCCGAATTAGTATGCATTCCCAATGTGTAGGTGGCAGCACCACCAAAACGTGATCCCTGCGTGTAACACTTCCCTTTCTCCACGGCACTTCTCCGGTACACCAAAAACTTGATTTATGCACTGAAATGTTCTTCTCTGCTCTAAATGAGTTTCTGTAATTAGAGAATTCAAAAATGTAGTCAACTATTTATTGATGTTGAATGCACTTTGGCCGTATACAAGGTTGCTACTTGAAGACATGATTTCATACAAGTAAGTAGGATTAGTACATTCATGGACTATAGTAAGCAGGCCAGTGTTTCCATTATATATATGCTATTATATATGTACAGTGTAACACAAAACCCCTCACATTTCTGCAGATATTTAAGTATATCTTTTCATGGATAACAATGACAAAATGACAATTTGACACAATGAAAAGTACTCTGTGTGCAGTCTGTGCAATAGAGTTGATTTATTTTCCCCTCAAAATATAGCCATTAATATCTAAACCCCTGGCAACAAAAGTGAGTACACCCCTTTGAAAAAACGTACATCCCTAAATGTCCAAGTTGAGTACTGCTTGTCATTTTCAGTCAAAAATGTCATGTGACTCGTAACAGGAGTGCTGTCAGCATTGCCCGCAGAGACTGATGAGGTGGAGCGTCAGCCTGTTAGTGCTCAGACCATATGCCACACTCTACATCAAATTGGTGTGCATGGCTGTCACCCCAGGAGGAAGCCTCTTCTGAAGACGGTACACAAGAAAGCCCGCCCGTCTCATCAGACCATAGGACATGGTTCCAGTAATTCATGTGCTTTGTTGACGTGTCTTCAACAAAGTGTTTACGGGCTTTCTTGTAGAGATGTAGAATGCGTCGTATGAGCACTAACAGGCTGACCCCCCGCCTCTTCAATCTCTGCAGCAATGTTGACAGCACTCCTGTAACGGGTCACATGACATTTTGGAGGTAAACTGGCAAGCAGTACTCAATTTGGACATTTAGGGATGTACGTTTTTTCAAAGGGGTGTATTCGCTTTTGTTGCCAGGGGTTTAGATATTAATGGCTATATTTTGAGTTATTTTGAGGGGAAAATAAATCAACTCTATTACATAAGCTGCACACAGACTATTTTTCATTGCGTCAAAGTGTCATTTTGTCAGGGTTGTCCCATGAAAAGATATACAGTACTTAAATATCTGCACAGATGCGAGGGGTGTAATCACCTTTGTGATACACTGTATGGATATATATTTTTTCCTCCCCAAGCGGGAGGTTCCATGATCCTAAAGCCTGAGTTATGCTCCTTCGTTGCGTTGACGGCGAAGTGACTACGGCGTCAATAAGCATTCGATAGTTGTGCGGTGAGGGAACGCGTTGCTCTGTAATTCACCGCCAAGCCACTAGAGGGGTGTGGCGTTATGTTTGTACGGTTTTGGGGCATGCTTGTTGACTTCCGCTAGTCTAGTTTAACGGAGAAAAAAATAATGGAAGATGGAACGCTTGAATGTAAATCTTCAGCTCAACATTGAATAAATGTTGATGATACAAATGTTGAGGGGCAGGCGACGTAGAAGACGGTTTCGATGCGACTTTTGATGCCGCACAGAGAGTTCTAGACTCGGGTGGAGACAGCCAGCTGTGGCGGCTAGCTTCAAACTGGCGTCGAGCACTGCGTCCAAGGTTTGCAAAGCCCTCCAGCCCGATTTGTTTGCCGTGTCCTACAACCAGCCAGTGGGAAGCAATAGCAGATTTCTGGCGTCTATGGAACTTCCCATACTCCGTTGGAAGCCTTGATGTTAACGTTATCATAAAAAGCACAGAGGCACTCTCAATCAGTGATGATGAATCGTGTGTGAATTGTCTGTTTTTGAAAATTAAAAATCAAAACAACTCTTTTGACACCAAACCTGTGCTTGATTCTTCATATACTTGAAGTGTGACACGTGAATAAGTCACAGACTCACAGCAAACATATGTACACAATAAATATTGAAGTGCACCAACCAAAAATACGACATGAAGTAATAAAAAGTTGGCAGTTTTTGGCCGACTGGGTCACCGCTTCGTGTTGCCACTCGATTCCGAACACTCACGTCTCGGTGGTTCTTCCATTTTTTTTTTATTCAATCGCTGACCTTGCCATTTGGCAAACTTTATGATGTCTTCACGAGACTTGCTCTTCGATGATACTCCCGTCGGCTTGGTCCATTTTTGCGTCTAGAAAAATAATGTTTTACAATGGCGGTGATTTCGCGCTGAACCGGAAACAACAGTCTGAGCGAACCAATCACAGTCCATTTCCGCCTCGTCATATGCGTTAACGTGACGGTAGGGTTTGAAAAATCAACTGGACCGCGTCAGGCTACGGCGCAGGGTCGTAAATTGGGGCTTCCTTGACGGCCTAGATCCGACGCGGGAGTATAACTCGGCCTTGATAAATACAATCTGCATGCCATTCACAGAGATGTCGAGAGACTTGAGATTTACAGCTATCGGGAGCAGCAGCAGAGTAGATAAATGCGTGAAGTACATGAAAAAAAGTTTCATGATGCACATTGATACAATGCACATAAAGGCAAGTTCAATTAAAAAAAAAAAAAAAAGTCATTACGGTAGTTAGTTATATGGACGATCTACCAGCTTGTTGTTTCTTGTCGTCTTCCAAAATTACATCTGGGTAATGGCGCTTCAAGTGTTCATTCATGGCCAACGTGCTACAGTGGCATCCTCCTTATTTTCGTTAAAATAATTCCAGGCTTTGGCCACTCTGGTCTACTTTTTTGGCATTAGCGCTTTCACCGCTTGCAACCTGAGCGTCCGTCATTCTCAACTATATCCGCATATGTACATAAATATATATATATATATTTTTTTTTTAACCCGTCATTACCCGTCGATTGTATGTTATGCCCGTCGACGCATTTACAACATCGATGACGTCGAAAAAAAACACCAAAACTCACTTTTGCATTGTCAACTGTTTAGACCAGGGGTGCCCAAGTCCGCTCCTCAAGAACCCCTGTCCAGCTTGTTTTCCACGTCTCCCTCCTTTAACACACCTGAATCAAATGATCAGCTCATCAGTAAGCTCTGTAGGAGCCTGATAACGATCCAAATTATTTGATTCCGCTGTGTTGGAGGAGAAAGACATGGAAAACAAGCTGGATAGGGGCTCTCAAGGACAGGACTTGGGCATCCCTGCTTTAAACGGTGATGATAGGAGGGAGTGTTTTCAAAATTTCCACAGTGGAAGGTGTTTTCAGCCCCCCGGAATGACGTCACTGTGGAAATGATAGGTCTCTCTGATAAAGCTATTGCATTGTCACCCTCATTGCCGTTGTCGTATAAACGGTTCCTAAGACTTTCAAGAATGTTTTCATGTGAGCTGTTGAGTGTATAGCTAGTTTACAATAACTTCATGGTAAAATCTTCAAAATTGTTGCTTTAGCAAAGCTAAAAAGTCATTACGGTAGTTAGTTATATGGATAATCATAGAATAATTTTAAATAAATAAAAACAAATGTCACTTTGGTTCATAGCATGGTGGACCAGATGTACAGCACTTAAACAGAGCTTTGGTCTTAACAGTCACACAAAAAGACTAGATATAAAAAAAAAAAAAAAACAATCTGTGACCTGATTTTACCCTTACAGTACTTAAATTAGCTTTCTTCGTGTTTTCTTTCTTGATGCCAGCTAAAGTTAGATGTGGCCACTATTTCAGTCAGTTGCAGAATTCAAAATTTGCACACCGCAGGCGCAGAGGAGTTGACAATTCTTGTTGTCATAATTCACAAAGCACAACGAATCAGAACTCACAGTTCATTGTCTACACAGTATACTTCCAACAAGAGAATGTTACTCAAAGCAGTCTGAAAACACAAAGCTTGCATCATATATAAACCATTGTACAGTGGAAGTCTTTGACTGTGGCTGTCAGAATTTGGTTAACTCACAGTATGGCAGGCTATGATTGGCCATCCAGGCGTCCGTCAAGGTGGACTATGACAACTTCCGCAAGTCCTTATTTAGAGGTTGCGGTCCTTCTGGCTAGTATTACATTGCACCACTACATGCCATACAGCACTGAGGTCTATTGGGAGACATTCAGTGTAATTAGAAAAAGAAGAAGAGGAGAGAAGATCCCCAATTTACTCCTACTGACTCCAGAAATAGCAGTTCCCACAGAGCAGACAGAATACATGCCTGTGAAAATGGTATGGTCAGATTACCTGTTTATATGTGTTGTCGTTTCTAGTTCGCTCAGGTAGCCACATCCACTTATTTTAGTTTGGCATGTATCTTTAATGTTCAGTGGAAATTGTTGGAACTATGTTAACAGCCAACAATCCTGGTTTTCCTTTAGAATCGCTACACTGCAAAAGATCTCTGTTTCAATCACCCACACTTGAATATATTATTCTCAGCCATACATTTAATGCACATTTTTATGGAGTCTGCGAGTGCAGCAGTGTTTAGAAATAATGAAATGTAGCTGTGAATGCATCAGCCTCCCTCTAAGGGGCAGACTTGGAATCAAAGTACCCTCCACAAATCAGAGCCTTGATCAGTGGGAGTGAAAGGCACAACTGACCCTAGCTCAGTCAGGCTGTCTAGGCCACTTATAGCTACTCCCTGTGCGATTCATCACAGTGACAGCCAGTGATTGGGAAGTGAACTTCACAAAGCTGTCTGACAGTCCCTAATGGGGCCAGAATCTGTCGCTCTGTGCGACTCCTGAGAAGAGTTGTTTATATTCAATATATTTCACATTATTCACATAAACATTCTTCACACTATAACCCCATGACTTAAGATCATTTATCATTTATCTATGTGCAGCTGCTGTGGGATGGCAGAACCATACAGATGCTTCATTAGTTCGAAAGATATTAATGAGCCGTGTCACACTGCTCATGATCCACAACATCACACAGCTCAATGCAACAATTAATGGGTTGCAAAATAATGCATTTTACATGCACTGGGATCAAGCAGATTTTAAAAATACTTTGTTGATTGGATTTACAGTTGCAGGCCAGGAACTCATTTCCCTTAGGAGGTGCTGAGCTCATTCCAAGCGCTTGACACTCAACTGCCACTTAGAGAGTAGACGTTTCTAGCTGGATGAAGCCATAAGAGCGAAATCTGAAAAAGAAAAAATAAGCCAGTATGTTAACTAATTGTAAAGCACAAGGAATTATTACCAAACTGTCACCTCAGATAACATGACAGTCAGCTGTTGAAGTGGAACCAATATGTATGTACACCATGTGTGTGTCAAACATTTGTGAGCCTGTTGCTGCACTAGACATTTTTCTGGAAAACCTTTTAAGTGAATCTGTCAGTCATGAATATGACCCATTTCCTCTTGATGGATAGAAAGGACTCTGAAGTGGTTGTCTCTCCTTGTGCTAATGCCAGGACAAGGTCAACATCCAACACTAGCTCCTCTGTTTAAGGTCACACTACAATTCAACTTTGCAATGGAACTTTGTCCTAAAATAGGCAGTCGGCATGCTAGATGACTAACCCAGTCATTATGAAGCTCTATTCGTCTTTCATTCTCATCACATCTGCATTTTATGATTATATCTCTTGCCATCTCTTCTTCTAATCTTTTAGTAGATTGTAATTTCCCTCATTTGCCATCCATGATTGGTTAGGATAGGTCGTTCTTGTCTAATCGATGCTGTCAGCTGGTTTTGTGAGGTAGAAGAGGTCATCCACTAAATTATATTAAATTAAAGCCATGCAGATGTTTTACACATACAAAGTAACACTGGTTATAATGGATGGGGAAAAATCCAGACATTGCATGTTATTTACACTAAAATCCCACAATTTTGATGGAACATCTGAAGTTGTATACTATGTCTTTAATTCTATACTGGGCAGTTAGGGCTAAGAAACAAAATACTTTATGATATGTATGTACACAGCAGCAGTCTCATATGCTCTGTGGCATCCTAGATGACAGTTGCAATCCCTATCATTTATCTGAAATTATACTGAAAAGAATTTCACAGTTTAAAAAAAAACAACAAAAAACTGTAAATCACTGGCAGCAGGGACACCGGTAATTGTTATTTTACAGTACAATTACTATCATTTATTTTATGGCTCCTTTGCATTACTTTATGTCGCCAGAATTTAATGATATGAGTTTTTAATGCATATAAACAGACTTTTGGTTGCCTGCTTGACTGATTGTTTTATGACTATTTCTTAACTGTATTTTGGACTACAATTGGTGTCAACAATGCATTACAATAGGTATTTAACAGTTAGTGTTCGTCAATATTATTTTTTTTTACAGTGCATTACTGTAATTTGGATTATAGCACATATTAGTACAGTATAATAATTGTGGTGTGTATTAATTTTTTCGGTATTTACCTAATAGGCTAAACGTTACAGTTTCTTTACATAGATGCATGCATGCAAGCAACAGCCAGCGCATTTCACCGATCACAGTTGTGAATAGAAAAAAACATACACTAGAGCAGTGCACACATTGGGGGGTACTTAAGCACCCGGGGAGGAGTTCAGGGTATTGATGTCTTTTTCAAGGACGCCACAACTGTGGCTCCTTGGGATGTTGGTGACGGATGGACTGTTGCTGCAGACTCACAAACTCTGCCCATTCTTATGAAGCTGAAAGATTTTTTCCCCACATTCTTCTGTCGGTCAATGAATTTGGGCTATCACAGTGGCAGGCTTTATTTTAAGAAATCAAATAAGGAATTAAATCTCATGCATGGCAGGTGAAAAGCCTAACACTGAATGCCCATTGCTTACTAAATTCCTTTGAATTTGATAGATTTAACACCAAAGAATACAAACAGGACAGCACTGGTCCAGAGGTCAAGCAAGCAACAAACATAAGGCGAGCAAAGGTTGGTATAAACAATAATCATTCAATTTATCGTACAAATAAAGAAAAAAAAAAAAAATGTTTACCCAAAGTACTGTGGCATCCCCCCATACATTTAGACATGTTTTCATATTTATTGTAGGAATGCTATGCAAAGCATACAATATTCATATTTTTTTCTATCCATTTTATCAGCGCGCTACACACAGTTTTTGCCTAAAATGTACGGTTCAACCAAAATTTGACAGAAAAACAATCCCATTTCTTTCCAATGGCAAAATTGATTTTCAATAGAAAAAAATGACCAAATATCATCAAGAAATAACCAAAAAAGTCTTAAAATCTTTAAAAAAAAAAAAGAAAAAAAAAAGTGACCCTAAAATCCTCAGTAAATATCGGTATGGTACAGGATGTGATCCTGGAATGGCCAAAAATGTATAGGAAGTCACCCATAATCAACACTAAGTGACCTGTGAGTACCCTAAAATTAAGGAAGTGAACCCAAATTAACTCATCGCCTGGAATTTACTACAATAGACATCCTTTTCATTCAAACTGAGAGGCCTGGCTGTGAATGCTTATCTTTCAGTGCCATTAATGGCAGTAGATGTCCAATGTATTTGGACTGGGAGTGGCAAATGAACGCTCATTTATTCTACAGAAAGTTACACATTGGAGGGAGAGAAAAGCATCCCCACACAATTTCTCCAGATATTTCATATTATGGTAACACTTTATAATCTTGATTAACATTAGTTAATGCATTTTTAGACAATAACTCATGTTTAAGTAACATGACAATAATTCATTTATCCCTTATCTAACATTTATTGATATATTAATTAACATGAGTTAATGCATTAGTTCATGCATTTTAAGACAATAATGTTTAAGTAACATTACAATAATTAATATAATTGCTTAGCTAACATTTATTAATATATTAACATGAGTTAATGCATTCGTTAATGCATTACCAGGCAGCAACTAATAGTTTGGTAAAATTAAAAACATATATGGGCCTATATAGGGTAAGGATTAGGGTTTAGGGTTAGGGTTCGTTAACTTAAGCATTTATAATTTCTTAGTTAAGGGACACATGTGCTACACTTTACAATAAGCGTCCAAAAAACATTCAGCAATGGTTAATTAAGGTTAAGTAATACTTATGAGGTACATTCACGTGAAATAATACTTAATTACTCAATTAATTGACACGATTTATATCAGCGCTTTTCCCACAAGAAAAAAATGTCAATCAGCAGCACTTCTTTTTTATTTGAATCAAAGGCGTAGGTTTGCACAGGGACGGTAGGGACATAACACTACTAACTTTTCAGGATGCTCAAATTGTCCCCACCAAATTTTAAGCAATTTTATTAGGGCTGTCAAAATTATCGTGTTAACGGGCGGTAATTGATTTTTTAAAATTAATCACGTTAAAATATTTAACGCAATTAACGCACATGCCCAGCTCAAACGTTAAAATGACAGCGCAGTGAAATGTGTACTTGTTGTGTTTTCAGAGTTTTGTCGCCCTCTGCTGGCGCTTGGGTGTGACTGATTTTATAGGCTTCAGCACCGATGAGCATTGTGTAAATTATTATTGGTATCAACAATGGCGAGCTACTAGTTTATTACTTGATTGAAAATTTTACAAATTTTATTAAAACGAAAACATTAAGAGGGGTTTTAATATAAAATTTCTATAACTTGTACTTTTATCTTTTAAGAACTACAAGTCTTTCTATCCATGGATCACTTGAATAGAATGTTAATAATGGTAATGCCATCTTGTTGATTTATTGTTATAATAAACAAATACAGAACTTATGTATGTACCGTATGTTGAATGTATATATCCATCTTGTGTCTCATCTTTCCATTCCAACAATAATTTACAGAAAAATATGGGATATTTTATAGATGGTTTGAATTGCGATTAATTACGATTAAATAATTTTTAAGCTGTAATTAACTCGATTAAAAATTTTAATCGTTTGACGGCCCTAGTTCAAACTTACATCTAGCCCTTTTCACTTTTAAATGTGGCGGTCCATCCCCCCCCCCCCCCCAAAGCGCACGTTTGATTGGCTGATAACTCGACCCAGCCCCGACAAACACACTCACACAACCCTGACAGAAATACATGTCGACAATATGCCGCCTCCTCCGCCCCCTTCGAAGTGGAGGGATATAGGAAGTTTTTTGCAACCAAGAGCAGCCACAGTAAGTAAATTAAAAATAAGCCAATGTTGTCGAGGTGGGAAACACACCACTAATTTTGCTACTGAAAGTCCGACCCGCATCAGAGTTAGCATAACATTAATCTGTGTGAACTTGGTAACCTGCATAACTCACGTAGGAAGCTGCTTAGAGAGAAGTGAGAGAAGTTTTTTTTTTTTTGTATTTTCTATTGTTAACATTAATTAAACTGTAAGAAATGTTCTGAACTCTGCTGGAAACTACAGAACCAGAAAAACGTGAGCAAAAAGCTGCTTAGAGAGAGACGGGTGCTGCATAACCTCATAGGTTGCTCACATAACACAACATACGCACAACATAAACATAATTTACAATGTACATAAAAAATATATGTATACTTTTGGATGCCGCAAGCTACCCACACTAGCGTTACAATCGACTGGTCGATCGTGATCGACGTAATGAGCACCCTTGATTCAGCATATCAATTAATTAGGTTCATATTCATGAGAAATGCCCCATTCACCCAGTCTGTTTGGTCTTATTAATGTCCCATCCCTAGCAAAAAGTGTACATGCAGATTTTGCTGTTATATTGTCCCCACCAATTTTGAGACCAAACCTACACCCTTGATTTGAATGAACAGGACTTTTGTCGGATTTGTGTTCTGAAAAATTATTTTTATGTTTTAGACTCAGAACCTTTATTAGAGGGAATTAGGGGGGGGTGTCATTTTTTTCATTTCGACTACCCTAACAAGAATGGGTAGTTGCAGCCCCTATATATATATATATATATATATATATATATATATATATATATACATACATATATAATATACATATGTTAGGGCTGTCAAAATTATCGCGTTAATGGGCTATATATATATATATATATATATATATATATATATATATATATATATATATATATATATATATATACATTGCCTTGCAAAAGTATTCGGCCCCCTTGAACCTTGCAACCTTTCGCCACATTTCAGGCTTCAAACATAAAGATATAAAATTTGAATTTTTTGTCAAGAATCAACAACAAGTGGGACACAATCGTGAAGTGGAACAAAATTTATTGGATAATTTAAACTTTTTTAACAAATAAAAAACTGAAAAGTGGGGCGTGCAATATTATTCGGCCCCCTTGCGTTAATACTTTGTAGCGCCACCTTTTGCTCCAATTACAGCTGCAAGTCGCTTGGGGTATGTTTCTATCAGTTTTGCACATCGAGAGACTGACATTCTTGCCCATTCTTCCTTGCAAAACAGCTCGAGCTCAGTGAGGTTGGATGGAGAGTGTTTGTGAACAGCAGTCTTCAGCTCTTTCCACAGATTCTCGATTGGATTCAGGTCTGGACTTTGACTTGGCCATTCTAACACCTGGATACGTTTATTTTTTAACCATTCCATTGTAGATTTGGCTTTATGTTTTGGATCATTGTCCTGTTGGAAGATAAATCTCCGTCCCAGTCTCAGGTCTTGTGCAGATACCAACAGGTTTTCTTCCAGAATGTTCCTGTATTTGGCTGCATCCATCTTCCCGTCAATTTTAACCATCTTCCCTGTCCCTGCTGAAGAAAAGCAGGCCCAAACCATGATGCTGCCATCACCATGTTTGACAGTGGGGATGGTGTGTTCAGGGTGATGAGCTGTGTTGTTTTTACGCCAAACATATCGTTTTGCATTGTGGCCAAAAAGTTCAATTTTGGTTTCATCTGACAAGAGCACCTTCTTCCACATGTTTGGTCAGTCTCCCAGGTGGCTTGTGGCAAACTTAAACGAGACTTTTTATGGATATCTTTGAGAAATGGCTTTCTTCTTGCCACTCTTCCATAAAGGCCAGATTTGTGCAGTGTACGACTGATTGTTGTCCTATGGACAGACTCTCCCACCTCAGCTGTAGATCTCTGCAGTTCATCCAGAGTGATCATGGGCCTCTTGGCTGCATCTCTGATCAGTTTTCTCCTTGTTTGAGAAGAAAGTTTGGAAGGACGGCCGGGTCTTGGTAGATTTGCAGTGGTCTGATGCTCCTTCCATTTCAATATGATGGCTTGCACAGTGCTCCTTGAGATGTTTAAAGCTTGGAAAATCTTTTTGTATCCAAATCCGGCTTTAAACTTCTCCACAACAGTATCTCGGACCTGCCTGGTGCGTTCCTTGGTTTTCATAATGCTGTCTGCACTTTAAACAGAACCCTGAGACTATCACAGAGCAGGTGCATTCATACGGAGACTTGATTACACACATTTGGATTCTATTTATCATCATCGGTCATTTAGGACAACATTGGATCATTCAGAGATCCTCACTGAACTTCTGGAGTGAGTTTGCTGCACTGAAAGTAAAGGGGCCGAATAATATTGCACGCCCCACTTTTCAGTTTTTTATTTGTTAAAAAAGTTTAAATTATCCAATAAATGTTGTTCCACTTCACGACTGTGTCCCACTTGTTGTTGATTCTTGACAAAAAAATTAAATTTCATATCTTTATGTTTGAAGCCTGAAATGTGGCGAACGGTTGCAAGATTCAAGGGGGCCGAATACTTTTGCAAGGCACTGTATATATATATATATATATATATATATATATATATACATATGTTAGGGCTGTCAAAATTATCGCATTAACGGGCGGTAATTAATTTTTTTAATTAATCACGTTAAAATATTTGATGCAATTAACGCACATGTCCCGTTCAGACAGTATTCTGCCTTTTGGTAAGTTTTACAGCAAGGCTTTTTGTGCTGTCTAACAGCGAACTCTTGTGGTCGCTTTGCGACATGGTTTATTGTTTTCTTGCCAGTTCAATACGGCTGCACGACGTCTCGGGCTGACGCCTACGTTGTAATGTTGTGCTTATATGATCCGTGGACAAGATTTGTCCGTAAGTATGGTTGTTGTAAAGAATGTACATATTATGTTAGTAATCGAAATGTTATATTTTTTGTATGAGACGCTTTTTGTTTATGTTTAGGGAACCTGTACAGCGTGCTAAGCTAACGTTGTTGCTAATGCAATGCTTGTGTACTTTTTTTGTAGTTTTACGACGGTCTATAGAGGACAATGGTTTGAGGCCATTTTATTAATAAATCAGATGAAAAAGGAAGTCTGATTATTAGGCGTCGTTCACTAGCTGTTTAGCTTTGGAAAAAGTAGACGCTTATAGAGGACAATGGTTTGAGGCCATTTTATTAATAAATCAGATGAAAAAGGAAGTCTGATTATTAGGCGTCGTTCACTAGCTGTTTAGCTTTGGAAAAAGTAGACGCTTCGGAGTGAGGACAGCATAGACAGATATAAATGACAGTAGAGTGAAATGCCCACTACAGTCCTTATGTACCGTATGTTGAATGTATATATCCATCTTGTGTCTTATCTTTCCATTCCAACAATTTATTTTACAGAATATATATATAATTTACAGAAAAATATGGCATATTTTATAGCTGGTTAGAATTGCGATTAATTGCGATTAATTACGATTAATTAATTTTTAAGCTGTAATTAACTCGATTAAAAATTCTAATCGTGTGACAGCCCTAATATATATATATATATATATATATATATATATATATATTTTTTTTTTTTAACTCAGCAAAGACTGAAAGAAAGCAGGGAACCTAATTCAAGCATATTGACGAGACAACAAGGCACACCTGGACAGAGAAGCAGATTAGTTGACATACGAGGAGCACGGCCGACTACAAGTGGAACTAATAAGTAATCAAAATGACAAGACAGGGGAAAATTTTTTTTTTTTTTAAACACAGGGAAATAAGACAAAGCCAGGAACACAAAATAAATTCATAACCAAAAGAGATGCTGACACGAGGCACACCATAAAAGATTTTCACAATAACAGAAGTGACCTCCAAAGTGGACTGCACAGGTTATACAGCCATCATAAGTGAGGTTTCAAACTGCAGGGAACATTTCAAAGGAAATTGCGTGAGGTGTCGTGAATAAGTAAACAACTGCTGTTCACTTCGCTGGAGGTTGACAAGCAAAATTTCCTCATAAGGCAATACAGTGTCAGTGTGGCATGGAAAATATGACATCATACCAAGCGCATATTTCTCGAACTGATTTGGGGTTACATATTAAGATGTTACAGTAAGCGCTTTAGGATGGAATATTAAAAAATAATAATAATAATAGTAAAGGTCATGAGCGTTCTGTTAATGCAATTTTTTTTCTTTCTATTGGGTATCTGATGACGTTGTAGGGTGTTCCAAATGGAGGAATATTGGCACCATAGTAGGGTATTCCCTGAGCTGTGAATAGGGTGTTGTGAAGTGGCAATACACTGTGGATCGGAATGCAGTAATTATTTATTACTGTTTATTGTTCTTTCTATGGCACATGGCAGAGTAATGTAAACAAGGCCTGCAGGTGAATGGCAATACCATGCACACTAGATTTTGAACAAAATATCGTTTGATGACATATCACGAAAGATACGAAACGTCACGATACACATCGTGTTTAAAAAAAATCTGAATTCACCTTATGTAAATAGAAAAGATGCACTGCCACATGATTTGTGTAACATAGTCCACTCTATAATTTTCTCGCAAGTAGCCACTAGCCTTCTTTTGAGGCGCTAATGAGGCAGGAAGAGTCAACTCCTGCTTATAACGAGCGAGCAGAAGAACATGCTTGACAATGGCAAGTAGAAGCTAGTGGGGAGGGGATGTTTAACTCATTCACTCCCAGCCATTTTCACCGGTGCAACCCCCTTCACTCCTGGCCGTTTCACTGGATTTTGACTGATTTTGCAAGGCCTACAGAAAATTCTGTTCTATTGCTATATAAACATGGAACCCACCAAAAGAAAGATTAGACTCTCTTCTTTCAGCAGGAAAAAAAGTTCATATCTTTTTCCATTCTTTAGAAATCAGCATTAGAAAATAGCTTAGTTTGAGCAATTTTCCAATTTCTGATGAAAAAAACTGAGAAACTGAGCTTTCTGTAAACGCATACATTTCAAATATAACTTTGACTTTAACACAGCTATTTTTTGCTTTCGTTACATCCCAAACATCTGAATAATGTTTTCCTTTTACAAAAAAACATAAACAGCAAGACAAATAAAGCTTTTGATGGCAAAGTAGCAATTTATTTACACATAACTAACTGAGAGATAACTTTTACCTGAGAGGTAAACTTTTCCCTCATCGCCGCCTGTCTCATAAAGATGGATTGTTTTGAGTCTTTCTTTTGTGGTGACCACTTCCTCGTGGCGGAGTTTGCCTAGGGAACTTGTGTTCCTGGGAGGGAACTGGTTTGGCCGTGCGAGTTTCCGGCCGAGTCGCGGGACACTGGAGGGTGCGGGGGACACGAGCAGCCGAGCACAGCGGCGCGGGCTCTGCTCAGCGAGCAGCACAGACTCAACGGCTTCGTCCGCTGCACTGGTGGTCCCGGTCGTTCTGCTCGGTCGTCCGTTGCCTGGCATCCTGGACGTCCCTTCGGTCATCTTCCGTCGGCACCCCGGCCTTGTGGCCCGGCCGTTTGTTCCGTTGAATCGGGTTGCTGGTCTTACCATATGCACTACTGCCCTCCAGTGGCCAGTTTTATTGCTTTAAAATGGATTTTCAGCATTGTGCTTTGGAGCTAAGTTGAATCAGAACCTACACATGTCTCTTGTGAAAAAAAAAACGTCTTTGGGATACTGGAACAATTAAAAATAGAACGTATTTATACGTTTTGGGATCAAATGAGTTAAGTAGTAGTTTGTGATTAAGGGGCAGTTTACATGGCGACTCTGTGACACCAAGACACAATGATTGTGTTGCGGAGTGGTCTCGCGTTTATACGGTGTCGGCGAAGACAGAAGGCAATGACACAAAACTTGGAATCCTGCCTCCGAGGTGGAAGGATTGGATCGCGGGGGCATGTGGGGGCTTGCTCTGCATCCATATCAATTGAACGCTCCAGCGCCGATAACGTCAGCACTCGCACATGTCACATTGGGCGTGCGCAGCAGTGCTAGTAAACATTAAAGACAGCAAATGGCGGTATGTCAGTTTTAATTTACTGTTTTGATAATATTTTTAATTTAAATATGTTGAATGTTTCCATTTTTGTGCCTTTTGGAGCAAAAGAAAAATGCCATTGCTTGGAGTGGGCGGGAATGTTGTCTTGTAGGCTGAGGAGGTTGTTGGGGTCAAAGTGCATCATTCGCTGTCACCTTGTAAATCTGCACTGCCCCCTGGGGCCTGGCATGAATACTACATTGTTTTGATGCGGAATTGCGACATTGGTCGAATGAAGACAGAACTATATAGATGCAAACATGAAATTTTTCGTCTTCTCGGAGAGTCACCATGTAAACGGCCCCTTAATCAAACGGAATTGTGGAATTGCAACATTGGTCGAATGAAGACAGAACTATATAGATGCAAACATGAAATTTTTCGTCTTCTCGGAGAGTCACCATGTAAACTGCCCCTTAATCAAACGTCATTAAAACTCACATTTTTAAAACAAAACTAAATTGATCACATAACAACAAACCACATAACATAACTAGCAATTAAAAGAACAACTGGAACTCTAACTGAAGAAATAATTAGCACAGAACTTTGAAAGTCATTTATAGCCTCAGCACCGTATGGCCTGCTGGGAGCAAGAGGGATGGCTTGCAATATTTTGGGACAAGAACAGTGTTGACAGCAGTTGGCAGCAGAGGTTGTCTGTCTCTCCCAAGGAAAGTGAGCAATTGCATTGAGCAGTGAGGGCCAAGTGAAGCTTCTTGAAGCAATGAAGCTTTGCAGCCAATTCGTTCTCTGTGGCACTATCAAATGAGCCTGAAGCCCAAGAGCCAAAAGTGTTGAGACTACTATGGCTAATTGTTTAAGAAAATATGAATGTGTTTGTGTTACTCAATGAAAAGAATACAACAAGTGCTATAAGGATATTCATAGACTTCACTATCAGTTGACGGGAAACGGGGCGCGGTTAACTTAAAATGAAAATATTTTCAAAACCAAAGCCGCTAGTGACCTAAAACCAAAACAGGCACCTCTAGAAAGCATATATGAGTCTCCATGAGCAGCGGCATAAAACATTTCAAAGTTGTTCCATAATAAAAGCCCAATTAATTGTTTTTCATATAAGTATAACAAAACTTAAAATGGCTATAAAATTCTCATATTTTACTCTAGATGCACAAAAATCACCAAATGCAGAGAAAATTTAGGTTTAGAATTAGATTTCTATTTAGATTTAGAAAGATTTTCAGAATCAATAGCAATATTTAACATACAGTATCATATAAGTTTTTGCCCGAAATAGTGACTTAATTTTTTTTTTTTCATTTATGCAATTTTGACATTTTCAGCAGCTAATAAATCACTCACTTTTCACATCAGAAACATATACTTAAGGAATGCATAGAGATTCATCCTAATTTTACTCAACAAAAGCAAATTTTGATTTTTCTACGTACAATCACAATTTATTTAGGCTGAATTCCGATGTCACTATTGCCTCAGCACGTCTTGCCGGCTATATGGGATTCATCATTTTTAGATTGAAATGTTACATAAAATAAAACAAGTAAAAGCTGATTTTGTTTTTTGTATGGATGCAGAAATGTAGAAAATTACTAGTTTTTTGCCCAAAAAACGGGCAATTGGCCGAAAATTACCTGATTATTTAAATGTAAAGTTACGCAATAGTGTATGGATACAAAATCCAACATGGTGGCCATCACAAAACAAAGAGCTTTTTAAGTGAAAATCCTTGTAAATAAATGCATAAATCCCAGAATTTGTATACATGTAAACGTAAAATGGTCTAGATTATTGGTTTAAAGCAAACAAAAAAACAAACAAAAAAAAAAACGGGCAGTTGTCATTCATTTTACGTAAATATTTTAAGCTAAAATTTCACTGATTTTTTTCTATTCATTTTTTTCAAAACGTTTCAAAGTGCACGCGTGGTGCTATTTCTTATAATAATTACTTTGAATCCTCGACCAAATCACTCTTGAGACACTCCTGCATGCTTGTATGCACTAAAACTTTTGTCCTGTTTCTACCTAAATCCTGCGTTAGAACGCAGCGTGATCTAGTCTATCGCAGTAAAAGCTGCCACAACGCTCTGCCTGGCCCGGCCTCCTATGGGAAGCTGTGGTGCATTGTCTGTACGAGTTGTCTCGTCAACTGATAGTGAAGTCCATGGGATAGTTTTTTATTTACTTTATTATTTCACTTTTTTAGAAATAGTGTTTCCAGATTTTTTGGCTTCAAAGATTTTCTCTTTTTTTTTGAACGTTTCGCATCATATCATGACCCTGACATATTGATGTGCATCGTATCGTGTTTTAAACGTTTCGTCCCATCCTATTGCACACTTGAATTTTAAATCACTATGTACTGTAGGTCACAATTATTGATTGAACACGTTTATTTCGAATACTTAATAAATAGGTACCGATAATCAGTGACAATAATGAAAAAAAAATGAAAAAAACAAAATATGAGTATTCGAAAAGGAGTGAGAAGAAGTAAAAACTAATTATGAGAATGCATTTGTAGAATAAGAAGCAATAATTCACTCTATTGCTCTTCTGAGTAAAAATCTATTTTTTTCTTCTTAATATTCTTTTGCTCACTTTTTTTTAAGTGTCAAACCAATGCAATTTATTTAATGGATTTCAAGAGTTCCCCAGGACAGCTCAGCAATTCTTTTCCCCTGTAAAACTATCAGTTGGCACAGAGAAAAGACATGAAAAGAATGATGTAGCAATAATGTCACAACCTAAGCCATTATAGTCAACTCATTTCTGCTCCGTTCTTCTTGGTGACAGCATTGCAATACATTTACACACATTTTTGGAGAAAAAGCTATTTCAATTTCCAGATTATGAGTGGAATGTCTTCATTCAGTTGCAATGTTGAAGGATTTGAAATTTAACCTGTTGTGTTGGGGGACACTGCAGCATGTATTATACATCAAAGAGGACAGGCGTTTTGACAATTTCAAATAATCTATGCTGTGATGTGTAAAAAGCACACCGTTTTAGCAACTGCCTGCCGTCACTGGATTCTATGCAAAAGGCTACGGCAGCGTATTTCTTATTGCTTTCTCTCATATTGTCGATGTTGCTGTTTTGCAGCATCTCTGTACAAAAGAGGCTACAGATTTATGTTAAAAGCTCACAACATTAATCACAATTTTGCAGCAATTGCAACAGAAACGTTCAGATTCATTTTCCTGGCCACATTTCGCAGGCCCACATGATACTAGGCGGAGTTTGTGAGGCTAAATTATGATTGCTCCTATGCCGCTGAGGTTTTTATATGCCATGCGTGCCCACTTGGCTGTTTTGGGAAAAAAATAACACAAAAGATAGAATTTTGAGGCAACACGGATAATTTCGTGTTTAGGGTTGAGGGGGGCATTCTCCCCGTGGATCGATGAATTTAAAATGGATTATTTTTCTAAGAAGTATTAAAGACCAATATCACCAATGAGAAACAACCTTGGAGAAAGTCTGCACGCCACACAAAAAACACAGTGTTTTTACTATTACAACACCTTTGACAACATAATGTCTGCATCAGTGAAAAGGAAAAAGCACCAATTTGTAGCAAAAAACAACTGTAAAGGTTTCTCATTTGGAACAAGTCACTGGAGTGGAATCATGGACCTTAACACTAAACAAAAGATTCACGTTAATTGGAAATACTGTACAACAGCTGAATTAATTTCACAATGGTGATTTTACTTGTACAGTATATTGTTAGTGTAAGTTGAGGGGTGTAGCACAGTACTACTGTTTGATATGACTTCCCCTTTTTATTTTGGTCATGCTAATTCAACAAAATAATGGCTTGCCATATTTGTACCGTGCTCCATGTCTACCCGTTTTGTTCCTGTCCTTCACCTCCTCCCTTCCTACCACCTCCTCCTCCTCATGGGTCCTGTTCTAATTCAGTTCTCATCTTCCAGCCCAGTTTTCTATGCTCTCTAATCCTCTTTTCACTTTGCTTCTTGTAGGGATATGTGCCACTGATACAACAGCTCATTCGTTCACTCTTGTTTTTCATATACAGTATTGTACTCCAAATCTCTTCTTGTGTCAACATCTTGCCCTCTGTATAGTGTTTGCCTCATTGGTATTCTACTCTTTTTTTTTTTTTTTTTTTTTTTTTTATGCTTCATCCTGTTTTTGTTTTCTATGCTTAACGCGCCACTTTACCATGTTACCCATCCATATTTCACACAGTTTGTTTCTTCGCTCTCTTCCAAAGTCAAGTATTGTCTGAGGGCTTTTGGAGAAGGTGTTCTGAAGAGGTGAACAAGCACCCTTTGAAGACTAGAATTGGGGGTGGGTGGGGTAGGGGGTCCTGTTTTTATTTTCTAAAAACTACCTTGCAGCTAGCCTTGCAGAGCGATAGATGCAATGGAAGTGATTATGATTGGCTGAGGGTTAGAGTCATGTGTCATGGTAATCCAATCAGAGCCAGTGTTTTCACACACAAACCGGAACAGCGCGTGCGGCAAACATACACACGCAAAACAGATGCAGAGGGATATGATGGCAGAGCATTCAGAGAAAAATTTGTCCTTTACGAGGTGGAGATATAAACACTATTTCAAGTTGGTCGAAATTAAAGGAAAGAACGTGCATGTAAAGTGTAATTTATGTCCCCGGGCAAAGCTTTTCGACATCTGTGGTAAGCAATTCAAATCTGCTGAAGCACCTAACTCGCACCAGAAATCGGGAGTAAACCAGACAACAACTAGGATGAGTTGTCACAAGGCTCATAAGTAGACATATATCATGTCTTTGTAATTTTTTCCATGCTGCGTCACACATGTGGAGAGCTAAGTCTGCAGTGTTTATCAAATTACTAGCTCACAAGAACCCAACACCAATGTTCAGTGGGGAGAACAAGTAATTGATACACTGCCAATGGGAAAACCCATTGGCAGTGTATCAAATACTTGTTCTCCCCCACTGTAATACAATTAAAGCAACGAAACGCTAACAAAAAACTGCCAAGCACAGAAACATTACTTATTTCATTCATATTTATTATAAACAGGACATTTTAAAGAAGCAAGCAAACATTTTCGCACAATAAGCAACAACAACAAAATAAGCAAAAGTCGTATGAATCCATAGCAGTTGTCTTTTTGTGACCTGGAGATTTTTTTTTGTAATGTCCATAATAAATTGTTATTATGCCTATTTCATTTGTTTTCCTCAATTAACACAGTGTCTGATATGACTTAGTGTGTTGTCAATTTCCACAATATTAATTATTTCCAACTCAACCTGTATAACATCATTACCGGGTTTTTTTTATGCTATATGATATTTGTGACTCGTAGCAGCGACAGATATGAGAAAATAATGCTTCTTCCTCACAGCTGGCTAACTAGTATCCACAGCGGTGTCATTTGCATGTTCTCGCCAGTCCTTCATGTCTTGGGTTATGCTTAAGCAATCACAGCATGTGGAGCATGGTGTTAAAAAGTGTCCTCTGCTTCACCCTCACTAAGATGAGACTCTCAGGCAGACCAAAAAGATGCAGCTGAAAGGCTCTGAAAACTGGCAGGCCCTTTGTGTGTGTGTTTTAAGCGAGAAATTGAGCCAGGGGAAGAAGATAAAATGAATAGAAAGAACCCAAGAAAAATATATAGACCACTGTAAGAGTGAGCTGCTGGAAAATAATGGGAAATGAGGAGGGATTGTTTCAAAAAGCCATAGTAATGAGAGGGTCACTCACCCTGGCTTACCTCCTGACATCTCCCACGTGAATGTCTGATTAGCCAGTCAACCAAATTCAGCACTGCTAAAAGATATCAAGCAACTAAGAGCATCTTAGAAAAAAAAATACATGGAAACACAGAACAGGCATGAAAATGGGTCAGAGGTTAAAAAGGTGAGACGGGTGTGGAGGAAATATATTCCAGCTTTCTGCCAAATGTCCTCCATCGGCGAAACGTCCTACATGAGGTGAATTTGACCATTTTAATTTTTCACATAAGGCTTAATATTCAAATTAGCGGGGGTTTAATTAATTGAAGGAGTTGATTTCAACCACCATTGACTCGCACTAACTTAGCCACTCCGAAGCCCTGAAACTATCAAATAACTGTCAAACTGCACAGAATTTGTTCAAATCAACTCCAACGACTAATTAAACCCCGGCTAACTCAAAGATTAAGCCTAATGTAAAAAATTCTGAACTTCCCCTTTAACATAAAAACCACTGAATATGACCATTAAAATGTTGTCTATAAAAGTTTTAGAGCAATAAAACAAACAACAAAAATGAATGAAATGAACAAGAATCCTTCAAAGTATTTCATAATGGGTCCAAATTATTTTTCAAACAGATCCTGTGACTATAGCAACCTTAGAGGCAGCTGTTTGCTTTGCTTAGCCAAAACTTCAGCTGAGGAGGCAAGATGGATATTTAGAATTTCTTTAAACCTTTAAAAGCTTTCAAAACCTTCAACAACAACTGAGCTTGAACAGATGATTGAGCACGAGCAGTATCAAAAAGTCCTGGCTGTCTTGTTACCTGTTGTGCTGTGATTCCAAGTGGTGCTTGAATTGGATGCTTTTAGCGGTCGACAGTCTTTTAGAGCCAGCGCAAAGTTCGCAGTGCACAGAGATATTTTTGTCATCTTTACTGGACAAAAATGTGAAGTAATGGCTGTGTTTTCAGTGTGCAAATGCAGCCGTTTGTAGTATATCTCCTGCCTATTTCATTGCATCCTGGCGAGGTAGCAAGGCTATGTTGTTTTGGCCGCAAACTCCCAGCGCTCACGGCTCATGCATCATGGTAATACACGTGACCCGTTTTTTTTTTCCATCTCCGATTAGAAAATGTGACACGTGATGTCACTCCCATGACTACAGTATTCTTCATCCTACATACATTATGGGGCAATAACAAAATAGTAACGCACAGGCATCAAGGAAAGTAACTTTAATCAGATTACTGATTTAGAACAATGAACGCGTTAGATTGCTCTATACTGAAAGAAAGTAATCAGATTACAGTTACGCATTACTCACATAATGCGTTACTGACAACACTGCTTTTATATTACCGTTAAATACACAAGCTTGACGCTAACTTAACGGGAGCTATTTTTTTCACCGGAGATTTGGCTAGCTCTGGCAGTGTTCAACGCAAGCAACAACGAACGGCAATAACTTTGTCATACCGCAAAATATGAAAACGATTGAAACCATTACTCTCCAAGTTCAATATGCTGGCAAATGCATTCATCTAAAAAAAAAAATTGGGAGTGAGACCTCCCCTCATCCAGCGAACGTGAATTTGTGCTTGGGACAAGATTATCTGTCGCAATTAGCGATTAGCGATCTTTGACGCTCTCTTTTCTCTCCCCCTGCATTCAAACTTGTCTCTCTCTCAGCGGCTGTGATTAACCACAATGAAGTTCCTCTCCTAGCTAAGCCTTGCCTATCATTCGTCTTTGTAAGTTTTTAATTACTTCGTGTATTGAATTTGAAAGAAAAATGTGTGTTTTGTTTTTGGCGAACTTTTTCATGAAGCTAAACTGTTGAAGCTACTCACACGTGGAAAAATACGATTGTACAACGTTTTAAAAATGTATTCATTTTGTATATATCTGTTACCACTAATTACTGAGAGATCAATACATTGAAAAAAAGTACGCCTTGTGTTTGGAGCGTTTGTTTTTGGGTTTGCTGGAATAGCGTCACTGACACACGCAGCATCAAACAGGTGAAGGGGTAAGCGCTGCCGCGCCAAGCCACTTCTGGCTGCATTTTTGACACAAGAAAAATAACGAATACGTACTACTGTATGACGGAAAATTTTAGTGGTTTTGTAACCGTGACGTTTTCATAGCATGGTAAACCGTGAAGGTAACCGGCACATGCCTACACCCGCCCCCCCCCCCCTTGAAATTTTTCTCCTCGGATCTACACGATTCTTGTAGGTCATCCTTTTTTACTTCAAAACGGCAAATTTCGCCGAAAGGTGAGAGATTTTCATGCCCGATAGAATCTTAGGTTAAGCCAGTGCTTCTCAATTACTTTCTGTTACGCCCCCCCAGGAAGACATAAACATTCTGCGCCCCCCCCAACTCTCTGCCGCCACTGTAAATATACTGTAGTATCCTTTGTCTATAAGATTCTTATTATTATAAGTACACTTCTGCATAACATTGTGTCCTTTTTAATATTAAAGAAGAAAAAAAGCGTAAAAAGAACACATCCATACAGTAAAAATAGACTCAAGATACATTTTTTGACCGTTTGACACTGGAAAAAATAAAATGAAATCAATAAATAATCATAAATTCAAATTGTTTAGCAACATTAACTTGAGAGGACATATGCCAAACTATTAGACTTAAAAAACAAAAATTAATAGAGCAAAAATGACTCAATGGACAGAGAGACAGTTTTTATTTTTACTGCAGGCAGTATCAGCTCATTTGCTGTGGTGTTGGGTTATTTTGCACTGAGCAATTTGGTATGCCACGTTATGTGATGCTGACAGTGCTTGCTGGTTTACTGATGTAAAACTGACAAAGCGGGACAATTGTTGGCAGTATTCGGCACGTTTTCGCTGGAAAAAAAAAAAAACCCTGCTGTCCGCTGCGAACATTTTTAGACAAAGTAAAGAGAATGGTCTTTCCTCATCTCCCACTGTACTAAAAGTCAAAGCCAAATGCTACATACAGTACACTTCGTCATATTTCTTCGTCTTGGCTTTTCATATCTCCAGTGCTCTTTGCTGTTTGCTCTTGTTTGGTTAAAAAATGCTGAAAATAAGAGCGCCACTCCCACCCACTCAGTGGATGTGCAATTACACTTTATTCAAGTAAGACAAACAAGTATTTTCCCTAAGGTCACATGCGCCACCCCCAGCATCGCTCTGCGCCCCCTAGGGGGGGCCCGCCCCACTATTTGAGAAGTACTGGGTTAAGCATAGTGGACACCAATATACCCATTTATGTCTTAATTATTTTAGTAGTTGAAGCAGAGATATTTTTAAATGTGTGCATGTTCTGATTATTTAAACTAATGTTATACATACTGATAATGTTAATTGTTTTCCCTCTAATAAATATTCTACAGCATTTACAGTCGTGGTCAAAGTTCACTCCCATTGTGTCACTTTTAAAGGTTTGTTAAACTTAGCCTTTCTATATTACGTGCTTTGATTGTGTCATCACTGGTGATCACTCGTTGTGTGTGCACAAAAATGTTGCGGTCATAAAACAAGTTTTTTTCCTGTGTGAAATAAATATTAGTAGGCTGTTTTTTATCCTTACCTCAGGTTAAGCACTTGAAACTGTTCCACAGAAATCTCTAAATGAGCAACAGATCATGATGAAAATGTAAAAATCTTAAATGTACTATAATGTAAATGAAAATGTATTTTACAGTTTTTCTCAATTGCTTTGGTACGCTTCTCAGATCAGAATTGAAACTCTCCAAACAAATTGTACTTTTCTGCAAACATGTTATTGTGATCCTGCCTTACGTTGCACGTTGATGCCTTTCTCGCTGTTTGCAGCCAGACAGGTGCGGAGGGACCGGTCTCCTCAGGGGTGAGGCTAATTGGCAACACCTGTGGCTAATTAGTAGAGCCTTTTTAAGCGCAGGCCAAACGCACACTGTTGCCAGAAGATTCCAGCACATGCAAGCACTGACCCCCCGGAATCCCACTCGGTACGTGTGTGCCGCATATGCGCTGTGTGTGCGCTGCGCTCAGCTCCGATGCAGACCGCCTGCAAAGCCCGATGCGCACTGAATACGACTCTCATGTGGTCCGTACACCCACGGACTCTAGACACGTATGCGCAAAATCGAGGCGACAACGTGATCAGATCAACACTAAGTTTATTATTTTGACAGTATTTTCAGAAAAAAATAACACACACATGCAACAAACGTGCACAAAGGCCAATAGTACAGTTTAGCTACAGTTAAATTCCGTTCAACACACACAAAAGCACACAACCACCCGTGGATGCAAATTAGCTTTAGTAAATCAACACAGAAGTCTAGCTCACTTTTTGCTGTTTATTTTTCTCCGCGCTCACTCAGGTTCTCCCAGTAACCCACCAATGGGAGCTTCGCGTTGACGCATCAAAATCACCAATAGGAGGGTCGCGTTGACACATTTCGTTGCCAACATTATTCGGAGTGACGCTGTAGAGGTCCCACCCAACCGGTTAGTTGTCGTCAGCAACTGCAGCTTCCAGAAGTCTGCGGCGCTGGCCGAGCATGCTCTCTTCCAGCCTGCGTTGGAGGCGCCCGAGGGTCCTCAGTTTGTTCCTCCAGCCTGACTTCCATCTATGGAGATGGTTGGAACCGATAGGGGGCGAGTCAGTCTCAGTGACGAATGACAACCCGATTTCTCCTCAATCGTGGTTGCCATCCGACTTCCCACTTTTGATGCCAGTGTAGCACTTGTAAGAATTGGCAGCCTACTTTTTACTGTTTATTTCTTAGGGACGTCACAATAGTTTTATGAAGAATGTCTTTTCCTGTAGTCATTTTAAAATATATTGTTTGGAGAACACAAGCACTTTACCTCCCATGCTAATGACCTGTATATATTTATTTGTGTAAATTTCAATAAAATAAAGTTAAAATTAGATGGATAATACTTGTATTAACATTATTTACTTTGAAAGACCGGATATTGCTGCCGTTCTACTGCCTGTTTGGTGTGTGCTAAACGACAGGGCTTTATCCGGCCGCAAATTGACGGACCAGAAAATAGAGCTCGTTCGTATTTTAGTTTTGACAGACTGGAGAGGCGGGACTCAGGCGGATCCGGACCAGAGTGAGCGGATAATGTGTACCACCTCGTATTGACTACAATACAAACGTATTTGTTGCGTCGTTTGGAACGGAGTTGCGCGTAGTGCAGCGGACCCAGTGGGATTTCGGGGTTAGAAGCCTCAGTCCTGAGAAGACCACGCTTCCCGAGTACACGTTTTGTTGCGCGTTTTTCCCCTTTAAGGTGACTTTTTGTTTGACACTTTGTTTTACGAATTAAAAACTTAGCCACCTTTGCAACTGGGTCCCCAGCATTTCCTGATCGTCCCGCAACACATGTCGCACAAGTAGCAAAACAACATGGAATACCTGCTAAAGCCATTTTTTTGTGCAAAATTCTTACTTTATCACTCAAAATTAAATTCCTCTTATATTGTATGAGATCCAACCGTCCTTATGTACGTAATTACAACAACCTAATTACAAACTTGTTAATATTTGGGACAACAAAAGAGATACTCCGCCCCTGCTGTCTGGACTAGCTGAACACTTTCTGTTTGTGCAGGCTTTCTCCACCCTATCTGAGAGGGTGTTCTCCACTGCTGGAGACACCACAAGTGCAGAAAGTACGTATCATGTATCCTACATGAAAAAGCAGACACGCTTAGTGTAGCGGATAATGTTGTTGACTCTGCGTAGCTAGTTGAATAAAGTTCGCAGTGTTGGGCTTCTCGTGTCTCTCGTAACTCTCAAGTGTCTCGTGACTCGGCTGGAAACGCGTACGGCTAAAAAGTTCCCCCCAGGAACACAACATGCCCCAAACAAGTTCCCTAGGTGAATTCTGTTATGAGGTAGTGGTCACTACACATGCTTATTTTTCTGCAAAAGAATTGTTAATTTTGCACATTTGCACTACGCACCGTTCTGTTGTATTTGACAGTATTTATCTTTATTATTATTATTTTTGAGTGCTATCAGCTCATATGTCCTTCTAAAAAGGAGGATTTTTTATTTCTTTAGAAAAAATGTTTGAGTAAAATGTTACACATTCTTGTCTATGGGCCACAGTTACATATTGTCACAGTTAACATCGAGGCTTTGGGCCTCTTTGACCTCGTTGTGAGTTTGCAAGGTTGTGACTTCTGAGAAAATGAACTAGATTCCAATGAAAATGTTTGTTCTTCTTTTTCCCCAAATTAGAATCGATAAAGAATCGAATCGTTAAGCAATATCGATAATGGAGTCGGAATCGTAAAAATCCTATCAATTCCCTTCCCTACCTTTGTGTGTGTGAGATTGAGTGGAAGAGACAGGATGAGATTCAGTTTACACTTAACCTGTTTTTATAATGTCTTGACAGACCATGTCATTGTGATACAGAAAGCAAAAGACGGCACTGAGTATCACAAAGAAAAAATATATATAAGCAGAATTAGATATGTGAAGTTGTGAACATAAGATAATCGGCACAACTAAACTTCGAGTGCTGTCGGATTTTTTCTCCATTCTTTCTTTACATCTTGACGTTCCTCTCTGTTGGGGAACAAATTTTTATTCACTTCACAACGGTTGTCATCTCGTGCTATACAGTGTGGAAAGAATCTTCTTGAATGCCTTATCCAGCCTCTGTTGTGATGTCACTGCATGCTGCATCCAGAAGAGTCATCTGAGGGTGAGGCTGGAGATAATACACTTGCCATCACCATGTGGAGAAAAATTCTTCTATGAGATTGACGAATGGAGAGTATGGTGGGAGCAACTACATTACCACTGTGTTGTGGGTTTCAAACCATTTCCTGATTATGTTGGAGTGGTGGAATGGAAACTCACATTGTCCCAAACTATTACAAATTTTGGCAGGTTATCTTTAATTTGATCACTCTCGTGTTCTGTGTTGTAAGACCCCATGATAGGAATACGATTTTCTGCGATAGCAGCACCCGTGGTTACCAATTCAAGACAGATTAAAAAAAAAAGTCATGAAAATGCTTAGAAATAAGCACACACATGTTCTGACGTGTTCCACCATTTTGCATGTACAGACTTATGCAATGAAATACTGACTAAATGTTGTGAGTGATGAGACTATTCAATAGAGACCCATGATAATCCACTTTTACCATGACAGATACAGCTGACATTGTAGGAAACAGCAGACAATTGTCCAAATCATTTGCATGGATGTACAAAAACATCTGCAACTTATTCATGGAAATGAGAAATTGCTTTTTTTTATGTGCACTAGTGACACAATGTTTTGCGGTTTGAACAAGTAGTTTTGAGAATTTCCAGTCTGAGCAGAGAAATGGGCCAAAGCAACTGAGAGAAACTGTAAATGAACAATTTGAAGACAATACTTTGTAATTTGTATTTATATAGTGATTAAATGAAACATTTCTCACATTCCTCGTTATTATTATTTGAGTATTTTATTGTACCGTTTTCAGAATCGGAAGATAAAAACACATTTTTATGTGGTTTATTATCGCCAGACTCACTCAGAATAGAATAGAATAGAATAGAATAGAATAGAATAGAATAGAATAGAATAGAATAGAATAGAATAGTGCATTGACAAATTATTTAATACAATTCAAGTGTGTTATTGCTAATATATGCCTCTCCTCTCGTTTTCCCACCGTGATAATTATGGTGATTAAGGTGCTGGACAACAGCTTGTTGATAAATGGACCTATTCAGCATTCACTTACGAGTAAGAGATGGAGACAGCTGAACGGGCGACACAGGAAGTTAGAACAATCTGCATATAAAGATTGGTTTGACCCTCTGTATCCAGCCCTATACCACCCAGCCCACAGCCAAGTGGAAGCAACAGATGTTGAGGGAACCAGAGACAGTGGAGGAGGGGGCTGGTAAGTTGACAGCTGTACATTGTTTTTCCATGCCAACCATTGTCTGAACTGACTTTGAAACTAATTTTTGCAGCACTATGGCACGACTGTCACTAATGTAACAGAAGTCATGGCAGAATTTTGAGCTGCAACACCATCAGGGGATGTTTTTTAGATCACAAGTCCTCAAATATACTTTACCACTTTATGGCATTACATTCCGAAACTACAAATGAAGAGTTCCACTTCAATCAGAATGTTATGTTTAAAGTAGAAAATATACAGTAGACACTTAACCATTGACTTGATAATAATCACTTGAACGTGATTATTTTCAAGTTTTCGATATAATTTGAACAAAACCACTGATAAAACTGTAATACTAATAAATAAAATAATTTATCAAATGGGACTGTGATTACAGTAAAGTCCAAAATATTTTATTTTGATGGCTGCTTACTGTACAACAAGATTAATTCTACAACTTTTAGACCTGATGAAAATACAGGGGAGGAGGGGGCACTGGATTAAGTGAGAAACAGATGGGCAAGTGAGGGCTCACATGTTGCATGGTGGTCAGCCAGGACTGACAACTGAATGTAGGACACGTGGGGGGAAAATGCAAGGTCAGTAAAGACACCACAAGGGAAAATGCATTCCATTCACATTTGATTATCAAGATCCATTTACAGAAAAACTCAAATAGCATATACCTAGAGAAACAGAACTTGTGATTTGTGGCATCTGACTCTCTGGAAAGAAGAAAATAAGACAGGAGAGAAGCACCAGGAAAGTATAGAACCATCTTTTCCAAATGGCAGTGCTGCAGCCAAGCGAGGGGAAATAAGGGCCTTTTATTGATGCAGCAAATGTCTGGAGAGCTCGAGAATGACACAACCAGGCTTCTCCCTAGGGAAAAAGTGATGAGAGTTGTTCCAAACACTTTGTTGCAATGCTGACAACCAGAAAATTGAAGGAAAGATGATGGCATTTCTAACAGGTTACAAACTAGTTTTTCAGGTCATGATTTTTGAGCTCGGAGGTGTTCAGGCCAAACCAGAGAATCACATGGGTTAGCATTGTAACGTGAACATAAAATATACGGAGAACCTCTCTTCATTTGCAGATGGCCTGTGTGAAAATGTTGTTTCTTCTAAATGGGGACCACTAATTTGTTCCTGATTAGTGTGGCCAAAAACAAAGCAAACACTTCACTTGAGAGGAAAGAAGCCAAAATGTTCAAGAGAATTTGTTTTTTTTAATCACACTAGGGCTGCAGCTATAGATTATTTTAGTAGTTGATTAATCGATGAACTAGTTTTTTGAATAATCGATTAATCGGATAAGGAACATGGAAAATTAAAATAGCTGAGCTGAGCCTCAAACGGTATAAAAAAATAAATAAGGATCTATGATCTAGTTTGTCGAATAATCGAGTAATCGGATAAGGAACATGGAAAATTAAAATACCTAAGCTGAGCCTTAAACGGTATAGAAAAAATAACTAAATAAGGATCTATGTACAACAATTGGCTAACTTACATAGCAAACGTCCACTAGCTTAAATGCTATAAAAAGTTAACGTTTTTTTTTTTTTTTTTTTTTTACAATGCTCTTAACAAATGGTTCAGACACATATTCCCACAAAAACGGCTAAATATACCCATAAACTAAATTCCGAATGCATTAAAAAAACATTAGCTCAAACAAAAACACTCAGGTGACTTGAAGTTCCGCTCTGAGACCCCCAATTAAGCCAACTTTCAAAATTGTCCAGTATGCATGTGTGATACATCATTGGAAAGCTTAAAATTTCAATTTTCTGGGGGAAGAAAAATTTTCAGCAGGAGGGCATTTTTTAAAAATAAAAATAAAAAAAATTAAACAGCAAAACCCTATCTGGAGCTGAGAGCACGCGAGAACAGAATTACAGACGCCATGACTTTAACGAGATATTATCGCGTACTTACTTTGTTTTGATCCAAAAACGCCATGTAGCATGTATCACCGAGTGTCAAGACACAGCTGTGAATGGCCACAGCTGGATTTTTTGGGGATTTTATGGGTAACAAGGGTTGGAATGCAGAAATCGCAGACATCAAGGAGTGGTCGAGATTTTCTTTTTCATATATTTACCCTTTTAAACGTTTTTTTTTTTTTTTTTCAACTTTTTTTGTTTGGATCAATTATTTATCATCTAACATATCAGAGAAAATGTGACCGTTAAAAAAAAAAAAAAAAAAAAAATACAATTAAGCGATAGTTTTGAGGTAAATATCCGTGACATTATTACAGATGCCATTTTTTTCATTGTGATATAATTTGTTTAAAGTTTTAAAATATGCGAGTGAATAATTTTTTAAAGTCGTTTCTTTTTTTTTTTGTTTTAAATGAAATATGAGACATCAATGAATGATTTTAAGCTAAATATGACAGGCATTTTAAATAATAAATATAATTAATTACCTTTGTTTTATGGCTGGATTGAAACAAAAGCGGTTGCGCGACGTCTGTAAACGGGGGTTTTCAGGGTAAAACGGACCAATTAAAAATAGTTCGGGGGCTTAATGTGCCATGAATCTGCTATGGCAGCATATAGACATATTGTTCTATCAAACACAACAGTTGTTTTAGCTTAAAATACAGCACTTTTAAAGAGGAGTGCAAGAGCAGAAACTGCTTTTTCAGTCTTGTCTGTGTTTTCTGCCATATGTTGGTTTTAACATGGAGCAGCTGGATTCAGCCATTTGAAATGAGGCAGACTAGAGGGCAGTGTATCCAGTCAAATCAATAAAACTGAATGCAACACTTTCAAAATAAACCATTACAACACCACAATAATTAAATGAATACTCGAAGCAGCAAAATTTAAATCGAATCATTTTTTTTCTAATTGAATACTCGAGTTAATCGATTAATCGTTGCAGAACTAAATCACACTATATATCAGTGGTTCCAAATCACCGGGTCTGTGGCGCATTTGCTACCAGGCCGCAGAGAAATAGATTTATTTATGACTGCAAGCTGGCCTGTGGCTCTTCACAAATCAATATTCCTGTCTACACTATCGACTAATCCGAGCAAAGATTTGTATAGGTCGCCATCTTGAGGACAGCAGACGCTTTGAGGGTGACGGAAGGAGTAGGGGGACGAGGTTACCTGAATGCACCACCTGGATAGATGCGATGGAAGTGATTGTGATTGGCTGAGGGTTAGAGTCATGTGTCATGGTAAGCCAATCAGAGCCGGTGTTTTCACACACAAACCGGAACAGCGTGTGCGGCAAACACACACACGCAAAACAGATGCAGAGGGATATGATGGCAGGCAGAGCATTCAGAGGAAAATTTGTCCTTTACGAGGTGGAGATAAAAACACTATTTCAAGTCAAAATACTTGAAGTACAGTAGGCTATGTCTACTTGACCAGTTGTCTCAGGTTGTGAGAGTTAGTTAATTGATTAAACTCACTTTATATTGTTTACTGCTGATTGTTATTTTATTATACTGTTTATATTTGTTGCACTTCAAGTGTAGGATAAATCTGTTGCTGGTGAGGTGCAATAAATAGTACAAGGTTCTATAAAACAACTACCTGTTCTTCTCTCTTCAACTGACTCGAATACTGCTCTGAAAATTTCAAATTCTTTGACATACAACAGCTTCTTTTTAAAGTAACGGAAATCATTAGTTTCCCTGGTAACTACTTTTACTATAGAGTAATTCAATTACTAACTCAGTTACTTTTTGGAAGAAGTAGTGAGTAACTATAACTAATTACTTTTTTAAAGTAACGTGCCCAACACTGATGGTGAGTGACATTTTTCCTGCACTTAATATTCGTTTTTAGCCTTGACATGTTATTTTATACCTACTGTCATTTTCTGCCACACATTGCCGGTCTGTGATTAAAAGGCCCACATTACACCGGTCGTACAGTAGATATGCCATATAGTGGTGACAATTGTAAGCACTTCAGGCCAGATCTGGGCTGACAATGGTGCTTTAGTTTTCACCAGGTGAGAGTTCTGTCCTAGTTCAATGTCATCCATTTAAAGGCTAATTGCATCATTGCGCTGGATGAAAGCTGTCCCTTTTAGAAGGCTTCTTTAATCAGAGCCTTTTTAACATTCTTTGACCGAAATACCGCTCATATCCCCTGATTATTTGGACACCACTGCTCAGTCTAGAAATATATTTCGAAGCAAAAAGCTAACACAACCTTTACAACATTGTTCTGTGCATCTTAATGACGCTGAACTCGGTGAACGTGGCACAACCCGGATATTTGAGGGCAAGCTCCAAAGACAGCACAGTGACAGTGGCTGTCTGCGTGCAGTAGTAGCTTGTGTCACACCAGTAATGTTACTGCATTTCTCTTTCAGGTTACGAACAAGTTCCGTTTCCACGCTGGCGACGTAACACGAATTTCCGCGTAAATCGCAATTCACGTTTTTAAAAAATAACTATCCAAAAAGTCCACAGATATTTTATTTTGTTCTGGCAACCAGTTCAGGGTGTCCCCTGCCTACTGCCCATAGGTAGCTGGGATAGGCTCCAGCACCTCCGCGACCTTCGTGAGGAAAAAGCGGCATGGAAAATGAATGAATGAATGAATAATGACGAAGGATACACTGCCCTCTGGTGGCAGCATTGGGTGTGGCTGGACTGTCGCCTTGGCTTCTATGACTGAGTAGGAGACTCGTCTGACATGAATATAGGACAGCTGCCCTCTCGTTTGCCCTACATAAGGCTATTAGTTCTTTTCAGCTAATATATGTTTGTGTATGCATTTGGAATTAAGTTTAGAGCTACAGATGGTCGAGTTATGTTTGAGTGATTTGCTCTGAAAATTGTAAATACATTAGCTTCGTAGTATTTAAACTAGCGGATTTTTGCTAGGCAAATAAGGCAAATTTAATCTACTGAATTTACATTTTGATCAGACAAAATGGACGTTTGAACACCAATTGTTTTGTGTCAGGTGTTTGTTATTGTTAAAATGTGTGTCTTTTTGAACATAAGTGTAAATAAATGTGCTACAGCTTTACAAATTGTCAAAAGTGAATGAAGGAAAAAGCTTCAGAAACCACAATTGCCTTGTTTGCTGTCTGTCAAGCTGAACAAATTCACGTTTAGTGAGGACAGAACACATCAAGTTAATAGAATTAAAAATAAGATACTGTTTGGTACAATAAGCAGAGGTGGGTAGTAAAAATGTACTTGTAAGAGTAGTATTACCAAGCCATACTTTTTACGTTTACTTGAGTAGATGTGTGAAGAAAAAAAAGCGCTGCTCTTACGCCGCTACTTTGCGCTACACAGAATTCGTTACATTTTTCCTCTTTATTCTACATATTAGATTTATTTATTTTTTTGCAGCGATGCCAAGAGTAGCTCTACCAATTTCACCCATGAGACGTTGCAGCAATGATCACATGACTGCATCATACCAATAAAGCTTGCTGTTCTACGATCACGCCAGCCCGTTAACTCATTTGGTTTCTTTGAAACACCCTAAAAATGAAATATTTAACATAGAGAGCTACTCTCAACAGGCTTCAAAAGTGCAGATTTTAACCTCACTCCCAGTCTTTATTTGGCATCGATTGGCCACGGAAAACCGGAGATATGATCCTTTTAATTTCATGATAGTAACCATGAAGGAACTACAATATTCACTATTAAAACTAGGAACTATTTTCTCCACTAGAGGGCACTCATGCTCTTTGGACGAATAATGCTTCATTTCTGTATTTTTATTTTATTTTTATTTTTTTTTGTATTTCTTTGGCTTAATGTGGTTATGTTATGGGTTATTGTACAGTATCATTGTAACAACAGTTCATATACATAACTTTGTGCTGAGAACAAAAAATACCATTATTAAAAAAAAAAAAACTCATACAAATTTGTAAGCAGTTACGCACACTGTTACTCATTACTTGAGTATTCTTTTCACCAATTACTTTTTTACTTGTACTTGAGATGAACATTTGAACACCAGTTGTTTTGTGTCAGGTGTTTTATTGTTAAAATATGTGTCGTTTTGAACATAAGTGTATATATGTGTGCAACAGCTTTACAAATTGTCAAAAGTTAAAGGGAGGAAAAGGCTTCAGATACCACAATTGCCTTGTTTGCTGTCTGTCAAGCTGAAGAACTTCACGTTTGGTGAGGACAGAACACGTCAAGTTAATAAAGTTAAAAAGATGATATTGTGTGGTTCAATAAGGTACTATTTACGAGAAAAAAAAAATGACTGGAGACAATGCGGAGAAGACTCCGTCGTTGTAAAGTCAAAATCGAAGTTGAGTTCGTTGTAACCCGGGGACTACCTGTATATACTATATTTGTTTATTGCTCAGGTATCACTAAGCAGGATTATAATAAATCTCTTCCACTAAAATTTGTTTTGGGAAGAAAGAAGAACAACAACTGACAAATATTGTTTATTGCAGACCAACCCTGTGAATTTGTACATTTTACTTGGCGATTGCAAAGTAAGATGAACCAATTCCTGTGCTTTTGCATTTGACTCAGTCTTTGTCTGAGGGCAAAACTCAGCAGCTTGTTGTTTGCCTCAGAAACAGTCAGGCATTCGTTCTTGTGAGCCACAGGTCTAATGCAGGGCAATATGGCGCAAGGACCACATTAAATATTTACAACTACATCATTTCTCCATTGACTGTTATCTGCCCTCAATGTTATGGACAAATAGCCTGTCATGCACAGATACTCTATAGACAGTTGAGAATAATTCATCCACGATGAAGGATTTACTGATTCGATTTAAAATTGGAAAATTATTTGTAAATAAAGTTTACCGAAATTCCTATATACAGGGTACCCGCGGGTTATTAAAAGTATTTAAAAAAAGCATTGAATTTAGTTTTCCATTATTATAGGTATTAAAAGTATTAAATTAGCTGTTCTAAGTAGGGATGGGAATTGATAGGATTTTTACGATTCCGATTCCATTATCGATATTGCTTAACGATTCGATTCTTTATCGATTCACTTATCGATTCCAATTTGGGGAAAAAGAACAAACGTTTTGATTGGCATCGAGTTTGTTTAATCAGAACTCACAACCTTACAAACTCACAACGAAATCAAAAGAGGCCCAAAGTCTCAATGTTAACTGTGGCAATAAGTGGCAAATACACAAGAATGTGTAACATTTTACTGAAACATTTATCTAATAGAAATAAAAAATATTGGTATATATTGGCAGATAGGTTGTTGTTCTGCCTTTGGCAATATGTGTTAAAGCAGGGGTCCCCAAACTTTTTCCTGTGAGGGCCACATAACTTTTCCCTTCTCTGATGAGGGGCCGGGGTCAGTTTGTAACAGAAAAAGTGTGACGATTGCAGAAGTGCATAAATGTAAAAAATTATTGTTTTTCAGAAAGCCACAATCAAATAACCCTTTCTGGATTCTTCACGGAATGAAAGTAAATAAAATAAAAATAATAATATAATAATAATGATTAATAATAAAAACACTATTAATTAAATAGATAATAACCAAATAACCCTCTCTGAATTCTTCAAGGAAAAAGGCCAGGAAATAAATAACACGATTGAGAAAAAAAAAAATCAAAATGGCCTGACCAAATGTGGAGGTGGGCCGTATTTGGGCCGCGGGCCGCAGTTTGGGCACCCGAAGAAATGCCGCATCCAAGCGAGTGAGCGAGCGAAGTGAGAGAGGGAAACACTTCTACGAGCCTACGTTCTTTGTTAATGTTAATATCTACAGAGGCAACGCCTGTATGTATCATCTTTTGTGTTGTTGTTGTTGTGTTTCCACTCGCGATCGGACACTTGAATCCAGTTGTGTAGTGGTTTGAACGATGTGCTAATGCTAGCGAACGAATGCTAACCATACTGTTATTAGCAGCTAATCATCGCTGATTTACGTTGATGCAAACCTGTTTGTTATTGGGGACGAAATTGATTTGTTTCATTTCTATTCTTAGTTTCACTCTTCAAGTGATGGTTGAATAAAGTCAGCAAATTATACCAACGTCTTCTACATCGTCATTTGGGAGTTTAGCTAGCTGTATAGCCAGAACTGAGCTTTAGCCTCTCTGTGAGGACAGCGCAGTCGTATTCCCTCCCGATGCAGTTATTTCCACCTTGCAATGACTGCAAGTCGCTTTGTTGTAATTTTTCCTCGTGAAGTGAAGACACACTTTCGAGCGTTTGAACCTACGTACTGTCATTGTTATGTTTATGGCTGCAATGCTCGTGCTTACCCGTCTTAAACTTTCATTTTCACACTCTTTCCTGGTGAAGTGTAGTCAAACTTTGGAGCGAGTGGTTCTTGGCGCCATGCTAGTTTGATGCGTCTGGACAACAAGGCACGTCACGACGCAATACGCGTCTTTAGGAATCGTTTAAGGGATCGTTAAGGCTTTTTCATTGTGATGTCGAGGCCTCGAAACACTCGGAACCAGTTCCGAATTGGAATCGGATTTCGATTCCCATCCCTAGTTGTAAGTATGGAATTTTTTCACCGTGGTCTTAATTTTCAAGAACATCTCAGTGCAACCTAAATTATATCCGTGACTAAGTTGTTGTTGTTGTTGTTTTTAAATCTATAACAAAGATGACGCATAGAATTTTTACGATGCACTGCACTACAAATCGAAATGCAACTCGTGCGTGCCAAACCACCACAACCGGCAAAACGGAGAATCCACCCACCAATGCATCGGGAATGCGTGGAACGAAAACCCTGCAGGCAGGAGTATTGTGGATTCTGAACACCAAAACAGACCACCAATTATATACTTCAAAGGAGTCCATTCGTGATCTGTTTAGGATATTACGTCATTTTTGGTCGGCATCGGCTGTCACAATGTTGGTCATATTGCGTTTTGTTCCAGAGGGAGCGTTCCCGATGTCTTAACTGTCTTTTGTAACAAATTTTAGTTGGCAGAAAAAAAACGCACATTTTCTTAATGTTTAAATAGTCTACATATTTTTATGATTATAAATGCATTTACACAATGAAATAACGGGGGAAAAGTTTGTTAAACATAATGTTGGTCAAATCGTGTTTTTTTCCGGAGGGAGCATTCCCGACTTCGTAACTGCAGTCAATTTAAGCTCATCAAGACTTTAAGATAGAGGTAAAATCGGGCCTAAAAAATTCAGCCCGACCCGAACTGGTCCGCGGGTATAGCCCGACCCGCGTTTTGTGTGATAACATTTGTGACGATGTCTGCATAAAAGCCTGTCTTTTGTAACGAATTCTCAGTTGGCAGAAAAAAAACCCCCGCACATTTTCTTAATGTTTAAATAGACTACATATTTTTATGATCATTATAAATTTATTTACACAACGAAATAACGCTGGAAAAGTTTGTTAAATATAAATAAACAGGTGCGGTTTTGCGGACTCGCAGAGGGGAAGATTAAAAAGGGCGTATAGGCACGCTCTGGCTCTGCAATGACCATACAGCGCCTTTTTTTTTTTTTATCCAAATTATTTATTTTATAACAAGTATTCCTTTGTTTATCATTCATACATCGTTAATATATAGTTATTTTCAATCCTGGCCCGGCCCGACGTAATAATTGACATGTTAATTTTGATCATGTTTTCAGTTTAATTTAGCTGTTTCCAGCTTGCTATGTTTATAATTGCGATGTTTGTTTACCGCTTTTCCTCTTACTGCGAAGAGGGAGGAAGTTACATCGGCCGCCGCTATATTTAAGTCATCAGCCATCTGCTGTGACCCGGGAGTTTAACGCCTGCTTTCACGCACACTGCTTCCCATGTCAGTCGACACAGGAAATTGTTTTCACACACAACTGCTGCACGGTTAAGTCCCGCGATATTCCCGTTGTTTTGGAGTATGTGATAGGGGCTCAAGTTAGATCCAGAAACTTTAGGTTGCAGTTTATGGGTCATGCGAAGGCAGTGGACCTGCTTAAACATTTCGGTTTGCCTTTCGAATGAATGTGAATTTCGCCGTTTTAACTCGAGAGTTCGCCATGTTCACTGGGGTCTTGGCAGGTGCACTAGTGGCTAGCCTGTTACAGAAGATGGCTGGTCTGCGTCCTGTCCTCCTCCTCTTTTTGTCTTATTGTGTGCGTGTGTGTGTTTAAAAAAATTCTGACAGACTTTATAATGTTACTTTAAATGTGTTTTAATTGTATCTTCAATATATGTGCATTCTTTTGTCAAACACACTTAGTAATTGAGGTTAAATTTGATGTTCAGTTCTTTATTTATTTAATATGATTCAATATGATCTAGATAATGGGTCCGAGAAAAGTATTAATTTTCAGTTGAAATGGCATTAAAAAAGGTCTTAAAAGTCTTGAATTTAGATTTATCAGTTCTGAGGGGACCCTGTATATATTTGTCGATACACTTAATCTTTACAACTGATAGAAGCTTTATCAAATAATTCATCCTCCGTTTTGCTTATGCTCGCAAGGGTCGCGGGGGTGGTGGAGCCTATCCTAGCTAACTATGAGCAGTAACCCTGTATTGGTTAGCAGTAGTGCTACAACGATTAATTGATGAACTTGAATATTCGATTAGAAAAAAACATTTTAAATAAATTTTGCTTCTTCGAGTATTCGTTTAATTAAAGTGGTGTTGTAATGGTTTGTTTTGAAAGCTTTTGCATTTAGTTTTATTGATTTGGGTGGATACACTGCCCTCTAGTCTGCCTTCATTTCATGTGGCTGAATCCAGCTGCTCCCTGTTAATACCAACATAAGCTAAGTTTTTGTTTTAGCTAATGTTTTTTTTTTAAATGCATTCGTAAAGTATTTTATTGGTATATTTAGCCATTTTTTGTGGGAATGCGTGTCTGAACCATTTGTTAACTTAAGAACATTGTAAGCAAAAAAAAAAGTTTGCGTTTTCTAGCATTTAAGCTAGCGGACTTTTGCTATGTAAGTTAGCCAATTGTTCTTTTGCTATACAAAGATCCTCATTATTTAATTTTTTTAGACTGTCGAGGCTCAACTCATGTATTTTAATTTTCTATGTTCCTTATCCGATTATTCGAACTAACTAATTCATCGATTAATCGACTACTAAAATAATCGATAATCGCTGCAGCCCTAGATAGCAGCCAATCGCAGGGTACAAGGAGACAAACAACCACACTTCTGCACATTCATACCTAAACACAATTCAAAGAAGTCAGTCAGCCTGCTATGCATGTTTTTGGGATGTGAGAGGAAATTGGAGTAACCGGAGAAAACCTATGGAGGCACAGGGAGAACATGCAAACTCCACAGCAGAAGGCCAGAGTCAAGGATTGAACCCTCGAACTCAGATCTGTGAGGCTGTTGTGCTAACAACTCGGCAGCTGTTCCATAATCATTTTTACCCCCCAAACGGTCATTCAGATTACATCCTAAATTTTACTTTTATATAAATCTGAGTACCTGAGATTTTTTTTTTGATACTTCCGACTAAAACTTCGATAATTTTCAAAGTAACCTTTTCTGTTCCAGTATAATCGAGGCCTGTTACACAGCACCAAGCACGTATAAAGACATGGTTGGATGAATTTTGTGTGGAGGAGCATGACTGTCCTACAAATAGTCTTGACATTAACCACATCAAACACAATTTTCGAATGAACATTGATTGGCTTGTCAGCCAGGTCCTCTCAACAACACAGGCAACAACTGTACAGTGACCCTCCCCAAAGTGCCCATGTAACCACATCTTGGGTTGGTATTGTGCATGGCCACTCAAGCGGGTAATTCTCAGACAATGGTTAAAATGTGTTGTAATTATATTTTCCAGCAGTAACTTGTTGAACAAAAGTGAATGAACACTGAAGAAACATGTAGCGGAGATCATTATTTTCATGCAGATTGGCCAAAAGACTCACATTAAATCCTAACAATCACATTTATTTCAAGTGCCCAGTGAGAGAGTTTTCTGGGAGAGAAGTAAATTTGAAGGAGCTGAAAACAAGTCTTGTTATCATCAGAGGAAATGGCACGAAACATCCATTTCTCTGTCTCCCTGTCACCCAATATCCTCACAGGTGCTATCTCTTTTCTGTTCATTCAACCTTTCTTCCCCTTTTTTCTGCCTTTTGAGTTTCCTCATCTCCCAAAGTCTTCTTTCACTTTTCTCCCCTTCATACAAAGCACTTGCCATAGAATATTTCCTTTTGTCACTGTATGTGCTTTCTATTATTTTGGCATTTATTCAGGCCTATATGCCCTCTCCTTGCAAGTGTAATTGGGCATTTTTAAAAACACATTTTCTCCAATCTGAGGCTTCCCATTCCATTGGCAAATTAAATAAATGAACATACTGTACTAATCTTCATCCACATTCATTAAACTATTCCCTAGTCGTCCTCTGTACAAAACCAAACAATGTAAAAATATCATGACCACTGTGCATTTATTCTACTCTCCATAAAATAATGTGGGACACAGCGTCGTGGGCCTTTTTTTCAAAAGGTGTTTATTGTCCAAACCCTAATTCCCATTAAGTTGGGATGTGTGTAAAATGTGAACAGAAATCTATTTGTAAAAGGCTAATAGGTAATTTGTTCTTTATTTTAAATTTAGATGTATTAAAAACCACTTTCAGACTTATATCCCAGCAAATTCCCGTGTAAGGTGGGGCAGGATTTACCCACGTCATAGCTTTCACCCATAGAGAGATATCCCAGGAATAACGCGGATGCTACACGTTCACAGACTTGTCCCGTGTTGCCAACTTGGCGCGCTCTGTGTGGGGAGGGCGGATGGCGCGATTTATAACCTGGACATTACGTCATTTTTGGACGGCATCGGCAACAAAATAAACCACACATTTCCAAAGAGGGACGATGGACTCTCCTCTTCGGCTCTACGATCCAGTAGCAATTTAATTTTTTTATGTTTAAACGTCAGTTTAATTCTGCTATTTCCAGTTTGCCATGTTGATAATTGCAATGTTTGTTTACCGCTTTTCGTCTTACTGCGAAGAAATAGGAAATGACGATCGGACCGCCATGATATTCACGTCATTAGCCATCGTGCTGTGACCGGGAAATTTAACGCTTGCTTTCACACATACCGCTCCCGAGAAAGTCCCGGACATTATACTAAGACACGACTCGGTAAATGTCCCCGTCATCTCCTTGTCAGTCGACCCGTGAAATTGCTTTCACACATAAGGGTTACCCGTTAAAATTCCAGGAATTTAACGGTGTTTAGGTATGTGTGATACAGGTTTAAGTGAACTACCGTATTTTTCGGACTATACGTTGCACCTGAGTATAACTCGCACCAGCCATAAAATGCCCAACGATGAGGAAAAAACCATATGTAAGTCACACCGGAGTATACAGTAAGTCGCATTTTGGGGGGAAATTTACTTGATAAAATCCAACGCATAGAACAGATATGTCATCTTGAAAGGCAATTCAAAATAAAAATATAATAGAGAACAACATGCTGAATAAGTGTGCAGTAGGATAATGTTACATGATGCATGAACAACGAAATGTGAATGTGGCTGGTATGTTAACGTAACATAGCTATTAAGAGTTATTCAAATAACTATAGCATAAAGAACATGCTAACAAATTTACCAAACCATCAGTGTCACTCCAAAACAACAAAATAACATATGAAATGATATAATAATGTGTTAATAATTTCACCCATAAGTCGCTTCAGAGTATAAGTCGCACCCCCAGCCAAACTATGAAAAAAAACTGCGACTTATAGTCCGAAAAATACGGTAACTTTTTTTTAATGACAAATTATTGTTTGTTAATGGATTATTTTGACCTGCGCTGCGCATATTTAAACGATTACGTAACATCCGGTTATCAGTCACTGTTATCTCGTTTAATGCATGAGCTGATTAGGCCGCTTTCCCATTGAGTCTAAAATGCATCAATCTTTCGCTTCTTTAACAAACAACAAATGCGAACTATTGCAATGTTATTTGTCCAGCTGATGTCGGCTCATTTTACCTCAAGACAGCTCTTCCTGACTCGAATTTCGTTTGCACACCTTAGAGAGCGCAGCAAGGTATCCCATTTGTGTTTATAATTGTTTGTTATCTACTTAATGTGAAATATTAATGGTCGTGTATAAATTGTAGTTTCACGGTGACGTAAAGATTGTCTCTGGAAAATAAAGAAACGTTACGCATCAGTTGATCTCACATCCTGTCACTCAGAGGGTCTGCTACACAATTATTTGCTAATCCTTTTCAATCCATATTCAACTGATTATAATACAAATAATACAAAGTTCAGATATTTAATGTTCACACTGATGTAATTGTTTGTTTTTTATGTTGCAAATATTGTCACATTTTAAATTTCACAGATATCCCAAAAAAACTGGTAAAGAATCAACAAAAGACTTCTAATTTGACTAAAGCTTAATGAACAAACATCTGTTTTGAATATTGACAAGTGAGATGGTGAATTGGGAAGAGGTGAGATTCATTATTGACACTAGTGTGGGATTTAGGGGCCGTTTACATGGTGATGCTCCGACAAAAACAGCAGAACATGACCCATTTCATGTTTCCATTTACAGTTCCTTGCAAAAGTATTCGGCCCCCTTGCACCTTGCAACCTTTCGCCACATTTCAGGCTTCAAACATAAAGATATAAAATTTAAATTTTTTGTCAAGAATCAACAACAGGTGGGACACAATCGTGAAGTGGAACAAAATTTATTGGATAATTTAAACTTTTATAACAAATAAAAAATTGAAAAGTGGGGCGTGCAATATTATTCGGCCCCCTTGCGTTAATACTTTGTAGCGCCACCTTTTGCTCCAATTATAGCTGCAAGTCGCTTGGGGTATGTTTCTATCAGTTTTGCACATCGAGAGACTGACATTCTTGCCCATTCTTCCTAGCAAAACAGCTCGAGCTCAGTGAGGTTGGATGGAGAGTGTTTGTGAACAGCAGTCTTCAGCTCTTTCCACAGATTCTCGATTGGATTCAGGTCTGGACTTTGACTTGGCCATTCTAACACCTGGATACGTTTATTTTTGAACCATTCCATTGTAGATTTGGCTTTATGTTTTGGATCATTGTCCTGTTGGAAGATAAATCTCCGTCCCAGTCTCAGCTCTTGTGCAGATACCAACAGGTTTTCTTCCAGAATGTTCCTGTATTTGGCTGCATCCATCTTCCTGTCAATTTTAACCATCTTCCCTGTCCCTGCTGAAGAAAAGCAGGCCCAAACCATGATGCTGCCACCACCATGTTTGACAGTGTGGATGGTGTGTTCAGGGTGATGAGCTGTGTTGCTTTTACGCCAAACATATCGTTTTGCATTGTGGCCAAAAAGTTCAATTTTGGTTTCATCTGACCAGAGCACCTTCTTCCACATGTTTGGTGTGTCTCCCAGGTGGCTTGTGGCAAACTTTAAACGATACTTTTTATGGATATCTTTGAGAAATGGCTTTCTTCTTGCCACTCTTCCATAGAGGCCAGATTTGTGCAGTGTACGACTGATTGTTGTCCTATGGACAGACGCTCCCACCTCAGCTGTAGATCTCTGCAGTTCATCCAGAGTGATCATGGGCCTCTTGGCTGCATCTTTGATCAGTTTTCTCCTTGTTTGAGAAGAAAGTTTGGAAGGACGGCCGAGTCTTGGTAGATTTGCAGTGGTCTGATGCTCCTTCCATTTCAATATGATGGCTTGCACAGTGCTCCTTGAGATGTTTAAAGCTTAGGAAATCTTTTTGTATCCAAATCCGGCTTTAAACTTCTCCACAACAGTATCTCGGCCCTGCCTGGTGTGTTCCTTGGTTTTCATAATGCTCTCTGCACTTTAAACAGAACCCTGAAACTATCACAGAGCAGGTGCATTTATACGGAGACTTGATTACACACAGGTGGATTCTATTTATCATCTTCGGTCATTTAGGACAACATTGGATCATTCAGAGATCCTCACTGAACCTCTGGAGTGAGTTTGCTGCACGGAAAGTAAAGGGGCCGAATAATATTGCACGCCTACTTTTCAGTTTTTTATTTGTTAAAAAAGTTTAAATTATCCAATAAATGTTGTTCCACTTCACGATTGTGTCCCACTTGTTGTTGATTCTTGACAAAAAAATTAAATTTCATATCTTTATGTTTGAAGCCTGAAATGTGGCGAAAGGTTGCAAGATTCAAGGGGGCCGAATACTTTTGCAAGGCACTGTACATTGTTCTGTCTTGGTTCTGTCTGCGTTTGAACAATGTCGCAATTCCGTGAGAAAAAGATTGCAGTTTTACAAGGCAACAGCCAATGATGAAGATAACATACCCGCCCACTCGATGTAATGGTGTCCACACATTTTTTGTAAAAGGCTGCAAGCTTTTGCTTCAAAAGGCACAACAACGCGAACATGTGACACACCACACAATGAACAAGTCGACGTTCTGCCCTGTTTGCTGTTGTCAATGTTTAGTAGCAGCAACTGTGAATGCCCAAAGTGAAGTGTGCAAGTGCTGACGTCATTGGATCGAGAGCGTTCCATTCATATGGCTACGGAGAAAGCCCTGCAATCGAGTTGTTCTACTTTGAAGGCTAGAATCAAAAGCTTGCGTCTTCGCCTTCTGTTTACGATGCGTCCGTATAAAAGAGAGGCCATTACGCAACACAATCCTTGCGTCTTGGTGTCGCAGCGTCACCATGTAAACAGCCAGTTACTTATTTGGCAATTGTTAAAAATGAGATGCGGCTATGCAATTAGCCGCCCAATTTCAAAGTGACTCCAAGGACAAAAAAGTGAATTTCTCAAAGACTTCTTTAACTTTTCCCAGTGCCTGATTTCTACAATGTTTGAATGTGCAAATCAACAACGGCAACAGTTACGTAATGTGACAAACGGGATGTCGTATTCTGCTTCTTTGGGAAGAACATACGCTCAGCTCTTTTACATTAGGGTCCCTGGTTAAGGAACTATATGATTGCAGTAATTACATCTTTGCAAGGGCGTTGGTTTGCATAGGGACAGTAGGCACATAACACAACCAACTTTTAGGGATGCGCAAATTGTCCCCACCAACTTTTAAGCAACCTTATTTGCATTATATAATGAGTTCAGTTATATAGGTAATTTAGATTGTCTTCCCATAAATTGTAAGGATAGAATTGACCCTACGTTATGTTCAGATTTAAATTAACCCCTTTTCACTTGCTGAATGAGCTGGTCCAATCCCCCCCTCCCTTCAAACTCATGTTTGATTGACAGAATCCTGACAGAAATACATGTCGACATGCCACCTGTAAATGGCGTGTGGGTCTGTGAATTGCGGGCACTTCCGTTTTTTGCATTTATTTTGAAAGGCACCGCGCACAACCCCATGCTCCCGTCTTTTTCTTAATGAGGAAATCTAGCACACCTGTCTGTAAACCTGTACACACGCTGCACTGTCTGAGAAGCAGCGCAGCCGCATCGTAGACTGTAGTGTGGAGAGGTTATATTGGTCCGATTGAAGATAGCGTGCTTGGAAAGCAGATGGAGGTAGGATAAATGGAAATGTTTATTGTTGGTTTTGTGAATTGTATTTTAATGCCACACCGTTGTTACGTTTCTGAAATTTTGTAGTTTTCACGGTGTCAACAAAAGAACAAAAAAAATGACTGAAAATAAAGTTAAAGAACACCCGTCGAAGCCCTCTGCGTGTCGCATCATTCCGAGCGGTCAGCTACAGTGAAAACTCCTCGGCGGCGACCAGCGCATGTTTCCCGGCTGCAACGGATTGCCATTTCTGTGGAGGCCCGGACGCCCTACTACCTTAAATTCATCGATCGTCCAACAACAAGCCAACTAAACTAACTCCACTCCCATCGGCATCTTGCGCAGGGAAGAGCGCATTCAAGGTAATCTACGGACACAGACACATGACACAGAGCGACAAGGAGCAAAGAGGAGGGACATACGCACCCAATCTGGCAGTGGAATTGAAGATCCAGCCATGACAGTTCGCATTAGATGACGTCAAAGTAATTTGTGGCGTAAATCAAACAACTTTGGGGCGATTGGTTCAAATGTTTATGGTATAATATTACATGACATGTCTGTTTATAAAAGGAAAAACGGTTGAAGCTCTATAGCTATTAATGTCTATTTAGGAATTTCCATTAATGGCATTTTTTGATTGTCACTGTGTATGCTGAAATTCTATTTGAAGGTCCATAAGTTTTAAATGCTTGACAAAGTGTTACTCTGTGGTGTAAAATAACTGCAGCTTATAAGTATAGTTTCAAGCGTGGGACAATAAAAGGTTTCAAGTAAATAAGACAGTCAGGTAAAAAAAAAAAAAAAAAAAAAAATTAAAATGTCACTTCAACCCGAGAAAACAGACAATCCCATAGACATGCCACTCAGGTCTAGCTCACGTGAGAGAAAATTAACAGAAAAGGGCCAAGAGATGCAGAAGCAAATGGCTAAAAAACATGCTAAAATATTTCATAAAGCTTATAACTCTTGGAAATTGACGGCGAGGGATGTAAGGACACAATTAAAGAGCCTCTGCTCAGCAGAAGAACTCAACAAATTAAAGCAAGATGTTGAAATGAAGCACAATGCCGTAAGAGAGCAATATGAACCTATTTTGAGGAACAGTAACACCACACCTGAAATTGTCAACAAAATGGACGCCTGTGTTACTTTAACTAAGGAAATAAGCAATTTAATAGTTAACCGCCTTGAAACTGTCAACGAAGATTATAATGATCAACTTGAGAAAGAAAGAGTCAGAGCTGCTTTAAATAAAAATGAATATGGCTCAGTTTTTGGTTACACCATAACTGAAACTACAAGTTCATCTGAGTCTTCATCTGAAACAACAAGTGATCATTCTGGGTCATGCAGCACTCAAAGCAGCAGAGTAGAGACCAAAGCAGAGCTAGCTGCTAGGATGGAACGATCCAAGTCCATGGAAGAAATTCAAGCACAGCAAGCCCGCGTTCAAAAATTGGAAAGTGAATGGAAGCTTAAAGAAGCAAAAATGATGTCTGAAATGAAACAAAGAGAAGTTGAAACGCAGCAGCAGCTAGAGCAGGAGAGGGCCAAACTGCAGCAGTTACAAGCAAAAAAGGAGGTCGCTATTGCAGCAGCTCGTGTGAGAGCATATGATGGTTTTGATGGCTATGAGAATCGCAACGAAGGAATCAATGACAGAATTAACCCTGTATGTCACAGACGACTTAAAACTGAGCCTTCATTGAATCCAAGTGCAGAACCGTTTCAACCTCGCCAAGCATCGTTCGACAATACGACGCAAGAGGCAAGTAGCCTAGCACAAGCAATTGCTAGTTCTTTGAGTATGAATCGGTTACCAGTGCCTGAACCCACCATGTTTAGTGGCGATCCTTTAAAATTTACAGACTGGAAAATGTCGTTCATGACTCTCATCGACAGGAAGCCACTCCCTGCGAGCGAAAAAATGTTTTATTTAAAAAATTATCTTGTTGGAGAGGCGAGAAAGGCTGTAGAAGGTTTCTTTTACCGAGATTCCGAAAATGCTTATAACGGAGCTTGGAAAGTTCTACAAGACAGATATGGAAATCCGTTTATTGTACAAAAAGCGTTCCGTGATAAGCTCTTAAAATGGCCAAAGATAAACACTAATGACCCACGAGCACTACAAGAGTTCTCTGACTTCCTCCAAAGCTGTGTTGAAGCAATGCCACACGTCAGTGGTCTAGCTATTCTTAACGATTGTGAAGAAAATCAAAGGTTGCTCAAAAAACTACCTGAATGGATTGTTAGAAAGTGGAGTCGAATTGTGGTCGATGAACTCGACACAACAGGCAACTTTCCAGACTTCGCATGCTTCACTGAGTTCCTAAGTAAAGAAGCGAGAATCTCTTGTAATCCCATTACTTCTCAACTGTTGACAAATTTCAGAACTATAGATGACAGGAACCTAAAGAGAGCTAAAGCCTTCAATACAAACACACAACCAAGAGATCTTGCACACGAAAGCCAAGTAGCAATTAGCAGTAAACCAAAATGGCCTTGTTTTGTGTGTAAAAATGAGACACATGTCATCAGAAAATGTCCCACCTTTGCAGCTAAGAGCATTGAGGATAAAAGAGCCTTTATACATGAAAACAGACTCTGTTTTGGATGCTTGAGAAAGGGTCATATGACCAAGGATTGTAAAAGACGACACACCTGTAGCACCTGCAATCGACGTCACCCAACCTGTTTGCATGAGGACCGAAGGCAAGAACTGGTGGAAGCACGAACTAGTAACTCTGCTGCCACAGAAGGACATGAAAGTCAAGTGCCACACCATGCTGTGTCACACATATCAACACAACATACGTCTGCCACCTCAAGTATTGTACCAGTTTTTGTGTCATCAGTTCAAGAACCACACAGAGAAGTACTCACATATGCAATGCTGGACACACAAAGTGATTCAACATTTGTTTTAGAAGATGTGCTCGACAAATTAAGTGTAAACGTCCAACCAGTAAACTTGAAACTTAGTACCATGACCGCAATTGACACAATTATACCCAGCAAGTGCGTTCATGGTCTACAAGTACGAGGACTCAATTCTGAGATCCTCATTCAAATACAAAAAGCCTATAGTCGTGACTTCATCCCAGTAGATAAGTCTTATATTCCAACAAAGGAGACAGCATTGCGTTGGCCTCATCTCAAAACCTTGGCATGTAAAATACCACCTCTTCAAGACTGTGATATCGGGCTCTTAATCGGATACGACTGTCCTACAGCACTGGCTCCTCGTGAAGTAATTTTAGGTGACACAAACCAGCCGTTCGCACAACGATCAGAACTAGGATGGAGTATAATAGGTTCATCAAACCCCCACCTAGACAGACAAGGAAGTCATAGCTTTGTGCACCGGCTCACAGTCAAGGAGTTGCCATGTCCAACAACGACAGATGTTATAAAGGCCCTTGAAGCAGACTTCAGTGAGAAAGCGTACGAGGATAGGTACGTGTCACAAGAAGATGTCCAGTTTATACAGTTTCTCAGTAAAAATATTAAGCAAAATCATGACAGCCATTATGAGATGCCCCTTCCTTTCAAAGGTGACAGTTTACCTAATCTGCCAAACAACAAGAAATTAGCTATGGTTCGCTTACAGTGTCTCAAAAGAAAATTGAAGGCCGATAAACAATATTATGATCAATACAAAACATTCATGGAGGAAACTATTAACAAGGGTGATGCAGAGCCTGCCCCTACAACATTCAAAGGTCAAACAGAGTGGTATCTGCCGCATCATGGCGTTTATCATCCTAAAAAGCCAGATAAGTTAAGAGTTGTGTTTGATGGTTCTTCAAAATTTCATGGAATTTCTTTAAACGACACACTGCTAACTGGACCTGATCTAATTAATCCCTTAGTAGGAGTGCTTTGTAGATTCAGAAAGGAAAAGGTAGCCATTATCTGTGACATCGAAAGAATGTTTTATCAATTTTCTGTCTCTCCGGAGTCAAGAAATTATTTGAAATTCCTTTGGTGGAAAGGTGGTGATCTGGAGAAGGAACCACAAGAGTACAGAATGACAGTTCATCTCTTTGGAGCCGCATCGTCTCCGGGATGTGCCAATTTTGGCCTCAAGTATCTAGCAAAACAATACAAGGATAATCATCCACGGGCATCAACATTTTTGGAGAAGAACTTTTATGTTGATGATGGTTTAGCTAGTGTTTCATCAGTGGAAGAAGCCAAAAAACTGATCACTGAGTCACAAGAGTTGTGCAAAAGAGGAGGCATGCGCCTGCATAAGTTCAACTCAAATGAAGAGGCAGCGCTCTCTTGTTTGAAACCCTCTGAAAGAGCGACTAACAGCGAGCCCTTAGGACTAGATCCATTCCCATCAGAACGGGCTCTCGGTGTTCAGTGGTCAATTAAAGAAGATACTTTCAACTTTACCAGATGTGCAAAGGATCAGCCTTCCACGCGCCGTGGCTGTTTGTCGATCATTGCCTCTCTCTTTGATCCACTTGGATTCATTGCCCCATTTATTCTAACAGGAAAGCGAATCCTGCAAGAGCTTTGTCAACGCAACATTGGATGGGACGATCCACTCCCAGAAGATATTAAGCCACGGTGGGAGGAATGGAGGAATGATCTTTTCAAATTGAAAGAGGTTACAATTCCAAGATGTTACCATCCATTTAACTTCCATAACATTACCAGAGTAGAATTACATCATTTTTCGGATGCTAGCTGTGTAGGTTATGGTATGTGCTCTTACCTTAGATATAAAACTAATAAGGACGAAGTCCATTGCTGTCTTGTTATGGCAAAGGCAAGAGTTGCACCTTTAAAGGTTACTAGTATCCCCAGACTTGAACTTTCGGCAGCTGTCATTTCCATCCAAATAAGTGTCATGCTTAGGAGTGAGCTTGATATGAAAATTGATCAAGAATATTTTTGGACAGACTCTCAAGTGGTGCTTGGTTACATCAACAATGACTCGCGCAGGTTTCACATATTTGTTGCTAATCGTGTTCAATTAATCAGAAATAACAGTGATCCCGGTCAGTGGCATTTTGTAGACACTTCTGAGAACCCTGCAGATCATGCTTCGAGAGGTCTACGAGTTTCAGACATTCAATTAACAAACTGGCTGCCAGGACCCAGGTTTCTCTGGGAAAGTGACTTGCATCCAACACCTCTCACTTCAACCGAGTTACTTGTTGGAGATCCTGAAGTCAAGGCAATCCAAGTGCTTGCAACTGAAGTCAAAGACTGTAACGACATTCTTACACGGTTTAGTAGATTTTCTTCATGGACAACGCTAATAAAAGTGGTTGCAAGAATCCTAAGACTGAGATCTAAAACTCAACAATATAGTGAACACGTGACTGTCGAAGAGCGGGAAAAGGCCACACGGGCAATTATTGAAATGGTACAGCAGCAAGCTTTCAGCCAAGAGAGGAAGATGCTTCAACGTGGTAACCCTCTTCCAAACTCGAATTCTCTTTTTGGCTTGGAACCCATATTGATTGAAGGACTTCTTTGTGTTGGTGGGAGATTAAAAGGGTCTTCTCTCTGCCATAAAATAAAGCACCCAGCCATTTTGCCAAACAGCAGTCACATCACGGAGATGATTGTGCGTTATTACCATGCCAAGACTTGTCATCAGGGACGAAGCCAGACGCAAATGGAGCTCAGGATCAATGGGTATTGGGTCATTGGCGGCAGCAAGCTGGTTGCAAAACTCATACACACTTGTGTGTACTGTAGAAGAATGCGGCGGCCTATAGAGAGCCAACAAATGGCTGAACTCCCAAAGGAACGCCTTGAATCCTCTGCACCTTTTACATATACTGGCATGGATTGTTTTGGCCCCTTTATTGTAAGGAAAGCCCGCAAAGAATTTAAGCGATATGGAGTTATTTTTACATGTTTATACTCCCGAGCGGTTCATATAGAAATGCTAGAAGACCTATCAACGGACTCCTTTATTAACGCATTAAGATGCTTCATCAGTCTTAGAGGAGCTGTGATCAAGGGTCTAACTTTGTGGGTGCCCAAAATGAGTTTAAAAGGGCACTTAAACAATGCAACTCCAAACAGTTAGAAGTCTTTTTATCTGAGAACCAATGTGAATTTGTGTTTAATGCCCCTTCTGCCAGCCATGCAGGTGGTGTTTGGGAGCGACAAATTAGAACAGTTAGAAGCATACTAAATGGTACTTTTGCTCTGTGCCCAGGCCGTTTAGATGACTCTTCTCTCCGAACACTATTGTACGAAGCCATGGCAATTGTCAATAGTCGGCCACTAACAGTAGATGGAATGAATGATCCACAGGCTTTGGAACCTTTGACACCAAATCATCTTATTATGATGAAAGCTCCAGTTTCCCTTCCTCCTCCTGGAGTGTTTGTAAAGGAAGATTTATATGGGACAAAGCGGTGGAGAAGAGTCCAATATCTCATTGAACAATTCTGGAGTCGGTGGAAAAGGGAATACTTGCTCAACATATCCAGTAGACAGAAATGGCACTTACCAAAGCGCAACCTGAAAGTCAATGATATTGTTATCATAAAGGAAGATCACCTTCCAAGAAACCAGTGGCAATTAGGGCGAATAGTTGAGGCAGTCCAAGATGGCGATGGCTTAGTTCGGCGAGTCAAAGTCAGAGTTGCCGTGCGCAAAGCGCAAGAAAATCAGGGTTCCTCCTTTAAAATGTCCGTTATCGAGAGACCAATTCAAAAACTAGTTCTTCTCGTGGAGAATTGACAGTAGTTGTACACGCACACAGTTGAGAAATTCTGTACAATTCATTTTACTGTTGTTTGTTCATTGTAACAGAATTTGGTGGGAGTGTAAATGGCGTGTGGGTCTGTGAATTGCGGGCACTTCCGTTTTTTGCATTTATTTTGAAAGGCACCGCGCACAACCCCATGCTCCCGTCTTTTTCTTAATGAGGAAATCTAGCACACCTGTCTGTAAACCTGTACACACGCTGCACTGTCTGAGAAGCAGCGCAGCCGCATCGTAGACTGTAGTGTGGAGAGGTTATATTGGTCCGATTGAAGATAGCGTGCTTGGAAAGCAGATGGAGGTAGGATAAATGGAAATGTTTATTGTTGGTTTTGTGAATTGTATTTTAATGCCACACCGTTGTTACGTTTCTGAAATTTTGTAGTTTTCACGGTGTCAACAAAAGAACAAAAAAATGACTGAAAATAAAGTTAAAGAACACCCGTCGAAGCCCTCTGCGTGTCGCATCATTCCGAGCGGTCAGCTACACCACCTCCTCCGCCCCCTTTGAAGAGGAGGGGTATTAGAAGTTTTTTTGTCGGCCAGCAGCAGCCACTTTAAGTAATGTAAAAAGACGTCAATGTTGTGAAGGTGGGGAACACACTACTAATTTTGCAACTGAAAGTCCGACCTGCATCAAAGTTAGCATAACATTAAACTGTGTGAACAGCTGGGTGTCGCCTGCACCGGCGGGGGGCCCTGCCTTGCCTGGGGCTTGGTGGGCCGCTGGGGGCCCCGTGGCGTGCCGTGCCGGTTGGGGGGCTGTGGCTGTGGCTCGTGGTCCGGGTGGGCGGGCGGGGGTGGGTGTAGGCGTGGGGTTGGTGATGCGTCCCCTCCTGCCATCCCTGAAGGCCGGTTGATGGGCGCGCGGGTGGCCCGGGGGACCACCCTGGGTCCCGGGGGGGGGTGACGGTGGCTCCTTTGCTGGGCGGTTGGAGGAGGGATGGGCTGCGCGTGGATCCCCCCGCCCCCCTGCCCGCCCTCCCTCCCCGGGCTGGCTGGGTGTGGGCCGTGGCCCTGGGTTGGTGCCCGCGCGGTCTCTCCGCCCGTCTGCGTGGCTGTCGCGCGCCCGGTGGGGCTTGCGTGCTGCTGGATGTGGTAGGGCATGCTCGGGTTGGGGGTTCCGGTGCCGGGATTGGCGATGCGGCGGCGTAGGGTTGGTCGCCAACGGGCTTTCACTCATAAGAGATTCACACGATTACTGGGTTCTAGATCACACAACTGATTTGTGTACACTCTACCCCTTTCAATCACTTAGTTTATAGTCTTATAGACACCCCCACCCCCATTCTCCTCTTTCACTGGCCAATAGGCCCCCACATGGTGTAAACCGGAAATACATCTCGCTGACGATAGCACCAGCATATTAGTAACTAGTTTAGATGTTCAATGTATTTCTTGTTGTTGTTTGTGTATGTGTTTCTTTTCTTTCTTCTCTTGTATTTCTTTTCTTCTGTCCCCCCATAATCCCTTCCTGTTCGCTGCTTTGTCATAATAAAAAGGTATTTTGAATGATCACAATGGGAGTATGTCAGACTCTCCATGTGAAACATTAAAACTGTTCAGAATCCGGGCACTTAGACTTCCATTCTCTGTGTCAAACAGCTTAACAGGACAGGTTTAAAAAAAAAAAAAAAAAAAAAACAATTAAACTGTGTGAACTTGCTAACCTGTAAAACTCGAGTAGTAAGCTTTTTAGTGACGTGTCTTCCTGTACTTTTTGTACTGTTAACGTTAATCCAACTGTGCATTTTGTGCATTTATTCCCTAATTAAAATGTATGTATTTTCTATCTCTTATCATTAAAAAAATATTTTTAATTGCTGCTGATGCACATTTTTTAACCCCCACCCCCCAAAAAAAACAAAAACACAACCACTGTAAATTTCCTTTATATGAAGCAAGCATTTTGAAAAATGACTTTCTCCCAGGAAAATAATTTTATTGTAACTTTTTTCATTTTTATGTTGGAACCAACTATATTTGAGAAATGTACCCAATCTGTTTGGTCTTATTACCGTATTGACCCTAATATAAGACGGCCCTGATTATAAGACGACCCCCTCTTTTTCAAGACTCAAGTTTGAAAAAACGACTTTTTGTACACCAAATTATTTTTATACAGAAAATAATTACAGTACATCTGAAACAAATGATTATAACAATATATTTGAGAGAAAAAGCATGTTATTTTGCCTCATTCAAATTTTAATATCTGAGCATTTAAATATGTAAACTAAAGTGCAATCACATTCGTAAATGAATGGCTTCTGGTTTTTTAAATAAACCAATCTATTGTGATAAAACAACAAAACTGCAATAACTGCATGAACCATCAAAGTGAAGTCTCACTGTAACTGTAGTCTTGAAACAAATCTGAATAAGAAAAAACATTGCAATACAATAATGCAAACTGGTTAAACTAGTATCTGAGATCTGTCATGACAGAACATCGCTTCAATGATATCTGGCGCCATCTAGCGTTGTGAATGGGGAGAGTAGCTGAGATCTGTCATAACAGAACATCGCTTCAATGATATCTGGCGTCATCTAGCGTTGTGAATGGGTATAATGTCTAGACCGCGAATATAAAACGACCCCCTCTCTTTCAATCTTATTTCAATGCAAAAAACACCGTCTTATATTCAGGCCAGTACGGTAATGTCCTGTCCCCAGCAAAAAGTGGACATGTAGGTTATTCTGTTATAGCGTCCCTACCAATGTTGAGACCAATTCTACGCCCTTGCGTCTTTGAACATCATCTGTTAAAGACTACAACACACATATATAATTTTATCTTTGCCAAATTATGTGCTTAAGTGTACCAAGAAGAGTTTTTGAGTGATAATTTCATAATGTCTGTACTGTGATTTGTCTAGGCGAGTTTTACCTTGTCGGCGTTGGTTTTAGTTGTTCTCAAAGGAAGAGAAAATACAATTTTAGTCTTGTGTGGGCACAAGAACACTTAAGGAAGGTCCGCTTTGAATTGTTACCTATAATTGTCAGAATATAATAACAGCACAGACATATTCTTTTTTTTTTTTTTTTTGGCAGTCTCTTTGTGTTTAAATTTGCATACCAATGCAACCTGCTTCATCTGCCTATTTTCATGAATTTGCTGCTTGAAACCGTAATCTATATATGCTTGATCTTTTAATGCTATACATACCTTCTATGGCCAATCCTGTACTGACCCTAAATCAGCTATGAACCAGCCATTGGGGTTTTTCTTTGGTGTCATCAATAAGGTATTTGAAAGCTACCATCGCTTTTATCTATTTATGTGCATGTGGAATCAACCATTTGTTGTGTACAAAGCACAGATGCAGGCATTGGCTTTGAACAAAAGGCACTCCTCCTCTGCACGCCACACCAGGAGAAAAACTGAATGCAATTTCTTCTGGTCCTCTCTTGGTAATTTGCATCCTTTCTCTAAATGGCTCTCTCCTTCCATTTGTGTTTGGCTTTGTTACTTTAATCTCGAGGCAAGGCTCATAATACACCCATGTAGTATATGTAGAGCTCTTGTCACACAAAGGTGAACGCACACACATCATCAGGCAGCTCTCACATTTCCTATTGCCTTAGATTGGATGGGGTTGCAAGACTGGCGCTAGATCGTTTAACATAGCAGCTCCCCGAGGCTGGTGTTTGAGGCTGCTCACTTCAGAGAAGACTGCTGGAATGCCAGTAGATGCGGTGCATTAAGCAGTGTCCCTGCAGCACTCTAAGGGCTACCCAGCACTTTCAAATGTGACAAATTTGCCCAATGTAACATGCTGACAATGTCAGAGACATACATGCAAGCAAGCAAGATATGAGTATGAGCATCCAACTGACTTCAGGTTTGGTTTCAAATTCAGAAATTTACCTAATATGAAGTTAATCATTTGTTTCACAAATATATGTTTAAAAATACATGGTTATAAACATAATGTTAGGGTTTCAACAGATTTGGCCCCGAAAGCAGAAACACAAAAACTAAACCAAACATTGTGACTCGCAGTATGAAGGGAATCTTCAGTGACGTCACACACATAAGCACTGCAACACGTGTGACACATTGGCAAATTTTGCAGTGTTAATGAGAGGGAAAATGCTCCCTTAAGGAAGTCGCATCATGCTTTTGAGGCAATTTTTTAGGATTTTATGCTACAGGAGCGAAGATTTTTTTAAACCTTCTAGCTTCATGTGCAGAACCAGAAAGCAAAATGTATTTTTTGTGTCTTTGTCTGCCATTGCTCGTTCGCATTTGTTGTTTGTTTTGTTGAACAGTGGTGACGTAGTTCACCTGTTGAAGACGTATAAATTGCATGTGTACGGATGAGCGTTCATAGTGCAGAGGCATATCCACATATGGAGACAGGCACGAGTCGGATTTGCAAATATCAGAACTGGACTTTTATCTATGGCACGGCTGCCGGGGCGTGGCCTCCTCTCCGCCTGGGCTGCCGGTTGCAGGGGGGGTCGGGGCTCTGGTTCCACAGGGCGGCGCCTCGGCGCTCTCCTGCTTCCGCCTTCCCCTCTTTTCTGCCCTGTTATCCTCCTTGGTGTCTGGTGCGGCTCACTGGCTGAGTACTGGTGGGTTGGCGGGGTGTCGCCCATTCCAGGTGGGGATCCTGTCCTGCCCCGAGCCAAGTGGGCCGTGGGGGTCCCGCGGTGTGCGGTGTCGGTTGGTGGGTTGCAGCAGTGGCTGGTGGGCCGGGTGGGCGGGTGGTGGTGGGGGAGTGGTTGGGGGGGGCGATGGCACGTCCCCTCATGCCTTCCCTGAAGGCCGGTTATTGGGGGCACGGATGGTCTGAGGGACCACCCTGGGTCCCGGGGCGATGGCAGCGGGCCCCTTGCTGGAACTGCGGGAGGAAGCATGGGCTGCGCTAGCTCACCCCCCCAATTGGCTTGGGAGGGACCGTGGCCCTGGGGCGGCCTCGCGCAGCATTTCCACTTGTCTGCAGGACTATTACACGTCTGATGGTATTAATGCATGACTGGGTGCAATTAGACACACTCGAGAGAATCTCGGTGCCAGGATTAGCGATCAAGCAGCATAGAATAGGATTTCAACATATCCATACGTACAAGTAATTCACATATTACTTGGTTCTACACCTCACATTGCTGATTTGTGTACGCTCCACCCCTCATAATCACATCTCTTTTTGACTCACCCCTCTCTCCTCTTTCTCCTACGCCCCTCCACATCCTGTCCACGGGAATTAAAATTAGCTAATGATAACACCACTATATTTATAGGTGGTGTCGGCATTTATTGTACAGTGATACCTCAGCTCACGAACATAATTGGTTCCCAGAAAGTGTGCGTGAGGCGAAAAGTTCGTCTTCCGAACATTTATTTCCCATAAGAAACCATTAAAATGAGAATAATCCGTTCCCAGGTCCCCATAAAACATAATTTTCTACTAAATAAGCCTTAAAACTACACAAAAATATACCTTAGTTTATGTATAATAAGTGTGCTATTGTATTATAATTAAAGAAATAAACTGTACTGTATAATAAAGTTGTTTTATTTACCTTTGCGATGGTATGGGAGTGGGAGGAGTGGGAGGAGGAGGGAGGGAGTTACTGTTTGGAAGGAGAGTGTTACCGGCAAAGTGCGCAGTTAGCGTAGACTCCACTGCTGTGCCCCCCACATGCTTTTGGTTGTTAATAAAAGTGCCCACAAAAAGCCATCCGACGCCTCTGGGTGTTTGTATGCACGCCGCCTCCTTTCTGGAGAGGAAATCGGGCGAACCGAAGACAACCGACGACAACGAGCCAACGTGACTCGCCGGTCCACTTCTCACGACGGTGGGAAGCTGAAAGCACCGCCAATTACCAGTCGAGGGCGAATTGGTAACACGAGTCACCTTCCATAAGGACTGTATGTAACTCTTTTTCGGTCCCATAATAGCAAAAGTACACTCAATATGGTCCAAAATGTCTATCAAACACAAACCACGTCCGCACTCAACGAAAGGGAGGGGACGAACTGGGACGCCGTGAGCGTGCGTCAGCTTCTCGTGGCGCTGTCCGACCGCGTGGCTTGGTTCGTCCGCCGAAAACTAGTTCGCCAGCAGAGACTATATGCTCGCGAATTTAATGTTCTTGAGGCGAAAAGTTCGTGAGCTTAAGCGTTCGTGAGCCGAGGTATCACTGTATTTATTTTTGTTGTTCGTTCTTCTCCTTTGTCTCTGTCTCTCCTCTGCTATTTTCCTTTCCATCCCCCTATTACCCATTCCTGCTCGCTGCTTTCTCGTAAAGAACAAAACACAATGAATAATCACAATGGGAGTATATCATAATCCCATGTGATACATTAAAATTGTTCAGACCATAAGGACATTCAGATTCCCATTCTTCGTGTCAAAGAAGCTGAACAGGACAGGTTACAAATAAATAAAGTAAAGAAATAATTGTTTTTTTCATACTGCATGAAAATGTCAAATACATATACAAAATTCATATGCGGGATGAGGGGGGTGTTGGAATTTACCTGCGTTGTAAAAGTGAACTTTTTTTTATAAATGCAAAAACTTAAGTAAAAGATAAAAACTAAACTGCAAAAGGGAAAAACGGTCAGAGCGTAAAAGAGTAAGAGTAAGCGAAACTATGGTGCAAGGCAAATATACTTTACATGTACAAAGATAAGAAAAACTCAATACAACTCCTGTAGTCACATGGAACAAAAGAATGATCCAGCAACCGACCGGTGTGCTGGCTGAATTGGTTAAATAGGAAGAATGAGTGGATGGATGGTCAGATGTGACACATCGCAAACCGAGAACTGCACGCCTCCCTGCTAACTGAACCCATCGCACCTTCTAAAGGAGTTGATGTCAAGACACCAAAACACATAAACAGACTAAATATAATACATGACAAATAAAGATTTAAAGTGCCCATGACAGCAAAAAGCATGTTTATTTCATGTTTCACGCGGTATGTTATGCTCCTGAATGAAATGGACCATTTGAATGAACCGATCAATCTATATATTACATTTTTTGAATCCCACACCAAGAAAATAAATAACTTCCTGTATTGAGGAGAAATGCGAATGTGACGTCACCCGGGTCAGCATCTCACAATACAGCATTGCTTTATAGCATGCAGATGGACTGTGGATTCCGCTGATTTTGCGGATTAATTTGTTTATTTTTCGCATCACGCCAGCCAAATTTGCTGCAGGATTTTGTTGCTGCATGAGTGAGAGGCGTGTGATCCTTTTTGGGTTGAAAAAAGTTCCCGTTCACCCCGAGATCGGCCAAAACAGGTCTGACAACTGTGGAGCCATTGGACCAACAAGGAGGTGAGTCAGCTACGTGTTTTATATAATGTCAAATACTGGGATCATGGCACACGAGTTGGCTTGCATTTTGTGGTTGACAATGCTCCTTGTCCACTCAGAAGGCCACACGGCCGATGACTGGCGGCTTGTCGCACACCCCCCTCGGTCCTCTTCGCATGCCCGCCGGGAGAGCGCTGTACACGGCTTATGCTCATGCAGTTCTCCATATCGTCCAGACTCCAGCCCCTTCCGCCCTCGTTATGTGCCCGGCAATAAACCACTATCCTCAGGTCGGGCTCGGACAGCTACTCGCTCCTCCGACGTCTGCCGGTTTGTCCGGCAGTCATTCTCCAGCTGCTTTTCCAGCAAAGTGCACTGATGCCCGCAGCAGGGGAACGACAAGCTGTAAGTTGCTCGCTGCCAGGGGGGGCTGCTGATCGGCAAAGAAAATCCCTGCCGCCGTGTGACATGATCTGGGGAAGTTTTGTGTGATTTTTTTGCTTCGAAAGGCGAGAATAAGACGTGGAAACGCCGCTCGGTTCAGGTTAGAATGTCGGCTAGCTGCCACACCTTCTGGTTTGTTTGTGCTCTCCGAAGCCGGAGCAGGGACATGACAAAATATAGTTCGGGAGGTGCAAGAAGTCGACAGTTTTGATCATTATGGAGTAATTTTGCCATGTTGTACTGAATAAATGCATTTATAATATTTCATATTCCATTGAGCACAAGACTGTTATTTGTCATGACCATACCATTTATTTAGCTATTAGGGAAAAGTACTTAGATAAAAACAATATCCTGTAAAAATATTGGAGTAGAGAGATTGAAACAATGACATTTTGCTGCTCTCTTCGTCCCATTTTCCTCGTTCTGAATAGTTCCCCCTCAATGGGCTGAATTGTAAATCAGACAAAATCGTGACCCTGCCAACGTCATCCTCCAGCTGGGGACGCTAGAGTGCTATAATGACAGGCGGGGCTAAAAGGCAGATTAAAAGACTAATTTCTCGTCATCTGCGCTTTGCCAAATTGTTGTATGTAGACGAATCATCTCAAAATATGATTGTAGTTCACATAATAATGTTATTTAAGAGTTTTATATGCTGTTTTAGGCACTTTAATCCCAATAGCTGTGGTAACTGTTTTTATAAGTATAGGAATTTTAGGACAACAGCTATAGCAGGGCTATATTTATTTATTTGTCTCAAAGACTTACCGTAATTTTTGAACTATAAGGCGCTACTTTTTTCTTTCATTTTGAGTCATGCGGCTTATTTGTTTATTTATTTGGGTTTGTAGGTAACACTTAATTTTACAGCGGTGTCATAAGACTGTCATAAGACCACCATAAATATGACATGAACCTATCATTTGCATTACTGAATGCTTATGACGGATGTCATTAAATGACATCTGGCGAATTATGTCACTTACTCCATTAATGTCCAGATTGGATTTTTTACATCCATTCAAAAGGGAGATTATTTGACGGATAACACTATATGACATCTGTTATAAGCATTCATCATTGCTAATGACGGTGTCATATCATAATTATGATTGTCTAATGACAGTTTTATGGCGCCACTGTCAAATAAAGTGTTACCAAATACCATAACTAGCAATTAATGAAACAACTGGAACAGTAACTGAAGAAATAATTAGCACAAAACATAAATTTTGATTGTTATTTATATCTGTAGTGCTGCAATGCATGCTAGGAGGCATGTTGGACAACAACAGTGTTGACAGCAGGTGGCAGCAGAGGTTCACTGTCTCCCTGAAGGGAGCAGTGATGGCCAAATGAAGCTTCTCGAAGCCAATTGGTTCAAAGTTTCACGGTGGTTCATTTGGTCTTATGACAGTTTTATGATGCCGCTATCAAATAAAGTGTTACCAATTAATATCTTTTGGTGTAAATATCCCATAATACAGTGAGGACAGCTGCAGCTTATAGTCCAGTGCGGCTTATCTATAAACAAATGCCGTTATCGTGCAAAATTTGGTAGGTTGCGGCTTATAGTCAGGTGCGCCTTATAGTGTGAAAATTACGGTATTTGATTTTGAACCAACATCTGATAAAATGTTATTTATGAAGATCCTGTTACAACAAATGACAAAATGCAGAGGTTGAAATTAATGACAGGTTTCATTATATCCACTCTGACTTTTTTCTTGTGTAATTATTGGGTTTCGCAAATTAACTCAAGGTTCAATGGGTGGAGAAGAGGTGTCAAACTGAAAACCCACCGATAGCATTCACAATAACACTATTAGCGAGAGGTCGATGTTGTACCCCTAAGCCTGCTTATTTGAATGTTGAGTGTTTCATTCAAGGGTTCTTGCTCATACAATAACGTATGAAAGAAAACGAGGATAAACACGAGGCATCTCTACTTTAGATCTCAACCAGGGCCAAACATTGTATCTTTCTTCAATACAGCTGAATGGGAAATAATTTTCTAACAGAGTTAATGGAATTGAAAAGACGTAATTCTTCGCCACTGAAAACGGCAATCCAAATATTAAATGTGTTGTGCCAAATCATTATTTTGTTCTGTCTGTATGCAATTGGGGGCAGTTCCCAATCATTTTCCAGTCAGTCAGATCATTTTGCTATTTTGTGGTAAACTCTTATATTTCTTAAATAAGTTTCCACTGCTAAAAAAAAAAAAAAAAAAAAATGTCAAATGTTGTACACTTTGTTGCTGCGTTATGGAAAAATTTAATGCATCTCTGCAAATGTCATTCAAAACAGTGTTTCTTTGCAATAACAAATTTTTTCCTTCTTATTTTTTACAGTTACTGTTAGCCTTAACTTGCTTTGTACAGCATGTTTTAAAGAAAAATATTGCAGAAAATGAATGAATGAATGTATAGAATTCTTATGAATTTAATTTGAGAGATGTATTAATTTTTAAAGAAATTGTGCTGCCCCTGTTCCTGCTTGCTGGTCATAGTTAGCTGGAATAGACATCAGTCCCCGTCACCCTCCCACCACCCGACCCTCAAGAGGATAAGCGGCGCGGAAGATGAATGAATTATCACTCTTTCAATTCTGTGGCAGAATCACAAAATACTGCTTAAAATATTAATACAAGAATAAAAACCATACTGTAGAGGAAAGGCATGTCACATCTGGCATTTATGTCTCAATTTTAGTATTTTTTGTAATGTCCTACTTTTAATGACTGCTAGAATTTCAATTTAACCTTTGAAAATTACTTTTCCGAAAAATACATTTGCATATTACAATAATGATTTAAAAAAGAGAAAAGCACAGCAACGTTTTACTTTTTGGATGACCATGTATTCTGAAACTTTACGTAACGTTTACAGTCTATAGTTTTACACATTTACAAAACCTGATTGATTAGTATAGATCTTCCTTCTCCACGCAAGTGCACTGTGTATACACATAAGCCCCTTTCACATACACTAAAACACTGCTTAAATTCCAGGATTTAAACAGGGAGGCCTTGTATGTGAAAGCAATTTTCTGGGTCGACTGACACGGAGATAATGTAGACATTTAACGGGTTGCGTCTTAGTATAATGTCCGGGACTTTCTCTGGACGAGGCGTATGTGAAAGCAAGCGTTAAATGCTCGGGTCACAGCACGATGGCTTATGACGTAAATATCATGGCGGGCCGATCGTCTTTCTTCGCAGTAAGACGAAAAGCAGTAAACAAACATCACAATTACTAACATAGCAAGCTGAAAATAGGAAAATTAAACTGAAAACATGACGAAATTAAATTGCTACTGGAACATAAAGCCAAGGAAGAGAGTCCATCATCCGTCTTTGGAAATGTGTGGTTTATTTTGCTGCCGACGTTCTAGTCCGCAACTGCGAAAACAAGGTTGTACCTCAAAGCAGATAACAACAGAGGGATGCGTTCAATTATTCAATTATCAAAAACAAACAAAAACACACGCAATCATGGAAAAGGGGGAATAACACAATGGGCCCGCGACCACTGTTGTCAGTAACGCGTTACTGTAATCTGATTACTTTCTTTCAGTAACGAGCAATCTAACGCGTTCATTTTTCCAAGCCAGTAACCTGATTAAAGTTAGTTTCCTCGTTGCCTGTGCGTTACTATTTTGTTGTTGCCTCATACTGTATGAAGAATGAAGAATATTGTAGTCATGTACGAAGAGCATTTGAAAAGAAAATACTGCGCTTGAGTTTGGGAGTGACATCACATCTCACGTTTTCTCATCGGGGGAAAAAAACGGGTCACGTGTATCACCATCCTGCCTGTGCGCGCGCCGTCTGACACGGCGGACAACAACATAGCCTGGCTAGTGGCTGCCTATCAGGATGCTAACAGTAAAGGAGCCAGAGAGATACAACAAACGGCTGCATTTGCTACCTGGAGATACAGCCATTACTTCACATATCCGTCCAGTAAATTAATAAAGTAATTATGTACATTTTATACTTAGAGTTTGTAATCATAGGCGAAGTTTTACATTTGTGGGACTGGGGGAAAAGAATGTTGAAGACCGAAACAAAAGTCAAAAGTTTGGACACACTTCATGATTTTTGCGTTTTATATATTTTCACTACTATTGTACATTCTCACTGAGACATCAAAACTATGAATGAACATGTGAAATGGGAAAAAAAAGTGAAATAACTGAAAACAGGTTTTATGTTCTACATTCTTCAAAGTATCCACCTTTGAGGTGTCTCCAAACTTTGGCCAATACTGTATACTGTAAATATGTATATACACATCTTGACACTGTTCGAGTTCAATCAACTGTTCAAGTTGTTGTTGGCAGCGTTTGAAAGCTTAGGTTTAAAGAAATTCTAAATATCCATCTTCCCTCCTCTGGTGTAGTTTTAGCTTAGCAAAGCAAAGGATAGTCTCCGAGGTGCTAGTCTCATGATCTGTTCGAAAAATTATTTTGACCCATTATGAAAACTTTACGTTGTAGGATTTTTGTTCATTTCATTAATTTTTATTGTTTGTTTTATTGCTTTACAACTTTTGGAGACAACATTTTAACGGCTAGGTCTTTATTTCAAAGGGGAAGTTCAGAATTTTTTACATTTGGCTTAATCTTGGAGTTAGCTGGGGTTTAATTAGTCGTTGGAGTTGATTTAAACTAATTTTGTGCAATTTGTCAGTTATTTGTTAGTTTTAGGGCTCCGGAATGGCTAAGCTAGGGCGAGTCAATGGCTGGTCGACTAATTAAACCCACGCTAACTCAAAGATTAAGCCTTATGTCAGGGGTCGCGTTAACTGAATATTTTCCGTCGTTGACCGATTTTTTAAAACAGTGACGGAAAAAACTGAAGTCCATCTGTCATTTTGACAGGTTGCAATTCACACCCCAGACCACAGGGTGGCGAGTGAGCATATTAATTAGCTATTGTCTCTCTTGATGCATGACGTCGTTGGCCTTACTCTGAAAAATGTCAAGGCAACTGAGTGTCCGAAGTTTCTTCAAAAAGCCCCAAAACACCGATGGTGTTGATGAAAGAGGTGAAAAAACAGGGACTGCACAAGCGGGCACGCAATTCAAGTCCATGCGCACCAGGAGGAAGGTGTAAGACTCCGTTCAGGCAACAGCAGGTGAACTGTTAATTTCATTGTTCCATATGCTACATATGGTAGGCTACCTACCTACTGGGGCCACAGTCAGCTGTTTTTGTCACTGCGGAGAAAAAGTTACATATTCATCTGCTTGATGTGTGATGGCACGGTGTGGATTCTCTGTTAAGCTTGTTCGGACAGAATATTAATTTAAAATGAATGAAAACTAAATACTATTAAATATGTTGAAGCGGTATGCAATGTTAAGAGTCTTGTTAGCTCGAATTGCTGTGTCCAGCCGCTGTAGCTCTGCTGCTCTCTGTGAACTCTCTATTCAAGCCGGAACGCGCGCGGCTCTTAAGGCTCTCTCACGTGACTGTGTCGTAGCCGGTAACACGCTCAGCCAAATGGACACACAAGTACGGAAGGTGAATTATGCCAAACAAAGGGTCACCACAATGTCATTATCATCATTTAAAAAATTTAAGTGACGGGTAAAAATAGATTATGACCGGATTTTTATGACCCTGTCAGTCAAAATGACAGACAACGAAAAAGTCTAGCGCAACCTCTGCCTTATGTGAAAAACTCAATTACACGCAATGACATTTTTCAGTTATTTTTATGTTGAGGCAGCAAAAGGGGAAAAAATTGGTAAAAAGTAACTGATCAGTTACTTTTAAAGTAACTTAGTTACTTTGATAATAAAGTAATCAGTAAAGTAACTAGATTACTTTTTTAGGTGTAATCAGTAATCAGTAATTAGATTACGTTTTAAAGTAATCCGTGACAACACTGCCTGTGACAGTAGTCGACGAGGATCAATAATACTAACCTAAGTGGTAGGCAGAGAGCCGATAAGACAACAAAACAAATACTAGTACACTCAAATACCAGCACAACGTAGGAGATTTCAGAACAAACACCGCGGACGAACAAGCTAGCAAACGCACGAGATTGAGCTTGAATTGGCTGCAGGTGCGACGTTGGGAATGCTCTTACAGCAGGGTCTGTAACAAAACACAATTTGACCAACATTGTGACAGCCTATGCCGACCAAAAATGACGTAATGTCCGGGTTATAAAATCGCGCCAGCAGCCCTCCCTGCACAGAGAGTGCCAGTGGGCAACACAGGACAAGTCTGTGAAAGTGTGCAACCCGCGTCATTCCTGGGATATCTCTACATGCGTGAAAGCAATGACACGAGTAAATCTTGCGTCACCTTACACGGGAATTTACCGGAATATGTTTGTGAAAGGGGTTATACAGTATGAGTACGTTCCAACACTCAAGCCAATCCGTCAGTGTAAGCAGCAGACAACAACTGTTCTCCAGTACCAAGTCACAATGTTCACCACATACAAGTCAGCAGTGGATTCACATGCTCCTCAGTACAACGGGGGCTCTATGCTGCTCCGTCTCCTGGGACAAGGAGTTCAAAATGTATCCAAAGAGCTGCGGCTGAGACAACAGAGGCCCATGTTATCCTGCTGCTGTGGCTCTGCTATTGCCCTGGTGAAGGGAAGCTCAGGGGCTGCTGATGGAGAAGAGTTTCAGGTTTCAAAAGGTGCCCCCCTCTCTTTTCTTAACCCTAATGGATTAGGTCGGGTCTATCTGCGCCTTGTGTTTATTATGGCATTTGGAATAGAATTTAAACACACAAAAAGAAAAGTGTGTGCTGTATAAACATGTTTTCTAGTGTGTACACTGTGTGAAACATGTCTATATTAGAGTGGGGCGAACATTACATGTAGTCATTATGTCACAGAGTCAATTCAACTCATATGTGCTTTGTTATCCTGGTTTCTCCTGACTGGGCTCCAAAGCTACAACAGAGTACTTCCATCACATGGTGAAAGTGAAGCCAGCCAGGGGATATCACCCGAGGGAATGACCGGGTGGGATTCGAGATCAGGAAGTGTTTGAGTGAAAGCAGCAAGGTCTTCCCATCCCCCTCCTCCATTGTACTTTTTCTGCCAGCTTCAACACATCTGTCCACTCCGGATCACCCTCTCAACCCCCACATCCACACATCAACTCCAAAAACACTCAAATGAGATTTGATGGAATTGACGTGAGCTCTAAACACCAATAAGCATAATTGGACACTGTTAAACAGATTGCAGTCAAAAATATCCAAGCAAGGTTAGCGAACCAGGACATAGCCTACATCAGTGCAGAGGTAGAAACAGTGCAAATGATAAACAACATTAAAAATGTTACGTAAAGAACTAATTGCTTCCTGCGGAATGCCTCACTTATTAACGGGTTTAGTTAATATGTACTAATTATTCCAGCGTTGTATTGTACATGTTTCTTGATTTAATTATTCATTTCTTTTTGGCTTAAAAACAGCACTTTCACAATTGCAGAAACACAGCAATGCACATTGCACACACAGTTTAATTGCATTGGCATTCATTTTATGTCATATACTAGTATGTCTACGTTTTTTTATTGTTTATAGGCAATCACAGCGCACAAAATTAAAACTGGATGAGCGGTTAATATAATTATGTTGCAGCAGCAGCAGCAGCACTGTGCTGAAATGTTGTGGCAATATTCTATATTTTTCCTCATAATGCTTTAGTCCGAATCAGGCAACTTTGTGCAAGTCTTTTGCGAGAGACGATGATGCAACTGTCAGATATAGTTTTCACAATACATTATTAAAGATAGTGTATTGTGGACTGAAAATACCCAAATGTGTTTCACTAAGGGCTTTGTGCCTCACCCTGATGAATAACGGGTTATTACTTTACCCTATGTTATGTCTTGGTTATTATGACTTTAAAGATAGTCTTTGAAGGCAGCAGGATTACCCATAGTGCTGCCCTGCCCCCGCCCGCCTCTTCTTCCCTCTCAGGGTCTTACTGGGATAGTTGTTGGAGAGCTGGTTGTGTTTTCTTTGTGTGGCCAGACCTTGCTATCACATTACTGCACACATGCTGATGCAGCAGCTCCGCCTCCACCCCAACCTAACCCCATCCTCCCTTTTTTTTTTTCTTTACAGAGACATCAAATAATGAAGTGAATTACTGTTTCAATTTGATTAATGCAAAATTACAATTTAGCATTACAGAGAAAAAGCATCACTTTTGTCATCGCCTGTTACAAATGTAAGATTAAACCAGAATTATCCGAGAACTGCAACCCACCTCCCAACCGCCCATCCACCCTTATTAATTTTCACAGAATTAGTCATTGTCATCTGATGAATCACATGTAGCGGCTGAGTGTTCCTTTGCCTGGAGGAAACGCAGCAGTGATACTAAGGAGAAAGAGGAGAAGAAGATAATAGGATGACTTAGAATTTTATGGAGAACACATCTTATATTCATACGCCTGTAGTGCACTAATACAATACACTCAAAATTTGTTTAAAAAAAAAAATGCTTGCTCTAATAAAGATCTTGAACAAAAAGTTAATAGAAGTACAGTATAACATCCATGTAGTAGAAAAATAACATTACAAAAAGGTAATAAAAAAATGAACTTGCATCCTTGGTCACTCTGAATGTTTTGTTTTTTTTTCTCACATAATCAAAGGTAAGTGATTGAAAGATTAAATGATTGTGGTCGATGAAAACTCAACTAAAATTTTCAACAACAAAAAAAAGCAACTCAAGAAAATGGAAATGAAGATAACCTATGTGATTGTAGTATTCTGAGGTGTTGAGAAATTGGGAGCAAATCCGTTTTTAATGTGACCTCCAATTTTAACAACTTCGGACATTAACATAGGGACCAAAGTGGAGGATAATAGATATGTAAAGCAGTGGTCCCCAACCATTTTTTGCGCCACAGACCAGTTTAACATGGGTCTTTTTTTTTTACGGACCGGCAATGTGTGACAGAAAATTTTAGTCAATATAAAATAACACGACGGGGCTAAAAACAAATATTAAGTGTAGGCAAAATGTAACTCACCATACGCTGAATCAACCTTTTTTAACAGCAGCCTCTCCCAAAACATGACGACAAATATCCTTGGTCTTAGGCAAAATGATTTCTTCTCTGATTGTGATAGGTTTCTTGGCTTGGTTAGCAATACCGTTCGCCACGAGGTATGATGCTCTCAGAGCATTCACTTTTGTTGCCTCGTTTGCTCGCTTTTAGCCACATATTATGCAGAATGGACTTGGCTGTAGGATCCTCTTCTGGCTCAGCCGGTGGCCTCCTCCCCGTAAAAAAGCTGTCCAAAGACGTCGCCGTCCGCAGCACACAGCCAACAGCAGCTAGCGTTACTGTTTACATTGACTGACGCTGGGCTGTAATAGGTGTGCAAACACCCCAGTCATGGCGGCCAACCACTAGATGGCGACGTACACAAATCTCTACTCGGATTACTCAATAGAGTAGACAGGAATACTGATGTGTCAAGAGGCACTGGCCAGATTAATCATTAATAAATGATTTATTATTTCTCTGCAGTCCTGTAACAAATGCGCCACGGACCGTTACTGGTCCGCGGCCCAGTGGTAGGGGATCACTGGTGTAAACGACAAAAATGAAAATCATCAGTTCTGAGGTGTTAGTGTAGCTACAGTAAAGTCTTGTGTAAAACCATATGGCAGCATAGGAAAATGAAAAGGGATCACTGAAGGGTGTTTATTTTTGCTCCCAGCAGACAAGGTCTCCGTTGATGGTTTTGGAAATGCTGCTCATTTTGAAACGCAGAGTGGTTTAGACCTGGTCTTTCTTTCCGTTAAACCAGACCCCCACGAAATCCCTTCCACAAGTCATTCAGGCGCTTGAAAGGGCCTTGTAAAAGTCAACAGCCACGCGATGTGTTATAAAATAATCCACACTTTATTGGGATTGCCACGGGAGGGTAACACGGGAGAGTGAAGGTTAAGTGGTTATACAGCACAATGCACCTCTTTCAAGATAAAGCTTTGGTCTGTATGCCACTGCACTGCTGATACACACTCACATGCAACGCACGCACACATACACACACAGAGAGAAGACTTTTTGTTAACGACAGTGTACATTCTGGGAAGTGTGTTGAGGTTTATGTGTGCATTTAGGTCTTCATGTGAAAGAGACATTGATATGATTTTATTCAGCGGTATTAAGAATATTGTGGTATGTAAACTGCTGCTGTAACAATGGTACTTCTGTCGCGAGACACAGAAACACTTGATGTTTCGCGCGGGCATTGAGCCGCTAACACCGACGAGTGGGGACAACAACTGTCGACTCACGAGTCGGGAGATATTTCACCAACAGCAATTATGTGTTTCTTGTGTTTGTGGAATATTAACTAACTGTATGGTTTTTTTTTTAGAAAGTGGGAGGCAAATTGATGAAGTAGAGACGTCCCCTAGGGGTCTTCTAAACATTCTCTGTTGGGCTCAAACATTATCAAAAGCACTGAATGTGTTTTACAAATTTGATGGAATTGCATTCATTTCTTTCGAACAATCTGTTATTGTCATTCAGTGGCATGACTGTCTCATTAATTTCCCAGTTTCCATTTCCGGTCATTCAATCTCCCCTCAAATATAATTTGGGTCACTACCAAGGCCTAGGCATTTTCTGTGACTGCTGTACTTACTACTTTTCATTTGATTTTATTCAAGAAAGTCATAAGTGTTTATTTAGAACTCATGTACCCCTTTCCCACTGGCCAAAAAACCCATGTCAACCCACTAACAATCGGCTTATGGTGGCAGTGGGAAAGGTGCAGCGAACCGCTTCGACCCGTGTCAATCAACCCGCCAAGCGACCAGCGTTAAAATTACCTCGGCTCTGATTGTCATGCAGTGTGAAAGAAAAACCCCGGATCAACAGTCAACACCCTAATCTACGTGGTGACGTAGGCTCTTACATGATGCGTCATAACAACGTGCCAGTCGCCTCCCATTTAACACGCCAAAGGCTCTTCTCCTCCTTATGTGACTTACACGACTCCTTTCAATTTCAAACCAAAATTCACGTCGCCTACGTTGCCTCAGCAAAAGCAGAGTGTTGATCCTTTGCTGCATTTCGACCGTTTTGAGGGCAGTAAAAAGCATGAAAACAGAGAACACAAACGGAAAGGAGGCTTCCATGTTGCTCTGCATTGTTTACTTCCTTGAATTCGGTCGCACTTGTCGACGCGCATCTTAGCGTGGTGACGTCACGTAACCTTACGCACGGCTGAGGAGGGGTGGGGGGTTAGACGGGTGAAAAAAAAAAGACACGGCTTTTTTTTTGTCAATGGGAAAATGTGCCAAATGCCAATTGCTACTGGGTTGCATCGGCTTGGAAAAAACGCGCGTTGACCCACTAGTTTCAGTGGCAAAGGGGCAATGGTCACAGTACAGCAGTAGCTTTGATTTGTAAAATTGGCACAAAGACCTTTTGGGGGGGGTGCCCACGGTCACCTCCTCACTGCAGGCCCCGCCATTCCTGCACCTTTTTTAACGCACCACATACATCATACTCCACGGGAGAGCTGCGGCAAAGGGCGGTAGGACGGGCGGCTGGGCAGAAATTCCATGCAGTGGCCCTACTGCCCCACGTCGAGCTCTCCTATTTTAATGCATACATTGCACTACCCTCCCCACACAATCCCATCACGGTGCTGGATAATGGCTGCCGGCTAGGAACCTGGCAGCCACAGTAATAGGGTGGTAGGTGGGTCCCACACTTTGTCTCTATGGCGTGGCTACCGAGGTGTGGCCTCCCCTGTGCCTGGGCTGCCGGCCGCGGGAGTGGGGGGAGGTCGGGGCTCAAATTTCGCGTCGCCCTGCGGCGGCTCCTCGGGGTTGGGGTTGGTTGTCCCCTCTTCCCATCCCTGAAGGCCGGTTGATGGGAGCGCGGGTGGCCCGGGGGACCACCCTGGATCCTGGGGGGGTTACGATGGCTCCTTTGCTGGGCTGCGGGAGAAGGGATGGGCTGAACTGCAAAACCCCCCCATCGGGCTGGCTGGGGGGAGACCGTGGCCCTGGATTAGCGCCTGCGCAGCGTTTCCGCTCGTCTGTTTGGCTGTCGCATGTTTGGTTGGGCTCGCGTGTGGCTGGTTGTGACTGGGCGCACTTGGGTGGGGGATCCTGGTGCCGAGATTGGCGATGGGGCGGCGTAGGGTCGGTTGCCAACGGGCTTGCACTAACAAGGGATTTACACGATTACTGGGTTCTAGATCACAGTGCTGATTTGTGTACACTCTACCCCTCCCAATCACTTATCTTATAGTCTCCCCCAGCCCCCCTCCCCTTCTTTCCCTGGTCAACAGCCCCCCCACATGGTGTCAACCAGAAATACATCTAGCTGACGATAGCACCAACATATTAATAGTTAGTGTAGACCAGAGGTTGCGCTAGACTTTTTCGTTGTCTGTCATTTTGACTGACAGTGTCATAAAAGTCCGGTCATAATCTATTTTTACCCGTCACTTACATTTTTAAAATGATAATAATGACATATTCAATAGTATTTAGTTTTCATTCATTTTTAATTAATATTCTGTCCGAACAAGCTTAACAAGAGGCAAACAGACAGCGGAGTGCACCAATAAGCGACGGGCAGACGTGGCGTTAGCAAAGCGACGAGGGCAGGACAAGGGACTTGCGCGCGGAAGTAAACATACGAGAACAGAGTTTATTCAACATGGCTAGCGCGAGACAGACTGTTGTCAATGTCTCGTGTCGATGTGTTTTAGCTCATTTAAAACTGAATTTACCGCGGATTGGAACATATTCTCGGCCCTCCCGCCATCCGTGTTGTTGTAGAGACGACTTTCGGCGCGCAATAGTGACGTTGCTCGTGAAGAACACGTCACGCAAATAAACAAATCTGATTTGTCAATTGATTTTGTACCTACTCGAGAGGCTGTGTCCCAGACTTTTCTCTCAGTGTTTGAAAAATACAGGGAGAACAGGCTGGCCGTGCCAGGCAAACACTCAGATGCATTGACGTTTTTCCGAGTAAGGCCAACGACGTCATGCATCAAGAAAGACAATAGCTAATTAATATGCTCACTCGCCACCCTGTGGTCTGGGGTGTGAATTGCAACCTGTCAAAATGACGGATGGACTTCAGTTTTTTCCGTCACCGTTTTAAAAAACCGGTCAACGACGGAAAATATTCGGTTAACGCGACCCCTGGTGTAGACGTTCAATGTGTTTCTTGTTGTTGCTTTTCTTTCTTTTTCTTTCTTGTGCTTCTTTTCTTTCTGTTCCGCCACAACCCCTTCCTGTTCGCTGCTTTGTCATAATAAATGAGGTATGTTGAATGGTCACAATGGGAGTAGGTCATACTCTCAATGTAAAACATTAAAAATGTTCAGACCAACCGGACACTTAGACTTCCATTCTCCGTGTCAAACAGCTGAACAGGACAGGTTTTAAACAAGAAAAAAAAAAGAAAAATTGGCACTAACTCGGGTATTGTCACCGTTGTAAGAATGAGATGACGTCATTAACCAAGGAACTGCTAATAATGTTCTTTTTTTTTTATTTGTTGTGTATTCACAGTGTTCATGAAATCTGTCAACTGCTTCCAAGTTATCGCAGTCATGAACATGTCAGTGAGCGCAATGAATTGGGATATTACTGAGCAGTGGGGGGAAAGGTCATAAATCATTCACATAGAGCCTCACAAATGTAACATCTTCCTGAAAATTATGACAATATTTTGATGTTAGTAAAAATATTTCATATTTTTCCAGTATCCTTGTCCCCTTGCAACATGGGAGGATGTCAGAATGTAATTTCAGACACAGGAAACCTCTCATTCAAGGTGTTTTGACTAAAGGTCATTGCATAAATGTGTCTCAGCAAGTTCAAACATTGTGGAAGGCATTTCCCACATCAGAGCTGAATGTCGCAGAGCCCACGTAGCAGTCTGCCCAAAGGACAGAGAGCTTGGGGGGAAATTGATAGATTAGAAAAGGCCGCTGTCAGTCATTTATTATTTGTTTTTCTATCAGAGACCTTCAGTATCTTGCTTCAGTATTGTTTTTTTATTTAAATAGCTGGTATACTATAAGTATTGACTCAGTTTTTCATGGCTGAATCAGCTGCCCTTTAAGATTTCAAAGATGCCATCAGAAGCATTCATACGCCCAAACTCCAGAGAATGCAAGATATGAGCAGACAGACAGAAGCTCAGTGTTTGTCCACCATTGTCCAGATGTCTGAGGGGCCGCAGAGGGTCACTACAATGGAAAGTGCCCCAGGAAGCGCCGTCAATCTCCTGTATTTGCCGCTTCGCTAACAAGACGAACCTGTAAAATGAGAAGCCGAAATGGGTGGTTGTCTCAGTGGCAGAGGGAGCACCGTGACGGGGATATTTCTTAGGGATTGGATTAAAGCAGATGGCTCGCTGAAACCTCAAACCAGTGTGATTAGATTTCCACCATGGAACACTGATTGAAGAATGATTGCATTAGTTGACACTGTTTTGCACGGTGGGGAATAAGCTTTTTAAAAAAAAAAAAAAAAAAAAAAAAGGTTTTGAGCAGTATGCCAGTGTTATAATCCTGGGAACCATGTTGCTTGCATGTGTATGCCTTTGCCAAGCCAGTGTGCGTGGTGATCAAAACTGTTATCTGTTATCACAGTTGGGTGGATATAACCATGGCCTGGGCTGACGATGTTGGACTGACTCCTCGAACTATCACATTAATTAAAAAAAAAAAAAAACACACACAGCAAAATGTTTATGAATAGGATTTAGCATTTTTAAATGAAACTCATCAGTTATCTGAAAATACTTTGCGGAAGAAGCAAAACTAAATGACAAACTTTGCTCTATTAATAATAATTGCTATGTCAATCAAAATTGAACATTGTTTTGGGCAAAGAAAGTCAGACAGGAATTATGGTGTTATATGTACAGTGGGCCAAATAAGTATTTAGTCAACCACTAATTGTGCAAGTTCTCCCACTTGAAATTATTAGAGAGGCCTGTAATCGTCAACATGGGTAAACCTCAACCATGAGAGACAGAATGTGGAAAAAAAAAAAACTGAAAATCACATTTTTGATTTTTAAAGAATTTATTTCTGAATTAGAGTGGAAAATAAGTATTTGGTCACCTACAATAAAGCAAGATTTCTGGCTGCCAAAGAAGTCTAACTTCTTCTAACGAGATCTAACGACGCTCCACTCGTTACCTGTATTAATGGCACCTGTTTTAACTCATTATCGGTATAAAAGACACCTGTCCACACTCTCAGTCAGTCACACTCCAAACTCCACTATGGCCAAGACCAAAGAGGTGTCGAAGGACACCAGAGACAGAATTGTAGACCTGCACCAGGCTGGGAAGACTGAATCTGCAATAGGTAAAACGCTTGGTGTAAAGAAATCAACTGTGGGAGCAATTATTGGAAAATGGAAGACATACAAGACCACTGATAATCTCCCTCGATCTGGGGCTCCATGCAAGATCTCAACCTATGGCATCAAAATGATCACAAGAACGGCGAGCAAAAATCCCAGAACCACATGGGGGGAACTAGTGAATGACCTACAGAGAGCTGGGACCACAGTAACAAAGGCTACTATCAGTAACACAATGCGCCGCCAGGGACTCAAATCCTGCACTGCCAGACGTGTCCCCCCTGCTGAAGGAAGTACACGTCCAGGCCCATCTGCGGTTCGCTAGAGAGCATTTGGATGATCCAGAAGAGGACTGGAAGAATGTTTTATGGTCAGATGAAACCAAAATAGAACTTTTTGGTAGAAACACAGGTTCTTGTGTTTGGAGGAGAAAGAATACTGAATTGCATCCGAAAAACACCATACCCACTGTAAAGCATGGGGGTGGAAAAATCATGTTTTGGGGCTGTTTTTCTGCAAAGGGCGACTGATCTGTGTAAAGGAAAGAATTAATCGAAAGATTTTGAGTGAAAATCTCCTTCCATCAGCAAGGGCATTGAAGATGAGAAGTGGCTGTTTTTTAGCATGACAACGATCCCAAACACACAGCCAGGGCAACAAAGGAGTGGCTTCGTAAGAAGCATTTCAAGGTCCTGGAGTGGCCTAGCCAGTCTCCAGATCTCAACCCCATAGAAAATCTGTGGAGGGAGTTGAAAGTCCGTGTTGCCCAACGACAGCCCCAAAACATCACTGCTCTAGAGGAGATCTGCATGGAGGAATGGGCCAAAATACCAACAACAGTGTGTGAAAAGCTTGTGAAGAGTTACAGAAAACGTTTGGCCTCCATTATTGCCAACAAAAGGTACATAACAAAGTATTGAGATGAACTTTTATTGACCAAATACTTATTTTCCACCATGATTTGCAAATAAATTCTTTAAAAATCAAACAATTTGATTTTCGGGGTTTTCTTCCACATTCTGTCTCTCATGGTTGAGGTTTACCCATGTTGACAATTACAGGCCTCTTTAATATTTTCAAATGGGTGAACTTGCACAGTTAGTGGTTGACTAAATACTTATTTGCCCCACTGTAATAGTTTACATTTGGGCAAAGTTGCTCGTGCATTTATTATTATATGTTTAAGATTTCATCGGATTTATATTGCAAAAACTGTTCTAAAAGAGAGGCAATTAAAACAAATAAACTTTCAAATAGTTTAGAAAGTTGAATTTATGGTGTAGCCACAATGGAAGTTATTGTCTTTTCTAGAGAATGCTTCTGATGCAGTTTGTGTTTTTGAATAATCCTTGAGCATAAAAGTGGAGACAAGAAAAGTGTATTGAAATCCAACCACTATTAATCCTTGGATAAAACATTGCCTTTGGAAATGGCCCCATTTTTTAAAACCAAGGATGTTTATCATTTTGTATTCAAACACTGAACACCCTCTGCTAAGGATATAAAAAAAAGAGAAAATTAGCTTTTTTGTATTTTTTTTAGCTCCCATTTGTATATTTGCCAAGCTGCCAAAGATGACAATCAGTTTCTTTGCAGTCAAGAGACTTGATGAATCATAAAAGTGTAAGGCTAAAGTTTATTCTAATTCTCCAGGTCAGGAGTCAGAGGGGACAGAACGATTCTTAGTAGAGGCATAGTGTGCCAACTGAAGGTAAGACTTAAGCCAAGTAAGGCAAGTAAAATTCCCAGTGCAATTCAGTAACACCCTCCAACACTTTCTCAACACGTAATACAGTGAATCACCATGTTGTTATCCAGTGGTGGAATGTAACAGAGTAAAAGTACTTCCTTACTGTAGTTAAGTAAATTCTTGTGTATCTGTAATTTGCTTGCATACAAATATGAAGTGGTGCTTTTTACATTTACTTCACTACATTTTACAGCACATACAGTATCTGTACTTTTTACTCTACTACTTTTCAAATTGTGTTACACGTTATTTTTGAATGTTTTCTTTTTTTCTCCTTGTGAATTGATAGTTTCGTTTTCATGCCTCCAGCGCAATCGATAAACCCGTGCAACTATACCGTAATCGAGCACTAGAGGCAGCAACACGAGTACAAACAAGATTAGCTTGAGTGGCCGTGTGCACCTGATAGTTGCTTGTAATCTGCCATTAAGCTAAATTTTGTCATTTTTGAGCTTGTTAAACTTCGGTTTACAGTGCAGTCAATTTTATTGCTTGTTTTTTTCCATTCCATTTCCAAATAAAATTGAGCAGTAAATGTATTTTTTGGTTATTTCTTTGTATATTGACTCAGATCTCTGTATACATGGATGGTACAGTGGTGTGAAAAAGTATCTGAACCTTTTGGAATTACTCACATTTCTGCATAAAATCACCACAAATATGATCTGATCTTTGTCAAAATCACACAGATATAAAAACAGTGTTCGCTTTAACTAAAACCACCCAAACATTCATAGGTTTTGCTATTTTAATGAGGATAGCATGCAAACAATGACGGATGTTTTCAGAAGAACAAAATACACGTTCTGGAGTGGCCAAGTCAAAGTCCAGACTTGAACCCCATTGAGATGCTGTAACATGACCTAAAGACAGTGATTCATGCCAGATATCCCAGGAATTTGACTGAACTACAGCAGTTTTGTAGAGCAGAATGGGCCAAGATTAGTCCTGATCATTGTGTCAGACTGATCTGCAGCTACAGGAAGCGTCTGATTGAAGTAATTGCTGCCAAAGGGTGGGGCCCAAACAAGGGCATAGGTTTGCATAGGGACAGTAGGGACATAACACTACCAACTTTTCAGGATGATCAAATTATCCCCACCAACTTTTAAGCAATCTTATTTACATTATATAATGACTTCAGTTGTATAGTAGGTCATTTAGATTGTCTATCCATATGTTGTAAATTACCCTCCCATTATTAAGTGAATTACAGTACTTTCATTATCTTCAGACTTACACTGAACCCTTTTCACTCGCTGAATGTGCCAATCCATTTCATCCCCTCAAACGCACGTTTGATTGGCTGATGACTTGAACCCCCCCACACACATACACACACACACACACACACACACACACACACACACACACACAGCCATTCAGAGCCCGACAGAAATACAACATGACGCCTCCCCCATCCCCTTCAAAGGCGAGGGATATTAGAATTTTTTTCCCCGCCAGTATTAGCCACTGTAAGTAATGTAAAAAGATGCCAATGTTGTAGAGGTGGGGAACACTCCACTAATTTTGTTACTGCAACAGTGCTTCAAGTCGATTTTACTGAGATTTCTTGAAATAATAATAATAAAATAAAAAAAACAGCTATTTGAAAATAAGTATAACATAGTTATTATAAGCAAAAAGTTGATATATTTAATCTTAAAAGAAAAATTGTTTGTCAGAAATGTTCTTAATTCAAGAATATTGTTCAAAGCATTATTTGAAAGAAATTTTTTCTTGATTTATGTGAAAAATCACCAACTTTTACATGAATGGGGTCAATCCGAACAAATAGCAATATTTACTTAAAGTAAGTGGAAGAATCTGACGCATTAATCTGTAAAATAGCCTTTAACACTCAAAAAAAGGAGAAAATTATTTGACTAGATTTTCCAAAAATGATCAGATTAAGACGTTATAAATTTGCAGTGTGAAAGTTAGTATAGGTCAATACAGATTTATTTTGCATCCATCATATAGCCTGTCAATTAATTAGGTTCATATTGGTGAGAAATGTAGCTCTGACCCCCATTCACCAAATATGTTTGTCCCATCCCCAGCAAAAAGTGTACATGCAGGTTTTGCTCTTATATCGTCCCTACCAATATAAAGACCAAACCTACGCCCTTGGGCCCAAAATATAAAATGTGATGGTTCACTTACTTATTTTCCCCTTTCTGTCATTGTTTGCACACTATCCTCAGTTTGGGTGGTTTTAGTTAAAGCAGACACTGTTTTTTCAACTGTGCAATTTTGACAAAGCTCAGATTACATTTGACCGTGATTTTATGCAGAAATGTGAGAAATTCCAAAAGTTTAAGATACTTTTTCATACCACTGTATGTATATTTTTAAAAAATAAAATTGAAAATATATATCTATATACAATCACATTTTTACATCGGGAGAAAATCCTTTGACTTTTTACTTGTGAAGTGTATTTTAAAGAAAGTACTTTTGTACTTGAGGATTTTTTTTTTCTTAGATACTTGTACTTTTACTTAATTATTTTCTGTATCTGTATGAATCTGTACATTTTACTTAAGTTAAAGAAAAAAAATAATTATAAGTGAGTACTTTATCAACCACTGCTGTTTAAAATTAGAAGCAGTATGGCAATCTGTGAAGACATCTAAATGAAGCGCACATCCAATACTGATTTATGGCTTGGTGACAGGGTGAAATGAGGCGCAAGAACCGTAGCTGTGAACCAATGGTTTATCTATCCTCCACACACACATTTGACAAAATTAAGAGACGTTCTAGTTTAAAAACGAGCTACCTGGACTGGAAAGCAGACTCCGTCTTTAGTTTCTAATCAAACTGCACTATTTCATGTAATAAATGAAGCATCGTTGTGAAGTGGTACTTAGAAGTAACTCATTTTCTACCATCTCAAAAGGTTCTGATTAAAACCTTGCTTGTCACTTTCGATCTGGCTTGAATGAATACACAAGTTGAATCCAATTATGGTCTTTGAACTGTAATTTCCTTCTTCCGTTGGGAAAAGGCAGGAGCCACCCATCATACAGGACATGGTTTAATACACTCATTTCAATAGATATGAAGTTCTAGTCGGTTACACAGGCAATGAAACATTTGGACCATTCATTCTGGAGGGAGATCAGACATGTTTTCCCATGAAAGCGATGATATGTGTGCAGAGAGCAGTTTTAGTAAAATGATAACTCAATTGAAATAATGTTATCAAAAGACTAGTGCTATCATGTTTAAGCTTCACTAAAAAAAGATGATTTGTTGAATAATTTTTATGACAAGTGGTTGCACAAAATCTGAAACGATATTTTTCATAACATTACATTTAGTTGTATGCCATTTGTTATGAATAAGGGTGTATTTATTTGTATTGCATGTATTTGTATTGAACCGTTTCGGTACGTGGTGCTCGGTTCGGAACGGAGGCGTACCGAACGAGTTTCTGACGTAATATAACCCTTACTCTTCGAGGCTGTGAGTCGATCGGGTTACAGTTTCTTTGTGTAGATTATATTTACTCCGTCTTCTCTACTATATTGCGTACCAACACGGTTATATACACAGTATATAACCCAGAAACGTCAACGGTGCGACAACATGGCCATCGCGAGAACGCAGTGAAACACGGGCGTTAAAGTGAATCAGCCAATGCACACCAGTCGCAGTACAGCCGCGTGTTAGACGCGTCCCAGAAGCGGCTCAACACGACGCATGCGAAAAGAACAGCAGAATTTATTATTTGACGCGAGACGCGGCCCTCCTGCGTCAATACTACTACCGGTAGCTAGGGTCGGGAAGACTGGAAGTCACTCGTGTAAAAATACGGTGGATCCGGTCGATTTTCAAACTAATATGCAATCGTAACCCACTTTTTGAGTCCATCAGATCTCTTGAGTGGTAGATCGGGGCACAGTTGACTTGTCTTTGTTGATTTACTGCTGTCTTCTCTGCTATAATAATAACCAACACAGCCCTGTGTTCAATACAAAACCCTCCTACCACAACAAAACAAGTAGGAACTAATATTCACATAGGAACTAAAGTTATACAACATAAAATATACAATATAAATGAATACTACATCACATTTGTAAAATATAAACACATAATAAAATAAATATTAGCCCATTTAAGTAAAATACATTAAAATGAGCTAAAACACCTGTAATTAAATAATAAGAATAATACAGATCCTGCTTACACAATTAAATTTATTAATCTGTGTGTGGCGCTTTAATTTGAGAAAATCCACCAATAAAGCTTTTGAAAACCGTTCATAAGGGGAAAAAATTATTCCTTGAGGCATTTCATTTGTAAAATACATGTTAAAATCTTTGTCACTGGGATTGCTTTTCTCTTTAGCACAGGACTTCTTTTTTCGTCTTTCTTTTAGAAAGAAAGCTTACCAATACGCGGGGTCTGAAAGGCAAATTGTTGTTGGATTATCTTTAAATACCCGCTACTTTTTGAGCAGAATTCTAGAATTGTATAGGCTAATGTTCCTATTGTTGAAAGCACAAAGGTGTGTAATAAACAACTAGCACATTTATATTTTGCATTTTGTTTTCTTACTGTACCGAAAATGAACCAAACCGTGACCTCAAAACCGAGGTACGTACCGAACCGAGATTTTTGTAAACCGTTACACCCCTAGTTATGAATTATGAATTCTATTTAAAATGTATGTGTACTTAATGAAGGTATTATGATGGTAAAAGTTTGAAGTCACAGGAATCAATGAGAAATTAAAATGAAGAAGTCAAACCAGGACGCAGAAAGGAAAGGGCTCAACGTTGGTGGTTCCACAGTAATGAACTATTCGGTCATTTTTTTCATAGCTAAAGTAAAGGGGAAGAATTTGTGAGGGATTTTCAACAAGTCTCTAAAATCTGCCCTTCACTCGACATGGGGTAGCCTAGCTGAAGTGGTATTGTAGTTATTTCACAACCATACAGGGAGGCAACATTGTAAAAGTGCTTTCAGTACCTCAGAAGTAAAAGGTCGTGAGATAAATGCAGCCCATTTACCAGTAGATGTCCCAAAGCCATAAACCCTCACTCAAAATTGACTGTATCCCACAATGCCTCCTAGAATAAGTTCCGTCTAAGTCAAGCCATGCTTTTGGAAGAGGACAAAAAAAAATCGAAAAGAGAAAATTATAAAAACCTGATCCACAAAAGAGATGACCTCTGCTCTACCTCATAATGAGATGTTATCTCACTTTGCTGGCAGCAGATCTGCTTTCTGAATGTGCGGGACATTACTCTTAGTTCAGATTGACACTTCATCAACCATGGCGCCTTTATTTGTAGGACAGGTCTAGAAATGGAGCAAAAAAAAAAATATTGTGTAATCTGCATTATGAGTCCACAAGTCGATTACTTACTATATGGATGGAGATACTGTATGTTCATGTCATGTACAGTGTTTAGCAGCTTTTGTTAGAAACATAATCGGGGAAATCTCCTATGTTGTTGCAGGGGAAGATTGACCTGAATCAAATCACTCAATTTAATCCCTCCTATTTGTGGTATGTGAGGAGCTGCTTCCTGAGCCAGCCTCATAAGACCTTTTCAAAAGCTAGCATTGGGGATTAAAACTCATTGTGCACATGGTTTACGTCTGGTGGAACACAAAAGATGATAAACAGTTAAGTATCTTCAGCCATAATGTCAAGCAACCGGCATAATGCCCATGTCAGATGTGAATTAAGCTTAAGATCAGCAGCGACCCTCATAAGGAAAACCACTAGAGAAAATGAAAACTACTAATACAAAAATATTCACGCAAAAAAAAAAAAAAAAAAAAGTAGTCAAGTGGTGCATCATCAGCAATGGCCAACACTAACTGGGTGCAGACAACTTGATAAGTGTATTGTCATGGCCAGTTGAGTTTCAAACTGTGATAGTTAAATAAGGTTTTTGCTTATTTGAGACAGTAATTACAGTTCCAGAAGATGCTAAATCGGCTGATTGTTGTGATGAGGCGCAAAAACAAATGACCTGTTGCTGCTCTTCTTTTACAGGGCAGAAGGCACCACCCTCAGCATGACAAAAGTGGTAGGAGGAGCTTTCCATTATGTTTCTCTTCCTTTAAATGAGAGCTTCCTTCCTTCTGATTGTTTAGATGCTGCTCCCATGATCACACGCTTATATGTATTTTAACTGAAAAGCCATCTGTGAAAGGTAATACATATAGGATTATGGATATTAATATGTGAAGTCCATATTGTGTAAACAGCACATTGGTCAACAGATGTGTTTTTGCTTAAGCTAAAAGAAATAGATGTTCATGTACTGTATGTACCTAATTTATGTTTCTTTAACAGACGCCTTTTTAAAATTCCTCTCCCCTGACTTGCATTGAGGTGCATTCTTTGCTTTGCTTAGTTATGACGTTAGTCATGACATTGTCCTTGCATACTCTTAAGGCTTGGTGCACACGGCTATAGCTAAAGGTTTTAGCTTTCAGTGTCTTGACATTGATGCACAATGACTCATAAAGAGAAATGCAGATGAATTTGAGGCTGCTTCCATCACTCTAACTGCAGGTTTTAAAAGGGAAAAAAAATTAAAGGTCCAAGGTCCTGGAAACCCATTTTAATGTTTTTCAAAATAATTTAAATATTTTATTTAACGTCCTGAAAACCCACAGCAAGCTGACTTTTCTATGGGCAGACCCGAATAAAGGATCTGCCAACAATGGCAGATCTGTGAATTTGTGGATTGGCCCTCCCATTATATAGGGACTAAGCGGCAATTCTACGCGGTTGTAACTTCCCCATTCATAACTTGGCCATGATGCAATGCCTACAAGCAGTGTTGGACACGTTACTTTAAAAAAGTATTTAGTTATAGATCCTCACTACTTCTTCCAAAAAGTAACTGAGTTAGTAACTGAATTACTCTATAGTAAAAGTAACTAGTTACCAGGGAAAGTAACTATTTCCGTGACTTTAAAAAGTTGTTGAACGTCAAAGAATTTGAAATTTTCTGAAGAGTATTCGAGTCAGTTGAATAGAGAAGAACAGACAGGTAGTTGTGTTATAGAACCTTGTAATATTTATTGCACCTCACCAGCAACAGATTTATCCTACACTTGAAGTGCAACAAAAATAAACAGATTTGAATTGCTTACCACAGATGTCGACAAAAGCTTTGCCCCGGGACATAAATTAAACTTTAAATGCACGTTCTTTCCTTTAATTTCGACCAACTTGAAATAGTGTTTATATCTCCACCTCGTAAAGGACAAATTTTCCTCTGAATGCTCTGCCATCATATCCCTCGGCATTAGTTTTGCGTGTGTGTGTGTTTGTCGCACGCACTGTTCCGGTTTGTGTGTGAAAACACAAGCTCTGAAGTTTGTTTAAAAAAATAGAATAAAAAAAACTTTATTAACAACAATTACACGTGCGCTATTAGGCTCGAGCGTTTACGTCACAGAATGGGGGATCACGTGATATTTGACAGCAACGCAGCCATATTGGAAGCAGGTCTGGCTCGCGGGACATTAAACTTTAACTTGCCAGTTCGATAAAGAGACAAACTCGTTACTAAGAACTAAGAACAGATATGTGATCAAACTTATGGATGTGAACAAAGTTGACCCTTACGAGCAAGCCGAAGACAAATGGAGTAAAGATGTCAACGGGCTTCCACAATTACGCGAAATGGACATTTTGCTATATTTATTGTTTGGTGTACGTTATTAAACTCATCAGCGATTCCGAAATTACAAATCGCTACAAAGCTACGAACAGTTTTGCTGCGGATGGGTACAGGACCTGCACTATATGACCGTATCAAACTCCATCGTTCTTGCAAAGGTAGGCTATGTGTGTTTACTATTTTCATTGCCATGAACCTGAACGCACCCCAAGTCTTGGATGACAAATAAACACAGCAGAGTAGACTCGCTACGGCTGGTAGTTTATTCAATTTATTCAAAGTAAGTAACATACCGCTTTTGACCGTCAGTAACGGTAACGGCGTTGTAACGGTGGAAAAAATAATTTGTTCGATTACCCCGTTACTGAAAAAATAACGCCGTTTTGTAACGTCGTTATTTATAACGGCGTTATTCCCAACACTGCCTACAAGTAAGTAAGTAAGTAAGTTTGTGGTCAGATGACAGTTAAATAGAAATTTTTGGTCATAATTCCACTAACCGTGTTTGGAGAGGAAATATGATGAGTAGTATCTCAAGAACACCATCCCTACTGTGAAGCATGGGCGTGGTAGCATCATGCTTTGGGGGTGTTTTTCTGCGCATGGGACAGGGCGAGTGCACTAAATTAGAGAGAGTATGACTGGGGCCCTATATTATATTGAGATTTTGGTTAAAAACCTCCTCTTTCAGTCAGAGCATTGAAGATGGGTCTTGCCTGGGTCTTCCAACATGACAATGACTCGAAGCACACTGCCAGGAAAACCAAGTGGCTCCATAAGAAGCATACCAATGTTCTAGCATGGCCAATCCAGTCTCCAGACCTAAACCCAATAGAATATCTTTGGAGGCTTTCTCAGCGAAAGCCCAGAAACCTGACTGATGGGCGGGACAAGAGCCCTCCTGCAGTGTGTTCAAACCTGGTGATAAACTACAGGAAAAATTTGACCTCTGTAATTACAAACAAAGGCTACTGTACCAAATATTCCCATTCGTTTCCTCAGGTGTTTAAATATTTATTTGCAGCTGCATCACACAAATAAACTGGTAAAAAATCATACATTGGGATTTTTGAATTGTTCTTATTAGATTACCTCTCTCACAGAGGACATGCACCTACAATGAAAATTTCAGACCCTTCCATGATTTCTAAGTGGGAGAAATTTCAAAATAGCAGGGTGTTCAAATACTTATTTTCTTCCTTTTATGTTGCAAGAAGCACGTAAATTGAACTCATCACACGCTGCTATGAAGCTTGGGAGGAAAATGTTGCCTCATGAAGTCGTAGCCGGCATCAACATTCCCCTGGATTAATTTCTAAAAGTACTATTCTATATGTAACTGACTCAACAACAACAACAACAAAAGAATAGTAGTGCTTCCGTGTATTAAAAGCAATTGTTAGACATACTGTGTAAGTATGGGTCAATGATACGATGAAGGTCGGCTCTAAACACATCAAATGAAAGCATATTACTGCCTGTAAAACATACAGTGAGAAATGAGATCAAGCAGATTAAGAAAATTTACCATAAAAAAATAAATAACTTAGATGGTGACAGGAGGAAGGTTCTGTACGCTGGCCCTGATGTGCTAACAGATTCGATACTGAGTCAGTATGAACACTTATGCTGTACAATAATACACTTCATTCCTTGTTTGTTTTTTTCACTCAAAAAGATCTCAAAATATGTGGCTGGAACTGTAAATGTTTTTTTGTGTTAAAATTAAATACAGTGAATTACAAGAAAAGTGTCACATTGCACTGATACTACTAATCAATGTGAATGCCTTGCTCGAATATGAAGTAGTGTCACAGTTTCACATACCTGATGCCTTCATCACGGTCCTTTTTAGATATCTCGGTTAGTGAAAATGTATTTACCAAGCCAAACCGTACTGTGACAAACTGACCTGACCTTTATGCACTGATAGTTGGAAGCATTGCTCTAGGATGTCAAACTGGACTTTGATGCTAACACAAATACCATCTGCAAAAAAGGCTATGAGTTGTCATTTCTTCTGGGGCTGATGGCATTTATTATCCATAAATCTAATTTTAAAATAGCTTATGCAGTCTTGACTTTTACTTATCAACTGTCAACATGAATAGGCCCAATATATACAGTACATAGCCCCCCATCCTAATATAAACCATGCCCATAGGTATCACTTCTAAGGATGCTGATTGGTCTTTTTTAACTGGTTACAGACATTCATCGTCAATGATGTTGTGGACTTATTTATGTATAAAGGAAATGCCATCAGATGACCACATGCCTTGGCTCAATTGAGACGTGTTGATGTAAATTACATTTTGCTTCTGTAATTACACTTATCTGTGGTTTGCACAAACAGAAAATGGGATAATGTTTTGGTGGCAGTCTGTCTGCCAGATTAATTTCCATCAGGTCTATTTATTTTTGCGTCAGTCACAGGAATAAACATGGATTTTGTTTCAAGATGTACTTCTTTGTGTTGTTTTTTTCAAACTAGAACCAAATTTAACGGGATGTCTTTCAAACACGCATCCGACATTTTGTCCCCATGGTGTTTCTTAATGGGATGTTGCTGCAGTGCCTTTAACGAGACCCCACATAACATAAGTGAAGACAAAGATGACTGAACAGATCTCTGCATATGAATGATACTTTCCAACAGATTACTTCAAAAACCTTGACTTTTCTTTCAGTTTAGTAATTTTTTATAGTAGCATATTGTTAAATTTATTATTATTATTATTATTATTACTTATTATATTATTAAACAATCCCACGTATATTGAATTCTGCTTGGAAATTTAATTTGCCAATGTGCACACACGCAGACAATAATCTCTTTCAAATAAATTCATTCAATGTAAAAATGGTTGGAAAAAATAGACTGTGCCAGTGAACGTCTAAGAACGTACTGCAATAAAAAGTCAATGCAAAATAATTCTATTTTAACCAAAGGTGAGGCTAATCAAAAATTCTGAAAATTGGTTTCAGTGTCTGTCAAAAGACTCTTACAAATCCATCACGGTGCTGGGTGATGGCTGCCAGTCGGGAACCTGGCAGCCACAGTAATAGGGTGGTAGGTGGGTCCCACATTTTTTCTATATGGCGTGGCTCCCGGGGTGTGGCCTCCCCTCTGCCTCGGCTGCCGGCTGCGGGAGTGGGTTGGGGGGTCGGGTCTCCAATCTTGCATCGCCCCGTGGCAGTTCCTGGGCGTTCTCCTGCCTCCGCCTTCCCCTCTCTTCTCTGGCTGGGCATCTGCCCTGCGCTCCGTCGCGGGTCGCTGGCTGGGCGCCGATGTATCAGCGGGGTGTCGCCTGCACCGGCGGGGGACCCTGCCTTGCCTGGGGCTTGGTGGGCCGCTGGGGGTCCCGTGGCGTGCCGTGCCGGTTGGGGGGCTGTGGCTGTGGCTCGTGGCCCGGGTGGGCGGGCGGGGGTGGGTGTAGGCGTGGGGTTGGTGATGCGTCCCCTCCTGCCATCCCTGAAGGCCGGTTGATGGGCGCGCGTGTGGCCCGGGGGACCACCCTGGGTCCCGGGGGGGGGGGACGGTGGCTCCTTTGCTGGGCGGCGGGAGGAGGGATGGGCTGCGCATGGGCCCCCCACCCCCCCGCCCGCCCTCCCTCCCCGGGCTGGCTGGGTGTGGGCCGTGGCACTGGGTTGGCGCCCGCGCGGTTTCTCCGCCCGTCTGCGTGGCTGTCGCGCGCCTGGTGGGGCTTGCGTGCTGCTGGATGTGGTAGGGCATGCTCGGGTTAGGGGTTCCGGTGCCGGGATTGGCGATGCGGCGGCGTAGGGTTGGTCGCCAACGGGCTTACACTCATAAGAGATTCACACGATTACTGGGTTCTAGATCACACAACTGATTTGTGTACACTCTACCCCTTTCAATCACTTAGCTTATAGTCTTATAGACACCCCCACCCCATTCTCCTCTTTCACTGGCCAATTGGCCCCCACATGGTGTAAACCGGAAATACATCTCGCTGACGATAGCACCAGCATATTAGTAACTAGTTTAGATGTTCAATGTATTTCTTGTTGTTGTTTGTGTATGTGTTTCTTTTCTTTCTTCTCTTGTATTTCTTTTCTTCTGTCCCCCCATAATCCCTTCCTGTTCGCTGCTTTGTCATAATAAAAAGGTATTTTGAAGGATCACAATGGGAGTATGTCAGACTCTCCATGTGAAACATTAAAACTGTTCAGAATCCGGGCACTTAGACTTCCATTCTCTGTGTCAAACAGCTGTACAGGACAGGTTTAAAAAAAAAAAAAAAGACTCTTACAAATGTTTGTATGAAAACGAGGGTTTGAACTCATTGGCTGCCATTGAGGGTGCTAGATGTCCAATTCATTTTGAATGGGAGGACTGACAGCGATTATTCGCTGAAACTTGAGGATTTGCAACCAATTCTTTCAGGCTACGTCTACAGTAGGACGGATTATTTTTTTGCCTTGTAATTCGGACAATACAGTGGGGCAAATAAGTATTTAGTCAACCACTAATTGTGCAAGTTCTCCCACTTGAAAATATTAGAGAGGCCTGTAATTGTAAACATGGGTAAACCTCAACCATGAGAAACAGAATGTGGGGAAAAAACCAGAAAATCACATTGTTTGATTTTTAAAGAATTCACCGCAGGTGGGTGACCCCTGGGTTGTTTTTTTTTTTTTTTTTTTTTTTTTTTTTTCTTAAATGACCAATAATAGTAACTTGCTCTATAAAAGGTTAAATGAATCGGACGTCTATCGCTGTCATTGGCAGGCAATAAAATCCTCTTTTTTAACTGGAGTGCCAACTCTCTGCCCCTGCCAACTGCTCATTTGGAACTCTATGAAAAGGACCAGGGACGTGTTAAACTAAAGGTCATACACCAGGTTGGGGAGCGCCTCCTGAACAAGAATTCACTTTCCACACACACAAAGCAAGTGGTCTTCACCGGGCAGCTAATGACCGCTGGGGGCCCCTCGCGCCTGTGTTGGGGTCCTTGTTCGCGGAGGCCAATGGGCGGGGATCCATTTGTCTGCTTTGAAAAAAATCCAACCAAGTCCTGCTGCGATGCGTTCAGCAGAAGCACACGCTGCACCACACACACACATATTCCCAATTGCACACTCATTTTCAGTCTGGCACAGCGACGCATGCAACATCACGGCTACTGTGTGTGCTTTGCCTCTGGAACTTCCAGAGACAGAGAGACGTGCTTTTAAACTCCTTCAAGACTCCGGATTATAACATCGCACTCTATTTTCTGTCTTTTTTTCTCCACCTCCTCCTCCTTCTTTTCCTCCTCCTCTAGTTTCCTGTTACAAAGCCTCGGGAGGGAGTTGCGCGCACAGCCCAGATCCTCCGTAGAAACTAAATGACAGGATCCGAAGCCCTGATTTTTCTACATCGCCCGGACGTTTTAAAGCAAGAGGAGCAAAAAGAAAGAGAAAAAAGAAGACAACGTGACATTGACGAGGATGTGGAATGATTTATAAGTCAAGAAAATAAACGAGAAACAAATCCGCTGCTCGGGGAGGAAGAGGAGGAAGGCTTTTGGGTTCTTCGGTTGAGGAAACGCACAGCATCGCCACGACCGCCGCGTAGTAATAAGAATAAGGTAAGTTTTGTTCTCGTGTTGATGGTGATGGTGACGACGCCGTGTTGTTGAGTGTTTGACTCTCACCTGTTTTCATTGTGCTGAATGGAAAATGATGGCATGCATTTTTATACTTATCATTCGTAAATGGTCTTTTTCGTGGGTTTCATTGTGGTGCAACTTTATGTCCATTCATAGCGCAGTGTAAACAAAGCGCACTGCGGTCAGCAGCAGTTGGAGAGGAATCAACTCAGGAGCATACATCACTTTAAATTTGAATTGTCGGAGCGTTCTTTGATACTGGACATTCGTTGGCTTATCTTCTTAGGCTCGTCTGATATGTTTACAATTGTAAGTTTGATTGTCTGAGAACTTTCAGGCGCTTTTCTATTGCGACTGATTAAATCAACAGTTTTCTTATCGCGCAAATGCTTTACAGCTCTTAGGGATGTTGAATGAAGCAAAGGAGGAAAAGTAATAATCCTGGATGCATCATGCATCTTTCAGTCTACACTGAATTTTTTTGCACCTTTTAACGTCATGTGTTATGTGGTTATATGTCAAATTGTAAAACACACATTCTTATTATTCAAAGACCTGTTGTCCCTCAGTTTTGCTATAAGGGGGAAAGTATTATCCCTATATAGGGCAAAGTGACTATTGATAAACATTGAAAATGATCAACATTTAGAAAAATAAATAAATAAAAATAGGCACCCCATCAGGAGCTTGAGTCCAGATGCAACACATTTGGGGTTACGTAGGATATACCGTAATGTTAATAATTGATTACCGTAATTTTCGGACTATACACCGCTACTTTTTTTCCTCATTTTGAATCCTGCGGTTTATAGTCAAGTGCGTCTTATTTTTGGATTTCTTGGATTAATAGGTATCACTTGATTTGACAGCGGCATCATAAGACCGTCATAATTATGACTTGACACTATCATAGGCATTTATGAATGCATATGACAGATGTCATTAAGTGTCATCCGGCAAATTATGTCACTAACTCAATTCATGTCCAGCTCGAATCTTTAAAAAGTGAGGTAATTTGCCGGATAACACAAAATGATATCTGTCATAAGCATTTATGGCAGTGTCGTGTCATATTTATGATGGTCTTAAGACAGTCTTATGGCGCCACTGTCAAATAAAGTGTTACCAAATACCATACCAAGCAATTAATGAAACAACTGGAACAGTAACTGAAGACATAATTAGCACAGAACATACATTTTGATTGATATTTACATATGTAGCACTGCAATGCATTCTAGGAGGCATGTTGGACGACAACAGTGTTAATAGCAGGTGGCAGCAGAGGTTGACTGTCTCCCTCAAGGAGGCAGTAATGGCCAAATGAAGCTTCTTGAAGCAATTAAGCTTTGCAGCCATTTAGTTCAAAGCTTCATGGTGGTTCATTTGGTCTAAAGACCAAGTCTTATTATGCTGCTATCAAATAAAGTGTTACCAGTTAATATCTTTTCATGTAAATATCTCATAATACAGTGAGGACAGCTGCGGCTTAGTCCAGTGCGGCTTATTCATGAACAAATTCTGTTTTGTGTCAAATTTGGTGGGTGGAAGCTTATAGTCACGTGCGCCTTATAGTCCAAAAATTACGGTAAATTGATTTTGTATCTTAAAGTAACGCTAGGTAACTTTTCAGTTTTGGTAGATTTTTGCGACACCGGTGGTCAAAAGTGGTAGCGTTTTGCCTTAAGATAGAATGCGTTTCCCATAAGGACCTGCGCATGGGGTTGTGAAATCCTGATCTCCTGGCCGCCTGCAGATGGGTTAAACAACATTTCTGTTTCCAGCGGCAGTGTGAAGGATGAATAGTAATTAGGTAATTAATCCAGGTGTCACGAAACAATAGCATATGACGATGTTGATATGAGAAATGTTTGATTTTGTACCATATTCCCCAACCGGTGCGAAAGCGTTCGCATCGACTTCCGTCTTTATAACGAATACAGAAAGGGGAAAGTGACGTACTCTTTAAGGCAGTCGGCACATTTTTACTTTTTTTTTGTGTGGCAGGGTTCCTGCCACCCTTCTCAAAGTTACCGTATTGGCCCGAATATAAGACAGCCCTGATTATAAGACGACCCCCTCTTTTTCAAGACTCAAGTTCGAAAAAAGACTTTTTGAACACCAAATTAATTCTTATACAGAAAATAATTACAGTACATCCGAAACAAATGATTATAACAATATATTTGAGAGAAAAAGCGTGTTATTTTGCCTTATTCAAATCTTAATATCTGAACATTTAAATATGTAAATTAAAGTGCAATCACATTCGTAAATGAATGGCTTCTGGTTTTTTAAATGTAAATAAACCAATCTATTGTGATAAAACAACAAAATTGCAATAACTGCATTAACCATCAAAGTGAAGTCTAACTGTAACTGTAGTCTTGAAAAAAATCTGAATAAGGAAAAACATTGCAATAAAACAATGCAAACCGGTTAAACTTGAGAGTAGCTGAGATCTGTCATGACAGTACATCGCTTCAATGATATCTGGCGCCATCTAGCATCGTGAATGGGGAGAGTAGCTGAGAGCTGTCAAGGCAGAACATCATTCAATGATATCTGGCGCCATCTAGCGTCGTGAATGGGTATAATGTCTAGACCGTGAATATAAAACGACCCCCTCTTTTTTCAATCCTATTTCAATGCAAAAAACACCATTTTATATTTGGGCCAATACGGTAATTTAGTGCCAGTGAAAGCGATACAGACCTCGTCAAAATATATAAGAGGTGTCATTCAACTAGTTTTCAGTTGACATATAATCACAAATGTTAGAAAAATATTTTATAAAGGTTGAAAAGTTACCTAGTGTTACTATAATTAAAATAATTACATTAAAATGAGTAAAAGCATAAATATACTTTCTTATGGCCCCTAATAGCACTCCAAATGTTGACAATACAAGATAGTTCCAATTTATTTAAACTAGGAGGAGTGGCTGTGAATGCTCACCTTCCAGTGCTATTATAGCGCTAGATGTCCAATCAATTTTGACTGCAAGGGATGGCAGCAATCACTCGCGTTCAGCCTCTCCTGTCATTGGCAGCCAATGAGGTAAATGAGTGCCCTATTAAGAGTTAGCTTTGCTTGAGTGATTATTGTAATTATGGAAGTGGGGGCAGGCGTCCAGCGAGATTTTTTTTTTTTCCAAGGAAAAAAAAATGGTGGCTAGGAGGGGGGTTTCTTTTACAAGCTGAATGGTGCCAGTGCCTGTTAACTAACAGACAACGTGGGAGGGGGTGAGGCTGTTTTGGTGTCGGGGGGGCTGGAGACATCAGTGTTTATGGTATGGAGGAGGTAGGATGTCTTAATTTGACTGCTTTTGAAATCTACACTCTACTTCCTGTGTGACATGAGTCACATGGGTTGGTTCTCATCAGTTGTATCAGTCAAACAATTGCAGAGGTTTCCTTTGGGTTTTTCACATTCCCAAAACATGCATAATAGTTTCATTGGGGACTTAAAAGTATTCTGTGATTGAATGTTGACCAGTCCAGGATGTACCCTGCTTCTCACCAACACTCAGCTGCGATATGCTACAGCTCACCCACTACCATAATGAGAACAAGTTGTACAATATAAAGTCAACAAATGGATATCGAATATAAGCAGTGGACTGGTTGGTTGCTTGCGGTTCACATTTGGATTTGGTGTAGGAGAGGATAATCCGTCCGAAATTCTGTTTACTTCTGTAATTTGTCAACTCAAATTGAAAGACCCTTAAAAATAGACTTAATCCTTGTATATGAATACGCAGAGTAGATTATGTCAGATTGAGAAAGGTTAAGGGAGGATTTCACCAGGAGGTAAATCAGTTCCCCCTGTCGTGCACATGATTCCCACTTTGGGAGAAAATCCTTAAAAATCGGTTTTCATCGCAGGGCACACACAACCGCATACACATTCACACACAGGTAGCAGTTGGCCCCGAATGTTAATGACTCCATTGAGAGCGTCTATAGGACTCCTGCGGGCTTGATATCTTCATTGTCGGACAGACAATGGGCTCCACATCCTGACAGCCAGCCTCCTTCCCATGTTGCCTGACATACCCTTCTCTCTCTCTCTCTCTCTCTCTCTCTCTCTCTCTCTCTCTCTCTCTCTCTCTCTCTCTCTCTCTCTCTCTCTCTCTCTCTCTCTCTCCCACATGCAACAGACTTCCCCTGTAAGTGTACGTTCTTGTAGTTCTGCTTCATCAATAATGCAAGGAGTGGGTGTTGTTAACTGCACATTTAAAATATGGCAGTTTGTGCTGGTGTATGCACGAGCACCGCCAACTCCATTCACCACCAATCAAAGTGAATGGTCCCATTCCCTTTAAACCAGGGGTGTCCAAACTTTTTGCAAAGGGGGCCAGATTTGGTGTGGTAAAAATGTGGGGGGCCGACCTTGGCTGACGTCCTTTACGTAGAACATTATATTTACGCAAATTTTAGCAGGCCATTCTGTGTGTCACATTTGCTTCATTATTTTCTTTAATTAATAATTTCAACAATCTCGCAACTAGCCTTTGTGGCGTTCTCTTTCGACTCTCAGGCTTTTGCGAAATACTGCTGCTATGAAATTAAACTAGCTTCAAGTTGCTTCAATTTCTCGCTGAGTAACTTCTCTGTAATCTTGTCGTACATGTCAGCGTGTCTTGTTTGGTAATATCGCCTCACATTGAGCTCTTTAAAAATCGTGACTGTCTCTTTGCAAATGATGCGGATACGTTGTTGCGTATTTTAGTGAATAAATAGTCCAATTTCCACCTATCCTTGAAGCGTCGGCCGTCGCAGTCAACTTTCTTTTTTAAGTTGATTGTCGCCATTTTAGAAAATTGGAAGTAAAGGGTTACACGGGGTAATTTTGCGTAGAGTGCTGCTGCCTTTTGGTGGGTAAATGAGGAGCAGCATTTAGTGTGTAAGCTACTTCATATGCTTGTAGCAGTACTGCTGACTGATTTATTAAGTCTGTGTGCGGGCCAGACGTTATTGATTTTATGACAGGAGCTGGGGGCCGGATGAAATTTGACCATGGGCCGCATTTGGCCCCCGGGCCAGACTTTGGACATGACTGCTTTAAACTGATAGTCCTTGACATGACGGAAGAAACTGATTTTCGAGGTGCAAAGTATGACAAGTCCTTGTGTGACCTCAAACCGTCGCGGTGAAGTTTGGGCTTGCTCAAGCAATTCTGAACCCTTTACAAAAAACAGTTTGTTACTATGATTTATGGACATTATAATCGATTATTCTAATCCTTATAAGGGTCACAGGTGAGCTGGAGTTTATACCAGTTTACAGTAGACGACAGACTGTGTACACCATGGACTGGTCACCAGCCAGTTGCATTATAATCAATGATTGATGAGTTTTTTTTCACTGTGCGTAAGTGAATGTTAATGAAGCGTGTTTCAAAATGAGGTCAGATTGACTGCAAATCTTGGCTGGGAACCTCATAGGCTCTGTAATCTTAATTCATTTGTAGACATCAGCTATGGGACCTCCTTGCTCGGAAGCGATATTTATCCGTATATGCTTCATAAAATACTTGTGTCAAAACCAAAGCCAAAATTTCGAATGTTCATTGAAGGGTGCTTTGAGCTCATTAAACTTCATATTAACAAAAATAAAATAGTCAACTAAACACACATCCATAATATTAAGATTGCCCCATTGAGTTGCTCCATCTGTTCCTGCATCCAAATCATCAAGTTCTCCTCACCTCTGTTGGTTTTAGATTTTCCGCATGTGTACACATATCCAATGTGACAGAAACTGTGTGTTTTGACACCAAAGGGTCAACATTGCATCATGTCCGCTACATCGCCCCTGTGCCAGATGTCTCCTGCCTGCTCTATGTTTAATTGTCATCAGTGTGTCACATGCATCACGTCAACGCAACAGATACAGGAGTCCACATGGCGAGCAGCTGAATTCACAGTAAACTCCCGTGATAATGGGATGATTTCAGGTTATGTAACGATTCGCGTTGAATATCACACGGGGACCATTCAGTCCTAGTTCATGCCTGGTATGTCTCGGTGTATGTTAGACAGGGGTGAAAGTGGCTAGAATTTCTTGCCGGAAATCCCTGACGTGAAGGTCGCCACGGAGCCAGAACTTTTCTTTCTTCCTTTCCTTTTCTTTCTTACTTTTTTTGGGGGGGTCAAACCTCCTAAACTACTGAAACACAAAGAAAACTGTTTTAGCACAGTTATATCTATAACACATACAAAAACTGATTTTCATTCAAAATTGTAGTTTTTCAATGATTTGCAAAATAAAAAACAAAAACAGCAATAACCACAACCTCCATCTCCTAATTTTTATTTTCCCTCATTTCCCCACATACTTAATGCCAAATCTCAATTTACAATAAATTGTACAATAAAATTGAAGTTGATGTAAACATTTACTTTTTTTTAATAATATATAATAACGATACAAGTAACATACTTTCAGAAAAATAAGTACAAATTACTTATATTATGCAGAGGGAAATGGAATATATTTTGAAGATCACGGAAACATTGACATTTTTAAATCATGAGGAAATGAATAAGTAGCCTAACATAAATGAACAAATATAAGTCCAAAGTGCACACTGCCGGCTAAGATGTTCTGAATTCCGCATCAGAGCAAATAAAACTAAATATGATAAATAAGCCTCCTCAACTCTTTCGTTGCTCTTAAAGATTTGATCCATTTTATGTTGCATTGCCCTTTTTTTGTCGCATCAATTCAACAAACTTTTTTTTTTTTTGCTGTTCCAGAAAACATACACATTGAACCAATCAGAGCTAACTATCTCTGCTGATCACATGTCAGTATGTCAGCCATTGGAACGGATAAATGAGTCCAGGCGTTTTGCTTTGCTGCGTGCATTCGCACATTGACGTGACTCGTCATCTTCAAACTCAGATAACTGCAGCAGCTGGGGAAACAGTGGAATAAAAAAAATAATAAATATTGGTGGAAATGGATGACGCTACACAAGCACTTTATTATGCTTGTTGTTAACACTTGTATATGTAAATCTGCTGTTGGTAGATTGTTTTCTTCTTGGAGATGAAATGCATGTGTGGCAGCTTAGCATTTTTTTTTTTTTACACTTTTTTTAAACTTAGTGTTTTGACAGTTGCCGTCATATTTTCGGAATCAAAGCCTGTACTGGAACAGCATTCCTGAATCTAATACCGGAACTGCGTTCTGGCCCTGAATCTTATACCGGAACTGCGTTCCTGACCGTTCTGGCCCACTTTCACCCCTGGTGTTAGATGCATCTAAATTTGCAAATGATATAATATATTATATTTTGAAAGGATGAAAAGGGTTTTCCTTGCACTCACTATTTGCTGAGCGCCACAGCAACTCGCCCGCGCTCAAAACAACGGGCTCACTCCTTTGATAATTTGATTCATTTAAATTCTTTTGAAAAAAAAAAAAAAGTAATAATAAATAAATAAACTAACATTTAAATGGCAGATTTTATTTTAGCTGTGTGTGCTCGCTAGTAGGCGCACAGACGTCTACGCCGGATCAACTGTATGACCAGGCTTAGTTTGCCTTAAAGCTTCATAGATGCGTACCAAGTGATGGTTCATGCCAGGCCAGATGCAAGTCTGGAGAGTTGAACAGATGGGTCGTGTGCATGTTAGTCTTCAAGTGTGTGTGTGTCTGTTTTCCGCCGTGGGTTAACAACTTGAGGTAAGGCTGGAGTGGACAGCCTGTTATTTAAAGATGCAAGAAAATTAACAGTTTGTTGGTATAATGTGATTTTTTTTAGGGTGTACTTGAATGTGCCAGCATTATTGGTGCTACTGATTCCTTCATTATGATAGTGCGTATACTCACCAGCAGTGTTGGTAATAACGGCGTTAGAATATAACAGCGTTCTTTTTTTCAGTAGTGAGTATTCTAATTAATTCCTTTTCTCATCTTGGCAACGCCGTTACCGTTACTGAGGATGGAAAGGCGTGCGTTACTATTAGAGGTGGGAATCTTTGGGCACCTAACGATTCGATTACGATTATGATTCAGAGGCTACGATTCGATTATAAATCGATTATTGATGACACCCCCCACCCCGCTATTAGCTGCTTTTAATGTTTTGTACATTAGTTACAAAAACTGTAAACAAAAAAAACCCCAAAAAAGCCTCGTAGGCTTAAATAAACGACTATTTCAGTATCAAGTTAACAGTTAAAAACACTAAATAATATACTCAAATCCCCATTCTGTATCAGCAGCTTTAAACTACAATTAATTTAATGTTGTGAATCAACCGTTAAAGTTGTTAAAATTGCTCCCATTATTCCATCATTTCCCTTTTGTCTACTTTTGACATGTGAAAGTTTTAAAACTATTTTAAAGATATTCAAGTCAATATTTTACCGATTTAGGAGTATTTTAGATAAAAGGTTAATTAGGTTCGCTTGGAAGGTTCGCTACAACAGCCTTGCAGGGAAGTCTACTGCTTTAAGATGGCGGCCGTTTACTAACGCCCGCATCTAGCTTTCTGGACATGTGCTGCTATCGCCACCGAGTCTATTTTGCATCTAGTCCTATATAAATATGATATCTACCGTAACATTATGTGGATGTACTTTATAGCAGCTGTCGGCAGCAGTCGTTTATGTTGTTGTTTTTTTATCTCGCGACATGAGTTGAGCTAGATCCGTGAGTTGAGCATTGGCATTACCCGAGGGGCCGGGTAATGACAAGCATGATGTTTAACTACTCTCGCTCCGTTCCTCATTGTGTCCCAAAGACCGCGTGGCGCGCTGAGTGTGTTTTACTTCCGCTTTACTTGACATATTTCAATAATCGGAATTTGGATGTTTGTGAATCGTTCTCGAATCTTCCAAGGCCGAATCGCGAATAATCTAAGAACCGGAAATTTCGCACACCTCTAGTTACTATGCGTTACTACAGTGCCTTGCAAAAGTATTCGGCCCCCTTGAATCTTGCAACCTTTCGCCACATTTCAGGCTTCAAACATAAAGATATGAATTTTTTTTTTTTTTTGTCAAGAATCAACAACAAGTGGGACACAATCGTGAAGTGGAACAACATTTATTGGATAATTTAAACTTTTTTAACAAATAAAAAACTGAAAAGTGGGGCGTGCAATATTATTCGGCCCCTTTACTTTCAGTGCAGCAAACTCACTCCACAAGTTCAGTGAGGATCTCTGAATGATCCAATGTTGTCCTAAATGACCGATGATGATAAATAGAATCCACCTGTGTGTAATCAAGTCTCCGTATAAATGCACCTGCTCTGTGATAGTCTCAGGGTTCTGTTTAAAGTGCAGAGAGCATTATGAAAACCAAGGAAAACACCAGGCAGGTCCGAGTTACTGTTGTGGAGAAGTTTAAAGCCGGATTTGGATACAAAAAGATTTCCCAAGCTTTAAACATCTCAAGGAGCACTGTGCAAGCCATCATATTGAAATGGAAGGAGCATCAGACCACTGCAAATCTACCAAGACCCGGCCGTCCTTCCAAACTTTCTTCTCAGACAAGGAGAAAACTGATCAGAGATGCAGCCAAGAGGCCCATGATCACTCTGGATGAACTGCAGAGATCTACAGCTGAGGTGGGAGAGTCTGTCCATAGGACAACAATCAGTCGTACACTGCACAAATCTGGCCTTTATGGAAGAGTGGCAAGAAGAAAGCCATTTCTCAAAGATATTCATAAAAAGTCTCGTTTAAAGTTTGCCACAAGCCACCTGGAAGACACACCAAACATGTGGAAGAAGGTGCTCTGGTCAGATGAAACCAAAATTGAACTTTTTGGCCACAGTGCAAAACGATATGTTTGGCGTAAAAGCAACACAGCTCATCACCCTGAACACACCATCCCCACTGTCAAACATGGTGGTGGCAGCATCATGGTTTGGGCCTGCTTTTCTTCAGCAGGGACAGGGAAGAAGGTTAAAATTGACGGGAAGATGGATGCAGCCAAATACAGGAACATTCTGGAAGAAAACCTGTTGGTATCTGCACAAGACCTGAGACTGGGACGGAGATTTATCTTCCAACAGGACAATGATCCAAAACATAAAGCCAAATCTACAATGGAATGGTTAAAAAATAAACGTATCCAGGTGTTAGAATGGCCAAGTCAAAGTCCAGACCTGAATCCAATCGAGAATCTGTGGAAAGAGCTGAAGACTGCTGTTCACAAACACTCTCCATCCAACCTCACTGAGCTCGAGCTGTTTTGCAAGGAAGAATGGGCAAGAATGTCAGTCTCTCGATGTGCAAAACTGATAGAAACATACCCCAAGCGACTTGCAGCTGTAATTGGAGCAAAAGGTGGCGCTACAAAGTATTAACGCAAGGGGGCCGAATAATATTGCACGCCCCACTTTTCAGTTTTTTATTTGTTAAAAAAGTTTAAATTATCCAATAAATTTTGTTCCACTTCACGATTGTGTCCCACTTGTTGTTGATTCTTGACAAAAAAATTAAAATTTTATATCTTTATGTTTGAAGCCTGAAATGTGGCGAAAGGTTGCAAGGTTCAAGGGGGCCGAATACTTTTGCAAGGCACTGTATATTGGTTGAATTACGCGAGAAAAGTCTGAGGGAGACGGACTTACTGAGAAGATCAGAGCAGGAGTGGGGAGGAGGCAAAAAAGTTGTGACGCCGAGTAAACGCGATGCTAGGTGCCTCCAATAATACCTGACTGTAGCCGATAGCCTACAAACTACGGCCACATGATATAGTAGACATGGTAGACATGGTAGATATCACATATATATAGAACTAGATGCAAAATGACAGACACGGCAGCGTTAGCATCATGTACAGTATAGGAACTAGAGGCGTTAGTAAACAGCCGCCATCTTAAAGCAGTAAACTTCTTAGGAAGGCTTTGATGTAGAGAACCTTCCTAGCGAACCTAAGTAACTTTTTATCTAAAATACTCCTAAATCGGCAAAATCTGGACTTGAATCTATCTTTAAACGATCAAACAGTTTTAAAACTTTCACATGTCAAAAGTAGACAGAAGGGAACTGATGCAATAATGGGAGCAATTTTAACAACTTTTATCGGTTGATTCAGGGTAAAGGGTAAATTAAAGTAAAGAATTGGGCCAGGGCCAATTGTCCCAAAAACCTTTTAAACTTCACATAGTGTGACCTAAAAAAATTTTTGTTTGTTTGTTTGTTTTTGTTTTTTGTTTTTTGAGGAAAAAAAAAACAAAACATGAAAATTATCACCAGTTATTTTGCCAAGTATCTAATTACTGTTAAATTCAGCTAACTGAGTTACTAATGCAATTACTTTTTGGGAAAAGTAATTTGTAACTATAATTAATTACTTTTTTAAATTAAGATTAACAACACTGCTCACCAGACACTTAAATGGGCACTCTCTCACACATAAAATGACTAAAATAGTTAAAGTATTGCATCTCAGGTTAGATTAAGATGTATCAAATATGATACTTCTACATTTACTTGAATAAAGCTGGGGTTTAACTGACTTTGTCAGAAAAGAAATTGGTTTAAAAATTTGTCATCCAAAGTGGTGCTGAACTGCAATTCATCATCATGCCGAGACATCTTTTATTTAAATATGCATCTGAAGGAGGTATGTTAAAACTCAAAAAAGAACACAGAGTAAAAAAAAATGATATTGCAGTAAAATAAAAAGCTTTTCTACCCTCTCTCACAGTACACTGCACAAACTGCAGTCCAGTCTGAGCACTTTAACTAACGCCTGTTGAGACATTTCTGTCAGGCCGCTGGATGAATCCTGAGATTTTGGCAGGGGCTGTGATTGCAGTTGTTCCGAGACAAGAAGCTTTTGCTCCTCTAGCAACTTACCCTTCCCTTTGATCTCTCTCTCTCTCTGTCTTTTACTCTCTCTAGTCAGCATATGCCTCCACCTTGCCTCCAAGTGCTTGTTTTTGCTCACTCCAGGTAGCATACTGAGGTCCTTTTTGCATTGCCAGAAAGCGAGCACTTAGCACTTATAGAGCTCAAATTGAATTGATCAGACAAGTGCGTGGTCAGCGTATTTTTGAAGTGAATGTGCCTTAGGAAAGCAGTGTAATAATCCGTATGGTGTCTCTAATTGCACTGCTTGTGCTTTAAATGTCCCAGCAGAAGCAAATCAATTCAGTTAAATTAAATGAATTCCAGTCTGTATCATCTTCGAAAAGGCTTTTGTAGACTCACATTATAGAGCATATGGTCTAATAAATATTTGTCTCTCTCAATGAATGATGCAACCCCCCACCCATTTTCAGAAGCAATCAATAAATGAATAAACCTTGAGGGTGGACTGTTTTCCAGGAAAGTCATACTGGCGGAAAATTCAATATGGTGCACCCTCATGTTCCTTGGAGGCAAATCAGAAGAGCATGCAAACTCAAATGAACCAAATCTTATCACAATTTTATAGGATAAGCCCTTTCATTTAGACTTGCAATACTCCAACTGATTGGATTCATTTTTAAAATGTTATGACTTTCTCTATCCTTCGACTGTTGACTGTTGGATGGTTATATAGATCTTCGAATGAAGCAAAAGAAGCTTGGTGGGCCTCCTTCAAGTGACTGTGCTTCTGCATAATTTATGAATGGTTGGATGGAAGTGCAGGAGAGGCCTGACCTGCTTGTTTCTTACCAGCTGACCACTGTTGGCCATCTGCTCCCCACCAGTCCCAGTCTCTATTTTTGTCTCTTAAGCTAGAACCCATCACTCGTTTTCGTTCTATTTGATTAAAAAAAAAAAAGGAAGAATTTTCACCTGCAATACTGTGTATCACAAAAGTGAGTACACCCCTCGCATTTTTGCAGAAATTTAAGTATATCTTTTCACTTTTGATGCCAGGGGTTTAGTTATTAATGGCTATATTTTGAGTCATTTTGAGGGGAAAATAAATTAACTCGATTATATAAGCTGCACACAGACTACTTTTCATTGTGTCAAAGTGTCATTTTGTCAGTGTTGTCCCATGAAAAAATATACTTAAATATCTGCAGAAATGCAAGGGGTGTACTGACTTTTGTGATACACGGTATTACGGAATTTCCAGTCTGTTTTAAAAGAGTATATAATGCACCATAAATGTCCACTTTTTGCTCACCGCAGGAAAAGCACAAAGACTGACCTTTAAAATGTGTGCCCCCATAAATGTTCCAATTCATGTCTCATCTGAATGTTCACTCAAGATGTGTGAAGTTATAAAGCATGAGCCAGTAGGTCATTTCATCAGCGTTTTCAAAGCCACGTTGACATTACAGGACTTAAAATTGTCTTCAGGGCGCTGCACTGTTCACTGTGTAGGAATTCAATCTTTAAGTCCTTTTTTACTATCTACCTTATATGAGGAAGTGACTGGGGGGCACAATTACTAGAACTTTTATCAGGCTGGGTCTCAAGGCTGTCTGCTCTAGGTTTTAACTGAAAACATACATTTGAGTAGAATAGACAAAATACAGTAGACAATGCAAAAGTACAAGTTGGGAGAACTTGTCTTAGTTTGTTGTGCCTTGAACATGAAACCACCCTATGTACTATATTAGTATATACACATATACAGTGGGGCAAATAAGTATTTAGTCAACCACTAATTGTGCAAGTTCTCCTACTTGAAAATATTGGAGAGGCCTGTAATTGTCAATATGGGTAAACCTCAACCCATGCTGAAGAATGTGGAAAAAAAAAAACAGAAAATCACTTTGTTTGATTTTTAAAGAATTTATTTGCAAGTCATGGTGGAAAATAAGTATTTGGTCAAGACCAAAAGTTCATCTCAATACTTTGTTATCTACCCTTTGTTGGCAATAACGGAGGCCAAACGTTTTCTGTAACTCTTCACAAGCTTTTCACACACTGTTGCTGGTATTTTGGCCCATTCCTCCATGCAGATCCCCTCTAGAGCAATTATGTTTTGGGGCTGTCATTGGGCAACACGGACTTTCAACTCCCTCCACAGATTTTCTATGGGTTTGAGATCTGGAGACTGGCTAGGCCACTCCAGGACCTGAAAATGCTTCTTACGAAGCCACTTCTTTGTTGCCCTGGCTGTGTGTTTGGGATCATTGTCATGCTGAAAGACCCAGCCACGTCTCATCTTTAATGCCCCTGCTGATGGAAGGAGATTTTCACTCAAAATCTCTCAATACATGGCCCCATTCATTCTTTCCTTTACACAGATCAGTCGTCCTGGTCCCTTTGCAGAAAAACAGCCCCAAAGCATGATGTTTCCACCCCCATGCTTAACAGTTGGTATGGTGTTCTTCGGATGCAATTCAGTATTCTTTCTCCTCCCATCACGAGAACCTGTGTTTCTACCAAACATTTCTATTTTGGTTTTATTTGACCATAACACATTCTCCCAGTCCTCTTCTGGATCATCCAAATGCTCTCTAGCGAACCGCAGATTGGCCTGGACGTGTACTGGCTTCAGCAGGGGGACACGTTTGGCAGTGCAGGATTTGAGTCCCTGGCAGCGCATTGTGTTACTGATAGTAGCCTTTGTTACTGTGTTCCCAGCTCTCTGCAGGTCATTCACTAGGTCCCCCCGTGTGGTTCTGGGATTTTAATCCCCGTTCTTGTTATCATTTTGACGCCACGGGGTGAGATCTTGCATGGAGTCCCAAATCAAGGGAGATTATCAGTGATCTTGTATGTCTTCCATTTTCTAATAATTGCTCCCACAGTTGATTTCTTTACACCAAGCGTTTTACCTATTGCAGATTCAGTCTTCCCAGCCTGGTGCAGGTCTACAATTCTGTCTCTGGTGTCCTTCGACACCTCTTTGGTCTTGGCCATAGTGGAGTTTGGAGTGTGACTGACTGAGGTTGTGGACAGGTGTCTTTTATACCGATAATGAGTTAAAACAGGTCCCATTAGTACAGGTAACAAGTGGAGCCTCGTTAGACCTCATTAGAAGAAGTTAGACCTCTTTGACAGCCAGAAATCTGGCTTGTTTGTAGGTGACCAAATACTTATTTTCCACTCTAATTTGGAAATAAATTCTTTAAAAATCAAACAATGTGATCTTCTGTTTTTTTTTTTCCACATTCTGTCTCTCATGGTTGAGGTTTACCCATGTTGACAATTACAGGCCTCTCTAATCTTTTCAAGTAGGAGAACTTGCACTGGGTATAATTGGTGGTTGACTAAATATTTATTTGCCCCACTGTACAGTATATGTAGCTAAACATAAAAATAAAATCATTTTCTTATGTGAGAAAAGTGTTTTTAATGTAAACATGTTTTTTTTTCCAAGGATTTTTATGAGTAGCTTGAGGTTATTGCAATATTACATATGTCTCATAGAATAGTACGATCTAATGTTAACAATTATGTCTCAACCAATTTTTACTGTTGTGGATCTTCTTCTTTTATTGCTTTTTCCGGATCTATCCTTCGTGACTATGATTGAAAACTTAAGGCCCGATCGGGGAGAGATGATAAAATTCTCAGCGCGAAATGTTGTACATGAGCCAACTATATTTCAGGGGCACTGTGTAAAGGTATTTAGTGTGTTTTTAGAGCCCAGTGACTGCAAGTTCTGTTTGGACTGACTCAGCATAAGTTTAGAGGCTGAGTGTGTACTGTTTTTGTATTCTTGTCTTATTATTTTGGTTGTGGTGCCGTGTCAAAGCTTCTTTGGATCTCAATGAATGCTGAAGTGCATTTTGTTCAAAGTCAGGGGCACTTTTGCTTTGTATGTCTCTGTGTATTTTTCTTTGCTTTTGCATACTCAGCGGCTCAGCCTATGTATTTTTTCCCTTGGTAATGCATCCAGATAGGTGCAGTCAACCAGTAGGGTTTGTGTATTTTCATCGTGCTATCAAGAGCATGGTATTTTGTTTTTATGACAGGGCCTTTTGGCATTGTTCTGGTCCAACAGACCCTCCCTACTGCGGGGCTGCCCGTAAGTGGCAGGAAGTGCCAGTAGCACGCTGCATGAGCGCACCACAAAGTATAATGCAGACTCTACTCTGCATATACAGCCCTATCCATGCTAACGCCTCATAAAGTTTTAAAAAGACAATAAATAGTAACCCTGTGGCTGGTAAACTGCAGCTGATCCGGGAAGGTGCTGCAGCCAAGCTAATGGTCTCTCTTCGGGGTAGGTACTGTACTGGGGCCAGTGTAGGCTTATCAGCTGCAGGGCGGCCCCACCATGGCAGCTCAATTAGCACTTCTCTGTGCTTAAGTGTGGGCGTTGCTCAGCCTTGGGAAAGTGCGAGCAACTTTTGCCTTTTCAAACTGTGAATTTGTAAAGACTTAAAGGTTAACTACAAATTTGGTTTGTGCCCTTGTTTTCAATCTTATCATTAACATATCCTGAACCTGGTGTCTTTCTCCACACTCATTACCAAGTAAAAATTTTTCTTAAGAAGAATCATAATTAAAGGGAACTTCGGACCTAGACTTGTAGGCTTTAAGAAGCCGCAGTTGTTCTCTTTTACTAATATATGTTATTAAAAACACATAAAATATTTCCATTATTTTACAAATATATAATATTTAGTACATCTTTTGACCTACGGAAAACGCCATGTTTTGTGGGCGGAATGGACGCTCAGGGTGGGGACGTAGTTTGTCACGGTTGCTAGACAAACACTACCGGTGTTCTGCAATTCATTCCTACGTGGCGAGACGTCCAGCACATGCGTACATCGGTTAAAAGCGGCGAGTACTTACTATTTGTGTTTTTAGTGAGTCTTTTATTACCTTTTAATTGCCTCAAAATACTTTTTGCATGTGCTTCCCTCTCATAGTTTTAAGCAGTTGTGTTTTCTTGTAGTTGCTTTAAAGCAGATTGTTGATCTATTGGCCACATTAAACGTACAGTAGCGTATTTAAACCACCCTTATTTTATATTACTATGTTTAAGTATTTTCTTAAGGCATTATTAGTATGTTCTGTCTGTATGCATCTAAACAAAACAAGCTCAAAGTGCACGGTAATACTTTGGGTGTTAAATTTGCCTCTTGTAGGACGTTTCGCATGTGTAGCACATTTTAGCAGAACACCGTTTTTTTTCCCCTACTCTTGTCTCATCCTGTCTTTCCTGTTCATTTTGCTTTTACTGCTCGTTTTGTGAAATATCGACAATGCTGTCATGCTCATTAATATTCCTTTCAGGTTCAAATTGAAAGGGCTGAAATGATGACATGTTTGTGTCGCTAGAGTCAAACTCTGGAAGGCCGGCAGTGTAACCCAGCGACGTCACCGCCCTGCGATGTCAACAACAATGGCGACCTACAAGTTAAACTAATTTTACAAATTGTATTAAAACAAAAACATCAAGAGGGGTTTTATTATCAAATTATTTTAACTCGATCTTTATATCCGTGGTTCCCTTTTAAAAATAAAAATAGTTGAAACGTAGTTTTCTTTTCTCTATACTCTCCTGTCTATTCTCATTTCAGATTCTTTAAAAACAAAACCACCCCTACTTCAACACACATTGAGCAGCAAGCTAAACGTAAAAATAATAATAATAAAATTGCATATTTTTAAACCAAAATATTCGACCAAACCCTATAGTACAATATTATTCACAGACATACTCAATATTTGCTCTGTGTAATAGACGAAAATTTTGCTGTTTAAACAGTAAACAAAAGTAACTTTTTGCCATAAATTTCATGTTAAAACTGTTTAACTTTACATTAAGATTATATTTTTTGGAAAAGTAAAGCATTTCTAGTCTCATCTGAAATAGCTAATCAGAGACTGTGGCGACAAAAGGTGTTTCACAGTGTAATGAAGCTCTTAGATTTACGTTACAATTTCTATACTTTATTCCAATATAGCACTGCTTTGGTTAGTCTCAACAGACAACGAGAGATACTTGATTTTTTTTTTTTCTTTAAAAATTTATGTTTAGAGAATTATCTTTTATCAAAAAAATTACAGAGTCAGTTGAGACAATGTGTAATATGACGTGGGAAATAAGAAATAAGATGCAATCCATGTGACTGACTAATTAGATTCCACCTCTTGGATGCCACTATGACAAGTCTGGAAACATTGGAGCTCACAAGCCAATGCTGCTTTTCTTCATTAAGCAGTAAGCGATACAGTGCTCACAGCATCTGCTGACTCTAACCTGTCTCTGCCTGTGTGTCCTTACAAAGATTTATGAAACACAGCTCCCTTTTTTTGCTCCAAAAAGAGATACAGGCTCAAGTATCTTGTCCAAATAAGCTGTTGTTTTTTTGTCGACATTGCAACTTCTCACCGGGATTGTCTCCTTAACAGTATATTGGCTTTTTCATTTCTACCAGGAAAGTAAAGATGGGAAATGCATTATTAATGCAAATTTACACTCATACTGTATATACCATACACATATTTGTATGCTTACATTAGGAAGTAATTTAAAAAAAACATTTTAAAAAAAAAAAAAAAAACTGTTGTTTTAAGTGTGACAGATGTTTTAATTACGTTTTGGGTGCAGAATCCAAAACTGATATCAGTATTCTCTAGCTGGTTGTTTTTTTTTTTTTTCGCCACAGTTCACAATGTTGTTACTACACGCACGTAAATAGCTACAGTGCCTTGCAAAAGTATTCGGCCCCCTTGAATCTTGCAACCTTTCGCCACATTTCAGGCTTCAAACATAAAGATGAAATTTAATTTTTTTGTCAAAAATCAACAACAAGTGGGACACTACCGTGAAGTGGAACAACATTTATTGGATAATTTAAACTTTTTTAACAAATAAAAAACTGAAAAGTGGGGCGTGCAATATTATTCGGCCCCTTTACTTTCAGTGCAGCAAACTCACTCCACAAGTTCAGTGAGGATCTCTGAATGATCCAATGTTGTCCTAAATGACCAATGATGATAAATAGAATCCACCTATGTGTAATCAAGTCTCCGTATAAATGCACCTGCTCTGTGATAGTCTCAGGGTTCTGTTTAAAGTGCAGAGAGCATTATGAAAACCAAGGAACACACAAGGCAGGTCCGAGATACTGTTGTGGAGAAGTTTAAAGCCGGATTTGGATACAAAAAGATTTCCCAAGCTTTAAACATCTCAAGGAGCACTGTGCAAGCCATCATATTGAAATGGAAGGAGCATCAGACCACTGCAAATCTACCAAGACCCGGCCGTCCTTCCAAACTTTCTTCTCAAACAAGGAGAAAACTGATCAGAGATGCAGCCAAGAGGCCCATGATCACTCTGGATGAACTGCAGAGATCTGTCGCTGAGGTGGGAGAGTCTGTCCATAGGACAACAATCAGTCGTACACTGCACAAATCTGGCCTTTATGGAAGAGTGGCAAGAAGAAAGCCATTTCTCAAAGATATCCATAAAAAGTCTCTTTTAAAGTTTGCCACAAGCCACCTGGGAGACACACCAAACATGTGGAAGAAGGTGCTCTGGTCAGATGAAACCAAAATTGAACTTTTTGGCCACAATGCAAAACGATATGCTTGGCGTAAAAGCAACACAGCTCATCACCCTGAACACACCATCCCCACTGTCAAACATGGTGGTGGCAGCATCATGGTTTGGGCCTGCTTTTCTTCAGCAGGGACAGGGAAGATGGTTAAAATTGACGGGAAGATGGATGCAGCCAAATACAGGAACATTCTGGAAGAAAACCTGTTGGTATCTGCACAAGACCTGAGACTGGGACGGAGATTTATCTTCCAACAGGACAATGATCCAAAACATAATGCCAAATCTACAATGGAATGGTTAAAAAATAAACGTATCCAGGTGTTAGAATGGCCAAGTCAAAGTCCAGACCTGAATCCAATCGAGAATCTGTGGAAAGAGCTGAAGACTGCTGTTCACAAACACTCTCCATCCAACCTCACTGAGCTCAAGCTGTTTTGCAAGGAAGAATGGGCAAGGATGTCAGTCTCTCGATGTGCAAAACTGATAGAAACATACCCCAAGCGACTTGCAGCTGTAATTGGAGCAAAAGGTGGCGCTACAAAGTATTAACGTATGGGGGCCGAATAATATTGCACGCCCCACTTTTCAGTTTTTTATTTGTTAAAAAAGTTTAAATTATCCAATACATTTTGTTCCACTTCACGATTGTGTCCCACTTGTTGTTGATTCTTGACAAAAAATTTAAATTTTATATCTTTATGTTTGAAGCCTGAAATGTGGCGAAAGGTTGCAAGGTCCAAGGGGGCCGAATATTTTTGCAAGGCACTGTATATCCTTTGAGAAAACATAATAGTGTTCCTCGAAATTAACATTGGAGTCATGCCAGTTTCTTAACCCTAAAACAAAAACTGTTTGTCCCAGTGTTATTCCTATACTGAACATTAAGACATCTACTGTAGTCTACATATCATTTCCTCGTATATTTCAAAACTGCTTGTCTTGCTTTGTCTCCAGTGTGTATTCATGAAATCAAATTATTAGGGCTGTCAAATGATTAAAATTTTTAATCGAGTTAATCACAGCTTAAAAATTATTTAATCGTAATTAATCACAATTCAAACCATCTCTAAAATTTGCCATATTTTTCTGTAAATTATTGTTGGAATGGAAAGATAAGATGGATATATATATTCAACATACTGTACATAAGTACTGTATTTGTTTATTATAACAATAAATCCACAAGATGGCATTAACATTATTAACATTCTTTCTGTGAAATTGATCCACGGATAGAAAGACTTGTAATTCTTAAAAGATAAATGTGAGTTTGTATATTGTGACTAAATATTGCCATCTAGTGTATTTGTTGAGCTAAACGAAATGTTTGAGTAGAGTTTGCCCAAATGCATGATGGGAAGTTGGGCAACCATGACTGTCATTGGTGGCTGCAAATGGTATATCTGCTCTGCTTTGTGTTCAATACAGGGTGTTAAGAAAAAGATCATCTCCTGTCATTCTTCACCACGTCGCTCACCACAATAGATATAATTGTTGTGGAGAACATGCCAAAGCTTTAGCCAATAAAACGCATGGCTCCAATGATTGCCTGTGTCCACTCCACTCGGTTGTCTCTGCCTCTTCGCTTTCAATATACGTAAAACTGCGCCATTGCAGTCTTTTTGTGGCAATGCGTGAGTGGGTGGTACCGCACATGCGTTAAATGCTTTAAATATTTTAACATGATTAATTTAAAAAAATAGTTACTGCCTGTTAACGCAATAAATTTGACAGCCCTACATTTTTTTTTTTTTTTTTAAGTGCTTACTGTTGAACCGGATTCATTAAGGCTATCACTGGTTTACATCTTATTTGCCCCACCGTGAGACCAGAGCCTGCAGCTCCCTTGAGCCCAGCTGTATCAGCAGCTGCAGCTATAAAAGTGCTGTTGTGAAGGTGTTAGTCTGGATTTTGTGCTGGGGACACTTGCTGGAAGAGAGACATAGTCTTTCAGCCCCAATTCCACAGCAGACTCACCTTTGACCCTTGATGGTTGCATTTCTCTAGTGCTGCTCTTTTTCTCAAGTCCATTGCTCTTAGCTAGACGATTATAGACTGTCTTAGGAGACAGATAGGTGGAGATAAATAAACTGAGAGACGTGTAACACTCTCTGGGATGAAGCCACGCGATGACAGTTGTGATATAAATGTGGAGGAAGACAGAAATGTGGAAGAATACACAGGCTACAGGGAGCGAAAGCATGATTGGGTTGCCAGGTGAAGTTGCAGAATGTCCAGATAGGCGCTCTGACGGAACAAGATAAGAGATGGTTGTGGTCATTTTTTGTGTCATGGCCTTCTTATTTCTCACTTTTATACCAATACTGCTTCAGACTGTCATGTCATCCATGTAATTTACTATATAGACATACACTGCTGGCCAAAAATATTGGCACCCCTGCAATTCTGTCAGATAATGCTCAATTTAAATCAAATCAAATTAAATCATACAAAACTCCAAAAATGGGACGGACAAAAGTATTGGCACCCTCAGTCTAATACCTGGTAGCATAACCTTAAGACAAAATAACTGCGAACAACCGCTCCCGGTATCCATCAATGAGATTCTTACAATGCTCTGCTAGAATTTTAGGCCATTCTTCTTTGGCCAATTGCTCCAGGTTTATGAGATTTGAAGGGTGGCTTCTCCAAACTGCCATTTTCAGATCTCTCCACAGGTGTTCTATGGGATTCAGGTCTGGACTCATTGCTGGCCACTTTAGAAGTGTCCAGTGCTTTTTCTCAAACTATTTTCTAGTGCTTTTTGAAGTGTGTTTTGGGTCATTGTCCTGCTGGAAGACCCATGACCTCTGAGGGAGACCCAGCTTTCTCACACTGGGCCCTACATTATGCTGCAAAATTTGTCGGTAGACTTCAGACTTCATAATGCCATGCACACGGTCAAGCAGTCCAGTGCCAGAGGCAGCAAAGCAACCTCAAAACATCAGGGAACTTCCGCCATATTTGACTGTGGGGACCGTGTTTTTTTCTTTGAAGGCCTCATTTTTTTTCCTGTAAACTCTATGTTGATGGCTTTTCCCAAAAAGCTCTACTTTTGTCTCATCTGACGAGAGAAAATTCTTCCAAAACATTTTTGGCTTTCTCAGGTAAATTTTGGCAAACTCCATTCTGTCTTTTTTATGTCTCTGAGTCAGAAGTGGGGCCTTTCTGGGTATCCTACCATAGAGTCCCTTTTCATTCAGACACTGACAGATAGTACGGGTTGACACTGTTGTACCCTCGGACTGCAGGACGGCTTGAACTTGTTTGGATGTTAGTCGAGGTTCCTTATCCACCATCCGCACAATCTTTCGTTCAAATCTCTCGTCAATTTTTCCTTTCTGTCCACATCTAGGCAGGTTAGCCACAGTGCCATGGGCTTCACACCTATTGATGACACTGCGCACGGTAGACACAGGAAAATTCAGGTCTTTGGAGATGGACTTGTAGCCTTTAGATTGCCCATGCTTCCTCACAATTTTGCTTCTCAAGCCATCAGACAGTTCTTTGGTGTTCTTTCTTTTCTCCATGCTCAATGTGGTACACACAAGGACACAGGACAGAGGTTGAGTCAACTTTAATCCATTTTAACTGGCTGCGTGTGTGATTTATTTATTGCCACCATCTGTTATGTGCCACAGGTAGGTGCTGTTAATTAAACAAATTAGAGAAGCATCACATTATTTTTCAAAGGGTGCCAAAGCTTTTGTCGGGCCATTTTTGGAGTTTTGTGTAAAATGACAATGATTTAATTTTTTTTCCCATTCTGTTTTGTGTTTTTTCATTGCAAGCAAAATAAATACTACCAAAGCGTTTGTAATTGCAATCATTTTCTGGGAGAAATTGACCATTTTTTGACAGAATTGCAGGGGTGCCAATACTTTTGGCCAGCAATGTATAGCGGAATCCAATAAATAATCAGTTGGAGGCTCTCTTTAGCATATCAATATATTTCTGAACTGTGTATCTTTGTGCCAAATCAGATCATGGGTAAATGAAAGGAAGGGAGGGAAGTTTAGAATGAAGCCACAAAAATCATATGAATTAGAAGCATGGCTTGCTGTGGTGACTCTTGCGGGGGAAGACGAAGACATTTTGGGCAAATCTTTGCTTACAACTCTGTGGCAACAGTTTGGGGAAGGCCCTTCTCTGTTCCAACATAACTGCGCCCCAGTGCACAAAACAAAGGCTTTAAAGGCATGCTTGGATGAGTTTGCTTTGGAATATCCTTGTAGACTTGACCTCGACCATATCAAACAACTGAGAGAGCTGCCCTCCTTCTTCTCCAATGTTGGTGACCGGCCACCTAACTAACTCGTGTGGATAAAGGGAGGGAAAAGATTCTCATAGTTGTTGAAATGTTTTTCGTAGGTTCAAATTGATGATTTGAATCTATCTTTAGGCATGTGTTTCCTTTTTTTTCCAGAAGGATTCAAATTGAATGTCTCTTGAATGCATCTCTTCAGCATGTTTCACATTAGGGGACCTGTTGCCGATCATTCAAATAAAGATCATCATTTTCCAGATTTATTTTCAAAAGTCTTTGCTTTATCCCGTGGCAACAATATTGCAATTTTTCTACAATTTGGAGTCCCCCCCCAACATTGAGATGCGGTTATTGCAAAAGCTGGCCAGTATGCTCGTTATAATCAATGGCGCTATTGCCCTAAAGCTCAACTTGTGGACAAAATACCGCTAAGAACTTTTCTACGCATTCAAATTTGACTCCCACATTTTTAAAGTTGGTGCAGTTTATTTTTTTTCTTGAAATTTGAAACGTTTTTTTTCCCCGGAGGGAATCGACATATAGCGACCACCTAGTTGTAGTTTTGTCAGTGTTTATTTAAGAATTTGTTGTGTTCGGAGGGACAAATGTGGCGCACTATTTTCCCAAATATGCACACCTGACAGAATAGTACACCCTGCATGTTTTCTTTTTTTGTTTTTACTTATTCTGACATGTTTTTATTTAAAAGAATAGGGAGGAGAGAAATGTTACACTCTAGACCCTTTCAATATAATTTTTAACCCAAAACCATGCAGGCGAGCTGCAGTAAATACACAATGCCACAAACACACACACGCACACACACATACAACTTCTTTCTGGCTTTTCGTGTCAAATAATCAATATCACACCCCTTAAAAAATGGCCTGAAACTAATAGGAAGAGACAGTGAGGAAGAAATAGGGGGGAGGGTGGGTCTCCATTAAATGCATTTAAAGCTATTTTGCAAAAACTACTATTATTATGAGTTAAAGGAGCTAAATCTGTTCATTTTTTCCCAGACTAATAAACTGCCAGGCATCCACCACACTGTCTGTATTCATCCCACTTTTTCATATTTCTAAAGCGTAACATTGTTGATTTGTGTACCAGGTTTAGAGTTCTTAAATAATTTGTGTTTTACTCCCTTTAGAGATGGCCTTGCTTTTTAATTAATTGATTTTGAAATTCACTTAGCTACGGTGCGTGTGTGTGGACATGGGAGACGTGGTTGTTTGTGAGTTATTTGCTGTTTTCTTCACCAAGCGTTCCCCTGACACGTTGATGGATAACAGGAGTGGAGGTGTGTTCCTCAGAGGGTGTGTCTTTATATACTGTATATCTAGCTCGCTACTGTATGCCGTAAATATGAATACAAAAGGCATTTTTATAAAGACTAGATTGCCCTTTAGAGCCATACTACCAGTAAGTGGGAGCTCCGTATAGATAAATGCTGGTTCATAGACTTCAAAATGATATTGACGGGACACATTACCCAGACACTGTGCCATGCCTTCAAATAGGGGGCCGTCCCACACGCCACTTCAGTCGATCGAAGTCAGTCGCAGTTGTTCTCAAACACATGCAGTGATCCAACGCCAGATTTAGGTTGAAAAAGTATGAAAGCTGTACTGCATACAAACAGGAAGGATTGTCTCGAGAGTGAGTGAGTGAGTGTCTCGAGGATTCAAGGTATTTACTATATTTTTCGTACCGTTCATGCATTTTAAAACCTAGTGAAAAAAAATGAATGGGAGAAATTAACCGCTACGGCATTGGCGTCACAATTCGCAATATTTACGTAAAATAAATGCTAACTGCCCATTTTTTGCTTTTAACCATGAATCAAGACTGTTTTTCGTTCATATCTATAAAGAAGTCAGGGATTTCAGCATTTATTCACAAGAATTTTTAACATTAAAAGCTGTTTGTTGTGATAAACAGCGCCACAGTGGCTTAAAGACTAGCAGCATATAGCTTACGGCCATGCTACCCTGAGAATGCCCGATCTCGTCTGATCTCAAAAGACTAGCAGCATATTTGACGTATTTAAGTAAAATAAATGCTAAATGCCCTGTTATTTGCTCTTTTAACAAAGAATCAAGACTGTTTTACGTCCATATCTATAAAGAATTCAGGGATTTAAGCATTTATTCACAAGAATTCTCAACCTAAAAAGCTCTTTGTGTTTCCACTCGTTCCGCTTTGACGGCGATAGGCCCCCCCCCCCCCCCATTAATCGGCCCCGCGCCCCGTCAATATATTATGAAGTCTATTGCTGTTTTTTTTTTCTTTTTTTTTTTTTCTTGAAGTAGCTAGCAAAATTGTTCAGTATTTAAAAGGTGGCATATTATGGAAAATACAGTGGTACGAATATAATTTGTTCTAGTTTGTAAGTTCAATGGTCGTATGTCGAGCGGAACTTTCCCATAGGAATAATAATAGTAATAACAATACATTTTATATATGAAGCACTTTACATTTGAAAAACAAATCTCAAAGTGCACATTGCCTAAAAATAAATAAATAAATAAATAAAAAGACTAAATATGAACGCATAAAAGTAAAACAGACAGAAGTACAGATAAAATCAGATACCAATCAGTCAAATAAAATTAGTTCGAATAAGCTTTTTTAAAAAGGTGAGTTTTTAGTCCTTTTTTAAATGCATCCACCATCTGCGGGGCTCTGAGGTGGTCTGGGAGGGGGTTCCACAAGCGGAGAGCAGCAGCTGCAAAGGCCCTGTCGCCCATAGTCTTGAGCCGAGTCCTGCGCAGGAGTAGACGGTGCTGTTGGCCTGACCGGGTTCTGGTTGAAGTATGTGATGTGAGGAGTTCGGTGAGGTAGGTGGGGGCTACACCGTGTAGACAGTGATGGGTGTGAAGGAGGATTTTGAATTCAATACGGAGGTGAACAGGGAGCCAGGAATACATATTCATTTAATTAATTCATTCCACAGCCCAAAAACCTACGCAAAATCCTTAATACTTGTAAATACTGCAGGCACAATAGCAAATACCTCATTGCAGAACAAATAAATTATTAAGTCAAATCATAATAATAATAATACAGGTAATTATAATAATTAATGTAGCAAATCTAATGTGGCAATTGTTTTCCTGAACCTCTACTGTACGAGAGAGTGAGAGAGGTGTGGAAAAGTTTTTACTTTCTCTTTTCATATTTTGTTGTTGTTGGCGGTGTTTGGGGGGGAACAGCGATCCACGTTGTCTAGCTAGTTCACAGACAGGCACACCATTCTCATATTATTCTATCATTTCCTTTTTAATTTCAATGGTAAGCGTCACCTTTTTCCTTTTTTCGTCACCCGCACTAACCTTCTTGGGACCCATGTTGATTTCTCTAACCCTAACCCTTGCCTGAAAACAATGAAATTGCGACACTGACATAAATCGTCGTATTTCAAGACAAATGACGAGTCAAATTTTACGTGGGATGGAGAAAGGATCGTACGGCGGGGTACCACTCTTTTTCATTGCTTGTATATAAACCCCATCCATAACATGTAAAATCAGTAAAAAATAAATAAATGAATAAATAAAGTAGAAGCAATGATTTTACTGATTGTTTAAATAAAATACGCCTGGATTAGACTTAATACAAAAGTAGAAAGTAGTTATTAACTAAAGTTGATAACTGTAAAATTCCCAATCGCGATCATTCACACAAATTCTCTAGTTAACACGTTCATCACACATTTTGTTTTAAATGTACAATGGAATAATATTGTACAGTTGGGAAGAATGTATTCTTCGTATAGCAGATTTGTGTTAGAAAATGGATGAAAGCCATACTCATCCTTTTCATCAAACCAATAATGCGGTTGAGAAGCTTGTTCTTTGATCTTGTTTATATGAATGGATGAAAGCCAGAAAGCTTTTTTTGAGACACGTGGGAACTTTTAAATTGTGGGAAAATATTATGTAATATACAGTGATGTGAAAAAATTAGGACTCTCCATGAAATATTTAGTTCTTCATTAAGAAATGTTCACATATCAATGTCTGATCTTGTTTTTCTTTATCTCTGGAAATGAAAGTGATTTAGTTGGAGGTAAACAACAAAAAATAATATTGTTTTACTAATTAAACCAAATATATCAACAAAAATGCATATTCTAACTGAGGAAAAGGACACCTTACCCCTAATAGCTAGAGTTACCCCCTTTGGCTGAAATAACTTCAGTGAGACGCTTTTTGTAGCCATCTACAAAGTTTGCCCCACTCCTCAACGCAGAATACTTTCAGCTGTGACATGTTTGAGGGGTTTCTTGAATGTACAGCCCATTTCAAGTCACCCCAAAGCATCTCAATGGGATTTAGATCTGGGCTTTGACTCGGCCACTCCAGGACTTTCCATTTCTTCCTTTTCAGCCAGTCTTTGGTGGATTTACTGGTATGTTTTGGGTCATTGTCATGTTGCAGGGTCCAGTTTCACTTCAGCTTTAATTTTTCCACAGATGTTTTCACATGTTCCTCAAGCACCCTCTGATACACGAGTTAATGGTGGATTCTATGATGGTGAGCTGTCCAGGTCCTGCTGCAGCAAAGCATTCCCAAATCATGACACTTCCACCTCCATGCTTCACAGTTGGTATGAGGTTCTTTTCCTGGAATGCTTTATTAGGTTTACGCTAAACATGTCTTCTGTTTTGGTGTCCAAATAATTAAATTTAAATTCATCTGTCCAAAGAACATTATTCCAGAAGTCCTGGTCCTTGTCTACATTCACTCTGGCAAACTGCAGTCTGGCCTTAATGTTCTTCTTGGAGAGCAAAGTTTTCCTCCTTGCACACCTCCAATGAAGGTTAGACTTGTGAAGTCTCTTTCTGATTGTAGAGGCATGCACTTTCACATCAACGGTAGCAAGTGCCTGCTGTAGGTCCCGTGATGAAATTTTAGGGTTTTTGGAGACTTTTTTTAGCATCTTGCGGTCTGCTGTGAACTTGCTTGGACGGCCAGACCTGGCCATGTTGGCAGTTGTTTTGAATGTCCTCCACTTGTAGACTATTTTCCGGACAGTGGAATGGCTGATTTTATATTCTTTTGAGATCTTTTAAAATCCCTTACCAGACTCCTAAGCGTCCACAATCTTCTTTCTGAATGCTTCAGACAGCTCCTTTGATCTCACCATGGTGTTTTCTCTCCCTTCAACAGTCAGGGGCACACCAAACTAAATGTGAGGTTTAAATTAGGCAAACCTCCTTCAAAACACTGGGTAATGATGTTCTGATCACATGTGCCTGATGTGATACACTTATGTGTGATTTTAAACATTTTAAATGGGATTGAATGTGGAGGTGTCCTAATTTTTTCCTCAACAGAAATTGCATTTATGTAAAATTACATTTACAGAAAGTTATAAAATATCTTTTTTTCAGTTTTGTTTAGTTCTATTTCTTGAATCTCTCAAGATTGTTAAAACTGATATTAAATATCCATATGACCAAACATGTTAGAAAACACACAGGCTTCCATAGGATGTCCTAATTTTTTCACATGACTGTATGTCCCCTTTTACTAATGTCTCTATGTGAGGACCTGAGCTCTTAGCTGTGTGTCCATGTGTGTAATTTGTCTTTTGCTTCTGCTGCATGTGCAGTCGTGTTGTTCTCCATCTGCTGTGGGCTGCTATTGACCGCCTCATGTATTATGCAGAATCAACATTGTCCATTTGTAAGCTGCTTTCACTGTGGAGTATTGCTTCAGGTTTAGGCTTCATGAAGATTGTATTGTTATTTGTTGGACCACTTGAACACTGCAGAACTGATTGTGACTTTGCTGTGTTCTGCCAGGTCCACACCGTCTGTCACGCTGTGTTTCTTTCTCTTTTAATTTGTATGCATTTGCTTTGTGTTTGTGCGTGCCTCTGCCTTTGTTTCACTGAGCCTGCATGACTCTTTTTGTGTGGCTGCAATGGGAATAGGAATTAGCGTGTGTGGGTACACCTAATGTCTATGTGCTTCTGTAAAGGTATGTTTCTACCTGTATTTTTATGTGACAAAAACATTATTTGGAACATTCTAACATATTAATAGAATCTATGTTCACAAATATCGTCATCCTGTGGTATATGCTGCTTCACACAGCTACACACACAAACACACATAGATTAGGTATAAATTGCATGCTGTTATAGTCTATGATGATGATTTATATGCCTGTCACACTCAAAGGTAGACCAGCTGTTTCCTCACAACGCAAATGTTAACTTAAAACAATTTCTGTCAATAGCTTCACTGATCCTTCTCATTTATATTAACAAACACTAGTCTTCTTCTTGTATTTAACTTCTTTTCTGCTATTTATATCGGTGGAAGAGACAAATTATACTCTCGCACTAACGCTGCGGCCTTGTGAAAGTGTAACCTAAAGGCAAGGGTGGAACTGGAGTTTGGCTTCTCGATGACCACAGGGATTTTGGATATTTTTTGGGAGATGTGTGTTTTACGAGTTTGCTTCTCTTGATCATTTTGAATTTCATTTTGCCATCAAAGCGTCTTTTGTTGTACCACCACTATCTAAACCATTAAGTGAAATTAACAGCAACATGGAGACCTATTAGGTTTCTTTTAAAAAGAAGCAGACCAAGTTGTTTATTTCCGTTCCACAGCAGCACGCTCCTTTTCCTTTTTCATGTTTAATTCAACAAAATAGCTGCCACATTACAGTAAACCACCAGTATTTGCGAATGCCTGCTGCAAATCATGAAAATCTTCGAATAAGTGACATCCTCGCAATAGGGTTCTGTTGGCTATTTGGGTACCGATGCCACAAGAAAGTGGCAAAACAGTCAAAATGGAGAGGATCATACAGGGCTCCCACAGGGTATTGAAAAGTCTTAAAAGCATTGAATTTATGAATTTGGAAATAATACCTTAAAATAGCTTGAAAAAAAGCATTGAATTTTCATATCTGGGTCTTAAAATTTATGATATATGTAACTTCTCCGTGTCTCATTTCTCCTCAAAAGTGTCCTTTGTCATTTTGATTTAATAATGTAGCCTAAGTAAATAAACGGGGCGGAGGAGCCAGTCATTGAGAAAGCAACGCAGCCCCGGGTTAATCCCGCGTCACAACGGGAGTCCCGAAAAAATGTCGTGCTCTACACTACAGTTTTTTTTACACCTAGCCATACATTTCATATTAGAGAAATGGGGAAATGTAAATTCAATGAAGCGTGGTTGAGTAAACAATCCTTTCGCCTTTGGCTCAAACCAGTAAATAGCAGTGTGTTTGAGGCTTTTTGCATCGTATGAAAAAAAAAAAAAATAATAAATCAGCTGGGTGCAATGGGCATGAAGGCGCTAGAGTCCCATGCTTAATTGTCCAAGCACATAACCTCCATGAGAGGAAAGAAACAACTCCCTCCTTTGCTGTGGTTTTTCAATCTGCCTGTATAAGACAGCTAGCTGCTCACAAGCCTGAAGAGACAGAAGCTAAAGCCAGCGAGCAAGCTGCTAATGTAAGCGAATCGACTGCAGCTAACACTAGCCAGCTAGCTGCTAGTGCTACAGCCACTCTGCATCCCAGCCCATCTATGATTGCTAGTGGATTTGCGAGAGTGGAAGAACGCACATCGTTTGGGTCCACAGCAACAATGAAAGCAGAGGTGTTGTAGTTGCCTGAGAGTTTAAGATGACACTCGCCACGCTAAATGCTAATGCTAAGAAGAACGCCTCTATTTGGCCTGCGGTCTTTGTCTGCGCTGTGGTGGTGTCCCATGAGTAGCCTATTCAATACACTGCATTCTTATATACTGCATTCATTCCACATTTCCACTTTCGAGAAATAGATTAATAATTAATAACAAACATATATTAACTGATTTTGTTTTTCTTTGTCGATATGGCTGTGAAATAGCTCTTAAGTTTTTTTTTTAATTGTCCTATTTAGATCTTAAAAAGTTTTATATTTAACTGGAGGAAATCTGTAGGAAGCCTGATCATAAAGCATCAACCTTCCATGCAAACAATAACGAACTCATGTTACATACTAAATGTGTCAGAGTTTGCGGGCATGCAGGTGGTATGGTCCCAAACGCAGAAAAGGGTAAGCGAGGCAGATGAACGGGGCAAAAAATGATTTAATTAAAGCCAACGAAAAACAAAGTATAAAACAAAGGCTGTGGTAATCCAAAGAAGGCGCCGAGGCAAAGAAAACTGTCACTAACAAAAGACTGCTTTTCAAAAATACTCACTTGGAACACAAGGGCTTGGATAGACACGAATACTGCTGACCAGAACTTGACATGGACATTGACAATGACGCAACAACCAGTGAAAAGAAACCAGGAGCTTATATAGACACACACAGACAAGGGGTAACGACACAACGAGGAACAGGTGAGCATAGGAGGATGCAGATTGGAGGATACACCAGGAGCAGGTTCAACAGGTGAAATCAATGGGCAATCAAAGGGATAAGTCACACTAGGAGAAAACAAACACAAAACCTAACAAAATGACTGTATGCAGAAACTTTAATTCGAATTCAATTTAAAACTGAAAAAATGAGATGTAATCAAGAAATTTTTAACACTATCAATGAATCAAGCCATCAAAATGATCACCAAATTAATACCTTAAGTCCGTCATAATTGTGACATGACACGATCATCGGCATTAATGAATGCTTATCACAGATGTCATTAAGTATCATCAGGCAATTTATGTCACTAACTCCATTTATGTCCAGCTCAGATCTTTTACATCTATTTAAAAGTGAGATAATTTGCTGGATGATACAAAATGACATCTGTCATAAGCATTCATTAATGGTCATTGCAGTGTCATGTCATAATAATGATGGTTTTATGACAGTTTTATGGTGCCACTGTCAAATAAAGTGTTACCAAAAACTAGAGCTAGCTATGAATGAAACAACTGGAAGAATAACTGAAGAAATAATTAGCACAGAACATGAATTTTGATTGTTAATTACATCTGTACCGCTCCAATGCATGCTAAGAGGCAACAGTGTTGGCAGCAGAGGTTGACTGTCTCCCCCAAGGGAGCTGTGATGGCCAAATGAAGCTTCTTGAAGCAATGAAGCTTTGCGGCCATTTGGTTCTCAAAGCTTCATGGTGGTTCATTTGGTCTTATGACAGTGTTATGATGCCGCTGTCAAATAATGTGTTCCTGGTTAATATCTTTTAATGTAAACATCTCATGATACAATGAGGAGAGCTCCGGTTTATAATAAACTCGGGTTTATAATCCAGTGCGGTTTATCTTTGAAAAAAATCAAGTTTGGTGGGTGGCGGCTTAAAGTCAGGTGGCCCTTATAGCCTGAAAATTACAAAAATTTATTTTTTCCCCCATTCTCTTACATGTCATTCACTAAAACATGCTTCATTCTGGGAGGTGGTCAATGTTTTATTAACTCATTCACTACCAAACGTCATAACACATGACATTCCCTTCTTTCAGGCGCCACAGAATATTGTGCATGAACACAGAACTTACAAAATAAAATGTTAAGGTCCAATTTTTCATCATTAAAAAAAAAGTTCATTTCTACTCATTGTTAAACGTCTTTGGTAGTGAAAGACTTAAATTTCTATTCAGAACAATGGATTAAAAACCACTGCATTTTTCGGACTTTGAGTCGCGCTGGAGCGGAGAGGGGGGAAATTTATCTTTCAAAAACGGAAAGGGTCCAGCTGTGGCCCACGGTACACGCCTTACGTGCCCAATGCTTTCAACGAGTAATCAAATCAAGGTTCGTCATCTGCCTTCTGCGGCCCCTGCTTTAAACAATCCTAACCCAAAACCTAAACCCTAACCCCTTTTGTGCGTCATGGGACTTAAAAGAAACCCAAAACGGGGTGTGGAAGGCAATGTGGGGTGTGGAAGCAAGTACTGCAGCTGGACCTAACTGCAAATTGAGACCCTAATTCATTAATGAAAAATTAAAAAGACACTACACAACATATATCTTGTTATATAACATGTTTACTCCTTAGTCATGTCTGTCAATGTGAAATTAAAATAAGAACTTAAATGACATACAGTATTTCAATATATTGTATATTAGTGATCCATCCATCAATCCATTACCTTCCATGTCCCGATCCAATACTCAGTATCGATCTCGGCGCCCAATACAGTTAACTTTGCAATATCGGACAGTATTGTGGTTGGTCACAAATCGGGGCTGATCCAGTATTCATGTGTTTTCAGAGATGTCATTTATTGGTTGCATTATTTTTGGCATTATCGTTATTGGTGTAAAATATTGGATATTGGATCGGTGTTGAATAGGTATCGGCAAAACATATTTTGAAAAATCGGATCTGATTTGAAGTAAAATCATTAGCATTCCGACTCCCCTAATATATACACTGGTACCTCGACACGTGATCGCTTCGACACACGATCTTTTCGGCACCTGATGTAAAATTTGACTCGCCATTTGTTTCTATATCTGACGACATGCTTGAAATATGACGATTTATGACAGTCTTTTTGTTGTCCCGCAAGACGGACGCACGGCAGATTTTCTTGTGAGGAAAATTAACATGGGTTCCAACAATGTTAGTGCAGGTTATGAAAAAAGGTGAGGCTTACCATTGAAATAAAGATGGAAATGATATGAAAATATGAGCGTGGTGTCCGCGTCCGTGAACTGGGTCGACAATACGGCAGTAGAATGTCTATGATCTCAGCGGTCCAATTCTGTTCACAAGTCTTTATAAGTTAAGGTGACAATTATTATTATTGTAACATCGCCAAAGACATCCCCAGCTCCGTCAGGTTTTTAATCATTTATTTCGCAACTTGTGCAACACAACATGCCTACTGTGCCCCGCAGCTGACGCCCAACAACAGAACACGAAAAGTGAAAGTTAAAACACCAATGCACTCTCTCTCACTCTATCGTCAGCCACGTGGTGCGTTCAGGTACACAACGCAAAATACAACCACCACATTAGAACCCGTTACATTATCACAGGTATTATTATTATTACTGTTATTATGTTATTTTTCCAATTTTTATCCATAATTTATTTTGTTTTGCTCTTTGTAATTTCTGCTTGCAATAGTAACAGCAGTATTTGTTAGGTATTTCGAGTAGGTTTTCAGGCTGTGGAACAAATTATTGGAATTTTAATGGATTCCTATGAAAAAAATCCTGCTTGACATATGACCATTTCGACTTACAAACAAGGTCCTGTGACGAATTAACTTCGTATGTAGAGGTACCACTGTATATGTACTGTATATATACTGCATAAATGTCTATAAATCGCAGGACCAGCTAAAATATATCTATAGAAAAAGTGTGCTTTGTTGTCTGAAAAATACAGTAATTACAGTAATCAATCAATCAATCACTCACTCACTCACTCACTCACTCACTCACTCACTCACTCACTCACTCACTCAAAGTATACTGATGCTTTGAAAGTACGCAGCAATCCAACTGTTGCATGTCAGCATTGGAAAACAAAAGCTCAGCAGTCAGTTGGAGTCTATGGAAAATTATCTTCTGTGTGCTTAATAGAAGCCACATCAGCAGCATGCAGCCCAAACCAGTGGTCGTCCAACTACATAGACACGTTGGCAGCTTTCAGATACAAATTGACGTCAATAAAAGGGATCTGTTATTTTGTCTTTTATTAGAGTGAAATTAGCAGATGCCGAATGCGTTCAGAGAAAAACAACTTTTCAATAAGCTCTTAACAACAAAGCTTCAAAAAAGCCCTCCCATTGGTTTCACGCTAGAAAGACTGGATGAGCTTCAAGGGGTAAAAATAGGACATTTTGTTAATGCGATTGGAAAGAATGGCATAGTTTATGGTAGTGTGTGTATTTTCATAAATGGTTCATTAAGAGACAGCCTGCAGGTATGCAGAAGACAACCACATCCTACAATTAGTGTCCAATTCCAACTTTTGCGTTTATTTATTTATTTATTTATTTATTATAAATATAACCCCCTTTCCCTTGTACAGTTTCTTAGTTTTTTGTTAATAACATTTAATACATGCTATTTTGCCTTCCGTACTTACATTTACATACTGTTTTTCACTATTCTCCTCACTTTTTTGCTGAGAAGACTGATACCCCCCCAACGGGAAATAAAACATTTTTCTTCATTCTTGCATCCATCCAAAATGAAGCATTCAAATGAAAACAAAAATCTGAAAATACAGTATCTATCATTGGAAAAAATACTGTTGAGGGTGTTGTAGTGAACCGTAGGGTTCAACATGAGGGAAAATAGTAGTGACTTATACTAGTACTAGGAAAATTATGGTTGGTATGTCTAATGACTGACCAGATATACGATGAAAGTAGACAAACATAAATTGGTAAGCAAAAAAACAGCCACGTTACAAAGATGCATGCAATGTCAGTGTAACATATGGCGGAAAACACTCGAACTCGACTTGAAGTTCCGCTCTGAGACCCTCAATTTGGCCAACATTTAAAATAGTCCGATATGCATGTGTGATACATCATTGGAAAGCTTAAAATCTCCATTTTCTGGGGGAAGAAAAATTTTGAACAGGAGGGCATTTTTTTGAGAAAAATATTTTTTAAACAGCAAAACCGTATCTGGAGGTGAGAGCATGCGAGAGCAGAATTACAGACGCCATGACTTTAACGAGATATTATCGTGTACTTACCTTGTTTCGATCCAAAAACTCCATGTCGCATGTATCACTGAGTGTCAAGACACAGCTGTGAATGGCCACAGCTGGATTTTTGGGGGATTTTATGGGTGAAACATGGTAATATAACAAGGGTCGCGATGCAGAAATCGCAGACATCAAGGAGTGGTCGAGGTTTTCTATTTCATATATTTACCCTTTTAAACTTTTTTTTTTTTTCCCTTTGTTTGCATCGATTATTTATCATCTAACATATCGGGGAAAATGCGACAGTAACAAAAAAATACAACTTTCGCCGTAGTTATGCGGTAGATATCCGTTAATTTTTTTACAGACGGCATTTTTTTCATTGTGACGTAATTTGTTTAAAAGTTTAAAATATGCGAGTGGATAATTTTTTAAAGTGTTTTTTTTTTTTAAACAAAAAAATGAGACATCAATGGCGTACCGCACGCAGGCTATTTTTAGACCGTGACGTCGCATCGTAAAGCGGAAGTAAAGCCGAAGTGGGACATTATAGACCCGCCCTCGCATAGACCCAACGTAAAAAGTGCTACTTTTCTCCGATAATCTTTAAAAAACGAACATGCCGATCACGCATTGCTTTTTTGGAACTTGTAGAAACGATTCTAGACATCACGACACATGAAGATGTTTTCTTCATACGTTTCCGGAAACCAAAAACTCGAGAGGAAAAAATGTGAAGACCGAATCAACTTGCGCGGACTTTAACACCAGGTTGGTGAATCCATTCACGTTTCATATGCAGTAAACATTATGTTGGGTTGGCATGGTCTTTCAGAGGACAAAGAGGTAAGCCATTTTTATATTTTTAACTTATTTTTTTAGCGAAACGTTATGCCGTACTGCTTCTGTCTGACAATTAATGACCTGAAAAGAATTACAATGGTATCTGACTGCCACTGTTACCGTTTCTGTTATATATATACATATATATAAAAAAAAACAACATTAGTAAGGGGGAAGTGTAAATGAATCATAGGATTAGGATGTGTTATCATGAAAAAATTAAAAGTGTTCGTTGGCTGTCACTGAGTAGCATTTGCGATCGCTACACAAAGCTAACTAAATTACCCCCAAGAACGGTAAGAGACGTAGGACAACCAGAGGATATATAAGAAAGACAGGGCTGATGGTAAAGGAGAGCTTGTTAAAACAGGAGAATGTCATTGTCAGTCGCGTCGATAAAAAAGCTAAAGCTATGGTTAGGTCGGCTCATTTTTTTCCGTCTTTTTCAGCCTTCGACACTAAAGCCATCTCTGAACATTTTTATGTTCTTCCACATCTTTGCCAGTGAATTTGGCACCAGGTACATCATTTTCGGAGAGAATTGGTAGATTTAGCTCTGTAAACATCTCCTTCGTACACGATTTCCATTCATTTCCTATTAGGGACAAACGGTGGCTTGTCCTTACTTAGCAACAGTAGCTAATGTCATGAATATTAATGAGCGGAAGTGACGTGTTGCTTGCGGTACGCCATTAATGATTCTAATCTAAAAACGACAGACGTTTTGAATAATGAATATTAAAGGCGTGCGAAATTTCCGATTCTTAGATTATACGCGATTCGGCCATGGAAGATTCGAGAACGATTCACAAATATCCAAATTCCGATTATTGAATTATACCAGGTAAAGCGGAAGTAAAACACAGTCAGCGCGGTCTTTGGGACACAATGAGGAATGGACCGAGAGTAAATATCATGTTCAACTCATGCCGCTAGATAAAAAAACAATCATACCTGACTGCGGCTGACAGCCGCGACAAACAACGCGCAGTTGCTAGTCGCGACAAACATGCGGCTACAGTAGATATAATACACAGTATATGTAGAACTAGATGCAAAATTAAAGACGACGTCGATGTCAGAACATGTATTATTGAACAGAGATGCGAAATGACAGACTTTCCGGCGTAAGTAAACAGCCGCCATCTTAAAGCTGTAGACCTCTCTAGAAGGCTCTGTTGTAGCGAACCTAATTAACTTTTTATCTGAAATACTCCTAAATCGGCAGAATCTTGTCTTGAATCTATCATTAAATGATGAAATGGTTTTAAAACTTTGACAAAAGTAGACAGAAGGGAAATTGTGGAATAACGGGAGCAATTTTAACAACTGTAAAAGTTGATTCACAACATTAAATTGATTGAATGTAGTTTAAAGCTGCTGATACAGAATGGGGACTGGAGTTTTTTATTTACTGTTATTTTTGTATATTTGTTTACTGTTATATGATAACTTGATACTGAAATAGTAGTTTGGTTTAGCCTGAGAGGATTTTTGAACAATTTTGGAACTAATGTACAAAACATTAAAAAAAAAAAAAAAAAGGAGGGGGGGGTGCATCAATAATCGTTTTATAATCGAATCGGAGCCTCTGAATCGTAATCGTAATCGGATTGTTAGGTGCCCAAAGATTCACAGCTCTAATAAATATATTTAATTACATTAGTTTCATGGCTTGGTTGAAACAAAAGCAGTTGTGCGACATCTGTTAATGAGGGTTTTCAGGGTAAAACGGACAAATTAAAAATAGTTCTGGGGCTTAATGGGCCATGAATCTGCGATGGCAGCATATAGACATAATGTTCAATCAAACACAACAGTTGTTTTGGCTTAAAATACAGCAGTTTCTTTTAAGAGGAGTGCAAGAGCAGACACTGCTTTTTCAGTCTTGTCTGTGTTTTCCGCCATATCTTAATAATACAGTAAAATTATTTAAAACTGATAATGTTGCAGCCATCTGTGCCTTTGATTTCGAGTACTGTACAGTCATGTCTGACAGTGGCTTTGCAGCCTATTAAAAAATAATAATGAGAAATCTGTGGTGAAAGCTGCCAGCCCATCTTGAAGATTTTTTTGTTGTTTTTTCTTTATTGGTTGTCACTCGTTGGTATAAATGTGGTTTTAGATTTTTCCACTCTGACAAGAATAAACCATGTGGAAGGCGGGGAAGGAAAAAAATTCTTGCAAATGGGCTCATTGGATGTGGGTACAATGTAACAGCATGATCAGCATTCAAGCATCTCATTTAAATGCTCTGACACTTTTTTACTGTGAGGTGTCCTGACAAGATATAATCCTTGTTGGTCATGGTGCCTGTGCTGACAGTTGTTTACCAGTTAGTGTGCTGCAGAACAGGGTGCTGAATGTTAATGCTGGCATCCTTTCACAGATTTTTGTGGAGCCATCAAACCTATAAGCATATGTTGTAATTAACCACTGAGTCGTGAGAAAACTTAAACATTGGAGGAAAAGTCGCCTACTCGCATAACTCATCGTGTGCTGAATGTCATCTGATTTGGGTTTGTTTCTTTTCCAACTTAACGCTGCCATCCAAACCAAGTAGAAATACTACAAAAACAACTTTTGGTTTGGTGGAATAATAATTAATGTGAAAATGGACTGGTAGGTGCTGCTGAAATTTCCCACACACTTTGCATCAAATGGTGCTACAGTGTCTCACATGCACAGTGTATCATATGTAATATTATGGAAGATTTGATGTGAAATTTGGTAGTACACATGACAACATAACATAACATAACAAACATATAAATATAAAACACTTTTCAGCATGGTTGGACTCACATGATGTGATGCTGCACAAGTGAGACAAGTAAATCTATTTAGTTCTTGCAGTCACTAGACTTTTATGTAATCTGTCTCGTGGGCAAGACTCACATTTTGCAGCATCAAGAAAAACAACAACAACAAAACAAATAATCTCTGGGAAAGTTTAGTTGCTTGATTTTTTTTCTGTAATTCTCCCACTTAATTTTCCTCACTTTGGTACACCTCGGTTGGTTATCTAAAATAATTTTTCAATTTCTGTGCCCTTTAGTGGGGGAAGTTTTGGAATTTTTGGTCCCTTACAAAATATAACTGTATATAAAATCCACAGGTCCTGGGCAGCAAATAAGGAGGATATCCCTTTTTATAGACCAGTGGTTCTTAACCTTGCTTACAGTACCGAAACCCACAAGTATCACATGTGGATTCTCCGAACCTTTCGGAAATAGAAAATAAAGCCATTTTTTAAAATATCTAAGAATAGACTCCACCAGCAGTTGACAAGACAGTTCCCACAGACATTGCACCACACCTTCCTGTAGGGGGCTGACCCAGGCAGAACGTTGAGTTGGCTTTCACTGTGATAAACTCAAACACACGCTGCGTTCTAACGCCGGATTTAGGTGGAAAAAGGACGAAGGTTTTACTGCATACAAGCAGGCAGGAGTGTCTCAAGAGTGATTTGGTCAAGGATTCAAGGTAATTATTATATTGAATAGTACGATGCGTGCACTTTGAAACGTGAAAAATAATCAACGGATGAAATCTGTGTAACTTTGGCTTGAAATATTTACGTAAAATGAATGATAACTACCCGTTTTTTTCTTTTAACCAAGAATCTAGACTGTTTTACGTTCATATCTATAAATTTAAGCATTTATTCACAAAAAGTTTCACCTTAAAAAGCTCTTTGTTATGTGACGGCCGCAATGTTGGATTACACAATACCGTAACTTTTGCTTGAAATATTTACATAAAATGAACGATAATTGCCTGTTTTTTTTGTTTTGTTTTGTTTTGTTTTGTTTTTTTTTTTGTTTTTTTTGCCTTTAACCAATGATCTAGACTGTTTTACATTCATATCTATAGAAATCCTGTGATTTAAGCATTTAGTTACAAGAATTTTCAACTAAAAAATCTTTGTTTCATGACGGCCGCCATGTTGGATTACACGATACAATAACTTTTTTCTTGAAAAATATTTACGTGAAATGAACAATCCCTGCCCGTTTTTTGCTTTTAAGCAAGAATCGAGACTGTTTTACGTTCATATCAATAGAAATTCCGCGATTTAAGCATTTATTTACAAGAATTTTCATCTTAAAAAGCTCTATGTTTTGTGACGGCCGCCAGATTACATTACACAATACCGTAACTTTGGCTTGAAATATTGACGTAAAATGAACGATAAGTGCCCGTTTTTTGCTTTTAACCAAGAATCTAGACTGTTTTACGTTCATATCTATAGAAATTCTCCGATTTAAGCATTTACTTACAAGAATTTTCAACTTAAAAAGCTCTTGGTTTTGTGACGGCCGCCATGTTGGAATTCTGCATCTCTACGTAAAAGCGGAATTCAACCTAAATAAGTTGTGATTGTATATATTAAAATTAGGGTTGTTCCGATCATGTTTTTTTGCTCCCGATCCGATCCCGATCGTTTTAGTTTGAGTATCTGCCGATCCCGATATTTCCCGATCCGATTGCTTTTTTTGTTTTTTGCTCTAGATTCAATTCCAATCATTCCCGATAATTTTTCCCGATCATATACATTTATGAATAAAACTCAATTCAATTGCTCCAAGTATCTTTTTTTATTGTCCAACATGATATTGTTCCACTGCTTATGATCAAAACAAAGCTTATCAGCACTGTGCCATAAAATATGTAAACAATAAACATGTAAACTAAAACATTGAGTGCAGAATAGTGCAATAACAAAAATCTTCAAAAGAGGTAGTTTACCTACCTACTAGGCTTAAAAGTGACACCACAATAAATGGCAGGAGAGGATGTTTGTTGTTATTATGAACCAATCTTTAAACCAAAACTAAAGACTCTGGATGAGTGTAAGACAGTTTGTCTAACGTTATGTACAATTAGAAAACAATTTAATTAAAAAATATATGTATATTAAAAAAAGGCATGTCCGATATTTTTTTGCCGATTCTGATACTTTGAAAATGACGTGATCGGACCCGATAATTAAAATGCAAAATTTGCTTTTGTTGAGTAAAATTAAGATGACTCTGCATGCTTTCTTCAAGTATTGCTTTCTGATTTGAAAATTGAGTGATTTATTAGCAGTATGTTAAATATTCCTATTAATTCTGAAAATATAGGTGATTATCTCTGCATTCAGTGATTTTTGTGCATCTAGCGTAAAATTTAAGAATTTTATGGCCATTTTAAGTTTTGTTATACTTCTATTAAAAAATAATTGGGATTTTATTAGGGAACGACTTTGAATTTTTTTATGTTGCTGCTCATGGAGACTCATATATGTCTAAGGCCTGATTAGGTTTTAGGTCGCTAGCAGCTTTGGTTTTGAAAATATTTGAATTTTAAGTTTTTGAAAATAGGAAATGTATTCCCTCATACTAAATGCGAGTCAACCTTCCATTGAGCAAACCAGTTCCTCCTCCCATCAGATTGAGTACTAGCAGTTAAAAGAAATGGAGTAAGCCTGTAAATTGGAAGCAATCCAGTCCAAAACCTGGTCTAAAAAGCCACTGTGCCTGGATTTTTATCAGCGTATAAAAATAGGGCCCTGCCTTTTTTTACCAAACTTCATTAAAGCCCTTAGACTAACTCATCAAAACCCTGGGGTTCGATTTAACCCAGGTTAAGAACCACTGATATAGACAATAGATTGCATCCGGCTGGTTTTGTCTACACTAATATTATTGTTGATTTATGATTTAGTCTTTTTCATACTTACACATGTTGCATTGACGCAACCAATAGGGGGAACATACTGTACTTCTTTGCGTCACATGGCAACAGCCTTATCAGTTTCCAGCCTCAAATTGCCATGGTTAAGTCAAGCCTCACAGTCATATGTAATTGAACAAGAGGCATCACGGGATGTCATGTGTCTTGTATTTGGCAGTCGCGCTGTCTTTGGAATGGCCAGAGGACAATTTTAATAAGACACCAAAGGAAAATTCATACTAAAATAAGAAAAAAAAAATGGCTTCATTCTTTTTTTAAATAAATCACAGAAAAGCCACAACTTTCCAAAATTAATCAATTCATTTTAAATGTTTTTATTCATCAACAACTTTTCTCAGTGCCCTAATTTTTGACGCAAAAAATGCCTTGAGCGATTTCAGTGAATGAGAATATTGGCCTAAGAGTCATGAAAGAAGTCAGACTGCATTGATTGCCTGCTGTATGGAAAGTTGTCAGAAAGTATGCAAGAAACACTTCACTTATCACTGAAGCACTTCAAGCTGTCAGTTTGATATTGCTGTAGCAGAGTTGCAGAGAGTTCAAGCCCTTGAGCAAATGTGACCATAAATAGTTCAAGTACAGGCAAGCCTTAGTGCTGAATTAATTCAAACTAAATTCAAACTCTTATAACTTACTGTATATTGCAACTATATGTTCCAAAGAAGTTCCCATAAAAGTCCTCTACATTACACAAATAAAGCCAACTTGAAATGCGTTGGTGCTGACTTCATATTAGGGCTGCAGCTATCGAATATTTTAGTAATCGACTGAAAATTCTATCGATTAATCGGATAAAACATTTTTTTTAGGTAAAGAGCAATTATAAATATACATGAGGAAAAAAAGACATTTAATCCAATATTTAACCATTTTCAGTCAATCAGTGTCTTAATTTTTGATGTACATTGTTGAAAACAGCCAACAATTGCATCTAAGATGCAAAAAAAGAAAATTCACTGCTTTCACTCAAAAAACTTCTAAATCTTAAGAAGAAAAAAAAAACATATTTCTTACCTAAAAATGTAATTACGCTTGATAACACACATCACTTGAAAGCTACGTGTTTTTCCCACGTGTTTCAATTTAATTTCCATTTGTGTCAAGGTATTTTTAAGTTCTCGTTAAGTTTTAAGTTAGTCTAAACTGTAAGTATTGATAGGCTTTTGAGCACATTAGGGACCAGTGCTACTTGGTGTTTTATTCAGCAATGACTACTGAGCTAAAACTGACAGTTAGCTTTATTATGTTTTAATTTTACACCCTCATCACTCTACAGCGCTGTGTTTTTACAGATTAAATAAAGCCTGTATGTAAGACACGTTAGCCACGCATCGACAGTGGTCATAATCAATAGAAACCTAGCCCTCCGAAGGGCTAACGTTACGTGAGCGAGTGACAGTAACGTTATATTTATTAACCATGAGAAGTCTACAGCTTAAAGATGGCGGCTGTTTACTAACGCTCCCCAGACGCGGCCGAGTCTGTCATTTCGCATCTAGTCCTATATGCATGCAATATCTATGAGATGCATCGGACACTACCTGCTACCACATTAGCATCGTGCGGGCGTAGTTTTTAGCAGCGTCGGCGTATTTTGTAGCGGCTGTCGACTGCGGTAAGTTTTTTTTTTTTTTTTTTTTAATTAATTGCTTCTTCCTCTACGCATGTGACGTCAGCGCGTTGTCCTGCATTAAAACTCGAGTTATTCGAGTTGCTCGAGTATTCGTTTCAGCTCTACTTCATATTGTCATTTTAAATGTAGTTTAGACATTATATTTCTATAATTTCACTTTGCAATTTGTTTGGTTTCATTAAGGACATTAATCTGTTTGTTACTTCAGTTCACTTGCTGTATTTCTTTTTGTTTGAAATACTTGTATTTAATTCAAAACCACGACAAAGCTTCTAATTAATTAGAATACATGTTTTAATAAAGTCCCACGACTAAGATGAAGAATACACCATGTTTTACTTTCGCTCAATAATACAGTCTCATTCACTGAGTGCGATAAAGACACAAGAGAATATGGACTTTTCAGGTCAATATTTTTTTGTATTACACTAAATTTTAATCAATCAGTCCTCACGCTGGTCTCATCTTTGTTCCTAAAAGCTTCATTCATTCTAAATGTTACGTTTACCTATAGAAGACCTCCATTATTACTTGCAAGTTAAGTCATCAGCTGCTAGCGCATAAGCCCAATCAATTTAATGTTTTAGATATTTTTTTTTTGCTGCTGTTAGTTCTTTTTACGGTCTCAGTGGGAAAAATACCCACAGCTGCAAAGTTTCAGCAAACACATCCTGATTGGAGTTCATCACATTACCAGACCCTGCCATCAAAATTTGTGAAAAGTCAGCCCTTTGTATGGTTTTAATAAAGTGCTGTTTTCAGTGTGAGCACCTGCTTACAAACAAAAAAGTCTCTGTTGCACATAGGGCCTTTTCACAGTGAATTATCAAGTGTGTGTGACACCGCTCAGGGGCACTTCACAAGTGTTTCCGGGTCAAGCTTTAAATGTGCCAAAATAACCTCTACAAAGCAAGCATACTGGCCTTTCCACGACAGCATCACTTAAAACCTAAAACATACACACTTATGCTCACTTGCAGTGGTACAGTAGAAGCAGACACACACACACACACCTGTCATCCTCCCTCAGGCTTATCTTGTAGAGATCCATCGCTCTCCTCTGCTGTCAGTGGGAACAAATGAGCCGGGGCATGTTTTTTAGTGCTTCTTAGTGCATGTGTGCAGGCCAACCTTCCAGTCTGTCCAACCTTCTTCTATTCTGCTTCATTGAAACACACACATACACACGCATTTTTCTCTTGCTCCGCACTGTTACACACAGATCACTGACACACAATCTCCTGGACATGTTGCATGGTGTGTGTGTGCTTAGGTGTATGTGTGTGTCTCTCCAGATTTCCCACCTTCTACCACACAGTTGTCAAACTCAAGGCCCAGGGGCCAGACCCGGCCCACTGCATCATTCTGTCTGCTCTGTGAAAGTAAATCATGTGCATTGACTTTATCTTTCTCGGTAAGTAAAATTTCAGAAAATGTAATATTTACTGCTTTTATTTGACATTTTTGTTATTAAAATTTCAAATACCGTATTTTTCGGACTATAAGTCGTACCTGAGTATAAGTCGCACCAGCCATAAAATGCCCAACGAAGAGGAAAAAAACATATATAAGTCGCACCGGAGTATAAGTCGCATTTTGGGGGGAAATTTATTTGATAAAATCCAACACATAGAACAGAGAGGTCATCTTGGAAGGCAAGTTAAAATCAAAATACATTACAGAGAAACATGCTGAATAAGTGTACAGTATGTTGATGTTACATGATGCATGAACAACGAAATGCGAATGTACTGTCCTCACCAGGACGCTAAGGCTCGGTCCTGGCTATACAGCGAGCTAAACTCCCAAATGACGATGCTGGACGTCCGGATAATTTGCTGACTTTATTTTTGCCGTCATTATAACTTATGACACCATCATTTGAAGAGTGAAACTAAAAATAGAAAGAATACAAATCAATTTCGTCCTCGATACCAAACAGGCTCGCATCAACGTAAATAAATGATAATTAGCTGCTTTTACAGCAATGACACAAACGGTTAGCATGCGTTCGCTAGCATTAGCACATCATTCAAACAACCACACAACTGGCTGTAAGTGTCCGATCGTGGGTGGAAAGCACACAACAACAGAAAAGATGATAAATACAGGCGTTGCCTCTGTAGAGATATTTTACAAGCATGAACAATAAACGTCGGTTCGCAGCCGTGTTTTTCTCTCTCTCTCTCTTTAACTCGCCCACTCGCTCAGACGCTGCGTAGCTGTCCGTCTTCTTCTGGCGTGTGAGCGCTGTTCTTTGCGTAAACAAGTGCGAGTGCACCCCCACTTGGGCGTGAAAGCGCCACAAACTAAAAGCATGCATTTCAATATAAAAAAAGTTAATAATACAATTGAACACACATTGTCAAAGGCAGAACGCAAACGTGGCCGGTATGTTAACGTAACATAGCTATTGAGAGTTATTCAGATAACTATAGCATATCACTCCAAAACACCAAAATAACATGTGAAATTATATAATAATGTGTTAATAATTTCACACATAAGTTGCACCCCCAGCCAAATTATGAAAAAAAAAACTTCGACTTATAGTCCGAAAAATACGGTAAATGAAAATTTACCAAAAATAAATAAATAAATAAATAAAGAAATAAATAAATAAATAAAAGATCCATTTTAGTTATACTACAGTGGTACCTTAACATACAACCGCATCGACGTACGATTCTTTCAACATGAATAATAAAAAGTAAAATTTAACTCATCATCTCTCTCATCATATGACGACATGCTCAAAACACGACGATTTACGGCAGTGTCGCGATTTCATTGTTTTTCAGCAAGACGGCAGAACGTCGGATTTTCTTTTGAGAGAAATTATCATGGGTCCCAGGAAGGTTAGTGCAGGTGGTTGTAGTGGTGAAAAAAGAAGAAGGTGATGCTTACTATTGAAATTAACAAAGAAATCATAGAAAAATATGAGCCTGGTGTGCGTGTGAGTGAACTGGCTAGACTAATGCCGAAATTGCAAGAAAAGCACGTCAGCTCAAGAAAGGAAAATAGCCAACACCTGGGTCTCGGATTGCAGGATCCTTGTCAAGACGCAAGATATGAAGATAAAAGCTGTCACGAGTCTTGACCAGCTAACTATAATAGCTGGATAACTGTAAATACTACACAGCGGACCAGTATAACAACTCGTGATGTGGACGGTAAACTGGAACTTATCAACAGCAGGAGTCTCTACAAGAATCTCAAACACACTAAGGATTATCTACTAAAGATAAGAAAGGCTCTGACTTTAATTTGCACGGACATAACATGACACGAATGAATCGGGCATCTAACGGGGGAGGGGGTGTTGCAATTAGGATTGACAATCTTCTGGAATGTATTACAATTGAGCTCCTAATCCCCAATTGTAAAAACATAATTATCTGCTGTGTCTGCCGAGCTCCTGATTCAAATGTCTAGTATATGGAAAAGATACTGTATAAAACAAATAATAAGCATGTTTTCGTTGTGGTGACATTAATCTTGGGATAAAATATGTACAGCATGTTGTTTGATTTTAAACATTCATGTCTGATGAAACTGTTACAGTGACCTTTGTGTGCGCCAATTGTTGCCGCTACTCACACCAGCTGTGATAATACATAATCACTTTTGCCACACACATAGCCACAACAAAATGTTCCACAGCAAACAGAGGCAAAAATGTCAGGGACATGACTAATCTGACACCCACAATTCACTAAAATAATCATTGCGAGAAGCTATTTTATTTGTGTATCCATGAATAAACGAGTATTAGACAATTTTGTGTCTTTCCTTATCTTTGGTATAGTTGCAGCAGGCTGAGAAGACTTCAATCCTGCTTGTGTGGACAAATATCTTTGCGTGCATGAAATCTGGGTCCACGTGGATGTGACAGGGATAATCCTTGAGGATATGACTCCTTTTTGTCTCATGCTCCATGGATCTGGTTATGTACATCATTATGCTGGGTTAAGTTGGTTGAGTCCTTGTGTACATGTCTGCAGATACAGTACCTGCTCACATTGGAAAAACCAAAAGTTCTCACACAAATATAAAATATGTGATCCTGTTTGCGTCAGACATCTTTGAATATCATCCCTGTGGCAGGGTTGTCTTTTTTTTTCCTGGAAGCAGAAGAGTGTAAAGTTGGAGTTTATTTAGTCTGGACAAAGTTTGTGACATGTTTTTTACAACCTCAGTGCTGTCACCATGGCAGTCTTCCATAGTCAGCTCAAGTTGTAAGGCTCTTGACTATAAATCTGGTCCTTACTAACGCTAACCATGTGGTCAATACTGTAGAAGATTCATAAATATAACTTTACTAAACGCCTACCAGGTGTTTCGGTGTTAATTCCTTTGTGGGCTTGTAACTGACTTGATACATTTATCATTTTTAACATCAACTTCTATTTTATAACACAGTGACAGTAAAGGTTTCGGGCATAAGTTCAAGAGTGGATTATTTGACATCTGAAGTGAATTTTTAAGAAAAAAAAAAAGTGCTCCCCTGCTATGTACTGTATATTAGGGATGGGAATCGAAATCCGATTCCAATTCCTATTCCAATACCGGTTCCTAGTGTTTCGAGGCCTCGACATCACAATGAAAAAGCCTTAACGATCCCTTTAACGAGTCAAGAAGACGCATATTGCATCGTGACTGTCTTGTTGTCCAAACACATCAAACTAGCATGGCTACACTTCACCAGGAAAGAGGGTGAAAAGGAAAGGTTACGATGGTTTAGCACGAGCATTGCAGCCGTAAACATAACAATGACAGCACGTAGGTTCAAATGCTCGAAAGTGTGTCTTCACTTCACGAGGAAAAATTAAAACAAAACGACTTGCAATCATTGCAAGGTGGAGATAACTGCATCGGGAGGGAAGGTGGAGATAACTGCATCGGGAGGGAATAGACTGCACTGTCCTCACCGAGACAGCTATACAGCTAGCTAAACTCCGAAATGACGATACAGAAGACGTTGGTATAATTTGCTGACTTTATTCAACCATCACTTGAAGAGTGAAACTAAAAATAGAAATGAAACAAATCAATTTCGTCCCCAATAACAAACAAGTGTGCATCAATGTAAATCAGCGATGATTAGCTGCTAATTCAGTAATAACAAAAGTTAGCATGCGTTCGCTAGCATTAGCACATCGTTCAAACCACTACACAATTGGATTTAAGTGTCTGATCGCGAGTGGAAACACACAACAACAACACAAAAGATGATACATACAGGCGTTGCCTCTGTAGATATTTTACAAGCATTAACAAAGAACGTAGGGTCGTAGCAGTGATTTCCCTCTCTCACTAACTCGCTCACTCGCTTGGATGCGGCATTTCTTCTTCTGCGCGTGTAAGAGCACTCTTCTTCACGTGAGCGCGTTCTTCTTCGCGTGAGGAAGCGCAAGGGCGCCCCCACTTGAGCATGAAAGCACCATAAAAACTAAAAGGCATGCATTTCAATATACTGGTAAATAATACTTTAACAGGGGTCCCCAAATTACGGCCCGCAGGCCGAATACGGCCCACCCCGACATTTGGTCCGCCCCCCTGAACAATACCAGAGAGCATTTTGATTTTTTTTTTTTTTTTCTCAATAGTGTGAATTATTTTCTGGCCTTTTTCTGTGAAGAACTCAGAGAGGGTTATTTGGTTATTATGTATTTGATTAATAGTGTTATTATTATTATATTATTATTAGTTAGTTCCGTGAAATATCCAGAAAGGGTTATTGTATTGTGGCTTTCTGAAAAACAATATTTTTTTTACATGTACGCACTCCTGCAATCGTCACACTTTTTCTGTTACAAACTGACCCCGGCCCCTCATCAGAGAAGGCAAAAGTTATGCGGCCCTCACTGGAAAAAGTTTGGGGACCCCTGCAAGTTTAACACATATTGCTAACGGCAGACCAACGACCTATATGCCAATATATACCAATATTTTTTATTTCTATTAGAAATATGTTTCAGTAAAATGTTACACATTCTTGTACATTTGCCACTTATTGCTACAGTTAATATTGAGGCTTTGGGCCTCTTTTGACCTTGTTGTGAGTTTTTAAGGTTGTGACGTCTGATTAAACAAACTCAATGCCAATCAAAACGTTTGTTCTTCTTTTTCCCCAAATTAGAATCGATAAGAGAATCGATAAAGAATCGAATCGTTAAGCAATATCGATAATGGAATCGGAATCGTAAAAATCCTATCAATTCCCATCCCTACTATATATGATCAGAATACAATTTTTTTTGTCTTGACTTGAGAGTGTAAAAAAGTAAAGTCAAGTTGCGTTTATATTGTATATACTGTAGCCCTAACAAATGTCTCAAAGGGTTTCAAAGGCCCACAGTTGGCAAATAATTACAATATTCTGTGATCTGAACCCCATACAGGCAAGGAAAAACCCCAATGGGGAAAAATAGGAAACCTTGGGAATTGCCAGATAAGGGGGATCCCCCTTCCAGAATGACCAGACAACACTGGATGTCGAGTGGGCAACATTTATTAGAATAGAATAGAATAGAATAGAATAGAATAGAATAGAATAGAATAGAATAGAATAGAATAGAATAGAATAGAATAGAATAGAATAGGTGTTTGTTGTCATTGTACAAGTACAAAAAAATTGAAAGGGCATCCCTTAAAGCAGTGATCCACAACTACCGGGCCGGGCACCGTTACCGGTCCGTGGTGCATTTTCCACCAGACCGCAGAGAAATAATATATAACTTGTTAACCTATTTGCTCCCAAAAACGTATAAATACGTTGTATTTTTAATTGCTTCAGTGTCCCGAAAACATATTTATACGTCTTTTGCGTTTTTTGTTGTTGTTTTTTTACAATCGACATCTACAGGTTCCCATGTATCTTAGATAGAATACACAAAGCTCAAAACCCATTTAAAAGCAATAAAACTGGCCACTGGAGGGCAGTAGCACATTTGGTAAGACCCCCCAACCCGATTCAACCAGTACAGCGTAGTTGTGACCGTGCTGCTCGCCTAGCAGAGATCGCTCCGCAGGCTCGCCGCTCGCTTCCCCCGCACCCTCTAGTGTCCCGCACGGAAACGCGCACAGCCAAACCAGTTCCCCCGCAGAAACACAAGTTCCCCAGGCGAAAGAGGCAGTGGTCACCTCTAAAGAAAGACTAAAAAAAAAAATCCATCTTTACGAGACAGGCGGCAATGAGGGAAAAGTTTAACCCACTGTCGCGGCCACCAAGCGTCATGTATCAGTTAATTATGTGTGACTAAATAGTTACTTTGCTATCAAAAGCTCTATTTGTCTAGTTGTTTATCTTATTTTGTAAAAGGAAAACATTATTCAGATGTTTGGGATGCAACTAAAGCAAAAAATAGCGGTGTTATAGTCAAAGTTATGTTTGAAATGCATGTTTTTACAAAAAGTTCCTTTTCTCCCTTTTTTTCATCAGAAATTGGAAAATTGCTCAAACTAAGCTATTTTCTAATGCTGATTTCTAAAGAATGGAAAAAGATATGAACTTACTTTTTTTCTTCTGAAAGAAGAGAGTCTAATCTTTCTTTTGGTGAGTTCCATGTTTATATAGTAATAGAACAGAATTTTCTGTGGGCCTTGCAAAATCAGTCAAAATCCAGTAAAACGGCCGGGAGTGAAGGGCCTTGCTCCGGTGAAAATGGCTGGGAGTGAATGAGTTAACGAGCGCAATTTGACCTGTGCTTCTTGACTGAGTTAAAATTTGTATATGTCGCCCTATAGTGGTTGGCCGCCATTATTGGGGTGTTTGGACACCTATTGATTAATCCGAGTAGCGATTTGTGTATGTTCCCCTGTAGTGGCTGGCTGCCATTACTGGGGTGTTTGCACATCCATAGCAGTCCAGCGTCAGTTAATGTAAACAGTAACGTTAGCTGAGTTGACCGTGTGGTCCGCGATGTCTTTGGATAGCTTTTGTATGGGGGAAAGGCCACCTGCTGAGCAAGAGAGAGGTCCATTCTGCAGATTGTGTAGCTAAAAGCGAGAGAATGAGGCAACAGAAGCCAGTGCGCTGAGAGTATTATACTTCGAACCGTATTGCTAAAGCCACGAAACCTTTTAAGATTGGAGAACTCATAAGGCTTGCGATCGAGGATATTTGCTGTCTTGTTTTAGGAGAGCTGTTCAAAAAGGTTGAGCCGGCATATGGTGAGTTACATTTTCCCTGCACTTAATGTTCGTTTTTAGCCCCTTCTTGTTGTTTTATATTTAAGGTCATTTTCAGCCACACAATGCTGGTCCGTGAAAAAAAGGCCATGGTGCAAAAAAGGTCAGGGACCACTGCCTTAAAGTGAATAGATAAAATGAATAATTAAAAAAGAACAATAAAAACCCGCATACCACTTACACACAAGTATTCACTCCACATCTGCAGTGTTTCACGACACATTATTGCACAGCTACTTTCTTGATCATCGAATGCTGGACTCCTCCAGCATTGCCTCAGAGAAAGACGTCCATATCCAAACTCGGCTTGGCCGCATTGTGCGGAGCCAGTATTGCAGCGTCGGTTATCGCCACCTAGCTCCCAACACCCAGAGAATAAAAGCGGCAGTGAACATGTCCAACATCAAGATTTCATTTTAACTAACTGTACTCTTCGTCTACACTCGGCATGTGCCGGTATGATAACCTTAAGCCAAAATATCACGGTTTCACAGTACCACGAAGCATTCCAGTTACAGCTCTAAAATGTGTTACTTTGAGATATCTATGTTTAAAAAAAATAATTAATTAAAAAATTTCCATTGAACAGGATTTTGAATTTTCAAAATATATTAGCAAATTGAAACATAAATATAATGTCAAGTTTAAAAAAAAGATAAATAAAATTAAAATAAATGCAGTCACTTGGGTGAGCCTAAACATTTTCCATAAAAAGTATGTGTGTATGACTCATATCATGTTTACATTATACACATACTTTCTTTCTCGACACAGACAGTTGCCAGAGAGAAAAAAAGAAACACATTTTACCACCGCTAGACACACTAAACATGCTGGAGTTGTGTCGTAGCTGGTGGGAAACGACCATGATAGTGTTTACTAACCTTTAATTTTGTATGAATGTGAAATCATATTGGAGGTATTGCCTCCTCGGCAGCCGCCCTCCGCAAACATGTGTTTTCGGTAGCTGAAGTATTCCAATACCAGCAGTTTTGTTTTCTTCGATGGGGGCAAAAAGTTGAGGACTTTCACCTCCTTCAGCCATCGTGTAGCACAGCTGACTGCCTGACACTGAGCAACAACCAGTGGGGAAGGGTTGAGCCTTGCAGCTGCAAGCTAGCGATTTCTCCATGCATTTTTGGGACTTAAAAAATAGCTAATACCTTAGGGACAGTATGACGGAAAATTTTTGGGGTTTTGAAACCTTGACGTTTTCATACCACAGTATACCTTGAAACATTGGCACATGTTTAGGTTACACTAACAGCCAAGCTAAACGGCTATCTTCAATTCCTGAGAAAAAGCTAACATTCGTTCATTCCAATCCTGTGTTGAACTGGGCCGTAAAGTTCTAATTAGACTCCTCATTAATGTATGTGGAAGTCAGATATGGTTGAGGTAGACATTTCAGGTAGTGTCAGAGCTCATTTGGTTTGCTGAGCTAAAGCGCCGGTCCCTCTGGACTTTAACTGTATCTTGTTCAGGATCCCAGATGGCACTGCAGTGACCTTCTAGGGAGGGCAACTTTCAGTTTGTCCTCTGTTTGCCCCACCAGAGAAAACATTCACAGGCCAATAGGAAGCGTGGGTCAACAGAGTAGGAGCATAAAACTATATATAGCAGTACATACATAAATTATTATATGAATGAATGAAATTATTATACTTACAATATAAACATTCTTACCTATGAAAAGTCCTCCACCCATACAGTATAGGATGAAGATTTGCTATTTCAGCTGGAGAGCCTCCTTTGTTTTGCTAGAAAAAGGGACATTATGGTGAAGGGGAACGCTAATGAAAGGGGATTTGGCTGCCTGGTCATTTCTAATGATAAGAAATGGAAAGACTCATACAAACGTGAGTGATTAAATCAGTAACATAACAGGATGTGGAAATTTGATAAAAATGCTTTACTTAGGAAATTATTCCTATTTATCACACATTTCGTGCATATTTTAAAAATTTACAGATTAAAAATCATCTTTTATTAACATTATTCGAGGAGGACAAAACAAGTCACTGGAGAGCCCAAAAACTATTAATGTTTTGTTACAGATGTCTTCTTCTGTTAGGTTGTTTTTATGGCAGCCAATTTAAAAATAATTCTCAACAACTTCCAAAGAAAGTGGGAACCCAGGACCAATGATAATATATATATATTTTTTTTTTAAATTGAACTATGTCTTCTTTTTTCTTGAAACTGCTCTTTCCCTTAGCTAAAAAAATACGGTCACTTTGTCCTGGCTGACTGTAATGCCAGAGGCTTTGATAGCATCTGTGCTGCAAGCTGCACTTACAAAGTTTCGAGCTGGCCAAGTGCGTGTTTTCTTGTGGTGACGGTAATGTAAGGGCATTCATCAAAATAGCAAACATTTCTCCACAAATTCTCAGTAGAAATGTTGTATTTCAAAGTCAAAGGCTTGTACCTTGTTTTCCAACGGTTGCACATCACCATGACAGCCACACCTGATTGAAAGTCTGAATGTGCCAAATGTGCAAAGTATAGGGGAAAAGAGGGTGAATTATCTTAAAAACAGTAATTAAAAAATATGACCTAAAGGTCATTTTCACATGCAATAGAGTTTTGTTTTTAAATCCTACGAAGAAAAGCTTTGTTGAGGTTAAAATGTTATGTTGTTCTTAGGCGTGTGCCCTTACGAGATTTTGACGATATTGTAACCTTAAGCAAAAATACCGCAGTTTCACGGTATCACAAAATTGCAATCATTGTATTAAAATGTATTATTTTGAGATGTATGGGTTGGTTTTTTTTATTTCCATTGAACAAGATTTTTTTCCCCAACATATTTCCAAATTGGAACATTGACATGAATATAATGTTGAAATAAATAAATAAAATAACAATTTTTTTTTTTTTTAATTCTACATATTTCTTTTTCAGTCCAAGTTTTAATGCAGGAATGTAAGTATGTTCACCTTTTCTGGTTTAATATACCACTACTACTATTATTAATCAGTTGGATAGTTGGTTGCGTGTGTATGACTCATATCATTATTTACACATTTTTCACACACACACACACACACACACACACACACACACACACGTACGCACACCCCCTCTCCTCACAGAAAGTCGCCAGAGCGAAAAAACACTACAGGCTCTATATGAAAATGTTATTTTGAACAGATGTTTAAAATGGCGGAAGACTTTACAAAGGTATGCTTATAGTGAGAATAGTGAGGAAACAAGTTAGCCGTCTTGGCATGTTAACTAGTCATGTTAATAGCCTCGTTAACAAGCTTACATTATAGTATTTGTTTTACCGTCACTAAACATGCTGGAATGAACTCTTGTAGCTGGTGGGAAACTTTCATGACAGCATTTACTGTACTTACCTTAAATTTTGTGTAAAGTGATGGATGATGGTTACGTTAATGTGAAATCATGTTAAAGGTGTTGCCTGCACGTCAGGTGTCCTTCCTCCTCTAAGCCGCAGCCTTCTGTTTCTTATCGGTAGCCAAATTACTAAAACCTACTACTAAAACCATACAAGCGACTGTCTTTTTTGAAGGGGGAAAACGCTCAGGTGTAGTTTTGACAGCAACTGCAGTGTCACCGACATACAAGACAGGGCAACAACCCGTGGCTCCAAGCTATTTCTCGCTGCATTTTTGGGACATAAAAAATAGCTAATAACGTACTTCGTTATGACGGAAAATTTTAGTGGTTTTGAAACCGTGACATTTTGGGGCAGTTTACATTGCGACACGAAGACTCAACGACTGAGTTGCGTAATTGCCTCACGTGCATATGGTGTCGGCGAAGACGAAAAATTCTGAATCCTGCCTCCAAAGTGGAAGAATTCAATTGCGGGGGCTTGAGGGGGGCTGGCTCGGCATTCATATCAAAAGCTCCTGCCTCGCGGGACCCGCGCCGATAACGTGAGCACTCGTACACGTCACATTGGGCATGCGCAGCGGTGCTATTAAACATTCAAAACAGCTAATGGCGGAACGTCGGCTTTAATTTACTGTTTAAACAATATTTTTAAATTTAAATATGTTGAAAGTTTCCATTTTTGTGCCTTTTTGAATAAAAGAAAATGCCATTGCTTGGAGTGAGCGGGCATGTTGTCTTCCGGGCGTAGGAGGTCAAAATGCATCATTCGCTGTCGCCTTGTAAATCTGCACTGCCCCCTTGGGCCTGGCATGAATACTACATCGTTTTCATGCAGAATTGCGACATTGTTCGAATGGAGACGGAACCATATACATGCACATTTGAAATTTTTCGTCTTTTTGGAGAGTCACCATGTAAACTGCCCCTTTCATACCACGATAAACCTTGAAACCGGTAACCGGCACATGCCCAGTTGTACTTCTTTTGCTTTTCAGAAGAGGAGTCATCATTTGAAAAATTGTGGAAACAAAAAGTCATTATATTTGTCAATTCTGCGTTATAACACAGTGACAGTATTCATCTGCATAGAAACACGAATTTGTCACCATCAGCTTTATCCCGGTCATGCCATGCTACACTGACTAATCGATTCATTACATGAGTATGGATTGACGACTCTCATGAGGAATCTCGGTGGGGATTGACATTGTCGTGCTGCAGCGCACATAATGGCCTGAGCAAATGGCGACCACCTCAATATTGGCTTGTGAATCATAACCGGCTGTAATGAGCTGCACTTAAAGGGGTCAAAGTTTACAACTAAATCACTCCAGAGGACAAAGACTGTAAAGGCTCACTCCGGTGCAATTTTGGCGGGAGGTGGGAGTACACGCCGTCCTTGGCCAGATGTTCACCAAACAGGGAGTGTGCATCATTAGGAAGGTTTTCAGTGAGTGCTCGCCTCTAATAGAAACTGGCATGTCATTTTGTTGGACTTTTATTGCCACATGCCTCTTCCAGTCCTATCACTTATTCCAGTTGTCATTACTAGCTTGCGCACGTGCGGTGACGTGCATGTGCTCTATCCGCAGACACATACTTTGGCACACGCTCAAATCTTGGGCCGCTGCATCCGATTAGCATCCCATTGCATCGTCTTGCCGAGAGATCAAACTGAACACAGATTTGGGCTCCTGTCGGGGCTCATTGGAGGACGTGACGGATACATAGTTGCTCCGTTTTCCCTCAACTCATCAGGGTGCTGTCAGCTCTGACAATATCAAATTAGGCGCAATGCAATTAAAGGTCCTAGTTGTCACAAGTGAGCCAGATGAGCAAGGCTTGTATAGTTTCAGCATTCTGGCTCCACAGATTACCAGACTTAGTTTGAATTTTACACTTCGCATGCTGACGCACATGAAAGCATGTCCTCCCCCACCTGCAAGCACACCCGATTAGCTCTGAAAGTGCAGGTTTAAACTGTTAGTCACTGCTGATTCACAAGCCTCTGGCTGCTTGCCACATCGTCCCTCACGGCGCTGACTGTCAAACAGACCGGCAGGAAGAAGCTGGATGTGTGTGCATGTGTGTCACTGTGAGTTTAACAGGGTTTTAGCTGTTCTTGAAATACTGTTTTTTTGTGTGTTTTTAGCTAGACTGCCATTTAGCCCAATTTGCTTGTCTCTCATTTGTGGCCTAGCTCCCCCTCCTAGTGTGTCCATTAGTTGATCTGCATATGGCTGAATGCATATTTTAACATAAGTGTACAAACTAATGCAGAGCCTTGCAGTATTTTGGCTGCTGGGGTCTCTTGTAGGCATGTGCCCGTATGAGCTTCTGACAGTATGATAACCTTAGGCCAAAATATCACGGTTTTACGGTATCACGGTATTGTAATTACAGCTCTAAAATGTGTTACTTTGAGATACCTCGGTTTAAAAAAAAAAAAGAAAAATTCTATTGAATAGAATTTTTATTTTCTTTAAACATATTAGAAAATTGGAATATAAGTATAATATTAAGTTAAAAGTTTTGTTTTTTTTTAAATAAAAAATAACTGAAATATTCTAAATAAAATTAAAACAAACACAGTCCATTGGGTGAGCCGAAACCCACAGCTCAACATTATTACCATCAGAACAAAAATAAATTGAATTATTTTCCATGAAAAACATGTGTGTATGACTCGTATCGTATTTACATTATACACACTCTCTTTCTCAACACAAACAGTTGACAGAGAGAAAAAACACGTTTTACCACTGCTAGACACACTAAACACGCTAGACTTAACTCTCATAGCTGGTGGGAAACGTTCCTGATAGTGTTTACTCACCTTTAATTTTGTATAAATGCGAAATCATATTGAAGGTAGGGCTGGGCGATATGGCCTTAAGCACGTATCGTGGTAAATTGAGCAGATTTACCTCGATAACGATAAATGACGATAAATTCGCCCAAGCGGACTGTTATATAATTTGAAAATCTGAATCAATGCATGACATACAGATTAACCGTTTCTTGTTGATTTATTTACCAGCTTTCAATTTAATATGTTTAACAATCGTACATGCAGTCTAAACATTGAGTATACGAAAATTTATTGTAAACAATAAGAATTCAAGTATGAACATTTATAACAGCTTGTATTGCTTGAACAATGTACATTTGTCGAAATCAATATGCCTGTGCAAACATGTCATTGTAATACAAATGACTTACAGCTTGAACAGTACACTTCAAAAGACAATTTATTGTTAATGGCTGCTGTGACATATTTACTTAACAATAGTGTTTACGTCAAGGTTTCAGTTTTTTTTTCCCCAGTGCATTTTTTAATACATGCAAGCACACATGAACCCCCACACAGACACACACACATTAAAGCTGCATTGATCTAATGACACAGAATTAAGCACATACAGAAAAATAGCTGGGGCCATTAAACAATGATATTAAAATTTTCACTGTTGGATTGTACTTTATGCTGAATGCTTTACTATCACAACAGCCATCAGAAATCACACATAGACAGAGATACACAATAACGTGACATACTTATTGCTATATGCAGTCCGTGCCCAATCCACTCATTAAGTTCAGCTGTTTCGCCAAGGTTAGAGCCGCTATCCGACTCCATCACGTTTATTTGTAGCGTTAGCCACTAGCGTTAGCCTGTGGCTTGGCTACTAGTAGAAAGCATTGGAAATCGTGAGAACAAGGGAGGACAGCGGGTGAAAGCCTGTCTGGATGCCGCCAAGAGTATTTAATGTCGGGTGAAAGTTTGGCGAACCTCCCTTAAGCCACACTCCATCATGTTTGCTTGTAGCGTTAGCCGCTAGCGTTAGCCACAGGAGTCTTGTTTGTTTGGCTTCCTGATAACCACGTGACTCCATACGTAAGCACACTTTCTGCTTTCTTAAAGGGGAATGAACATTGCCGAACAACACAGAGTCAAAGCGGGATGAAAAGACTATATTTTCTTGTTTTATTAAATTACCGAATTTACTGTCATGGTCAAAATTACGTCAGTCATCGTGAAGAATTTCGGTGCCGGTAAATTTGCGGTTTACCGCCCTGCTCTAATTGAAGGTATTGCCTCCTCGGCAGCCACCCTCCGCAAACATGTTTTACATGTCGGTTGGCCCTCCTCTTTTAAGCCAGGGCCGTCTGTAACTTTTCTGGAGCCTAAGTATTCCCATACCAGCGATTTCGTTTTCGTTGGGGGAAAAAGTTCAAGGGTTTCACCTCCTCCAGCCATCGTGTAGCACATCTGACTCACTGGCACTGAGCAACAACCAGTGGGGGAGGGTTGAGCACACATAAAATAGCTAATATCTTAGGGACGGTGCGACGAAAAATTTTTGCGGTATTGAAACGGTGACGTTTTCATACCACAGTATACCTTGAAACCGGTAATCGGCACATGTTTAGTATCTTGTAATAGCAAGTGGAAACCTGAACTATGAATGACTTAGTTATTTAGAGCAAAATCCACCAGTTGTTGCCAATGTGTCGGCATTCAGTCAAATAATCATTTGTTTGGATACCAGTCTGCGGATATCTTGAGTTTAAGCAATACACATACAACATACTTGTAAGTCACAGAAACAAAATTTCACAATGGAAAAGTGGTAACGTAAATGTCTGAATTCCGAGGTTGAAACACAAATATCACAAAAAAGATTTATCTTCCATGAAGAGGGTTTTCAGACATTTCAATATTAAAATATATCGAAAGAGTGTGATGAAAGCACTTTACATTATCACTGCTCTACCACACACACAACAGGTTTTAGGCATTCATCTTCCTTTCAGTGCTGGATGAGACTTCACAAGGGTTACAAGGTTTTTCGATAAACAGCCTTAAAGGGAAGCATGCTTTAGTCTCAGTTATAATTTGAGGAAATCTATACTGAAAATTCTCGCCTTTATTTTGCGAAAAACTGTCATGGAAACACAGCTACAGTCGAAAAGTTCCCAAGTTTCAATTTTAGCTCAGGCCCTACTGAGTTTTTTCTGTCACGCCTTTTGTCTCTTTGATCTCTGATAGGCTAGTTCTCCTCGAACTAAATCAGTTTTAAGATAATAAAAAAAACATATTTTGGGGATAATATGGGGCCAGGAGACGGAGATTTTACTAGGAGATAATATTTGTGATTTGTATATTTATTTTATGGCAGACTATGCAATTACACAATTTGTATGTTGTTTATTAAGACAGTTATAATGACTTGACAGTAGCACATAATACTGTAAATTTGATCTGTGAAAAATGTGCGCTTTCTCTAACCCCATCATGTGCCTCTAATTCATGGGTTTACTCCTGGCTGGCAGACACCCACATCCTTGTGAAAAAAAACAACAACAACAAAACAGTGCAGTCCTAATGACTGTTTTAAAAAAATAAATAAATAATGTTCCCTTCATATTGCAAACTTTCTTTTAAAATAGTGTAGTTTTCTTTTTGAGTTTGGAGTTTTGCAAGGTTCTATGCACTATTGACACTTTCCTGCATTCTATCAATGAGACTTCCTGCCTTGTTTTGTAGTCAATATAGCACAATGCTATGAAGCTGAACATCTAGAGGCTTTTTTATTGACTCCAATGACTGAAGTATGACGGTGTCAGATGTTTTGGTTCCTTCTTTGTTCACTGCCTGCCTCTGTGTAACCCAAGCCAGCCCATATGTCACTGACAGCATCTGCATGGCCCTAGGGGTTCACTTTGTGACTGGTAAGCCATTGATGTTAGCATGATGCTGATCCTGGTGTCTGCTCATGAGCACACAAGCACAGTCAAAACCTGATCTGCAGTGTGAACATTGGGATCCAGTGTATTTTAGCCTTGGGGGGCTGAAACTCGTGTTTAGCTGTGTGCATGTGTGTTCAAGTTAAAATTCTCTCAACCCCTATCCATACATTTTCTACACTGCTCATTCAATTCTGGGTTGCGAAAAGGTGGAGCCTATCACACTGCCATCGGTAAAAGAATGTATGGAAAATAAATGATTAAAGCATCTCGGCCAAACTTCAATGGGCCTACAGTCCAGAATTTTCCTCACTGCCTCCCTATGTTTGTGTCCTCTCTTTTAGTCAAATGTGACCATCATCTGAGTTTCCTTGTTGGATGCATATGAAGAAAGCTCACAGACGCGCTGAGGAGGAGAAGATAAACAAGTAAGAAAGTGCAAACAGAATAGAGGGAGAAGCATAAGAAAAAACATCAAGATCTGTGTTGCTTAGAAATCCATGTGAAAACTACAGAAAGAAAGGCAGTAGTGTGAGTATGTGTGTGCGTGTTGGGGGGGGGGGGGTGAGCCAAGAATGAAGAGAAATAAGAAGGTAAATATGCATATGGAAAGGAAATCCATTCTGCAACGGGGGAGGGTGGTCCTTGTCAAAACAGGACGTGGAAATTACAGGCAATTTCAGGTACGCCCGTAAAGAAATCATTTTGATGCAAGACAAAGAGAAAGTAAAGAGCAGGGTATGAGTCGGTTGATAAGAAAGACGCAAACAAAAAGACAAGGCGCAAGACGGAGAGGGGAAAAATGAGGTGAGCTAAGATATTGGATGTCAGAACTGAAAGCATTTCGTTTAGAAAAATACTGAAGGTTGTGTGTGTGCTCGTGTTTGGCGGCATTTGCGTGTGTGTGTGTGTATGTGTGAAATTGATGGTGGAAGGAACACAAAAAAAGAGGCGAAGTTGAAATAGAGGGAGAAAATGGAAAAATATGAAAACAAAAATGGACTTCAGCCTTGCCTTCAGCGAATGTGAATTTTCTTTTTGTGATAATTTCTTGCGTCCAATTTTCTTTAGCAATGTGTTGCCTGTGAAACGAGAACTACTAAAATGCAAAAGTCTCTAATTGAAGTCTTTCAGTTTGTGTTAGGTCAAATTCCAAAAAAATAGCCTCCTTAATGTGCAATAATGCGAGCCAGCAACATAATTTTATGCAGAGCTCAATGCCTTTTACTCTCGCCTCCTTGGAAGGAAAGTGATAATCACATGATTGTAATTCATATCTTTAATTAAAATACATTGCAGTCACAAGTGCTGTGATCAGTGTTGTCACAGATTACTTGTAAAGGTAATTTAATTACTAATTACACCTCAAAAAAGTAATCCAGTAACTCTACTGATTCCTTTATTATCAAAGTAACTAAGTGACTTAAAAAGTAATTTATCATTTACTTTTTACCAATTTTTCTCCCTTTGCTGCCTCAATGTAAGAATACCAACAGAAAAATGTCATCGCATGTAATTGACTTTCCGATCATTGAAGTTTTAGGGGAAGATCAGAAGTTTTCACATAAGGCTTAATCTTCGAATTAGCTGGGGTTTAATTAGTCGATGGAGTTCATTTCAACCTGCATTGACTCATGCTAACATTGCTACTCCAGAGCCCTGAAACTAACAAATAAATGACAAACTGCAAGGAATTTGTTGAAATCAACTCCACCGACTAATTAAATCCCCGCTAACTTGACGAATAAGCCTAATGTAAAAAATTCTGAACTTCGGGTTAGGGTTTAGGGTTAACAGTAGAGATGTCCCGATCGATTGGCATCCCAAAGTATCGGAATCAGCAAAAAAATATCGGCCATGCCTTTATTTAATATACTTTTTTTTTTTTATTATTATTAAATTAAATCGCTTTCGAATTGTATTTAACGTTACAGACATAATATGTTACACTCATCCAGAGTCTTTAGTTTAGGCTTAAGGTAGGGTTATCAAATTTATCCCGATATCAGCGTTAATTAATTTTTTAAAATGTATCACGTTAAAATATTTAACGCAATTATCACGCATTGTCGCGTTCAATCTGTACTGGCGCCGTTTTACCTATATAGAGAGATAATAGGCAGCGTTAAATGAGTAGAGTGAAGTTTGGCAGCCTTTGGAGCCTTTTTTAATTGGCTAAAGCCTTACAATCCCTCTCCCTACTATTAGAAATATCATGGGAAGCAATGTGGGGAAGCTAGGTAGCAATTGATCTTTTACTTAACACCTTAAGTTATTTCCCAACGCAGAGAAGATATATCAATTGGTAGCACTACGCACAGTCATGGTTCCACTTCCCATAATGCATTTGGGTTGAATGGCTGCAGTATCATTTACTGAAAGCTCAACAAATACACTAGATGGCAATATTTAGTCACAATACACAAAGCCACAAGTCTTTCTATCCGTGGATCCCTCTCACAGAAAGAATGTTAATAATGTAAATGCCATCTTGAGGATTTATTGTCATAATAAACAAATACAGTACTTATGTACTGTATGTTGAATGTATATATTCGTCCGAGTTTTATTCATTTTTTTCTCAATGCATTGCCAAAATGTATATGATCGGGAAAAATTATCGGGAATGATTGGAATTGAATCGGGAGCAAAAAAAAGCAATCGGATCGGGAAATATCGGCATCGGCAGATACTCAAACTAAAACGATCGGGATCGGATCGGGAGCAAAAAAGCATGATCGGAACAACCCTAGTTAACAGCATATCACTGCCAATGTAAAACAATGCAATTGACTGAACGATGATCAACAACACACAAATGAATTGCACGGTGCAATAAAAACAAATGTGAGGCCAACGCGCACACAACCCTGAAGTATGCTGTACACGCAAGCGGTCAATTTAGCCACAAAACGTGCCGGCAAAGAAGAACTTTACACTCAATAAGACTTACAATACATCCAAAAAATGCTAAACGAACACGTCACCTCACAGCATAAATGTGCAACACGAATATGATGTACTGTAAACAATTCTTGCGGACTTCGCGAGGTTGAGCAGGAGTGACGAATACCCACAAAAAGGCTGGCAACGTAGCGGCTCCAACCTATCGCTGGAACCCTCCAGAATGAAGGAAAAATACTCACATTCATTCAAGATCAACATTACCACGCACATCTCAATAGGTGGCTGCACTCGGCTCGAATGTGCACCCGCACTGGCCTGTCACACATCTCTCTCAGTCCCAAACAAGTAACTATGAGCGGTTACCGTGCAAACAAACATTTTCTATTCAAAATGCTCTTTGTACATGACTACAATATTCTTCATTCTACATACATTATGAGGCAGTAACAAAATAGTAAAGCACAGACACTAAGGAAACTAACTTTAATTAGATTACTGGTTTGAAAAAATGAATGCGTTAGATTGCTCGTTACTGAAAGTAGCACTGGTACCTAATGTGCTCCAATACAGCAGGTATCATTCATTTATTTTGAATACAGCAAAAACTCCTATCAGGACTTAAAATTTAGACTTAAACGTAAAACTTAACTAGAACTTAAAAATAGCCTCACACAAATGGAAATTCAATTGAAACACGTAGGGAAAACACCTATTAAGTAATGTGTGTTATCAAGCGTAATGAAACTTTTAGGTAAGAAATAAGACATTTTTTATAAGATCTTAGGTTTTTGAGTGAAAGCAGTGAATTTGTTGTTTTTTCTCCCGAGACACATCTGAGATTCAATTGTTGGCTGTTTTCAACAATGTACGTCTATAATAAAGACATTGATTGAATGATGTATGACACGAATACTCCAACACCCCATTTTACAATTAAAAAAATAAAAAATTTATGCGAATTCTCAAGTGAATAGCAGTTTTCCCTACCAACTGGGGCTTGTAACTTCATGTGTTACTATTTCAAAACCTCCACACTGTAACACCAACTGTTAGTTGCAAAATGGAATCTTAAGCTTACATCCAGAGTAGCTAGGATACGTGTATAAAAGTACCAGAAAGGGGAGAAGCTTCCACTTATGCACATTTATTCACAAAAAATAATATTTCCACCTTGACCACTCTTCACTCGGGAGCTCAGCAGTACGCAAACACGCATTCCCTGACGAACTCCAACATTGTTGTAAGGTCCACGTCAGAGTCACTGTCGTCACTGTAGCTTGCCACAGTGCTTTAATTATTTAGTTTGATTTGGGGAAAACTCCCATGAAGAATAGTCAACAAAAAAAATAGCAATACTAATCCAAATCCGCGTTTTTTACTCACTCGAAGATCCAGGAATTAGACCGATCCCATGGCAATATCGCAGCCGCGATCAAGCCGTCGATTCCACAAAATAGACTGAACCCGTGAAGCCGCTGTGGGACCGACGAATAAAAATAAATGGACAGATCCAAAACCATTATTGCAGACGCGATGGGACCCTTACTTGACTGAGGATCCAGGAAAAATGTTCGGGCGCCAGTTGTAACGCGTGGTGGGTAGGATACATGCATACAGGGACCTAAAAGGGGGAGAAGCTTCCACTTATGCACATTTATTCACTAAAAATAATAATTCCACCTTGACCACTCACTTCACTCCCATTTTTTCCATTTGACTGGAAATTGCATCCAAAAGCAGCACATCGTGGTATTTTACTTCGCGAGTTTAGGCAGCAATAAGCAACTGTTGAACACGAAAGATGCCAATGACGTCATCACTGCGAGCCCGCAAACCATGGCGCCAACTAACGGTCAAAATATGGACTAAAAATTATAAAATATTGCCATTGATTTAACATTTTATGTGTTTCTAAAAACATATTTTAGAACAGCAGAACAATTGTGGTTTATTAGAGCCTACATGTATTTAAGTTAGAGGATCGCTTTAAGACCATGCATCTAAAGGTTGGTCTTTTTTCACCACAATCAAGGGGGAAATGATTTCAAGTAATGTTTTGAACAATATCACTTCTTGAAAGAACATTTCTGACGAAAAAAAGTTTGTTTGTTTTTTTGTTTTTTTTTTTACATATACTCACTTTTTGCTTAAAATAAGAATATTAAGATTATTTTGAGATGGCCGTTTTTTTTTTTTTTTAATCATTTCAACAAATCTAAGTAAAAGACCTTTATAACTGAACTCATTATATAATGCAAATAAGGTTGCCTAAAAGTTGGTGGGGACAATTTGAGCATCCTGAAAAGTTCCTAGTGTTCTGTCCCTCACGTCCCTATGCAAACCTACGCCATTGGTCCATTAACAGAAGGACTAGTATTGTTGTGTTAATGTACTACATATTAGGGCAAAACAATAGGAAAAAGAAGGACTACGAGATGAGAGTAATACTATTGCTACAAGAAAAAAAAAAAAAGTCGTATTATTACGTAGGGTAATGTAGCTGTAATCAGCTTCGCATTTTACGTACATGTATCGTAGCTGAGAGCTACGACATTAGCCTGGCTAATGAAATATTTGAAATACATCTTTGTTATGGTTCTTTTTGGTAAACAAAATGTGAAAAGAAATTAATTTGTCATGCTTTTTTTGCCGTGGCACGACATGGTCAGGCGGTCCGACTCAGATGCAGTCCACCACCGCAGCTTCAAAAAATCCTATGGGAACCCTGACATCCTTTAAATCAGTACTTCTCAAATAGTGGGGCGCGCCCCCCTGGGGGGGCGCAGAGCGATGCCAGGGGGGGCGCATGTGTCCTCGGGGAACATGCTTTTTTCTTTTTTTTTTTTTGCCGGACTGGAATAAAGTGTACTTGCACATCCACTCAGTGGGTGGCAGTGGCGCTCTCATTTTCAGAGTGCGTGCAGTATTTTTGAACTAAGGAAGAGCACTCAGCACACAGAAAACAGATATGAAGAGCAGTGCGCCGCCGCCGTTTTCGAAAGCCGTTTTCCGATCGGACTCACTCACGCAGCGACCCACTGTCTTGTCCGGTTCTCACGTCGCCGCCCGAGAAGTGCCATTTTCGGCTTGGGATCGTCACGACGACCGCCCTCACCTACGGTTCTACCTCGGCCGCCGAGAATGCGCTTTTTTCGTGCCGTTTGCCTTTTAGCTTTGACTTTTAAAACAGTGGGGTGATGAGGAAAGACTACTGTTTACTGTGTCTGAAAATAATTATAGCGGACTGCCAGAAGCCAAATCAATTAAGACGCCACTTAAAAACATTCGACCCCAATCTCATTGATAAGCCGCTTGATTGTTTTTCAGCGAAAACGTGCCGAATATTGCCAACAATAGTCCTGCTTTTTCAGTGTTACATCAGTAAACCAGTGAGCATTGTTAGCATGCTCATTGCAAAATGACTCCACACCATTGCAAAGGAGGTAATACTGAGTGTGAGCAGCAAAAATAAAAACTGTCCTTCTGTCCAAGGACACTCTTTTTTTCCTTTATTCATTTTTTTTTTTTCAGTCAAATTTTTTGGCATATTGTCCTCATGAGTAAATGTTTCTAATCAATTTGAATTTGTTATTATTTACGGATTTTATTACATTTTATTTTTCTGTATCAAATGGTCAAAAATGTACCTTGAGTGTATTTTTACAGTTTGTGACTTTTTTTTTTAAAATTCAGGCAAATTGATGCACGTCAAGTCTTCTCTGTTACAAACAAAACAATGTTAATAAAGTTATATTTTATTATAAGTTGATCTGTTACTTTTTTTCTTTATTAGAAAAAAAGGACACAATGTTAGGCAGATGCGTATTTATAATAGTAATTTTATAGACGAATAATACTATTTACAGTGGCGGCGGAGAGTTTGGGGGGGCGCAAAACATTTACGTCTTGCTTCGGGGGGGCGTAACAGAAAATAATTGAGAAGCACTGCTTTAAATAAAGATATCATTCCATTTTTATATGTTATCAATTGATAATTAATTTTTTTCATGGTGGAATCCATGTAAATCCTGTACAGCTATGCAAAAAAGAAAAGAAAAAAATAGTGATAGTGATAGTGATTTGTTTGGGTTTTTTTTTTTTAACGTATTGATTGAGTGTATTGGAGCGCCAGCGGCAGTTTTAACCATAAAATAGGCACAAGCCACAGAAGCAAGAGAGTGTTTATTATTTACGAGTCCCAATTCCCCTTCAATGCTGACGCCAAACCTATGTCCTTGTCATAGCAGCATACTGGATGTTAGGAGATATAGCTGTGTGTATGTGTGATGTTTGTGATGAATGTCTCTCTTATTTACAATCCGTTGTCAGCTTGATGGGGCAACCTGGATTATATATGGTGGACTTTAGTAAAGTGACTCCAAATAAAAAAGTCATTTTTATCCCACTACAAAATGTTGAGGCCCAGCAGCAAAATGAGGGTGTGTTTAATTGCATTTGTAAAGGCACACATGAAGAACAAACAACACGCATCCAATGCAGATAGTAGAAGCATGAGGGGAAAACAGCTTGAGGTTATAATTCAGCAATCCATATTTTTTCTAAAAGTTGGTCTGTGTGCCTCTCTCTCGAAAGCCCAATGCGCTTACCCGACATCGACTCTAATAATTGCGTATCTGTCTTTCTGTCTGTCACAGTTTGTGAGGATATTGGTTGTCCAGGTTTTCTCTGACAGGATGCCATCATAGAGCTTGAGTGAGAAAAACAAGCTTGGACGGGGAGAGAAAAGGGGAGAAGGAGGGGCTCCGACACGGAGATGAGATAAGGGAGGAAATGGAGGGTGAAGGGAATGCAGGAAAGATGGTGGAGGTTATATACATCACAACAGGCTGACACTTGTCAGGTAGAAGCAGATTAAATGTTTCACTTAACAGCGTACCCTTTCACACATCTTGTTACAACCCAACACCATGACACAAACTTGTAGACATATGAAATAGAACACTCTTTCAATTATTAACCAACTTCTATAACGTTGTTCCTCATTAGGGTTTCCTGGAGTCTTTGCAAACTGGGCTGCAGCTGCGGTGGTGTAAAAGCTGTCACATCTTGATTTTTGGTGGGAATTTGGTGGATTGACAGCAAGGTCCAGTGGATTGATCATCTATTTCATCCATTATCTGTACCGCGTAAACAAAGGTCACAGGGGTGCTGGAGCCTACCCCAGTTGACTATGGGCGGGAGTTTTTACATCATTACGCTGGCCAGTATGCAGCTCCGGGGTGACACAAAGGATTGGAATTGTGCATATACCTTGTTGGCCCGAATATAAGACGGTGTTTTATGCATTGAAATAAGACTCAAAAAGAGGGGGTTGTCTCATATTCGCGGTCTAGACATTATACCCATTCACGACGCTGGATGGCGCCATATATCATTGAAGTGATGTTCTGTCATGACAGATCTCAGCTATTCTCCCCATTCACGACGCTAGATGGCGCCAGATATCATTGAAGCGATGTTCTGTCATGACAGATCTCAGCTACTCTCAAATTTAACCAGTTTGCATTATTTTATTGCAATGTTTTTCTTATTCAGATTTGTTTCAAGACTACAGTTACAGTTGACTTCACTTTGATGGTTAATGCAGTTATTGCAATTTTGTTGTTTTATCACAATAGATTAGTTTATTTACATTTCAAAAACCAGAAGCCATTCATTTACGAATGTGATTGCACTTTAGTTTACATATTTAAATGTTGAGATATTAAGATTTGAATGAGGCAAAATAACATGCTTTTTCTCTCAAATATATTGTTATAATCATTTGTTTCAGATGTACTGTAATTATTTTCTGTATAAAAATTATATTTGGTTTTCAAAAAGTCTTTCTTCAAACTTGAGTCTTGAAAAAGAGGGGGTCATCTTATAATCAGGGCCGTCTTATTTTCGGGCCTATACGGTATGCTGTAAATAAGGGACGCAAACATCCATTATTCAATTCACCAATTGTTATCACAAGTTTTAATCTGTTGACAGTGCTCCAGTTATGCACGGATCGCAGCAACAAAAGTAGATGTCTCCGAAATCTGAATAAGACAAATTGAATGTGAGGACTCAATGTGATTGGCAACAAATGGAATTGGCATATTCGCGCCTCTAGCAGTGTAAACCAACCGCATCTACATATTTGTGAAATAATACAAATCTGGTCTAAGACAGAGGTCAAATTGGTGTACAATTAGATTCCTGGCTCTTTTTTCATCCCTAGATCAAGTCTGGTATGGCGCGGAGAGTTCCCACAGACTTTAAAAACTGCAGTAATAAATCTCTTCTAAAAAAAAAAAAAAAAAAAAAATCTAATCAGGATGCCTCAACCATTAGTAATTATAGGACAATATCAAATCTGACATTTCTGGGGAAAAATATCGAGAGGGTTGTTTTTTAATAAATCCAGGCTTTTATGAGGCAAAACATTCCCTTTAACAATATCAGTCTGGATTTCGGCTACAACACAGTACCGAGACCGTGCTTATCAAAGTCCTACGTGATATTCGTCGGAATACTGACACAGGGAAATAATCTGTTCTACTACTATTGGATATCAGTGCCACATTCGACACGGTTGATCACAACATAATACTCAACAGATTTCTTTACATGATAGGGATTTCTTTGTGTCAATCGGAAACCATCACTCAGACCAAACCAAATTCGCATGTGGGGTTCCTCAAGGGTCCATTCTTGGAGCAATTTTATTTAACATCTATATGCTTCCCCTAGCTCAGATCATGTAACAGTATGACATCTCCTATCACACCTATGCAGATGATACACACCTTTACATTTCTGTGTCCCCCACATGATTATAGTCCCTTAGTTACCCTGAGTAAATGCATTCATCAAATCAGTGAATGGACGTGCCATAATTTTCACCAGCTAAATGTCGAGAAGACAGTAGTGATCATTTTGGGGCCAAAAAAGGAAAGGTCAAAGACAAGCACGCACCTTGGCACAATGTCACTCACGGCTACAAATCAAGTCAGAAATCTTGGTGTAATTTTTGACGCAGACCTAAAATTTGATTGCCTTCTAAAGTTTATAACTAAATCTGCTTATTACCACCTAAAATATAGCCAGAATTGAGGGGCTTCTGACTAAAAAACACATGGAAAAACTTTCTTTCAGTAGATTGGACTTTTGCAACGGTATATTTACAGGTCTTGATAAAAAAATCAGTCAGGAAGCTGCAGCTACTACAGAATGCTGCTACCAGAGTCCTTACAAATATAAGGAAACATTACACTAGTTTTAAAATCATTACACTATCTTCCAGTGAGTCAAAGGATAGACTATAAAATACTACTGTTCGTCTACAAAACACTTAATGGCCTTGGACCAAAATGCATGCTTGATTTGTCGGATCCCTATGAAGCATCTAGACGTCCAAGGGCGCCTGGAACCGGTCTCCTGTATGTTCCAAGAACAAGAACCTTGCAGGGTGAGGCATCATTTAGTTATTATGCTCCTCACCTCTGGAACAAGTTACCTGAAGGTCTGAAGTGTGCTCAAACTGTTAGTTCGTTTAAATCTGGGCTAAAAACGCTTCTGTTTATCACAGTATATTCATAACTGTCTATTTATTTCAAATGTCAAGCTATTTGCTTTTTATTCCTTTTCTTCTTTATTTCCATTGCTGATTTCAATTATTATTAATTTTTTAATTCTATTCGTGGTGTAATGTGATTTTTACAAATCATTTTATCTCTGCTCGTGGATCTTCATGTGATGTAAAGCACTTTGAATTGCCTTGTGTTGAATTGTGCTATACAAATAAATTTGCCTTTCCTTGCCTTACTTCAGGCCTAAGAAAGGCAGAATCTGCAGTGCTGCTATTCTCAAAGATCAGCCAACCGACGTAAAACCTTAGTGACACATTGAATGAGCTTGCCGATGATTGTCAGATGTTATCGATCGCCAGCCAACGTGTATTTCTACGGCCAACTTCGGTACGTGCTTTTGTGCTGTCTTGAGATGTCGTACTATTTCCCATTCCAGAGATGGGGAAAGTTAGTGCTGAGTTAAATGACCTGACCAGTAGACTATACTGTACCTTGAATGTGTTCTATCATAAATAAAATAAAATAAAATAGTCTTCAAAGGTACTAAACGGAATATTTATTGTTAGTTTAAAATACTTTACTCCATGCATGCTCCACCAATGCCTTGATGAGGACACAGAACCCAGACATTTTAACTGAGACTGCCCCAAAAGACCTCTTTTTATTCCCTTCAATAGAGAGTGTTCGGGTCAAACACTGTCAGCGAACATGCGCCTGTGCACTTCCACGGCAGCAGCAATGTTTTACTGAGCCTCCAGCCTTTCTCTGCTTGGCAAAAACACTTTAAAAACCAACTTAAGACTTGCTACTAACAGTAAACCATCATGTTTGCTGTTTTATACTTTTCTGGTGTTGATTTGATGGGGCCAAATGCTCATTGCTTTATGTTCGTGCTCCTACAAGCATGCGTGCCATGCACGAGCTTAACACAGGCTGCAATTACGCTTTAGCTTTACAGCAATTTTAATTAAAATCAAATAGTTTTAGCATCTGATGAAAACCGTCATAATCACTGGAACGTCTCTACAGAGAAAGGCCTTCCCAGCAACAATTCATGCCAACCAAAGTGCCCTTATACGCACACCGCACAGGTTTTCTTCCAAGAAGTTTGTTTGATGGTGTAGGCAAGCGTAAACTGGCTGTCTGGCATTCCTCCATCGTCTGTTCCCCCTGTAGCAGAAGTCCTTGTCTCTCTATTGATCCCAGCTTATCTTCCCGTAAACCTGCAACACTTTTCTCTCATATTTGCCTGTCCATCCCAGGCACTCCATATTGCTATTGATCGTTTTGTGTGTTCAAGAGCGCAGGTAGTGGTTAAACTGAGTCTAGGGGAGAGCTGCTCTTGCCACGTATCGCCCTTCCCCTCTAATGGACCCAATCAAGCTCTAATAGACACTGGGGTTAAACATCAAAGCACACTACTGATTTCTTTGCCATTTCGCCTTCATTCCTTTCCTCTATCTTCCTTCCAAAAAAACATCGCTGTAATGGCGACTACGGCCTTCAATATGTGTTGATTGCATTCCAGTAGCTCTTATTTACAAAACAAAAGATCTGCTGAGTAGCCTTTGCTTAGATACTTCTCTAAATTGACCTGCTTTGTATTCTAGGCATATATTTTTTCCCAATACAACTCATTATATATTATATTCTGGAGTCTGGACTCATGGAACTACTGACCTTAGGTAATTTTCATTGTCTCTTTGAAATGCTTTGAAATTAGGACAATAAAATAACACATCTATGAATTATTGCTACAATGTATCTCTGCCCATGTGTTTTTATTTATGAGTTTGCAAACTGCATGCTAGTAATTGGATTTTTTTTAATGATGATATCATTTTCAGCAATATGTACATCCGCAGCGAATAAATTGGCTCCCGATCCTAGTGAAAATATTTTGATGCCAAGTTTTGTGTATTTTTCCCCCCAGCAAAATGTCACCTTTTAAGCACCGGTTGGAAATGCTATTTGAATATAATTCATGTTTAGTTGAATTTATTACCTTGTAACCTCGAACATGTGTCTATCGTTATCATCCTGATAGTTCGTGAACTTAACTACCAAATCAATAAATATGACCGCACTTCTCTTATTGGGTATATCGCATGTCTGGGATTAAATGATTTGTTGTCAATGTTAATAAATTCATAAATCATTAAGTGTTAGGTTTATTACTAATGTTTTAGTGTAGTTTTAAACATTGCATTATTATAATACGAATGCCCATGGCATTTTTGTGCATTGGGTTTGATGATTTTTTCCCCCCTAAAAACAGAAATTAGACCATTTAATAAGACTTATGGCCCACAATTACAAACTGACCATTTTTCTGCAATCATTATATAGTCAATCTCTTCAGCCTTTTTTCATTTACCAAAAAAAAATTAAAAAGGCTGTTTTATGATGCCACATTTTTTTGTTTGAATAGAAAGCTCATTAATACCCATTAATACTGCAGTAAGCCCTAAGTTATACAAACTGAAATGAACCCTTTGAGACAAACTGCTTTAGATGCATCTAAATGCTAATACAGCAGGCATTTAGAAAAGTGCGGTTAAGTATGCTGGCATCAATGCTGCATCAGGAATGCAGCGGTCAGTGTGGATGCAGAGCATATTAATACAGTATAGGTTCCCATAGTGGTCATGCGTATGTGTACAGTATGTGGAAAAGGACCTAGTGTAATTGCTACCTAACAGCGCTGCAAGGCACCATTGAAAAACAATAAATCTGCTTTAGACATGTTTACTATACCCGGGAATCTCACCGTGCTTGTATAAAAACTTATTGAAGACTGAATCATACATGTCATCCATGCCAGCTGGAAGAAGCAACATTTCACTACCATGCACTGGACAATAGACAAATAATAGATGGTTGGGTTTCAAATGGAAAACAGCAACAGGCCATAAAGTCGCTTTAAAACATCTTAAACAAGATGCCGTAGTTGCTCCTTTCATTCCTTTTTAGGCCTATTTTAAAGCCTTCTATTCATCAGCATCATCATCATCCTCTTTTTGTTTGTTTCGGACCCTTCTGTGGGAGTCCAGCTAGAGAAGACCTTTTCTGCATGATGGCACCTCACTGTGCTCCAGGGCTCCCATCTCAGCATGATCTTCTGAACTGTTGTGAAATAAATGCTCCTATATACAGTAGAAGCTAAGGAGTTATTGAGGACAGGGAGAGTTGGAGTGAGAGTAAAAGACACGACTGAATAATTATCTCCCTTAGGAGAGGAGTGGGCGGCTACGCTTAGGCAGAATGGACAGTGACTGACAGTCAGAGAGAACGACATGCTGTGGATGCATTCTGTATTCAAACAGTTTTTTCAGATAGAGGCGATACTTTGACGGCAGGCATCAAGACAACAGTTCATAAAATTCAGTGCTGATCACGGCAAAGCATACAGTTAAGAATACGATGATTGTGAGAGTGCTAAAATACATTGATGGGGGTTGTTCTTTTCCTTGTTTGTATGTTTGTTTTTTTGTTTTGTTTGGCAGTTTGGACCTGTTCTTAAGGGAGTTATTTGATTAGTGCTTTGGTGCATGAGGAACAGGTTTCAACATTCTCTAAATGGCCCAACATATGGGGACAAATGGGATTTATGAAACAATTTATGAGGACTTTCTAGGTTTTCTGCTTTGTGTACTGGGACAAGTAGCGTGCCGATTACCAGTTTCAAGGTATACCGTGGTATGAAAACGTCACGGTTTCAAAACCGCAAAAATTTTCCATCATACTGTCCCTAAGGTATTAGCTATTTCTTATGTCCCAAAAATGCAGGGAGAAATCCCGCGCTTGCAGCTGCAAGGCTCAACCCTCCTCAACCGGTTGTTGCTCAGTGTCAGTGAGTCATCTGTGTTACACGATGGCTGGAGGAGGTGAAACTCCTGAAGTTTTCCCTCCATCGAAGAAATAAAAAATGGCTTGTATGGGAATACTTCGGCTACAAAAAAGTTACTGATGGCCGCGGCTTATAGGAGAAGGCCCAACCGAAATGTAAAACATGTTTGCGGAGGGTGGCTGCCGAGGAGGCAATACCTTCAATATGATTTTGCATTTCTACAGAATTAAAGGTTAGTAAACACTGTCATGAACGTTTCCCACCGGCTATGAGTGTTAACTCCAGCGTGTTTAGTGTGTCTAGTGGTGGTTGAGAAAGTGTGGATATAATGTAAACATGATACGAGTCATACACACATGCTTTTCATTGAAAATAATTCAATTTTTTGTTCTGATGGTAATAATGTTGAGCTGTTGCTGTAGGTTTAGGCTCACCTAAAGGACTGCATTGATTTTAATTCTATTTAGAATATTTCAGTTTTTTTAATTTATTTTAACTAGGGCTGTCAAAATTATTGCGTTAACGGGCGGTAATGAATTTTTTTAATTAATGACGTTAAAATATTTGACGCATTTAAAGCACATGCCCGCTCAAACAGATTCAAATGACAGCACAGTGTAATGTCCACTTGTTACTTGTGTTTTTTGGTCTTTTGTCGCCCTCTGCTGGCACTTAGGTGTGACTGATTTTATGGGTTTCAGCACCATAAGAATTGTGTAATTATTGTCATCAACAATGGCGAGCTACTAGTTTATTTTTTGATTGAAAATTTTACAAATTTCATTAAAACGAAATCATTAAGAGGGGTTTTAATATAAAATTTCTATAACTTGTACTAACATTTATCTTTTGAGAACTGCAAGTCTTTCTATCCATGGATCGCTTTAACAGAATGTTAATAATGTTAATGCCATCTTGTTGATTTATTGTTATAATAAACAAATACAGTACTTATGTACGTTATGTTGAATGTATATATATCCATCTTGTGTCTTATCTTTCCATTCCAGCAATAATTCACAGAAAAATATGGCATATTTTAGAGATGGTTTGAATTGCGATTAATTAGGATTATTAATTTTTAAGCTCTAATTAACTCGATTAAATATTTTAATCGTTTGACAGCCCTAATTTTAACTTAACATTATACTTATGTTCAAATTTGCTAATACTAGTATATTTTGACTTTTGGAAAAAAAAAAACATTTTTTCACTGAGATACCTCAAAGTAACACATTTTAGAGATGTAACTGCCATACCGTGATCCCGTGAAACTGTGATATTTTGGCTGAAAGGTTATCATACCGTCAGAATCTCATACCGCCACATGCCTAGGGACAAAAATGTCTTTCTGCACACTTTCACTGTTTGAAGTTTATTAAGTACTGTATTTAAGAATTGAAAAACATCTACTGTAACTAATTATGATTCGTTGGAAACTAGGGAGACTTCTCTCCCTGATAAATCATGTGTTTGTGCAAAGCCATACATGTGAACATTGCACTATATACAGTACGTAGGTTGACTGACCTGCAACTGGAGCAAAAGCTCATATAAACATATGGTCCAGATAAATTGATGTACGGGGTAAAGCGCTCCTCTAGCCCAGCATCCCATGGGCCTGCACTCAGCGCTGGCAGGTTGAGTGCACGGGGATGTTACCTCCTCTCACTGCACTCACGTGTACACATCAACAACGTGGCCGGACTGTCAAACACAAGGTCGAGCAGAGAAAAGGGGCGACAGTGGCAGACACATACTTTGTCAGGTTGAAACATGGGGCAGTTTATTTCTAAATACTTTTTGTGAATGGTATTATAGCTACTAATGTTGACTAGATCAATATACAGTTAGGATATCTCAGTAAAGTCAACTCTTTTTGATACAAGCCCTTCAGAATAGAGGTGTTGTGTTTCTGTTAAGATTCAGTGGTCTATATAAAAAGTTCAAAAGGGACAAGTGGGTGCCAAGGTGATTATTGAGGTGCTAACGCATATCTCTGATAGAGAATGCTGCACAAATCACATGCTGAGGTGGCATTTAGCTTTTTACAAGTTGTGTATTAACAAGGGAGGCAGCTTGATGGTGCACTTACTTTTAAAGCAATATTGTTCAATCCGTGCACAAGAGAGAGGGCTCTATAAGATCCTGATCAGCACTTTCCAGCAGAGAGACCTGGGAGATGCTCTGAGTGAGATTAGTTGCCGCAGTGATTGGAGAAAATGGACCTCCAGCAGAATAGATGAGATCCATTGATTAAAGCTGTCCATGAACACTAAAATGTCTTCACTCAAACTGAAACTAGGAGAGAAGAATGCCTTTCATTGATTGAAGTTTGTTAAACTTGCATTAAATGATTTTCGAGGCCATTCCAAGCGGTGCCAAAGAGTGAACACCTAACAGTGAGATATTATTGTCTTATAAAGTTAGTACATAGCCGCCTTGTTACCCATCCGACTGACACAGATAGGAATTAACATTCTCTTGGATTTGAGTTCCTGTCACTCTGAGGAATCCAAGACAATTATCCAGTCTCCTCTTGACTCTCTTCTGGTTCTTGCAATCTCCAGGGGGAGATGTGTGACTCTTTATGTTCACAAGCTAATTGCTGATGTTGTCTGTCTGCTTTTAAGTGTTGGACAGAGAGTATACAGTGCACTAATCAGAGTAGCCTACTGTTGCACACAGTTTTGGGGTTTTTGCTAGAGACAGTTGCTACAAAACGCTGCACAAACAGCCTAAAATAGTTTCACACATCGACGTAATTTTCACCCATCAGCTCAGAAAAAAACAAACCCAAATACCAACCACATTAGCAACAATTTTGGGTTTACAGTTTGTTTTTAAAGCCTCAGCTCAAGCTCTATTATGACAGATAATAAGCTTTATTTATAAAGCACTTAACAGCTGTAACAAAGCTCTGTGCATGCGTATATAGTGTATTAAAGATCAAAAATGGAACATAAACAACAACAAATAATTGTAAACAAGTAGATAAACACAACCATAAGCAAACAGCTGAAAAAGTTATATCCTGTCTATGTTGTGAAGGGATTTTTTTTCCCTTAGTCATTGCTGACTCTAAATTGCGTGATTTGCAAAAATGAAATCATTGCAAATCTTTCATTTATTCAGAGAGCTCACTTAAGCCCCGTGGATAAATCCAATTAATGATTTGGAACTGCTGCATAATTTAGTTAACATTTCCATTACATGAACTGGAATGTGAGGTTTGTACTGCCACTTTTTCCAACGTGCGACACAAGTGTATGTACTGGCATTTGCCTCGTTAAAAAAACAACAACAAAAACAATAACTTTTGAGAGGAGATAGCCCAATAGTGTACCGCAAAAATGCTATTTTTTAAGTCGCCATCGTAACGCGGAAATGGGTGTTATAGACACACCGTCGCATACAATCCATGTTACTATTGCTTGTTTTCTACAGTAATCTTCAAAAAAGAACATGCCGATTAAACACTGCTGCTATGGAACAAACAACTCTAGACATTACGACATATGAAGGATGTTTTTTTCATACGTTTCCCGAAACAAAAAACTCAGAGGAAAAAATGTGAAGAATGGATCAGCTTGTGCGGACATCCAAAAGACCAGTTTAACGCCTGCTAGGTGAAGCCATTCACATTTCATACACAATAAACATTTTGTTCGGGGCCATGGTCCTACAGAGGACGAAGAGGTCAGCGATTTTGATATTTTTATTTATTTTTTGGCGTGGGGTTTTGCCGTGCTGATTCTGTCTGACAATGAAGGACCTGAAAAAAATTAAAATGGTATCTGACTGCCACTGTTACCTTTACTGTTGTAAAAAAAAAAAAAAAAAAAAAAACTTTAGTAAGGGGGGGAGTGTAAATAAATAATAGAATTAAGATTTGTTATTAATGAAAAAAAATTTTTTGTTTTCGTTGGCTGCCACTGAGTAGCATTTGCGATCGCTACACAAAAATAACTATGTAAATTGCCCCCAAGAATGATCAGAGACGCGAGACAACCAGAGGATATAATGTATAAGAAAGACAGGGCATATGGTGGTAAAGGATAGATTGTTGAAACAGGAGAATGTCATTGTCAGTGGCGTAAGGCAATGCACACAAGAAAAAGGTGTCGATAAAGAATGGATCAGGTTCGGCTCTTTTTCCCATCTTTTTCAGCCTTCGACACTAAAGCCATCTTTGGACATTTGTATGTTCTTCCACATCTTTACCAGTGAATTTGGCACCAGGGACATCATTTTCGGCCAGAATTGGTAGGTTTAGCTCAGTAAGCATCTCGTTCGTACACTAGTTCCATGCATTTACTATTAAGGACAAACGGGAGGTTGACCCGCCTAGCCACAATTGCTCACGTCATGAATATTAATGAGCAAAAGTGACATGTTGCCTGCGGTACGCCATTCAGGGTTTAGTTAACTCTTTCAGTCCTACTGACAATAATGTGACTCTTTTTATCCTTCTGCTTTGAATTTAAAGCAACACTAGGTAACTTTTCAACCTTTATAACATTTTTCGTAACATTTGTGATGATATGTCGACTGACAACTATTTGAATGACACCTCTTTTATAGGGTCTGTCTAACTTTCATTGGCATTAATTTACTTTGAAGAGAGTGGCAGGAATCCTGCCACACAAAAAACTACAAATGTGCTGACTGCTTTACGGCATACGTCACCTCCCCCTTTCCCCATTCATTATAAAGACAGAAGTCGATGCAAATGCTTTCGGGCAAATTCTGCAAAGGCGCCAGAGCAACAACAGACAAAAAGTTTTGTCTTAGGAGACAAAAAAAAAGAAAAAGGGAGGCTCAAGACACTCAAGAATAAACATTGGCCTGGCTTTCACTCATTGGCATGACCCCCTACCCCTCAACCGAACGCATCAGCGCTAACGGGCCGTTGGGGGAATACGGTACAAAATCAAATGTTTCTTATTTATAACATTGTCATATGATATTGTTTAGCCACAACTGGATTCAATAATATTAATCCTCAACACAGCCGCTGGAAACAAATGTTGATCGGTCCATCTGCATGCTCCCGTTAGATCAGGATTTTACGACACTGTGCACTGGTCCTCATGGGAAACACAGCCTTCCTTAATGCAAAACACTACCATTTTTGTACAACTGTGTCGCTAAAATCAACCAAAACTGAAAAGTTACCTAGTGTTGCTTTAAATCAGAACTGGGAGCACTGAACAGCAGAAGAACAAAATGATCATTTGCTGCCAGCCCCGCCCCCTCTCAAAGTTCAAAAGGACAGGACGTATATTGCTGTCAGTGGCAGCCAATGAGATAAAAGTAAAAGTAATGTGACTAGATTTTGTCACATTTTGTGCAGCTGTGTTTGTACTGTCATGACATTACATTGTGATTAATTTGAATTTAAGCCTTCAATAGAAGTGTAAGAGTTTATTTTTAGGAAATCATAAAACGTGACTGATCCAATTCACTGTTATAAATGAATTCAAGTTTGCGGTGACATCAGAACATTTTTGAAGAGGACATGATAGAATTGCAAATTTCCAATATAGCCAGACAGCAGCGTACATTGTAAATAAAGACTACTTTGTACTTCAATACCACAAACACAGATGGCCTCTTGTCCGTTTATAGGGACAGTCAGCATCACTGGTTTTATCCCGCCTGTACATCCCTTTTTATCACTTTGTCAGGTCTGAGCAGGTGTTTGGCCTGTGGTCAGAGCCCAAATCAGATCCAGTTCATCTGTAATCAGATGGTGCCCCTGGCAATGATGGAGGAGATCAGAGAGGTGATCAAAGAATTATAAGCCAGCCACGCCTGACCAGCCGACCGTGATATAGACAAGGCGGTGAGCGGCTGAGAGAATGTCCGTGCAAGCGTCAGCCACAGTGGGGATGAAAGGAGGGAATCCTTGAAGGCCCGCGGAGTCTCTCGAGGGGGAAACATAAAAACGGGTTGCAGAGAGACAGTAACTGCAGCACTGTGCACTCCCATAGGATATGTTCTTTGACATTTATCAAGTAGGAATGGGTTGTCTTCAAAGGAGGCATTCACGTTTTTCTTCACTTTGCGGTAATTAGAATGGCAAGTGAATACAAGTTATCCTTTAATTGGAAATTCAGTGACATTTACTTGCAACACATTTGGATGGGTGGAAGCTTCTGTGCTGTTTAGAAAATCATTAATTGTATGCAAATATAGCAAATGTGCTTTGAGGCATGAAAATTAATAGGTTGTCTACACTGACTGACAGGTGATAATTTAATTTCAAACATTTCTGAGATTTCTTCCCACGCCTTCATACACCAGGCAGGTCATCAAAACTATCTTTGATTATCAATCTTTGTAAAAGTAATACACTGTAGGCTACCAGCACACCTCACAATTAAAACATTTATTGCACCAAGGATACAAATTTACCTGCAAAAAAAATCTCACATATTACTAGGGATGGGAATCGAAATCCGATTCCAATTCGGAACCGGTTCCTAGTGTTTCGAGGCCTCGACATCACAATGAAAAAGCCTTAACGATCCCTTTAACGAGTCCTGAAGACGCATATTGCGTCGTGACTGTCTTGTTGTCCAAACACATCAAACTAGCATGGCGCCAAGAACCACCCGCTCCAAAGTTTGGCTACACTTCACCAGGAAAGAGGGTGAAAATGAAAGGTTACGATGGTTTAGCACGAGCATTGCAGCCTTAAACATAAAAATGACAGCACATAGGTTCAAACGCTCGAAAGTGTCTTCACGAGGAAAAATTACAACAAAACGACTTGCAATCATTGCAAGGTGGAGATAACTGCATCGGGAGGGAAGGTGGAGATAACTGCATCGGGAGAGAATAGACTGCACTGTCCTCACCGAGACAGCTATACAGCTAGCTAAATTCCGAAATGATGATACAGAAGACGTTGGTATAATTTGCTGACTTTATTCAACAATCACTTGAAGAGTGAAACTAAAAATTGAAATGAAACAAATCAATTTCGTCCCCAATAACGAACAGGTTTGCATCAACGTAAATCAGCGATGATTAGCTGCAAATTTTTTTATTTTTTTTTTTAATTAGCTGCTAATTCAGTCATAACAAAACAGTTAGCATGCGTTCGCTAGCATTAGCACATCGTTCAAACCACTACACAGCTGGATTTAAGTGTCCGATCACGAGTGGAAACACACAACAACAACACAAAAGATCATACATACAGGCGTTGCCTCTGTAGATATTTTACAAGCATTAACAAAGAACGTAGGGTCCTAGCATTGCTTCCCTCTCTCACTAACTTGCTCACTCGCTTGGATGCGGCATTTCTTCTTCTTCGCGTGTAAGCGCGCTCTTCTTCACGTGAGCGCGTTCTTCTTCGCGTGAGGAAGCGCAAGGGCAGCCCCACTTGAGCGTGAAAGCACCATAAAAACTAAAAGGCATGCATTTCAATATACTGGTAAATAATGCTTTAACAGGGGGTTCCCAAACTACGGCCCGCGGGAGAGAGAGCATTTTTAATTTTTTGGGTTTTTTTTCTCAATAGTGTTAATTATTTTCTGGCTTTTTTCTGTGAAGAACTCAGAGAGGGTTATTTGGTTATTATCTATTTGATTAATACTGTTGTTATTATTATTATATTATTATTTTTATTTTATTTACTTTTGTTCCGTGAAATATCCAGAAAGGGTTATTTGATTGTGGATTTCTGAAAAACAATAATTTTTTACATTTAGGCACTCCTGTAATCGTCACACTTTTTCTGTTACAAACTGACGCCGGCCCCTCATCAGAGAAGGGAAAACTTATGCGACCCTCACTGGAAAAAGTTTGGGGACCCCTGCAAGTTTAACACATATTGCTAACGGCAGACCAACGACCTATATGCCAATATATACCAATATTTTTTTTATTTCTATTAGTAAAATGTTACATTCTTGTGCATTTGCCACTTATTGCCACAGTTAATATTCAGGCTTTGGGCCTCTTTTGACCTTGTTGTGAGTTTTTAAGGTTGCTACTTCTGATTAAACAAACTCAATGCCAATCAAAACGTTTGTTCTTCTTTTTCCCCAAATTAGAATCGATAAGAGAATCGATAAAGAATCGAATCGTTAAGCAATATCGATAATGGAATCGGAATCGTAAAAATCCTATCAATTCCCATCCCTACATATTACCAAACATTTTTTTTTCAAAATTCTGAAATGAGGATCTCTAATTGAAGAAACATTTAATTGTGGTACTGGTCACGACACACACACCACAGTTTAATTGATACGTGGACAAATGCATAGTTGTTAATTATTCATTCTAACAAATTTAATGAAATTACATTGCTTCCTGTGTGCCCTAATGATCTGTCACACCGGATTGTTGTCCCACAACACCCTGGTTTGAAATTACTGATGTATTTGGCGTCCATATTCAAAAACATGGTTTCTGATTAATCTTATCACTTGATACAGGCTTACTCGGCATGTTACAATGGTTTGAAAAGGTATATGAACCTTTTGGAATTTCTCACATTTCTGCATAAAATCACCATAAAATGTGATCTGATCTTTGTCAAAATCACACAAATGAAAATAGAGTGTCTGCTTTAACTAAAACCACCCAAACATTTATTGGTTTTCATTAGGGCTGTCAAATGATTACAATTTTTAATCGAGTTAATTACAGCTTAAAAATTAATTAATCATAATTAATCGCAATTCAAACCATCTATAAAATATGCCGTATTTTTCTGTATATTATTGTTGGAATGGAACGATAAGACACAAGATGGATATATACATTCAACATACGGTACATAAGGACTGTATTTGTTTATTATAACAATAAATCAACAAGATGGCATTACCATTATTAACATTCTGTTAAAGCGATCCATGGATAGAAAGACTTGTGGTACTTAAAAGAAAAATGTTAGTACAAGTTATAGAAATTTTATATTAAAACCCCTCTTAATGTTTTCCTTTTAATAAAATTTGTCAAATTTTCAATCAAAAAATAAACTCGTAGCCCGCCATTTTTGATGTCAATAATTACTTACACAATGCTCATGGGTGCTGAAGCCTATAAAATCAGTCGCACCCAAGCGCCAGCAGAGGGCGGCAAAACTCCATAAAACACAACAAGTGAACGTTTCACTGTACTGTCATTTAAATCTGTCTGAGCGGGGCATGTGTGTTAATTGCGTCAAATATTTTAACGTGATTAATTTAAAAAATTAATTACCGCCCGTTAACGCAATAATTTTGACAGCCCTAGTTTTCATATTTTAATGAGGATAGCATGCAAACAATGACAGAAAGGGGAAATAAGTAAGTGAACCCTCTGCCTAAGGAGACTTAAAGAGCAATTTCAACCATTTTTACCAAACATTTTAAGTCAGGTGTGTGCCCACTCACTGATGAGTGGTTTGAAGCTGCCCTTCACACTAGAAAAAAACACACCTGGTAAGAAATGTCTTGATGAGAAGCATTGTCTGATGTGCATCATGGCTCGGTCAAAAGACCTGTCTGAAGACCTGTGATCAAGGATTGTTGATTTGTATAAAGTTGGAAAGGATCCAAAACCATCTCTAAAAGTCTGGATGTTCACCAATCGACAGTCAGAAAAGTTGTCTACAAATGGAGTTTGACACTGTTGCTTCTCTCCCAAGGAGTGGCCGTTCACCGAAGATGACGCCAAGAGTTCAGCGCATAATACTCAGAGATGTAAAAAGGAACCCTAGAATGTCTTCATAAGACTAACAAAAACACTGGGATGGTCCAATATCTCTGTGCACACATTAACTATATATGTAAAACTATGTGCAAGAATGGTGTTCATGGGAGTACTACACAGAGGAAGCCACTGTTGTCTAAAAAAAAACATTGTTGCTCGTTTAATGTTCGCAAAAATGCACTTGGATACTCCACAGAAATTTGGGCAAAATATTTTGTTGACTGATGAAACCAAAGCTGAATTGTTTGGGAGTAACACTTAACTTCATGTGTGGAGGAAAAATAGAACAGCTCACCAACATCAACACCTTATCCCCACCGTGAAGCATGGTGGAGGGAGCATCATGATTTGGGGCTGTTTTGCTGCCTCAGGGCCTGGACAACTTGTTATCATTAATGGAAGAATGATTTCAAACGTTTATCAGAATGTTTTGCAGGAAAACCTTAGGCCGTCTGTCAGACAGTTGAAGCTAAAAAGGGGATGGATGCTGCAACAAGACAATGATCCAAAACACAGAAGTGAACCAACTTCAGAATGGTTTCAGAAGAACAAACTAATGTTCTGGAGTGGCCAAGTCAAAAGTCTAGACTTAAACCCCATTGAGATGCTGTGGCATGACCGAAAGACAACGATTCATGCCAGACAACTCAGGAATATGAATGAACTACAGCTGTTTTGTAGAGAAGAATGGGCCAAGATCAATCCTGATCGATGTGCCAGACTGATCTGCAGCTACAGGGAGCATCTGGTTGAAGTTATTGCTGCCAAAGGGGGGGCCACAAAATATTAGATGTGATGGTTCACTTACTTATTTTTCATTAAAGGGATCCTCTACCTTAAATATATGTAGGCTCTAATAAGCCACAATTGTTCTCTTGTACTAAAATATGTTGTTAGAAACACATAAAATGTTAAATCAATGGCAATATTTTATAATATTTTGTAAATATTTTGACCAATAGTTGGCGCCATGTTTTGCGGGCTCGGAGTGGTGACGTAAATAGGATGTTTCCAAATGTGTAGCGTGTACAACAATTGCGTATTGCTGCCTAAACTCACGAAGTAAAATGCCACGATGTGCTGCTTTTGGATGCAATTTCCAGTCAAATGGAAACAAGGGGAGTGACGTGAGTCTCCATAGATTTCCTGTTGATAAGAAGAGGAGAAAGGGTTGGAAAAATGCTGCAGACTGGCATAACTTCCCAAGGACCCAAGGCTTTGTTCTCGCCATTTTTCTCCTACTGCGTTCGAGGGTTTTAGTCGACGACAACTTATAAAAGAGCTCACCGGAGTGGCTGGATATAGGTGCAGACTAAAACCAAATGGTGTTCCAACTATTTTCCCCTCACAAAAAGCCTCAACGTGCCTCGGATATCGGGTGAAATGCACGCAATAAAGCAGCCACAGACAAGACACTCTGGCCGCGCTCTTAATATGGACCACCCTTACTTAGCTAAACGTGAGTTGGATGTACAAGGCATGGAGGACACTCGATCCAGATTACGAATTTAACGAGGACAGCCACGACACGACTCCGATCCTGACTATCACACGTGTGCATTCATAGTTTTATTACCTTCAGTGAGAGTTTGTAATGTCAATTGTCATGAAAATAAAAATGCACGAATGACAAGGTGTGTTCAAACTTTTGGCCTGTACTGTATGTAAAGCACACTACGGCTCTGGATGCTAACAGTCTACATAATTATACTGGGATAAGTTTGAAAACGCAATAGCTTACCTTGAAGTTCTGCTAACAAAAAACGGAGTTCTCAACAGCATACACTCTCTAGCTCCGTTGTTATTGAGACGCACTTGCCGCGAGTGCATCACCAGTTTTGCCCAACTTTTGTCTTATCAGGTATATGCTGCACCGCATTTTGCCCTGTTGCTCGTCTTGTGAACGACTACAGTGCTGTCCTGCTCTTCACTTTTCAGATATGGTTCAAATAGGAATGGCAGAACCAACGACATGTTGGGAAAGCTAACGAGTGACACGCTGGAAGTTTGGCAACGGGCCCGGTGACGTCACGCACTGCGAAGTAACAAGAACGGCAACCCATCAGTAGGGATGGGTGGATCGATACCAAAATATCGATATTTCGATCCAGCGCATTATGTTTTAGGTATCGATCCCCAAGCAAAAGTATCGATATTTGGAATTAATATATTATATTTTCATTGTCTATTTTGGGGGGATATTTTTGTGCACACTTTTTAAAAATATTATATGTTTATATTTATTTTGTTTAATATTTATTTTTCTGTGAAATATATTCTTCCATATTGTTTTATGTTACAAACAAATGCTTGATTTACTATGTTTTTTTGCTATTTATTTTTATTTTGTTAAAGTTCCGTTTCAATTATTTCAAAATCTGTTTAAAAATTGTGTTAGTAAAATAAAATTCAAAAACAGCAAGTGACTATTGTTTATTGGATTTGTTTTTAATGGTCTACCATTAGAGGGTGGTAACATGCTACTATTAATTCGTTCTTTAATTAGATCAATAATATTTAACTTAGGTAGATTAAAATTTGATCAAATACAACATGTAGCAGGGAATGTTCTGTGCATATGACTTTAAGGGTAATGGTTAAAGAGTGAGACTGACAAACCAGATTTTGTTGTTGATGGATTGGTTTGTGAGTTTGTAGGGAAACTGCTTTGCTAGTTATTAAAAGCAGCAGTTTTTCCATTGCAGTGCATATTTGACACAAAGAGACTTTTAATAGTTTTTTAGTGCTTGCTGTAGTTGTACATTAGATATCATCAGAATGGCTGAGAACTCTACAGGGTTGTATATACTGTATATGAACTTCCGGTATCGATATCAGATCGGGATCGCAATATTTGGCCTTGGTGTTACTTGGTATCAGATCGAATCCAAAATCACTGGTATCGCCCATCCCTACCCATCACTTAAAATAATTTTACAAACTTTATTAAAACGAAAACATTAAGAGAGGTTTTTATATAAAATTATTATAACTCATACTAACATTTATCTTATAAGAATTACTTGTCTTAAAAATTGAGGATCCCTTTAAAATATGAAAACTTATGTTTGGGTGGTTTTAGTTAAGGCAGACACTGCTTTTTCATCTGTGTGATTTTGACAAATATGAGATCACATTTGATGGTGATTTTATGCAGAATTGTGAGGAATTCTAAAAAGTTCAGATACTTTTTCATACCACTGTAATTACAACAACAACAAAATAAATTCTTAATGAATATGTCAGGAGTTTCTACTGTATTAGTAAATTATATCTGCATAAATTTTTATATGTTTTTATGAACATCTGATTTGTTTTATAATATCTTTGATTCAGTGTATGAATATATTTGGGTCTGTCCAACATTGCCTGCAATAATCACAGTTGATTGGGGGGGAAATGTCATCTGTAAATCTGAAGGGTGCTTCACCTTTTTCATACTCTGGTATGGCTTCTATACAAGCAAATTGATCAAAAATGTGTCTGTTAATATTTTTATTACAGTCAAACAACACAAGATCAAAAAAAAAAAAAAAAAAAAGCAAAAATAATAAGCGGTAAGGTAATGCAGAGCAGAGCTCATTTGCTGGTCAACTCAAGCAGACTTCAAAGAGAGATGTTTGCTAAGTCAGACAAGTTTTGTCTTCGCGACCAGAGAACGTGGACAACTTGCATGATGAATATTGCCTTCACCACCTCAACGAATAGCGATAAGTTTATTATTTTCTATTTTAGCCTTCTACGTTTTTGCTAGCTGTTAGCATCGTTAGCAATATTTTTAATAGGATCACTCTGCGCTCCATTTTAAAATCAAAACGTAAGTATGTTGCTTTTTTGCTTGCCGATTGATATCCAGAAGTGAACAAACTACCATTAACTTTACGTGTAACACTTTAATGTGTTGCGATGAGCGCTCATCTCGTGCTAGTCATTGGTATTTAGACCGTTGAAAATCTCGGTTGCTTTTTGTAATGCTGCGTTTTGTATATGGCCGCATTTTGTTCCCGTTGTGCGACGAGTTCCTATGCAAAGTCAATTTAATTGCGTGTGGAAGGGCGATACCAATCCGCTCGGGCTGCAGCACGACACTCGAACTGGAAGATCCTAGTCGCGAAGTCGAAGTCGGGCGGGGGGGAAATTTGGAAAAAGTTTTAATAGTCAAAATAAAAAACAAGTAATTGTCGCTATCAACCATCTTTGTTGTTTACATCCGCTCTGAACGCTTTATGGTCGCAACTGGGATCATCCAAGTGGGATAAATCCAGGGGTGAAAGTGGGCCAGAACGGTCAGGAACCTAGTTCTGATATAAGATTCAGGGCCGGAACGCAGTTCCGGTATAAGATTCAGGGCTGGAATGCTGTTCCAGTACATGGTGCTTTGATTCCAAAAATATGACGGCGACTGTCAAAACGCTATGAAAAAAAAATGCTAAGCTGCCACACATGCATTTAATCTCCAAGAAGAAAACAATCTACCAACATCATCAGATTTACATACACAAGTGTTAACAACAAGCATAATAAAGTGCTTGTGTAGCGTAATCCGTTTCCGCCGATATTTATTATTTATTTTATTCCACGGACGGCATGGAGATTTCCCCAGCTGCTGCAGTTATCTGAGTCTGACGATGATGAGTCACGTCAATGTGCAAATGCACGCAGAAAAGCAAAACGCCTGGACTCATTTATCCGTTCAATTGGCTGACATACTGACGTGATCAGCAGAGAAATTTAGCTCTGATTGGTTCAAATGTGCATGTTTTCTGGAACAGCAAAAAAAAAAAGTTTGTTGAATTGATGCGACAAGAAAAGGGCAATGCTACAGAAAATGGATAAAATCAAGGAAAGAGTTGAGGCTTATTTATCATATTTATTTATCATTTAATTTTATTTGCTCTGATGGGGAGGTTCAGAACATCTTAGCTGTCAATGTGCACTTTGGATTTATATTTGTTCATTTATGTTAGGCTACGTGTTTCTTTATTTCCTGATGATTTAAAAAAGTCTATGTTTGCCCAATCTTCAAAATGTATTCCATTTCAGTCGCCATAATATAAGTCATTTGTACTTATTTTCCTGAATGTGGTATTTATACAGTATCTTAATTATTTAAAAAGAAAGAAAGAAAGAAAGAAAGAAAGAAAGAAAGAAAGAAAGAAAGAAAGAAAGAAAGAAAGAAAGAAAGAAAGAAAGCAAAAGTAAATATTTACATTAACTTCAATTTTAATATACATCCTATGTTCTTAAGTACCGTATTGGCCCGAATATAAGACGGTGTTTTTTGCAATGAAATAAGACTGAAAAAGTGGGAGTCGTCTTATATTCGGGCTAGATGGCGCCAAATATCATTGAAGCGAAGGCTGAACTCTCAAGTTTAACCAGTTTGCATTGTTTTATTGCAATGTTTTTCCTTATTCAGATTTGTTTCAAGACTACAGTTACAGTTAGACCTCACTTTGATGGTTAATGCAGTTATTGCAATTTTGTTGTTTTATCACAATAGATTGGTTTATTTAAATTTCAAAAACCAGAAGCCATTCATTTACGAATGTGATTGCACTTTAGTTTACTTATTTAAATGTTCAGATATTAAGATTTGAATGAGGCAAAATAACATGCTTTTTCTCTCAAATATATTGTTATAATCAATTGTTTCAGATGGACTGTAATTATTTTTTGTATAAAAATTAATTTGGTCTTCAAAAAGTCTTTTTTCAAACTTGAGCCTTGAATAAGATGGGGTCGTCTTATAATCAGGGCCGTCTTATATTCGGGGCAATACGGTAGTTAAAATTGAGATTTGGCATTTTTTTGTGAGGAAATGAGGGGAAATAAAAATTAGGAGATGGAGGTTGGGGTTATTGCTGTTTTTGTTAACTTTTATTTTGCAAATCATTGAAAAAATACAATTTTGAATGAAAATCAGCTTTTGTATAAGAGAAATAACTGTGCCAAAACAGTGGTCTTTGCATTTCAATAGTTTTAGGAGGTTTGACCCCCCACCCCTCAAAAAGTGAAAATAAATAAATAACTAAATAAACAAAATTTCTGGCTCCGTGGCGACCTTCACGTCTGGGAGTTCCGGCAAGAAATTCTAGCCACTTTCACCACTGGATAAATCTGACTTCCCACCCTCATCGAATGCAGCAAAAGTGTTCCGTTCGGTTTTTCAATCGTGTCAATAATGGACGATTTATATGTAGAACATTTTCATTATTTAAAGAAAGGAACATACAACATCATTACTGATGTCAAAAGCAAGTAGGCAAAAAAACATTTAAAAAAAAAAAGAAATAGAATAAAAATAACAAACTATAAGACATTAAAAGGATTGATTCTCACGCAGGGTTAAAAGCCAGGGAATAAAACTGAAAAAAAAAAAGTTTTAGAAATGGATAGTGATGTGCCCTGATATTTACTGTTGTCTAACATGAGGGAGACAGGTGTGCACACACGTTTGCTCTTTTTTTAACTTTCACATTTGATTGTTAATAATCATCTCGCTGTGTGATATCATAACAGGACATATGATAACATTTCGACTCTTCGGCCAATCATACTGCGAGAATAAGGGAACGTCACTGTCAAGTGCAGGCCCCCGAGCAGGTGTACCTACGCTGGAGACTGACGATGCGCGAATACCGTGACACGTTGTCGCCCTTTTGACCTAAAAGGCCTCGCGATGTTGCGCGATGAATTAAATAATAATCCTTCTTGAGATTTCTCACTTCACACTTAAAATAATCAATTTTGCACGGGGTTGCGTAATGTGATATTTTTGTGTGTTTTTTACTCGGTGTCCAAACTTGTTTTGCTCTGGCGTTGAACTCAGATCAACTGAAGGCTACATTTCTGCATTAATATTCCAGACATAGAGCTGATACAACAGTATGGATGCAGGAATTGAAAAATCTTTGGTTGTTATTGAAGAAGCTCAGAGTTGTCTAAAAATTGAGCTTTGTTCCAGTACTTCGGGTCTGGGTTCTTCCTAATTGTTGAAAATCCTTTCTCTATGCTCTCATGTTGTGTTTTGAAAATAATAATAGTTGTAACTGTCAGTTACAAAAATGAAACTCGGGATGAACTTGGGTACAAATTACCATAAGGCAATGAATCTTTCTTTACAAGTTGCCGTTTTCAGCGATATATCCTGTAGAACTCGCTCCGAGCATAAAAACAGGTGTCTGAAACTGATCTTCCGTTTTTCTTGTTTATGATTTTTTGACAACGTCTGCTATATGTATGATACATATTTTATATTAGATTCCCAGGCTTCCATGCATTTCCTCTTTTATTTGCGACATTATGATTTGCTGCTTTGGCAAAATCTTATTTGCAGATTTGATTGTGGGTCATACTAAAATGACTAACCTCCTTGACATTTGGGCTTTTTCAGATGACCCGATATTAACAATCAACAGCTGTAGAAACCATTTATAGCCATTGCTAAGGAGATGCCGCGTGGCACATTTGTATTGTGGTTCTAGGTCACAAATGAAACAGTTTTATGCTGTCAAAAAGTCCTTGAGAGTTTGTTCATGTTTGCGTTTGTGTGTATGCATTTTAAATGCTGGAAAAAGCAGTAAACGATGTCAGGCTGGGAGCGGAAGGGGTAGCAGGAAGGAAGGAAGAGCGCTGATGCTAGATGAAGTGTTTGTTTTGCAGGGAGGCGAGAGAGGAAGGAAGAGGGTGGGAGTTGCCGTTTAGTGTGTGTGTGTGTGTGTGTGTGTGCCTGTGCATGTGTCTGTTAATGGACAATACACTGTGTGATAGTCAAGTGTAGTCCAGCCCTGCAACTCACAAAAAGGCCAGAGGTTGGGGGTTAAAAGTCAAACAATGGCTAGGCAATCAGCTGGGAGTGTAACAGGGAAGGAAACGGCTGTCAGGAAAACACATGGATAAAATAAAGGTGAGGTGGAGGGCAGCGTAAAACAGAGTTATACACTGACAAAGAAAAAGGACACTCTAATAAAACCAGAATAAAACCGCCTTCATCTTTTGTTCCCTGACACCCACCCAAGCATTGAAGAAACTCCACCCCCACTTTGCTTCTCCCTGAAGGGACTCATCTTACCTCAAGTACATGTGTGTGCATGCATGCAAGTACAACTAAAACACACACAAGCCCCCGAAACCCAATCAAACCATGTGTCCCATTTTTCTAGATGTTTTAATGAGCTCACTTATTGCAGAATGTTGAGTGATATTATTTAGGCTGCTGTGTCGCAGCTCATTAGGTAAACCAGCCTGAACAACAGCACCAGCCTCTAAAAGATGATTTGAATGAGGTGACACCACGGGAACTCGTAGAGGCAACGGAGAGACACATTGCGATTGCATTAATGCGGTCATCAGGGGAGACATAGGATGTATGTTATTATTTGTAGCGCCGTGAGAGATCAAAAGAGTTGGTTTGATTCAAAGAATATTGTAACTGCTGTGTTTAGGAAGTTCTCTTTTTGCAACAAAAAGACAAAGTATGCAACTTTAGGTGTGTATCGGCATTGAGATAAAAGTAGTCCGAGCCACACGGCATCTTGTTAGAGCACTCTTTTTTTATTGCCATAATTTATTCGCCTTCTGCGCCAAACAGCATCAACAGAGCAACGTTGCAATTAGACATGCAGTTCAATATACAGTAGGCTTCAGACTGTCTGGTGTGTGTTTGTCTTTCCTTTAGTTAGTTTGCAGTACAGGCGGGAAAAATTATAAAAGCCCAGTTATTAAAATAAAACACAGCTGTCCAGAGGAAAAATAACACTCAAAGTATCTGATAGTAACATGCTGTCTACAGTGGAGTCATGTGTTTCTCGTTAGCTGGGTCATTGTTTGAAGAATACGTATCACTGTACTTATCTGATTTTGTCTTCAGACTCAGAGCAATGCCAATGAGTAGGGTTGGGCATTGTTTGAATTTGAACGGTTCCGATGCCGATTCTACGTTTCGATTCCGGTTCCAAACAATTCTCGGGTACTCTTCTTTTAACTCATTCACTCCCAGCCATTTTCATCGGTGCAACCCCCTTCGCTCCCGGCCGTTTTACTGGATTTTGACAGATTTTGCAAGGCCCACAGAAAATTCTGTTCTATTGCTATATAAACATGGAACCCACCAAAAGAAAGATTAGACTCTCTTCTTTCAGCAGAAAAAAAAGTTAGTTCATATTTTATCCATTCTTTAGAAATCAGCATTTGAAAATGGCTTAGTTTGAGCAATTTTCCAATTTCTGATGAAAAAACGGAGAAATTGAGCTTTTTGTAAACGCATACATTTCAAACATAACTTTGACTTCAACAGTTATTTTTGGCTTAATTTACATCCCAAACATCTGAATAGTGTTTTCCTTTTACAAAATAACATAAAAAACAAGACAAATAGAGCTTTTAATATTCATTCATTCATTCATTTTCCATGCCGCTTTTTCCTCACGAGGGTCACGGAGGTGCTGGAGCCTATCCCAGCCACCTATGGGCAGTAGGCAGGGGACACCCTGAACTGGTTGCCAGCCAATCGCAGAGAGATTTTAATAGCAAAGTAACAATTCATTTACACATAACTAACTGAGAGATAACGCTTTTGTGGCCGGCGACGGCCGGGGTAAACTTTTCCCTCATCGCCGCCTGTCTCATAAAGACGGATTTTTTTTTAGTCTTTCCAGCGCGGACTCAATGGCATCGTCCGCTACACTGGTGGTCCCGGTCGTTCTGCTCGGTTGTCCAGCGCCTGGCATCCCGGGCATCCTCCCGGTTGTTCTGCTCGCTCATCCGCCGCCTGGCATCCTGGACGTCCATTCGGTCGTCTTCCGCTGGTGCCCTGGCTGGGCGGCTGGCCATTCATTCCGTTGAATCAGGTTGGGGGTCTTACCAAATGCGCTACTGCCCTCCAGTGGCCAGTTTTATTGCTTCTCAGGCAGTAAGCGTGAGCTTGAATGCACAAATATGAGAAAGCGTGAAAAAGTCGCAAATATTACGTAGGGGTAAGGTAGCTGTGAGCCGCTACACACTTTACATACATGTACATTAGCTGGGAGCTACGGCGAAGCATTAGTATAAATTCTTCTATTGATTATAATCTGATGTAGATGGGGCAAAAAAATAAGGATTTCCTTATTTGTAAAACCGATTCTAAAACAAAAGATGCTTTTGATACTGTTGATTTTAACAGAGGCGGCAACGCACTACGTAAAGTACGTAGCTGCTTATACAGTATGGCTACATTAGACCGGTGTAATAGTACAACTTATTTTCGTATTATTCCATCCATCCATCCATCATCTACCACTGAATCCGGGGTCGGGTCGCGGGGGCAGCAGAAGACAGACTAAATTTATTGTTTTACTTACATAGTTCTGACTGGTTAGAGGACCGGCACGACGTGTCAAATATGCGGCACTCAGCTATGAACTACTCAGCTATTTTTCTCCAATCGGTGGTAAGGGCACAGAAATATGCAATTGAAATTTAAAAATTCGAACTGTTCCGGGAGCATCGCATTGTTAGTTCCCGGATCCCATCCATGCTTGATGCCCAACCCTACTGATGAGCTTGTACATCATCAGTGAACATATTTATTTCTTTTTGCTAAGTGTTGTGCTAAGTTTCAAAATATAATCAAATTACAAGTGTTGCACTGAGGGGACTGATCACCATGACACATACACTTTGCATGATAAATCTAACGCCATACTGAAGCCTCTATGCATCACACGAAAGGCGACATAGTTCACGTAGTTCTTCAACAAACTTTTATTTTTTAAGTGACCAACAAAAAAGGGACAGGTTCAGATTATTGTGTTTCATTTTAAATGTTTCTGTTATCACAAAATATAAGCACATTTTGCAAATTCTGTTCCATCACTGTACCCAATTGAAGCAAAGGGTGACTCTAAAACAATGATGGGTATCACAAAAGCCCTGCTATGCATCGTGTGACAGTAATTATTACATTTTTTTGTCTAACTACTATATTTTGATATTTTACAATGATTTATCAGTAAACAGCAAACCTCTATATCCCTATTTTACATTTAGCCAGAAAAATCTCCAGTGGGCTTTCTGCTTCAATCTTCCTCCCATTTTCTGCTTCAGTCTTTGCACTGCCTCTTCACTTAATCCAGCCTTCAGGATGCCCACTTCACAATGTTAGCTCTTTGCATACTTATAGACTGAAAATGCCTCTTGCAACATATCTAAATGTGGGATTTTTATATAGTTTTCCCACTTTTCTTCTCATTTTTTTAATCTGTTCATCACTCTCCAACTTCCATACCCCACCTCTAGTATCAATGTCTTCTTGGCTCACTCAAGCGTCGGCTGCTAAGGCCTCAAGCATCGATCCAATAAATCCGGTAGTGTGCATCATGAGACCTGCCGCTTTCACCCAAATGTAGCATTTGAGCACGCTCATTAAACAGCATGTCATAGTCATCTAATGGGGCTTTTTTTGGGTTCTCAAAAGCGGAATCAATAACCATCTTTTTAATCTATTTAAGCACACAAGATACAAACGTACTGAAACAAGGGTTTCCATGGAGCAGTTGGTAAAATGGGTCGTTCGGTGACCAAAGGGTTAGTGGTTTGAATTCTAGCTAACCATTGTAGAAGTGTCAAAAGGCAAGACAAGGAACCTTAAAATTTCGCCCCAAGTCAGCATTGAATATGAAAAGCTGCTTTCATTGCCTTACCTGGTTTAATGAATAGTTAGAAGAAGAAGAAGAGTTAGATGGAAAAAAAAGATTTTCAGATTTCTGAATCATCAGTTGCTCGTATTTGTTAACACGGAAATACAATGAACTGGTGGGTAATGTAGGCAAAGATTTTACTCAGGTAAACGTATTCATCCAAAGATTTACTCAAGTACAAGTACAAAAGTATTTGTTGAAAAGAATACTCAAGTAATGAGTAACATTGTGAGTAACTAACTGCATACAATGTTTGAATTTTTTAAATAATGGTATATTTTTTCATCTATATGAACTCGTATTATTATTATTATACTGTACTATAACCTATTACATAACCGTATTCGGCCAAAAATATTACAAAAAATCATCAAATTCAGACCAGAACAACACTATGAAACAACACACGTCCAAAGAGCATGAGAGCCCTCTAGTGGAGAAAAAACATTGTTACTTCTGATTGGTATAATGGAGTTATGTGGTTGTTGTTGCAACGTCTCATTGGTGAAACTGAGACAGCCACGGTCGGCATCTCTGGCAAAAATAAAGGCAATACTTAGAATAAAGAGAAAAAAATGTAACGATTCTAGTGTAAAGAAGTAAAGACCAAATTATACCAGACGCATCTACGATACGATTCCGCCATGCTCGGTATTGATTGCTTGCTCTGCAGTACGTCAAAAATAGGACAAAACATACCGGCTGCGCACAACTGCAGTCCGGCAGCTCCGCCCCGTCGTGAGCTCTCGCGTGATACTGCGCGATAATGTGGCATTAAAAGCAACTACAAACACACGGAGCCTGTACTCAAGAGAAGCAGAGTGAGAGGTGGACTTGATATGACTGAACATTTTTTCCCGATTTTTTTTCTTTCTTTGCGTTTACCATGGGTTTGTGAAACCTCGACCACGTCAACAACCCATTCTCTACTATTTAATTACTGTTTTAAATTACATAACTTGCGTAACTTACCGTCCATCCTCATAGCTTCTGCTATGGCGTTCAGTGCAGATTCCTTTTTAAACTTTGTGACTTTCCACCTCTATAATGAATCCTTCATAATCCATGTTAGTTGGTGTTTAAACCGTGAATAAGCACCTGGCCTGTTTACTGCAGGCAAAATAGGAAAATAGCCGAAACCATCCGGCGGGCTCCAGCACGTCTGCAGTCAATCCATAGCGCTGACGCGGCCGGTATAATTTGAACAATAGCATAGAATGGAAACGGATTGGCTCCGGCGCTATATTTTGCCGGACTGCAGACACGTCCGGTATAATTTGTCCTTAAGAGTATTGTTTCTTCTTCACAAATCTACTCAATTAAAAGTAAAAAGTATTGTGTGGTAAAACTACTCTAAGAAGTATGTTTTTCTCAAAAAGTTACTCAAGAAAATGTAAAGGAATAAATGTAGCGCGTTACTACCCACCTCTGCATGTACGCTGCTGGCCAAAAGTATTGGCACCCCTGCAATTCTGTTAGATAATGCGCAATTTCTCCCAGAAAATGATTGCAATTACAAATGCTGTGGAAGTAATATCTTCATTTATTTTGCTTGCAATGAAAAAACAAAAAAGAGAATGGGGAAAAAAAACAAATCATTATCATTTCCCACAAAACCTATTGGCACCCTTTGAAAAAATCATGTGATGCTTCACTAATTTGTGTGATTAACAACACCTGTTACTTACCTGTGGCACATAACAGGTGGGGGCAATAACTAAATCACACTTGCAGCCAGTTAAAATGGATTAAGGTTGACTCGACCTCTGTCCTAAGACCTTGTGTGTACCACATTGAGCATAGAGAAAAGAAAGAAGACTAAAGAACTGTCTGAGGACTTCAGAAGCAAAATTGTGAGAAAGCTGGGACAGACTTGAAAAAGCACTAGAAAACGTTTTGAGAAAAAGCCCTGGAGACTTCTAAAGTGGCCAGCAATGAGTCCAGACCTGAATCACATCGAACACCTGTGGAGAGATCTGAAAATGGCAGTTTGGAGAAGGCACCCTTCAAATCTCAGACTCCTGGAGCAGTTGGCCAAAGAAGAATGGTCTAAAATTCCAGCAGATCATTGTAAGAAACTCATTTGATGGATACCGGAATCGGTTGTTCGCAGTTATTTTGTGTAAAGGTTGTGCTACCAAGAATTAAGCTGAGGGTGCCAATAATTTTGTTCAGCCCATTTTTGGAGTTTTTTGTAAAATAATAATGATTTTTTTTCACTCTGTTTTGTGTTTTTTCATTGCAAGCAAAATAAATGAAGATATTACTACCAAAGCATTTGTAATTGCAGTTATTTTCTGGGAGAAATTGAGCATTATCTGACAGATTTGCAGGGCTGCCAATACTTTTGTCCAGCACTGTAGGTGCGACAGGGATAAGGAGGTAGGTCCGCACATACACAGTTAAAGCTCTTTGCATTCAGTTAGTAGCTTTTTGGCATTTAGTGCTGGTTGTTAAAGGTCAGTAGAAAGCACCACCACAACTCACATTTATAGAAACTCATTTTGCTCAAAATGTGGCAGATACAGAATTAGAAGCCTGCAGATGGTGTAATTGTCTTTTAGGATGTAGTAAGGACAAGTTAAGTCACAATTTAAAAGACACATCTGTAGGGAGATCTTTACATTGATGCACTTTGTAAAGATGTTGGGCTACACCTCCTAATAATTCAATTCAGGAGTTTTATTCAGTCTCATTGCCACAAGTGTACTTAGCCAGCCACTCAGCCAGACTTTTACAAATCCCTGTGAAAGGATGGCCATCCTCAAGACCTCACTGATTTTAATCACGAATCCTTAAAAGAGACTGACTGGGTAGGGAAACATCATTTTATTAGTGATTGGGGAATTATTTTGATTAATTATTGGTCATTGGACATCATCCATCAACAATAATATGATAATGGCTTTCACTAAATATATTATGTTTAAATTTATGATTTTGGGGTGTCATTGTGATTGACTGTTAAATGGTGGTCTCAATTAAAGACTGCCATCTCTTTCCAGAAATGTCCTACTTACTCAAAATAATCCAACGGTGCTGAAGGTCTGTCTGAGAAACTCCATGTCAAAAACTGACAGAATAATATACACGTTTAACACTCGAAACCATGTTGATATTATATTCAAGCTATTGAAATGTGCAACAAGCTCAACAGTAAAAATACTGGATGCCACATTTTGTCCTTAAATAACCAAACAATTCTACTCTTCACTCTGCCGGAAGGGTACTTAATATAATGACAAGTATATTGATCAATTGTCATCCGAGCTACAAGACTCATTTTCATGAGTATTTTTCACAGAACATCTAATGGCAACAATTTCGCTGTTCAGAGCTGTCATGTTTTTCCTTCTTGAGTTTCATGGTGCTTAATGTTTTGAATTGATGTAATGTCAAACAAAATGCTATAGGGTCTCCTGGTGTTGGCTTGTAATGCCACACTGTAGCAGCACACTTGACACGTTCATTAGGTGTAAAGCTGTTCATTTACAGCATACTGCTATTGGATCGTCCTTGCCTCAACATTCATTTCCGAACACATTGGCGTCTCAGGCAGTGCCAGCACAATTAACTTTGATAACGTAGCCTCAGTTTAATATACTGCTGCTGAATTGGCTCAACAAGAGTGCCGTGATAAGCAGTTTCACAGCTTTTTGAGTGGCAATAGCTTTTATTATCAATGAGAGTAAAGGAGGGACAAAACTTTTCTCCACAAAACTCCAGCCGAAGGTCATTAAACTTTGTTGTTTGTTATTCTTGGCTCAGGCGAATGTAAAATTTTGGACTGTGTTTGTTTGTCTAAGTGGTTTGCATATCTGATGACTTTTTTTCCTAACGGTATTGTATTTTTAATTGTCAGCATTGGTTAGCAGTGCACATCTTCTTGTTTGTGTGGTTTTCTCAAGTCTTATGGAATATGGTATGTGTCAGGTGCATGACTTTAAAAAACTAATACATGCTGTGGTAAAACAGTTTGCAATACACAGTTGAGTCACTAAATAGAGTAAATTTCTGCCTCAAGCTGACATGGTTTTTCTTTCTTTCTTTCGGCAGGTGGCCAGGAGCCCTTCTGCTCTCCTGAGTCCCTCTTGATCATCTGAGTGAGGTCTCAATCCATCACTCACACCATTTCCACCAAATGGGAGTTTACATCAGAGAAATGGCCTGGGTGAAGGTCTTGCTCTTGTTGTCCCTATTTGGATGTGAAAAGTCTCTGGGCCTTAACTGGAACCCAATCCCACGCAAGACCGTGCGCTATCAGGGTAAGTGAGCTGTGCAATACTGAGACTGTTTTAGACTTCAAGGGGTTATTGAACTCTTCATTGAAAGGTATAATGCCTCATTGGAGCGGCACGGCTAAATATTGTATGTGTATTTCCGGGATTGGATGTATGATTGGCATCTTGAAACCTGGTGATAAAATTGATATATGCCTGGTATCATTCATGAAAATATGTGGGACTAACGTTTGTCCTTTGTTCTTGGTTGTTCCTATTGCGGTATAGAGCACTGATTCCCAAAGTGTGGTACGAGTATGCAAAACATTGACTAACATGTTTAAATTGACTGAGTTAAATGTTTCAACAACCTTTTTTTATGCCAATACAGTGCATCAAGAAATTAAAGTTCAGTTGTATTCAACTTAAAACTATGAAAGATTTGCATTTAATGTTTAAGAATTTTCTACTTTCAAATATTCAAGAGCAATTTGCAACAGTTGAATACAATTTAACTCAATGTTTAAGAATATATTTTAGAGGTGGGAATTTTGGGCACCTAACGATTCGATTACGATTCATAGGCTAAGATTTGATTATAAATCGATTATTGATGCACCCTCCACCCCCATTTTTAATGTTTCGTACATTAGTGTTCAAAAATCATCTCAGGCTTAACCAAACTACTATTTCAGTATCGAGTTAACAGTTCAAACAGTATTTAAAATACTCAAGTGCCCATTCTGTATCATCATCTTTAAACTACATCAATTAATTTAATGATGTGAATCAACCGTTAAATTTGTAAAAATTGCTTCCATTTTTCCATAATTTCCCTTGTGTCTACTTTCGACATGTGAAAGTTTTAAAACTGTCTTATCATTTAAAGATAGATTTTGCCGATTTAGGAGTATTTTAGATAAAAAGTTAATTAAGTTCGCTACAACAAAGCCTTCCAAAGAAGTCTACTGCTTTAAGACGGCGGCTATTTACTAACGCCGGCAAGTCTGTCATTTCGCATCTAGTTCTCTATACATGTTCTAACGCCGCCGTCGTCTGTCATTTCGCATCTAGTTCTATATACATGTGATATCTACCGTAGCATTACGTGGCCGTATGTTTGTAGCAACTAGCAACTGGACGTTGTTTGTAGCGGCTGTTGGCCGCAGTAAGGTATTATTGTTTTTTTTGTCTTGCGGCATGAGTTGAACATGATATTTACTCTCGGTCCATTCTTCATCCCGAAGACCACGCTGTTTTATTTCCGCTTTATCTTGTGTAATTAAATAATCAGAATTTGTATGTTTGTGAATCGTTCTCGAATCTTCCACGGTGGAATCGCGAATAAGCTAAGAATCGGAAATTTCGCACGCCTCTATACATTACTTTTTTAATTTTTTCCCAAACGCTAAGTGCATTGTAAGTGCCCAAACTGTGGCTTATAAAAACATAGAGTTCATAATGTACCAAGAATTTAGACTGTTTTAAGTCCATATCTATAAAGAATTTAGGGATTTACGCATTTATTCACAGGAATTTTCAACAGGAAAAGCTCATTGTTTACATATGGCGGCCGCTAATTTCCTCACTGACCAGCCTTATAGTTCGCAATATTTACGTAAAATAAATGCTACCTGTACGTTTCTTTTTTTTTGTTTGTTTTTAATCAAGAATCGAGACTGTTTCACATTCATATCTATAAAGAATTCAGGGATTTCAAGCATTTATTCACAGAATTTTCAACAGAAAAAGCTCTTTGTCTGTGTTTTCACTCGGTCAGCTTTGACGGAGACAGGCCCCCTATGCACTTATTATACTAAGGTGTTTTAACTGATTGTTTGCCATTGACAGCAATAGAAGTCCAATTCATTTGAACTGAGAGTACTGGAAGTGAATGCTTGTTTCAATGCCATTAACGGCGCTAAACGTCCAATTCATTTAGACTCGGACGGACAGGTAGCGAATGATCGCTGGACATCTAGCGGTGTCATTGGCAGCCGGTGAAATCTTTTTTGCCCTGATGGTGGTACTCAGACAACCACTTATAAGAGCGAGGCTCAGTAGGTCTGCGAGATTCAGTCCTTACCATAACTTGATAATGAATTCAATGTGAACAGCTAAGCAGGCTCCTCTTTTTTTTATCAGAGATGC